>NC_137333.1:51665327-52265327 GCF_965287045.1 Carcharhinus amblyrhynchos
CAAGGAAGGTATCATCGACTGAATAATAAAGCAGCAGTTACTCACCAGCAACTTACTCACTGACGCTCAGTTTGGATTCTGCCATTGCACTTAACTCCAGACCTCATTACAATGTTGGTCCCTCACATTCAACAGCCTGAATGTTACCATTAGTCAGAAACCGAACTGCATTGGTGATCTAAATGCTATGGTTACAAGAGTAGCTCAGAGGCTAGGAGTTCTGCAGTGAGTAACTCACCTTCTGAATCCCCATAGTCCATTCCTCTCCACAAGCCAAGAAGTTTCACAACACCAGATTAAAGGCCAACAGATTTATTTGGCAGCACAAGTTTTGATCTCAAGCTCCTTCTTTAGATGAGTGAGGAGTTGTGTAAAAAACATTCAAGGATCCTCAAAGATACCTGTTCAATACTTAGAGATCCTACTTATGAGGTTTGTTCACAAATTTCTCACTCACCTGAAGAAGGAACCTGAGACTCCAAAAGCTTGTGCTGCCAAATAAACCTGTTGGACTTTAACTTGGTGTTGTGAGACTTCTTATTGTGCTTACCCCACTGGCATCTCTATAAGGCACAAGTCAGGAATGTGATGGAATACTTTCCACTTGCCTGGAAGAGCACAGCTCCAACAACACTCAAGAAGTTTGACGCCATCCAGAACAAAGCAGTCCCATTTGATTGGCACCCAATCCACCAGCTTTACCATCCACTCCCTCCACCACTGACATATAGTGGCAGCAATCTCTGCCATCAAGATGCGCTGCAGCACCTCACTAAGTCACCTTCAAATCATCCAAAACGCCAAGCCAAATTCTGTTCACCCATCACCACTTTACTCTTTAAACCTCATTAATTGCTTGCTACTGTGCTTTACATTTAAAATTGCTATTATGTAAAAATATTTTGGTTTCATCACTTTGTAATACTGTAATGTTTGCCATCTTGCCATACAACTTTTCCAAAACACTCTGACCACAACCTTTTGTGTATCTGTCCCACTCTCTTTATCCTATCATTGTTAGTATTGAACTGTTCAATGCCGCATACTTGAACTGTCTGTATAAATCTCTGTCTCTCCATTGACTCCCCACTCTGAAACCAATCTCTGACCATACTTTGCCATCCCATTGAACACCTTCGGCAGTATCCATTTTTTTCACCTTCAGACTTTTTTTCTTCATTTAAAGTGAAAGCTGTTATTGCATTGCCTAAAGTTTTGTTGCATCAATTGAATTTTTCGATCTTTGTGAAGGTCTGAATTCTGGCATGAAAGCTACACAAAGGAAAATTGTTTCTTCTTGCTGGTAAGACTAAAGCTCAGAAACTGTACATATATAATCTACTTTATTTCTTCATGCTGCGTGAAAGACAAATGTGCTTGAATAAGAAAATTTGCAGTTCAGTCTGACCACTAAAATGATTACTTATACAAGAATTATGGCAAACAAATTTGCATGCAAGGTTAAAAACATTCAAGGACCCTCAAAGATATCTGTTCAATACTTAGAGATCCTAGTTTTGAGGTTTGAGGAGAGGTGGGGAGGAGAGGTCTAAGGTTTGAGGTGGAATTGGGAGGGGAAGCCTGAGGTTTGAGTGGGGATGGGGAAGCCTGAGTAGTGAGGTGGGATGGGGAGGGAAGGCCTGAGGTTTGAGGGGGGATGTGGACAGGATACCTGAGGTCTAAGGTGGGATGAAGAGGGAGAGGCCCAAGGTTTGGGGGTATTTCATCACAGTTCAACAGAAAAATTGCAAATTCATCCGCCAGAGACAAAGAAAAACCCAAATGACAGATAAGCCTGGGGACTTGAACACCAGATTTCCACTGAAATGCTAAGTTCCCAAACAGCCCACCATCAGTCCAAGTTCTCCATTATATTGATGACTGTGCCAATGCAGTTTTCTGGTGTCACCCAGTTCTAAAGAATTTTATTTCTTGTCATTCAGGTTTTCACCCTGCTTGTGAAGAGTCTTGGAATATTTCACTTTGATAAAGATACTATCCTACATCCCAGGGTATTGAAGGAAGTGGCAGCAGACACAGTGGGAGGTAATTTTCCCATTCCGTCTGCCATGGGAATGGTAGCAGGCAGGGGGCTGAGCACTTCAAGGTCTGTTGGCCTTGGGTGGGATTGTCCAGTTTTGGAGCAAGCACAACTAGAAAATCCCACCCTGTGGATGCATTGGTTATAAATTCCCTAGATGTGGGAAAGGTTCCAGTGGATTGGGAAAATACTGATGTAACACCCTCACTCAAAAAACATAAGAACATAAGAAATAGGAGCAGGAGTAGGCCATCTAGCCCTTCGAGCCTGCCCCGCCATTCAATAAGATCATGGCTGATCTGTTGTGGCTCAGTTCCACATTCCCGCCCTCTCCCCATAACCCTTAATCCCCTCGCTTATCAAAAACCCATCAACCCGCGTCTTAAAGATATTTAGCGAGGCAGCCTCCACCACTTCAACGGGCAGAGAATTCCAGAGATTCACCACCCTTTGAGTGAAGAAGTTCCTCCTCAACTCCGTTCTAAACCGCCCCCCCTTTATCTTGAGGCTGTGCCCCGTAGTCCTACTGTCCTTTCTGAGCGGGAAGAGTCTCTCCACCTCTATCCTATCCATCCCATTCATCATCTTATACATCTCAATGAGATCTCCCCTCATTCTTCTAAACTCTAACGAGTACAAGCCTAGTTTATTCAGCCTCTCATAGCTCAACCCCCTCAACTCTGGTATCAGCCTAGTAAACCTCTTCTGCACTCCCTCCAAGGCCAAAATATCCTTGCGTAAGTGCGGCGACCAAAACTGCACACAGTACTCCAGCTGCGGCCTCACCAATGCCCTATGCAGCTGCAGCTAGACCTCCCTACTTTTATATTCAATCCCCCTCGCTATGAAGGCCAGCATCCCATTCGCCTTCCTGACCACTTGCTGCACCTGCAGGCTGGGTTTTTGCGACTCATGCACAAGGACCCTGAGGTCCCTCTGCACCGTCGCCTGCTGCAGTTTTTTGCCACGTAAGTAATAATCCTTCCTACCATTATTCCTACCAAAGTGGACAACCTCGCACTTGCCAACATTAAATTCCATTTGCCAGTTCCTGGCCCATTCACCCAGCCTATCTAGATCCTTCTGCAGACTCTCCACACCCTCCGCGCAATTTGCCGTTCCACCAATCTTGGTGTCATCAGCAAATTTCAACTCCATACACTCGGTTCCCTCCTCCAGATCATTAAGAGGAAGAAAGTAGGAAACTATAGACCAGTTAATTTAACGTCTGTTGTCAGGAAATTGTTAGAATCCATTACTCAATAAGTAATAACAGGACCTTTGGAAAGTCAAAATGCAACCCATCAGAGTTAGCACGTTTTGATGAAGGATAAATCATGTTTGACTAATTTGCTTCAAAGATGTAAGAAATCAAGTGGATAATGGGTATCCTGTAGATGTAGAAGATCTAGATTTCAGGAAAGTGTTCAATAAGGTGCCGTACAGAAGGTTAGTGCACAACGTAAGATCATGTGGGGTTAGGGGTAATTTATTAGCTTGAATAAAAGACTGATTAACTGACGGAAGATAAAGTCAGGATAAATAAATCTTTTTCTGATGGGCAAGATGTAGCTAGTGAGGTTCCACAGGCTACAATCCTCCGGCCCCAACTGTTTACAGTTTATATTAATGACCTGGATACAGTGACAAAAGGTACGATAGCCAAATTTGCAGGTGACACTAAAATAGGTGGGATAGTAGGTTGCAATGAGAAAATAAAAATTTTACACATGGATGTAAATAGGTCAAGTGAATGGGCCAAAATGTAGCAGGTGGCATTTAACGTGGATAAGTATGAGGTTATCCATTTTAGTCAAAAAAAATGGAAAGGCAAATTATCTAAATGGAAAAACACTTCAGGGTGCTTCAGTGCAGAGAGATCAGGGTGTCCTTGTGCATGAATCACAGGAAACTGGTATGCAGGTATAGCAAGTAATAAGGAAAGTAAATGGAATTTTGGCATTTATAGCTAAGGGAATAAAGCATAAAAGTACGGAAGTGTTGCTGCAACCATAGAAGGCATTAGTGAGACCACTTCTTGAGTACGGTGTACAGTTTTGGTCCCCTTATTTGAGGAGGAAAGATGTAATGGCTTTAGAGGCAGTTCAGAGGAGGTTCCCTAGATTGATTCCAGAGGTGAGGGGCTTGTCTTATGAAAAGGGATTGAGCAATTTAGACCTACACTCCCTGGAGTTTAGAAGAATAAGAGATCTAATTGAGGTGCGTAAAAAGTATTGACAAAGTAGATATAAAGTGGAGTGTGTGTGTGCGCGTGTGTGTATGTATGTGTTGGGAGGGGTGCAATCTAGAACAAGAGGTCATAGTTTTAGGATAAAGGGTAGCAGATTTAAAACAGAGAAGAGGAGAAACTATTTCTCTTAAATGGTTATGAATCTGTGGAATTCACCACCCTGGAGTGCAGTGGATGCTGGGACATTGAGTAAACTTAAGATAGACAGATTTTTAATTAGTAAAGGTTTGAAGGGTTATGGAGAAAAGGCAGAAAGTGGAGTTGAGACTGAAATGAGATCAGCCATGCTCATATTGAATGGTGCAGCAGACTTGAGGGACTGAATTGCCTACTCCTGCTCCTAGTTCTTAAGTTTTAATGTTCTAATGTGCTATATGAATGCAAGGTTGTTGGTCCAGCTTCCATTCTTGGACCTCTCCATTTTTCTCTAGGGTGGGCTTTCAACTGACATCTATTACAAACCCATCAACTTCCAAAACAAGAACATGAGCCAGAATTCATGCAGTGAGCTGGAACTGGAAACAGGTGCTGATGTGGCTGTGAAAACGGGGCCTCAGCAATTATGTAATCAAAAACATGAAGAAACAATACAATGAAGCTGAACAGGGCAAAAGAGACATGGAGATCAAATTGAAAGAAAACATCTAAATTTCTTCAAAGCAAAACAATTGAGAGTAATGCATTTAAAATGACACTGGGAAAATAATTGGGAGGAGAATTAAAATGAACCTCTAAAGCATTTCTTGGCTAGCTCCCACAACGTAATTTCATGGTTAATGAATATGTCAGCTAGTTACCAACTTGGAATAAATGATGAATTTGCGACATAATAATAGACTAGCTTTACTATACTAAAATGTTTGGTTTACTTTTACTAGTCTGTGAACAAGCTTAGGAAAAGCTATCACCCAACAAAATGGTTTAACAGAGTAGAAGCATTTCATTCATCTGAATCAATCGGTGCAACAATTAACGTTGTCAATTCATTGTCAAGGGACTGCAATGACTCATTCAAACACGAAGTTTGAAACTCTGCAGCTGTCAAACTTCCATAAGAACATAAGAACATAAGAAATAGGAGCAGGAGTAGGCCATCCAGCCCTTCGAGCCTGCCCCGCCATTCAATAAGATCATGGCTGATCTGTCACTGCTCAGTTCCACTTTCCCGCCCTCTCCCCATAACCCTTAATCCCCTCTCCTATCAAAAACCCATCAACCCGCGTCTTAAAAATATTTAGCGAGGCAGCCTCCACCACTTCAACGGGCAGAGAATTCCAGAGATTCACCACCCTTTGAGTGAAGAAGTTCCTCCTCAACTCCGTTCTAAACCGCCCCCCTTTTATCTTGAGGCTGTGCCCCCTAGTCCTATTGTCTTTTTTGAGCGGGAAGAGTCTTTCCACCTCTATCCTATCCATCCCATTCATCATCTTATACGTCTCAATGAGATCTCCCCTCATTCTTCTAAACTCTAACGAGTACAAGCCCAGTTTATTCAGCCTCTCCTCATAGCTCAACCCCCTCAATTCCGGTATCAGCCTAGTAAACCTCCTCTGCACTCCCTCCAAGGCCAAAATATCTTTGCGCAGGTGCGGCGCCCAAAAATGCACACAGTACTCCAGTTGCGGCCTCACCAATGCCCTATACAGCTGCAGCAAGACCTCCCTACTTTTATATTCAATCCCCCTCGCTATGAAGGCCAGCATCCCATTCGCCTTCCTGACCACCTGCTGCACCTGCAAGCTGGGTTTTTGCGATTCATGCACAAGGACCCCGAGGTCCCTCTGCACCGTCGCCTGCTGCAGTTTTTCGCCCCGTAAGTAATAGTCCTTCCTACCATTCTTCCTACCAAAGTGGACCACCTCACACTTGCCAACGTTAAATTCCATTTGCCATTTCCTGGCCCATTCGCCCAGCCTATCTAGATCCTTCTGCAGACTCTCCACACCCTCCACACAATTTGCCGTTCCCCCAATCTTGGTGTCATCAGCAAATTTCGACACCATACACTCGGTTCCCTCCTCCAGATCATCTATATAAATGGTAAAAAGCTGAGGCCCCAGCACCGACCCCTGGGGCACTCCACTAGTCACCATCCGCCAATCCGAATAGCACCCGTTGACCCCCACTCTCTGCCTCCTATTTGACAACCAATCCTCTATCCTTCCAGTCTGAAATCTTCCTAATCTCATGAAAATTATTAATTTCTCTTCAAACAAGTACTATTACAACCCCTTTCTTGTTGCTCTTCCTTTCACTCCTTTAAATTCGGGCATCTCACAATATAACATCATGACCATGAAAGAAGGCAGACAGTTTGGTGTCATCTGATACTGAAAGAACTTAATGAATGGATTAAGGAATTTGGAAGACATATTTTCTTCTAACACCACTCTAGTCATTCAATAATACAAGTTTATCTCTTTCTTCCAGGTTTCGTTTCAATTGCAACAAGCAGCTTGCAGAGGGTTTTATTATTTTAGCTTCAAGGGCCAGGGAACACATCAGATTAAGTTGTGTGAAGAATAGGTAAGATTTTTAACTTTTAAAAAATTGTTTCAATTAATTTGATTAAAATATTAAAATTTCATTACTTAAATAGTATTAAAGAAGCAAATAGGGGGATTAAAAGTCATGGGGAAAATGATTATTCTTAAAACGATTATTGGATTTAACACCATCCTGATGTCATTCAGTTCAGAAAACCGGTGCACGAGCAGAAGAGTTCATTCATTGTTTCAAATTCTATCTGATTTTTCAACCATAGTGCCTGCACAAAAAATTCAACAAGCAACAACTATGCAAATTAATATAGCACTTATCACAAGGGAATGGCACAAGACCCATGTCACATAAGTGTAAAAAAATGTAAACACACAACATAAATAACTGATGAAAATGTAGCTTCATGAACATTGTTCAATTGTGTCAGAATTCAAAAAAATAATGAATACAATAAGAAAAACAGGAACTTAAAAATGTGTGTTTTTAAACAAAAAAAATTTAATCTTTTATATACTATTACACTGGAAATCTCAAATTAAAATGGTTCTGCAGAGGCACTGTGGGTCATCAGCAAGAGTAGAATTGTATTCAATCACAATTTGTAAACACATGGCCTGACATGTTTCTTACTCTACATTACTATCAAACCAAGTGATCAACCTGCTTCAGTGCTGACTGCAGGAGAGTATGCCAGGAGCAGTACCAGGTATACCTAAAAATGTGTCGACCTGATGAAGCTACAATACAGGACTAATTGCGTGCCAAATAGCGGCAGCAGGATGCAACAGTCAGAACTAAAGGATCCCACAACCAACGAATCAGGTCAAGTGCAAGGTAAAGAAGCTGTACCATCGCAACGGCCTTCACCTGAACCACAATGGGACTAAGTTCCTGACAAATCCCATAGTTGGTTTTGGGGGGCGGGGGGGGGAAAGGGGGAGAAGGGGGAGAAAGGGGGAGAAAGGGGGAAGGGGGAGAAAGGGGGAAGGGGGAGAAAGGGGGAAGGGGGAGAAAGGGGGAAGGGGGAGAAAGGGGGAAAGGGGGAAGGGGGGGAAAGGGGGAAGGGGGGAAAATGGGCAGGTTTATGAATGGAGATTTAGAAAGTCAAAGTGAAAGGACAAGGTAATAATACAGGGTAATGATATGGATAATGATAGCTAGAGTGTGACAGGGTGGAACAGAGCCTACAAGCGTCAGAGTGCCCCAGTAAAAAAGTTCAGGGTAGGTAGAAAATCGTAAAAAGACCATTAAATGCGCTTTATACCAAGATGAAGTGACTGCACAAATAGAAATTATAAGTATGGTCGAATAGCCAATGGAGAAATGTGGTTGCAAGGTGAACAAGTCTAGCAACTAAATATTCAAGGATATTAGATATTTCAAAAGGAAAAGGAGGTGGGGTAGCTCTGTTAATAAAGGATCGGATTAGTATAATACTAAGATATAATGGTTCAGAAGATCAAGATAAAGAATCAATTTGGGTAGAGATAAGTAGTAGCAGAGGAAAGACATTAATGATGTGAGTAATTTACATTGGTAAATTAGTGGCTACACAGCAGAATAGGGAATACATCAAGAAATAACGGTGGCTTGTAAGAAAGGCACTACAATAATCGTCGTAACTTTAAAAATTCACATTGATGAGACAAATTAAACTGGCAAAGGTGGCTTGGAAGAGGAATTCACACTTGCATTTGGAATAGTTTCTTTAAATAGGTCTGGAACTTGCTAAGGACCAAGCTATTTTTAATCTGGTAACGTAATGAGACAGGATAAATTACATAGCTCATAGTAGAGAATGCTCTAAGTAAGACTGGTCACAACATAATAGAATTGCACATTCAGTTTGAAAATGAGAAATGTGGGTCCTTGACTACATTCTTAGACTTAAATAAAACCAATTGCAGGGATATAATGACAGAGTTGGCAAAAGTAAACTCAATGAATAGGCTAAATGCTGAGATGGTAGTGAAGCAATGGCAGACAATTAAGGAGATATTTCGTAACTCTCAACAAAGATACATTTCACTGAAGAATAAAGACTTCAATAAAAGCATGTACCATTGTGGTTAACTAAGGAAGTTAAGGGTGACATCAAATTCAAAGTAAGGACATACAATGCTCCAAAAATTAGTGGCAGGCCAGAAGAGTGAGAAAGTTAGAAACCAGCAAAGAATGACTAAAAATTAAATCAAAAAATTAGGGAGAAAGCAGCACCTACACAGCAATAACCTCCTCATTGATACTCAGCTTGGGTTCCAGCAGAGCTACTTAGCTAATGACTTCATTATTGCTTTGGTGCAAACATACACAAAAGAGATGAATTCAAATGGGGTAAAAGTCATTGCCTCTGACATTAAGGCAGCATTTAACTGAGTGTGCCATCAAAGAGCCCTGGCAAAACTGGAGTGAATCAAGGGAACATATTCTTCGTTGGCTGAAGTCATACCTACCACAAAGAAAGATGGTTGTGGTGTTTGAGGTCAGTCATTTCAGCCCCAGGGCACTGCTGCAGGAGTTCCTCAAGGTAGTGTTTCAGGCTCAACCATCTTTAGCTGCTTCATCAATGATCTTTCCTCCATCATAAGTTCAAGCTTAGGGATATTTAGTGATGGAAAGCACGGTATCAGTATCAGGCACAACTCCTCAGATACTGATCAGGCCATATCCATTTGCAGCAAGACCTGGACAATATCCAGGCTTGAACTGGTAAGCGGCAGGCAACATTCACATCACACAATTGCCAGGTAATGACAAGCTTCAACACATGAGAATCTAACCATCTTCCCTTGACATTCAATGACATTAGCATCATCAACAAACTGGGGGTTACCACTGACCAGAAACTGAATAGGACTAGCAATATAAATATTGTGGCTGGTCAGAGACTAGGAGTTCTGCAGCAGTTAACATATCCTGACTCCCCAAAACCTGTCCACCATTTACAAAGTACAAGTTAGGAGTGTGCTAGGCTACAAACAGATGCAAAAACTGGAGATCCTGGAAATCTGAAATCAAAACAGTTGGTACTTTAAATACTGGCAGGGTCTGGGGAGACAAACAGTGTAGAAGACGACCCTTCTTCAGAACTCTCGGAAGATAGAAATGGGGAGGGGGGGGGGGGGGGGGGGGAGGATGGAATACTCTCTACTTGGTTTGAAGAGTTAAATTCCAGCAACACTCAAGAAGCCAGACATGATCAGTTTGCTTGATAGGCACCCCATCCACCATCTTAAACAATTAAACCCTTCACCACTGACACAGTGGCAGCAATGTGTACATTATACAACATGCACTGCAGCAACTCAGCAATGCTGCTTTGACAGCACCTTGCAAATCCACAATCTCTACCCCTGGAAGGACAAGAGCAGCAGATTTGTGCGAAAACCACCACCTGCAAGTTCCCCTCCACGCCACACACCTTACAAGTATATCATTGTTCTTTCAATGCTACTGGATCGAAATCCTGGAACTCTCTTCCTAACAGCACTACAGGTGTACCTGCGCCAGATGGACAGCAACGGCTGAAGAATTTTCTCAAGGGCCGTTATGGATGGACAACAAATGTTGGCCTTGCCAATGACCTCCAGATCCCATAAAAGTATTTTAAAAAACTATACATCAGGCAGGCTTATGGAACCTGTCGTCATCATTTAAATCTTTAAATTGTGATATCAGACTGCCCAAAACACATTGTGTTTTTATAAATACATGCATACCGATCTGAGATGAGTTCCTTCTGTTTCCTTAATGACAACTCATTCAACAAATGGAAACAGATACTGCATTATACATGCACATTCATTTGGGCTTAAAAAGCAGGCAGTTTTTCTGAAATAAAATGTAGCAGACCTAACATGATTTTTCCCCTCTCTAGTGGAACATTTCCAGTAGTTTTGGCATGTTTTCTGCACTATATAAATACAGCACTTACACAATGAGATATGCATATTTACTGAAGTTGTAATTGGTCAGGTAATAGGGCAACTGTAGCCTAAGTAACATATATTTGCCAAGATTACATTTAAAATATTATATTTTCAGCAATCTGTATTTTATCAACTTTTTCTGTTTTGCTATTTCCAAGTGAGATCATTTCAAAACGCTTATCAACTGTTCCATGTTTCCTAATGATTTTATGCCACATAATGGCTTTGCAGACGAATACCTCCACAGACTATTATTTGAATAAGGGTGACTTGTGGTGGAAAATATGCTACTGCAATCACATGTGTTTACAAACTACATACTTGAGAGACATCGGCATGTTGGGACTGTTTTACATTCTTGTGTGAAAGATGACTTTACTATGTAATACTAACAAAAATGCAACAACTTTAAAGCTAGCACTTAATGCCATAGGAGCTATTAGCATTAAGTCCCAATTACATCAGAAATTCCCCTTCTCAAACAAACTGGCTAATTGTGATTTTAACAAGGATAGAGAAAAATACAGTTTTTTGCAATATCTTTTTTGTTAATCGTTTGGACCTCCACCACCTTCCTTGGTCAGCAGAGAAAGGAGAATTTTCACTGATGCTGCCAATTCAGTTCTTTGGCAGACTGACCAATATCAAAATGTCAGTTCAACTGAAAACTCTACCGTCCCACAGCATCACTGAATTAAGAGTGCTGAAATTAACTATTAATTGTGTAGCCTGTGCAGAAGTAGCAGCTCACTCTCGGATACAAAGTTGCATCTCAGTCAGAGGCTCAACTCTCCATCATTGTAACTATTTGACAAACACACACACAGACAGAGAGAGAGACACACACACACATCAACATGTCCAATAGATCAAACACTGGCAGTTACCAATATTCCTGCATTTATTCTATTGCAAAGAAAGTGATTTCATAATGAGCTTCTCTAAACTCTTGCCATAGCTGGGGAACTATCAGCGATCCTAGCAACAGGTAAATATGCAAAATAGATTAAAAGGTAGGCCAACATGTGTCTGGAGTGAGCCAACAGTTTTCGGGTGCTCAAACTAATCTCCCTGCCAGATTGCTATTTTTTAAATGTACAGAGAATACACAGAATTGTGTACCTACTAACAGATTCTTACATATTCCAATCACAGAGAAACAAAGCAAATCAGCCAGCGTTGTAAGATCATAAGAGCAACCCAGGCATACACATCAGTAAACCCGATAAAGGGACAGGAATAGTCAGCCCTAACAAGCGTGACAATATCAACAAAGTGCACACCATTCTTAATCACAGGTCCAAATGTGTACCCATTGCATCTGCTGCTCAAAATGACGAGACAAGAATGTTTGCTGGATTTGTGTAACAGCAATGAGCTCCTCTGGCGTGATATACATACAGGATTCGTCCTCACGGTTCGC
The DNA here is from genome assembly GCF_965287045.1 of Carcharhinus amblyrhynchos. NCBI lineage: Eukaryota > Metazoa > Chordata > Chondrichthyes > Carcharhiniformes > Carcharhinidae > Carcharhinus > Carcharhinus amblyrhynchos. The sequence continues at coordinate 51,677,474 of NC_137333.1, forward strand.
TGCACCTGTGCATGTATGAGCTGTCCAAGACATACAAAAATCTTGTCCCCTTACTATCTACAGTCAGTTCTGCACAGAATTGGCCAAATGGTTGGATGATTACAAGCAGTTCTGACACAGTGAAGAATTGCTTCACATTTTCGGACTTGCATGTCCATAACAATGTTTTGTCCGTGTGTTCATTTGACATTGATGGTCTATTCCTCAATGTTCCACTTGAGAAAATTATAGCTATATGTGCTGTACCACTATTTCAGGATGACTTAGACCAGCTACCATTACATGAATCAGCAGTGACTGAACTTATGAACTCTGCAACCTGAAATGTGGATGGCAGGTTTGCTATATTTAAATCCACAGTTGCATGTAATAATTTCCTTATATGTCTTAATGGGTCCACCTTGAGCTTAAATTCAACTTTGAAATAAATAAGTAGTCAAATAAATTCCTTTTCCTTGATGTACTAGCTGAGAAATATGCCAAGGGTTACACCACCAGGGTGTACTGCAACTGTTGCGGTGGAGTTCTATGAACTGATTACAGGGCTCAAGTACAGGTTACGATCCTTCATTCCAACATGCAGGGAAAGCACTGTCTTGAAAGATCCCTGGAACAGCATTGTGCCAAATCACAAATGTTCACTTTATTTATACACAGAACATTGTTTTAATTCCATTCTTATCCACACATAGCTTTTATATTACTTCACCCGAGCTGGTTCGTTATCTCCTCCTAGCCAGGTACTAATTGTCTTCTCCCAGAGACCATACATTACCTTTTTTGTCTTAATTCCTGTCCCTACAACAGTAAACAGTTGGTTCTTAAGGCCTTGTTGTAATGCTGTGCTGATGCATGTACAAGGTTTGTCAGGCAACTCATGCTATTGATATGGGCCCTTGTGGTGTGCAAGGTTCACTGGTTGCATAACCATTTGACTAACGTGTGTTCTTACACTAAGTCAGGAGTATTAGCTCTAACCCCCTTTTACTAAATAAAGAACAAAGAAAAGTACAGCACAGGAACATGCCCTTCGGCCCTCCAAACCCGTGCCAACCATGTTGTCCCAAATAAACTACAAAAAAAAGTCTGCCCTTACTCAGTCTATATCCCTCTATTCACTCCCTATTCATGTATCCCTTCAGCTGCCTCTTAAATGTTGCCAGTGTGCCTGCTTCCACCACCTCCTCTGGCACTGCATTCCAAGCACCCACCACTCTCTGCATGAAATGCTTGTCCCGCACATCTCCCTTAAACTTTTCCCCTCTCATCTTGAACCTGTGCCCGCTTGTAATTGACATCTTTGCAAAAAGCCTCTGACTATCCACTCTGTCTATGCCTCTCATAATTTTGGAAACTTCTAAAACTTCTATCAGGTCTTCAGTCAGCCTCCATCTTTCTAGTGAAAACAAACCTCTCCTCATAGCCAAAACCCTCAAGTCCAGACAACATCCTGGTGAACTTGCTTTGCACTCTTTCCGAAGCCTCCACATCCTTTTGGTAGTGCAGTAATCAGAACTGCATGGAATTCTCCAAATGCTGCCTAGCCAAGGTTTTATATCACTGCAACATGAATTCCTGACTCTTGTACTCAATGACTCAGTCAATGAAGGCAAGCGTGCCCTATGCCTTCTTCATCACATTGGCCACTTGCATTGCCACTTTTAGGAACTGTGGACCTGCATGCCCAGATCCCTCTGTATGTTAATGCTCCTAAGGGTTCTGCCATTTCCAGCACACTTCATACCTAAATTTGATTCTCCAAAATGTATCACCTCGCATTTATCCGGATTAAACTCCATCTGCCACTTCTGAGCCCAAGTATCCAATCTACCTATATCCTGTTGCATTCTCTGACAATCTCCAGCACCACCAGCAACTCCACCAATCTTTGTGTCATCCGCAAACTTACTAATCAGACCACCAACATTTTCCTCTAGATAATCTACATACATTATAAACAACAGAGGTCCCAGCACTGACCCCTGCAGAACACCACTAGCTACAGATCTCCATTCTGAAAAACATCTTTTCACCGCCACTCTGTCCTCCATGACAAAGTAAGAAATCTCACAACATCAGGTTAAAATCCAACAGGTTTATTTGGTAGTAAAAGCCACTAGCTTTCGGACCGCTGCTCTTTCATCAGTAAGTGGGAGTTCTGTTCACAAACAGGGCATTTAAAACACAAACTCAATTTACAAAATAATGGTTGGAATGCGAGTCTTTACAGGTAATCAAGTCTTAAAGGTACAGACAATGTGAGTGGAGATAGCATTATGCATAAGTTAAAGAGATGTGTATTGTCTCCAGCCAGGACAATTAGTGAGGTTTTGCAAGCCCAGGCAAGCCATGGGGGTTAGGAATAGTGTGACATGAGCCCAAGATCATGGTTGAGGCCGTCCTCATGAGTGCAGAACTTGGCTATCAGTCTCTGCTCAGCAACTCTGCGTTGTCATATGTCGTAAAGGCCATCTTGGAGAACGCTTACCCGAAGATCAGAGGCCGAATTCTGTTGGAGAACACCATTGAAGTGTTCCCCAACAGAAGAGAACACCCTTGCCTGGTGATTGTCAAGCAGTATTCGTTCATCTGTTGTCGTAGCGTCTGCATGGTCTCCCCAGTGTACCATGCCTCAGGACATCCTTTCCTGCAGTGCATTAGGTAGACAACGTTGGCCAAGTTGCAAGTGTATGTACCGTGTACCTGGTGGATGGTGTTCTCACGTGAGATGCTGACATCCATGTCGATGATCTGGCACGTCTTGCAGAGGTTGCTGTGGCAGGGTTATGTGGTTCTCCGAAAGGCTGGGTAGTTTGCTGCAGTAAGTCTCACAACACCAGGTTAAAGTCCAACAGATTATTTGGTAGCAAATGCCACTAGCTTTCGGGGCTCTGCCCCTTTGTCAGGTGAGTGGGGAGTTCTGATCACAAACAGGGCATATAAAGGCACACGCTCAGTTTACAGAATACTGATTAGAATGCAAGTCTTTACAGCTAATCAAGTCTTAAAGGTGTAGACAATGTAAGTGGAGAAAGCATTAAGCATAGGTTAAAGAGATGTGTATTGACACCGCAGTTTGCTGCGGACAATAGTTTATCTGAGATTGTGTGGTTGTTTGAAGACAAGAAGTGAAGATGTGGCGAGATGTTCGTCTTCATCAATGACATGTTGAAGGCTCCGGAGAAGATGCCATAGCTTCTCCACTCTGAGAAGTATTGGACGACAAAGGGTACTCTGTCCACCATGTTCCGTGTTTGTCTTCTGAGGAGGTCGATGCAGTTTTTCACTGTGGCATGTCGGAACTGTCGATCGATGAGTCGAGCACCATGTCCTGTCCTTATGAGGCCATCTTTCAGCGTCTGGAGTTGTTTGTTGCAATCCTCTTCATCTGAGTAGATCCTGTGTACACGGAGGGCCTGCCCGTAGGGGATGGCTTCTTTAACGTGCTTAGGATGGAAGCTGAAGAAGTGGAGCATCGTGAGGTTATCTGTGGGCTTGCGGTACAGTGAGGTGCTGAGGTGACCATCCTTGATGGAGATGTGTGTGTCCAAGAATGCAACCGATTCCGGAGAATGGTCCATGGTGAGTCTGATGGTGGGATGGAACTTGTTGATGTCATCATCTAGTTGTTTCAGTGATTGTTCACCATGAGTCCAAAGGAAGAAAATGTCATTGATGCATCTAGTGTATAGCATCAGTTGAAGATCCTGTACGGTGAAGAGGTCTTGTTCGAACCTGTGCATGAAGCTGTTGGCATATTGAGGTGTGAATTTGGTCCCCATGGCTGTTCCGTGTGTCTGGATGAAGAATTGGTTTTTGAAGCTGAAGACATTGTGGTCCATGATGAAGCGGACGAGTTGTAAAATTGCATCTGGAAACTGGCAGTCGTCGGCGTTGAGTACTGAGGCAGTTGCAGCAATGCCATCATCATGGAGGACGCTGGTGTAGAGTGCCAAGACATCCATTGTGATGAGGAGTGCTCCTGGTTCAACTGCTCCATGTGTGCCGAGTTTCTGTAGGAAGTCCATAGTGTCGCGACAAAAGCTGGAGGTTCTTTGTACAATGGTTTCAGAATGCCCTCGACGTAGCCAGAGAGGTTCTCGCATAGGGTCCCATTGCCCAATACGATGGGATGGCCGGATGTGTTTGCCTTGTGTATCTTTGGGAGGCAGTAAAGATCTCCAACGTGGCGAGTACGTGGGATGAGAGCACGGAGGGTGCTGTAAAGTTCTGGATCAAAGGTCTTCAATCAGTCTGTTGAGTTGGCGGGTGTGTTCTTTGATCAGATCTACGGGTAACTATTTGTAGTGTTCCTCGTTGTTCAGTTGTCAGTACACTTCTTTGCAGTAATCCGTTCTGTTCAGTATGACGATGACCCCTCCTTTGCTGGTTTGATGACAATGTTGCTGTTGGTCTTCAGAGCGCAGATGGCGTTGCATTGTGCCTGGGTGATGTTCAGGGCCGTCTTGTGAGCGCAGCTGATGAATCTGGTGTTGACACACCTGATGGCTCGGACATACACGTCAAGTCGTATTTGGTGTAGACACACCTCCTGACAGCTTGGGCATACATTTCAAGTGGTGGTACAGTGAAGTGCTGTATATACATAGTATATACACTTAAAACTCGGCCAAAGTTGTCTACCTGATATGCTGCAGGAAAGGATGTCCCGAGGCATGGTATACTGGGACACCATGCAGATTCTACAACGACGGATGAATGAACACTGCTCAATAATCACCAGGCAACGGCATTCTCTTCCTGTTGGGGAACACTTCAGCGATCACAGGCATTTGGCCTCTGATCTTCGGTTAAGCGTTCCCCAAGGTGGCCTTCATGACACACGACTACGCAGAGTTGCTGAGCAGAGACTGATAGCCAAGTTCCGCACACAAGGATGGCCTCAACTGGGATCTTGGGTTTATGTCACACTAACTGTAACCCCCACAACTTGCCTGCGCTTGAAAAATCTCACTAACTATCCTGGCTGGAGACAATACATGTCGCTTTAACCTGTGCTTAACCTCTCTCCACTCACATTGTCTGTACCTTTAAGACTTGAAATAGGGTGCATCAAAGGCTTCCTTCAGGATAATATCTACCCAGATCAGATCACTTTGTGCTGTATATCAAGCAAACATACGAACGGACCCAAGGTCATCGCTATCAGCTCTGAAAAGTGACCAGTCTACCTTAGATCACCCTGAAAGGGCAATGTATTTCAAAAGTTTGAACAACAGATGAATCCAGCTCTTTCACACTGCTATTCTGCTGTAGCAATACCAGCAGAATTCAACACTGAAAAGAATGCTAAGGTCAAGTCAAAAAGATATTCCATCTATTACACAAATGAGTAATGTGGTATATGACTTTCAGTGCCAATGTGATACTAAAAATGTAGGCCATACATCTCAAAGACTTGCAGATTGTGCCCCTGGCAGATTGTGTCCCTTCTGCAGTTCACAACAGGAAAGGTACAGACCAGCCCTACTTGCAAAACTGAGAAACACAGTGTCTAACATTAGATGTGATTTTACAATCGGATAACATTTACTAAATAATCCCTAGTGTACTAAAAACTGCACTGACAACCAAGATTGCCAGTGGGCTTACAGTACGGCAGTTTTTCATACTCTGGAAGCTACATACATTAATACATACTGGCCATGTTCTTTACAGGCAGAAGGAACATATACACACATGGTGTCTGTTTCTGCTAAACAAAATAAATGACAACCATTTGCTGACTCATTCCTCAAGGCCATGCCTTGAGCAATCAGGGTCAAACTGCCTGATTCCAATTTCAAACAAAACTTGGTAGTTCACTGTCAGTCACCTGGTGCATTCTCCATGGCAACACCCCTACCAGTGTCTACTTGCTAACCAATCAGCACTTTCTTCTCATATAATAAATTGTTTATCTCTTACGTCAGCATTCTTGTAAAATGTCCTGATTAGTACAAGATTCAAAGCTTCAACATGTCCCTTGTTTTCTCAGCAAAAATGAATTGTTTTATGGGAAATACAAAGGACTGGAAACACAGAGCATAGCACCTTCCTTGCTTATTTTCTTGTTTACCAGGAGTTTAATGATGACATTTAAATTTTGTCTGTTAAAACAAGCAGGACAACTGAGTACAGTGAGAAGGGAAATTGGTTTTTAAATAATCAAAGAAACCCTCAAGCATATCCTACATACAAAATACAAATCCAATCAGTTAACTTCCTGCCCAGATGAAACTGTGAATTAATTCTTCATAGAGAGAGTATTGTCCTATAAATGACAAGCCTAGTAAATAAATCAGTGTTTAGATCTACAGGATCAGTTTATTCCTACTTGCAGTCTAAGCAATGCACAAAATAATATTCAGAACAGAGTTACAAAAATGTTTAGCTCATTAAACTAAAATGATAAACCAGTTTACTTTCTTCAGGTAAATAGGAGGAATCACAGCTGCCTTGTATAAAACTGAAAACAGGTAAAGTCTCAAAATCTAATTTATTTAGGATTGTGATTTTTATAAATATTAAATGCTGCAGCATGTGAAGCTTCACAGTGCTCATTGGGCATGACACAGGTGTTCTAAGTACAAATGTTCCGTTGCATAACAACAAAAAACCATTTCTCTCTGTCAAAACAAGTTAAAGATGATTGGTTTAAAGCTGCAACACAGGAAATAATCACATAAAGTGATGGCACCAACAAACCATTTCAAAAATCTGAGCTTTGAGCTATTTATATTGCATAGCATATGACAACGCTATGTGTATTGGTTCAAGTATGAAATGCAAAGCATCACACTTCAACAATCAATGATGAACCTCTTTAAATACTTAACATGAAAAATCAAATGCAGCATGTTGTATGAAAATTAGGTCTAGAACTCATGCACCATCTAATAATACAAAGATGTGCAGGTTGATTAGCCTTGCTGAATTGCCCCTTAACGTCAGGGAGCTTAGCAGGGCAAATGTGTGGGGTTACAGGAGGGGGGCCTGGGTGGGATTGTGGTCAGTACAGACTTGATGGGCCAAATGACCTCCTTCTGCACTGTAGGGATTCTGTGAATCTTCTATGAAAAAGTGATCATGTACTGTACACCCAAACTAACCTTCAGAAACGTCTGCCCAGAATAGTTACACTATTTAAGGTGACCACTACAATAGCTTTCCTTCACAGGAAATTCTCAACGTATGAATACAAGATTCATTATAGTGCAAAGTACAACGACATGAGTTGAAGGTCAGGTAATCAGAATCAGGAAAGCAACATTGAAATGGTCATTTAGTATTTTACAGCAATGAATAATGATATAATTCTCAGAGCTACCACACTAAGCACCACATACACGTGCACAGCTGGGAACTCAGACAGTTGTTCTCCCTTGCAGCAAGCACAAGTCACATACTTTTGGTGTACTTATATTTGGAGATCAAGAAAAATTATGTGAATGCAATCAGCTAATTTGAGGTGCAAGACCTGGCCACATAAATGCTATACTTTAAAGATTTAATGCAGATTCCTGCCTATCGGATCACAACTTAGTAAAGAAATGGCTCAGAAAAATCAACTCTCAGAATAAAAGCATCATTGAAGTGGAAAAGTTGAGTTATCCAATTTTTCTCATGAAGTAATGAAATCAGTTATGGTAACATAAACAGGAGATTGCATTGAGGGAGCTACAGTCATAACTTATGACAACATGCAGAATGGTACGACTGGCAGAGTTGGAGCTATTGGCTCTAAACATCAGCAGTAGGCAATTATAGACCAGGTATAGTATATATAATTATAAAATAATGACATTTTCCCTCCCCTTCCCTCGGCTGTGGAGAAATTCAGTGTGCGCTCTACAACTCCCTCAGTTTCTCCTGCCATCTTTAAAGGTCTACACACATGAACTCCAGGTCACTCTGCCCTTTCACGCTTTTTAAAACTGCCATTTAGTGTATCTTGTCTCTCCCTATTCCTTCTCCCAAAATGCATCACCTCACAGTTCTTCATATTCAAATTCAATTGGCTACTTCTGGTTCCATTCTGCTAGTTTACCTATATACTGTTACATTTGATTGGTATCATGCTCACTGTCAGCCACAACTCCAAGTTTGGAATTGTTGATAAATTTTGAAATTTTACTTTTTATTCCAATATCAAAGTAATTTATCTATATCAAACAAAACAGTGGCCCCTGCACTTACCCTTTGGAAAAATCACTGGCTACCATGGGGCAGTTTATAAAAACCATTTACGCCAATCTCTTATCCAAAGTAGCACAGACCTTTATTCCAAGGTTGACATGCTCATCTATCGAAAATACTTATTTTTGACAATGGTCATTACATTTAAACCAACTTAACCTCAAGAAAAACTCAATGCCTGGTAGCCAGGAAAACAACAAGTTAAACTTCAGTAACAATCCTTATGTTCACAGAGGTGTTACAAAGTATTTCATGCGTGGTAGGAGAGCTATGAAATCACAGTCAAAAGAGAATGATATAAAGGGAACTTACATATTGCTGAAAAAAGACATTTTGTCAAACACTTCACCTTGCACTCATCAGGATAATCAGAAGAATACCAATGTCAGGGGAAACAACAGTTTCATACTGCATGAGAAGAGAGTGCTGATTGGTTGGTAAGTACACTCTGATTGGTAGAGATCTTTGCCATGGAGAATGTACGTTAATGGTTTCTGAAATTAACTGCCAAGCTTGACTCGTGATTGCCCTGATAAAACCAAACCAAAACACTTCGATAAAAATGTTTTTGTTCAGCAATATTCAAGTTCTATGTCTCCAAATGACTATTTGTAAAGGAGACTTCTTAAATCAGGAATAGAGGTGACAATGGAGAGATGCAGAGCAAGAGAACTTCAAAAAATGAGTATACACAGTGACCAAAAAAATGGAGAGTGAAAAACTAAAGTACAGAAGAAAAACGCAAGCTATTGACTAACTACCACAATTAGAATTTAGTTTTTTAAAGAAACCCATGACATTTAGGATCTTAATTTGGAATATTTTAAACAATAAAAATTCTAGAAACAAAAGAGTTTAAACGTTGCACAAAAACAGCCCTGCAATGTTTTATGTTATTTAATGCTGTTGCATAATTACTATTTTCCCCATAAAGTTTAGCCTCCCATTCAGAATTTCAACAGGTTTATAACAAAGCATCAGTGGTACTCCAATAGTTTTATCAGATCAAATTTCTAAAATTTTAGCCTGATGTTGCCAAAGTATGACAGAAGGCTGCAATAATGCATTCAAGTAATCTTAAGCAAGAGAATAAATTAATAATACGCATTCACTACAAGAGTCTTGTGAATCCTTCACCCCTTGGCCTCACCATTGGAATTCGAATCTTCAATAATGTAGGCTGTGGATTTCTATTTCTAAAAACCTCCTAAAATTCCACCCATGATTTTGGTAACCCATCCAAATATTGCCTTCTTTAGATCAGCATCCTTTCTTTAAATTGCAGCTCTGTGAGGTGCCTTGAGGCATTTTCTATACTAAAGGTTCCATAGAAATGCAAGGATTATTAGCAGTAGCACATAGGAACTGTAAAAACGTTTTAACTGCTGAAATACTGGAATAGTTGAGCTCACAGATTGGCAACGGAAGAGGATATTAACACTTCAGTGTTGGCTATGTTAGACTGCTGGTTGTTTAAAGCTGCTGTTCTATTATAAATACTGTTCTCAGCTGATATTAGTACAGTGAAAGGCAAATCTGTGCATAAATAAGCCAGCCCATCCAAATAAAACAATTTTAATCCACTTAAGAGCAGTTCACGCTCCAGCACTCGAATATTGGGCAATAGTAGTCAGCTGGCAATTTGTCGTGAATATAGCAATATTTGATCTTCATAAGACGGAAAACAGTTGGTGGATGGAGAGATTGTAGTAGGGATGGAGTAGGTTCAATGCATCAAATGGCATATTCATCATACTCCTGTGGCCTATGTAATACCATCTCAGTTATCATTTTACATTTCCTGTCCCATCAGTGCCCTTGCCAAACAGATACTGAGTGACTGGAGAACTTAGAGGGGAGAGCTCAGAGGATTGGACTGTGTTAAATATGACATTTTTATTTAAGAAAGGTCATGATGACATTCCTACCAACTACTGGTGGGAGAGTTTAACATTAGCGGTGGGTATGGGATAGCTTTAGAAACAAATAACCAGGGGGAAAAAGATCAATAGCCACTTGGAGAGGTTTAAGTTAATTCAGGTGAGTCAGTACAGCTTTGTAAAAAAAAAGGTCATGCTTGACTAATCAAACTGCATCATTTGATAAAGTAACAAGAAAACGATCGTAAAGGGAATGCAACGGATGTTGGCTCCGTGAATTTTAAGAATATCTTTGACAAAGTACCGCATAAAAGACTGGTTAACAAAATTGAAGCTCATGGAAAAAGGTCTGTGGCAGCTTGAATAAAAGATTGGCTTAAACAAAGAAAACAACAAGTTGTGGTTAATGTCTTTTTTCAAACTGCTGAACGGTAGCCAGTGATTTTCCCAAAGGGTCAGTGCCAAAGCCACTGTTTTGTTTGCTACAGATAACCTATTCTGATATTGGAATAAAAAGTAAAATTTCAAAATTTATCAATGATCCCAAATTTTGGAGTTGTGGCTGACAGTGAGCATGAAACCAATCACCTGCAATAGTATATAAGTAGGCTAGCAGAATGGAATGAGAAGTGACAGACCGAACTTGAATACTAAGAGTTGTGAGATAATGCATTTTGGGAGAAGGAATAGGGAGAGACAAGATAGGCTAAATGGCACAGTTTTGAAAAAATGTAAAAGGGCAGAACTACCTGTGGTTCATGTGTGTAGACATTTAAAGGTGGTAAGACAAGCCAAAGGAGTAGTTAGAAAAGCAAAACGAATCTTAGACTTCAGAAGTGGGGGTGTTGAGTACAAGAGCAGGACGTAGGCCACAATTAGAATACTGCATCTAGCTCTGGTCACCACAGTTGCGGAAGGATGCGAGGGTCCTTGCGAGTCTATCAAACCTCAATGCATTGGTGAGACCTGGACAATATATACGAAGCATGAAAAACGATGAAGTTTTTACCTTCACTGTCTCAGATGTATACTTGGCATCTCTTGATAAGACAAGGTCAACAACTCTGAAGTGTACTAACTCAATTTGCACAGACTATCAACTTGCAAAACTATCAACTTCTGCACTGGTTCAGCCACATTCACTAGACAGATGATAGCCAGATATCTAAAGATCATCAGTAGCTCTAAATCTCTTGGCAATCCACATCTCTACCATAAAGACATTTGCAGCTGAGATTTTCATTACTGTCTGCAGTCTTCAAATCTCAAGACTGAGATTTGAAGACTGCAGACAGTAATGAAAATCTCAGCTGGCCAAGAAGAGGACCCAGACAAAATAAAGATCAGTGAATCTCAGCCCACTGTCTTCCTCTGAAGGAAACGCAAGAGACTACCATGCCAGGATGGGACTCCCGTGTCACACCAGGCAATACTTAACACAGAGTTCAGCATCATTCGCTAATCAACGCTTTACACGATAGAAGACTGCCACCAAATGGGATCGTTGAGAAAATACATTGGAGATTTACCAAAATGGATGCAAGATTTTAGTTACAACTTCAAATGGAAATACTGAAGTTGTCTCCTTGTGATAAAAGAAATTGGGGTAAAATGTGGCAAATGTGTACAAGATTATAACAGATTTAGATGAGCTAGACAAAGAAAAAACATTTTCCATTTGTTGATGGTACAAGGACAAGGGGACACAGGCTTAAGGTTTTGGGAAAGAGATGCAGAGGTATTAAGGAAGAAGTTTTTTAACATAGCGAATGGTAATGACCTAGAACACTGTGCCTAAAAAAACTGATGGAAGTGGAGACAATAAATGATTTCAAAAGGAAGTAGGATAGGCACTTGACTGAAATAATTTTACAGGGCTATGGGGATAGAGCGGGGAAATTGGATTTTTGGCTACCTCTACAGAGAGCCAGCATGGTCTTCTATTATGCCATAAATACTGACAGTCCAACTTCTTGAACAGCAGCTACTGAACCTGCATCAAAGTCAGGAGTGTCGCGATTCTGGAACCTAGTCATATTAACCACCCCTTAATGTCAACATCTGTTCTTTAGCACTGACATTCCATATCCAAACACAAATAAAAACTTCACCATGTGAAGTAAGATACACTATATATTGAACATGAGGACAGACTTCTTTGTTAGAGGTGCTAACTTTCAGATACATTAAACCAAGGCCTTCTCAGGTTGATGTAAAAGATCATGTCGCACCTGTCGAAAAACAGCAGATGTTCGCTCTGTGTTCTGCCCAACAAATATACATCAACAATATAAGTAAAACAGTTTGCTGTTTGTGGGACCTTGCAAATTAGTTGTCATTTTGTCAATAAATCAACTACTGACTCCACTTTAAAACTAATTCACTGTCTGCAAAGTGCTTCGAGATATCTTGAGGATGTGGAGTTCAAGTTCTTCTGATGGATACTCACCAAGAAAACTGGAACCTCAGAATATTCTCCCACTCTCTTCTCTTTCTAAGACATTTGCTGAAAAATCCAATAATTTTTCACTTAATCTTCAGCTAAGCAGACCTTTCCACAATGGAATGGTACACATCAAAACACAGATCATTTTACAGTGTGAAAAGCAGATTTTATTCACAGAGGGAATCCTAGGCTCTCTCAAGAGAGAATGCTAAACATGATCATTTATTTTCAACAAAGCAGAAGTACATTGTAAGATCCAACATTGTTCACAAGAATAGCATTATTCACCTATCGTCTCAGAAGTCACATAGCCTGACTTGCCTTTATATTGTTGTATGCTTTTCATTTCATTTTTGAAAAAGCAATGCCAGACTGTACTTTAGACCAGTAATGCTAACAAGCCCTTAAGGACTTGGTGGAGCCAGAAGAACAAAAAGGAAAGCAGACATTGAAATTCAAAATAAAATGAATTTTCTTAAGATCCCCAAAAGCCTAGTTGGCAAATCAACTATGAATTATCTATTCAATAAATCTTTCCACAGGGAATTTGATAAATATTTCAAGAGAAGAAAATTACAGGCCAATAGGAAAAGAGGAGAAACGAGAGACTATTTGAATAGTTTTCAAAAATCCAGTACAAGCACATTGAAGTCCTTCGATTACGATTCCATTCTTTCAAATTTCCGGCATAAATGCTGTGGATAGTGGTAACATAAGGCCACAAAAATGGATAATGTAATTTCAAATTTTTGAAAAAAGTACAACTATAAATTGCAAAGATGCCTAAGTTTGCAGGAATATGGTATGCTCCCAATTTTTAACTATTCTGTACTAAGGCAAGAATAGGTTTGCTTATGCATATTCCACTTGAGTTGGCTGCAGTTTACAGCAATCCTCCTGACAAAACTGGAGCTAATCATACCTCTTAGAACCATACACATTTCAGCATAGGAATAGGTCTTTCAATTCATAGGAGAGAAATTCCATTATCTTAATGTTGTCTCTACATTCCCATTCAAACGTTGATCCATTTTTCCCTTTGAGAATGCAACATTCGACCTCAATCATTTCCTATGACAAAGTAGATGAACTGAGGCATGCGCACAGTTGGGCAATGCTGCAGAAATAGAAGTAGGCTGTCTCTGTAAAGGAGTTTATGGGCTTGGAATCTCACCTTGTGGTTAGATAGAATATCAAGGTTTCAAATAGTTGGGCTCAATCTTGAAATAGCGGCCGGGAAGGGGCAAAATCAGTGGCAATGGTATTGTGTTTTTGATATGGACTGTGGACGATAACTTTAGTCTTCCCAATGTTTAATTGCAGAAAATTATGGCTCATCCAGGATTAGATACATAGGCAATGAAGTGTGGAGCATAACAGTGGAAAGGTAGAACTACGTGTACATGTGGAATAAGACCATATGTCTTTAAATAATTGCACCAAGGGGCAGCAAGCAGAGGGGCAAAAAGAATGGACCAAAGCCAGATTTTCGGTGAACGATGGATGTAATGGTACAAGGACAGGAAGAGAAGCAATTACTGGAGAGTTTCTATTGAAATTGTCATCACTAAAGAATGCAACCAAGCAAGGGTTTGACAACAGAAGAGTGACAATGGAAAGAGAATGTTATAGTCCATTGTATCAACGTCAAAAGTTAAAAAGAGGTCAGGGAGGACAAGGTGAGATGGTGCATCATGATCACAGTAACACAGGATGTCATTTTGATTAGAACTACAGTGATGTGGCAGAGTCAGAAAGGTAATTGAAAAATTTCAAATATGACACTATCAGAAAGATAGGCTCTGATGTGCTAAATGACAAACATGCAGGGAAGCTGAAAAGGTTGGAGATGCGATTGTAGTTTGTCAGGATAGAGAGCCAAGGGTAGGCTTTTGAAGGGGGAGGGAACGACTACAATATTGAAAGGAAGGGTGCTAGTATCTGAAGAAACGGAAGGACTCAGTAAGTTAATTCCTATGCAGACCAAGAAGGGAAGTTACTTGTTCAGTACTTAATTAAGAATGGGGACAAATGGACAAATGCATAAGTAGGGGATCTCAGAGCAAAACAGACTCAGAAAAGTCATGAAGGGAGACAGGAGAGAATCCAAAGAATGTTTATGTTGGTGGACATGTAAAAGGAGGAATTCAGCAATGACACCTGAACAGATGGTTTCAATTTTCATGATAAAGAAGTCTATAAGCTTTTCACACATCTTCGAAGATATTGGAAGTGGGGCTGTAAGATGGGTACAACGGGGGTAAAAAATCAACACTATTAAATGATCTTATTAAATGAACTGCAGTGAGCAGTTTTAACGGGAAACAGCAATGTTAAATAATGAATGATATACTCAAACAAAACCATGATGAATGGCCATGATGAACCATGTGTCAGATGCACTCAATTCTCCACTTAACTAGAACTTCAGTCCAACTAATATTGAGGGTTTTTCGTACCAGATTAATACCATTACAAAGCACTTTAATTTTCAGAAAATATTACGCCATCTTGTTTCCTTTTGCATTGCACTGGAAGCACATTGATCAAAAACGTTTGTACACATTTCAAATATTTAGGGAAGATAGGGAAGGAAGGAAAGGAGACACTGACACTATCAGTCATAAACCTACTTGTACCATGAAGTAACTCAAGGTGACTTGATGAGACAAGTAACAAACTAAATGATTCATTGATTAAGAAATATATACAACGAGTTTAACAGCACAACTATACAGGTCTACTTCCAACAACATTCTGACTCCAACTGAAGCCTTCCAACCCCAGGAATGCAACCCCTCATTCCCAATAGGCCCAGGTTTATGCACTCCATTGATTCAGGCCTGGTCACATTGCCCACAAAGGATCATCCCTTAAAACAGTCATGCTACCACCTAGAAGTAGCAAGGCACAAAGCAACTAAACAGTCTTTGAATGGTAAAATAGATTTGGTCAGAAATAAGAACAACAAAGAATCTATTACATTAGGTGTATACTATATATCACAAATTGTGATAAACGGGAAGAAAAGTTGTAGACAAATTACACTTTACATAGGGCACTTTACATATTCTAGCATAGATAGAAATAGTAACAGTACAAATCATTAGGAAAAGAAGGAGTTCCTGAAGTGTGTAGAAGAGAATTTCCCTGATCTGTGTAGAGGAGATAGTGTTAAATTTAGTACTAGGAAAAGGAGTGGGGCAAGTGAAGCATGCTTCGGTGGGCAAACATTTGGGGAACAGTGATAGAAATATCATCAGGTTTAGAATAGTCAGGGAAAGGAACAAGAAACAATTAAGCATAAACATGTTACACGGAAAGGTCAAAGGAATTGATGGCAAAACAGTAATTGGAGGCTTATGACAAATGTAAGGTTAATAACACTGTAGATATCTAAGCTAAGTATAGAAAGTATAGAAGAGATACAAAAACAAATTAAGAGGGGCAATTATAAAATGTGTGCATAGCTTAGTGCCCAATGAGTGGCCAATACAGAGTTATAGAATCATAGATTCCCTACAGTGCAGAAGAGGCCATCCAACCAATCAAGTCTGCACTAACTCTGACAGAGTATCTTACCCCATCATCTCCCCCACCCTATCCCTATTACCTCATACATCTCCCATGGCTAGTCTATCTAACCAACACATCTTGGGACACTAAGAAGCAACTTAGCATGGCCAATCCAGCTAACCTGCACATCTTTGGATATATAAAAGGGAAATGTCTTCTATAAACTTATAAATAATAAATAATTGTAATGTAAAGGATGGGGCAGGTATTGAATAACAAGGATTCATTCTTCTGGTAACAGAGGACATGGCTGACATTAAATGAGTACTACGTCTCTATGTTCAATAGAGAATAGGCTATTACTAGTGTTGTGGTGAAGGAGGAGATAGTCAAAAAATCATAGAATGGTTACACACACAATAGGATAAATAACTGGATAAGAAAGGAGGTATTTTAAAGTTTGTCAAACCTCAAAGTAGAAGGCACCCAATTCAGATGTACTGAGAGAAGTAAGGGTAGAAATTGCAATGGCTTAGGTCATAATCTTCGAGTTCTCCTCGGACTGTAGGCTAATGCTAGAGGAATGCAAATGTCACACTCCAGTTTAAAAAAGGTGACAGGGATAAATCTGACATTAAAAAAAGCCAGACGGTCTAACTTCAGTGGTGGAAAAACTTTGGTAGGCAATGACGTGGGACTAAATTGGCATTTGGAAAAGTATGGACTGATGAATGAAAGGCTGCACTGTTTAGGAAGCTGGCTCACCACCACCTTTTCAAGGACAATTAAGGAAGGGCAATAAATGCCAATTATATCCACATTCTATAAATGAATAAATACAGAAGTGTTGAAAATTCTCATTTGAATAACTACTCTAAAGTCAGCTGAAACCTTCCATCCATCTTTCCAACCAACTCTAATTTTGGCATTAGCTCACAGAATTTGGGCTTAGAGTTTTAATTGTTTGTCCAACACATATTGTAACAGACAAAAACATAATAAAGAGACTACACATGTATGTAATGCATCAATAAAATACATTCTGTCTGCTATGTTATTATATACCCATCAGCAAAGAAATGCTTGGTAAAGTCATCCTGCTAGGTTGTTTTATTTTAACAGTTTTTTTTTTCTCTCCATGCATCTTCTTCTATCCATTTTTAACTCTGTTCTGTTCATTTACAATAACAAAACATATCGCATCTGAGAAAAGTTGAAAATCACACAAGTAGCAAATGGATTAAAAATTTTGGATGGTAAATATACTTAGTGATTACTTCCTTCAAATACTCACAAGGAGAGATGAGTGATATGCCAACACCAAAAAAGGAGGCAACTGAGCAGCAATTAGTGGAAGATATTATTGATATAGCATGATATCCAAGTTGGAGATGTTAATTGTACATTAATTGTCTTTGATGGTATGTAAGCAAGCATTAACTGGAATTCATTTGTGTCCTTATAAGTATGAACAGATTGAAACAGTAATGGTTGGGTTAGGAAGTGCATGTTTGTAATGTACATCTCTGTAAATAAACAGCGATAATAGTTTACAAAGAATGGCTCCAATTTTATCCTTCGTCACCTGAGTTTCTGGAACAGAACATGAAGCAAATAACGGCTATTCAAAAGCAAAGTTAGAAACTAAGTAAATTTTTTAGTCGGAAATTTAAAATTCTAGAGGAAGCGTGTATAAACTGTTAGTGTGTAATACTGTCCGACATTCTTGGGAGTCTGAATGTCTGACCTGTGGAAGAATGAAGTGGACATATGGGCATGGATTGCATATCTACCAAGGAGAAAACAAGGGATGGCTTTGGTGCTTCTGCAAGAAGTGAAATCAGAAGCAAAACATGGTGCGTGATGGAGCCTATTAGTTGGATATTTATGAACGTTTAGATCAGATGAAACCCATGAGAAAGGTGATTGACCAAATACCTATGAGACATTCAGAAGTTGATAAACTACAGAGAATAGGTGGTCATTCTAGAGAAGAAAATGTCAGGGACTTACAGATTAAAATTGATTAAATTTAATTTTGGGATCTCTGGATTGGTACTAGTGTTTAAATCCTTACTAAGATGTCTCATATGAGCAGGAAACTGGTTCTGATTGGTGTTTGGTTCTCAGGAAAGAAATGCTATCAGACCTGTTGCTTGATAAAAAATTCCTGGGGAAAGCTGAATGAAATGACTATTTCATCAAAAAGTGAGACCTACTGTGGCAACAAAATGAATAAAAGACTCAATGAATGGCCAGATTTCAAAATATCTGCACCCACCATGCAGCTTATCAATATAACAGAATGATCGAATACAGGCAAACTAAGAATGAAAGAACCTTTAGCAGATTTAGATATTACAGCAAAAGACAGATTTGAAGAAAACAATAACGGTGAATTAATCCCAGGAATGCCCAAGGAACAGGCAATATGTGCTTCAGCTGTGATTCAAAGCATAATTTTGCAGTGAACTTCACAAGACAAAGAGACTGAGTCCTCGAAATGACACATGATAAAGATAATTTTGACAAAGAAAATGGTGAAATAAACAAATCATATTAATCACATGTAGTTTTGATTCTGTTTCGAATGTCAGTCACAGACTCCTTTAACTGTGAAATGCCAGGTACTTATACTCCCAACAGTACATGGAGCAAATCAATTAAAATATAGAGCGGGATTTTATGGCCTTACTCAGCCCAAAACCGTAAAATCCCATCCTAGGTCAATGGACCTTTCCATGGTCCCCCTCCTTGCCCACTCCAATCCCGTAGTGGGTAGGCTGGTAAAATTCCAGCCAATACCTTTATTCACTGGATAAGGCAGAATAGGATGGAGAAGTGAACAGTAAGAAAATGCAGTGCAACTGAATCTAAAATCATCACAAACAGAGAATCACCAACAGTAAAAGAGAGATCATATACAGTCATATACAGACTATTGTGAAGGTGCAAGTCGAGCAGTCTGAATAGATTACACAAGGTAAAGGCTGCATAACAGAAGAGAAGTCCTCATGTCCATGAAGGTTTGGTGATTGACAATAAACTTGAGGATAAACTAATGAGTGGAAAAAACGTTGGGTGTTAGATAGTTGGATACAGTTTGAGCTTTATTCTGCAGTACTAGATAAGGGAAACCAGTTTTGTCACAGTTGGATTTGTACTGAAGAAGTCCTTGAAGATGGGACTTACAAGACTAGTAGTTATGCATTTTGAAGGGTGATTAAATGATATAGACATTTGAATAGATCTCCCACACCTGAAAAACCTTAAAAATCTTTTGAGCTCTTTTGGTCACTTAGCCATGGCAGTGATGATCAATCAACATAAATGGTGCATTTTGGCAGGGTGATGCTTTCAGAGAAGTGTTTCCGAACTGCCCAAAGCAGCAGCAAATGCAGAATGAAAGCTATGAAATATAAATAAATCTATCTATGGACTGAATAAATCTTCCAGGGGGTGATATTTTTCAATAATGTCTGTTTTGCAGTAAATAGTCTGTAATCAATTAGAAACAGATAACCCAATGTTTCATTAGCATCATAAAGCAAAATTTGTCGATAATTAGTAATTTGAGAAATGTTTTAATAAGATGAGATGTGATTGGAGCCAGGCTTGTGGGGCTTTTAAATATATTGGTCTAGAATAACTTCAAATTAACTTTCCTATTTAAAACTGTAATTCCCACCCTGGTTAATTGTGGAAATCACAGAAAGATGATGTTACATCTAAAGAAGAAACAAAGCATTGGAATGCTTATGCAGTCAGGTTAGAACAGATTTGATTTATTGGTTTTAAGTTCTACAATGAAACATGCTGAAGCAGAGAACTTAAGGGCAAATAAAACATTCTGAAGTTAAATCTGGTGAAATGTATGCTTAAGTTCTCTTTATTAAAAAAAAGAGAAGGTAATATTAATCCTGTTTAATTGTAGGTGATGGTGGGCATTAACTGGGGATTTGTGTTCCTATAGACAGACAAACTGAAACTGTGATTGGGTCAGAAGATATAGGTTTATAATGTGCGCCTCCAAGTAAGTGCCTATAAAAATGTGTAAATATTGGCTGCAGCCCTATTCTTTACCAACTGACTTTCCGAAATAGTCTATTAGACAGGGTAAAGTGCAGATAAACTGCAAGGATTTTCCAACATTATAACAGAGTCAATTGACACTGGATTAGTTCTAGTAGTTCAGAAAGATCCAATGTAATCTCTGAAAAAGGTGATAATATAGACAACAGAAACTGCAGATGAGTCAGTCATTTTTATGCTGTGAAATAATGACATCAATTATCAAATGCAAATTTGAGGATCATCTGTGCAACAGTCAAAAAAAGAGAAATAAATATGATTTCAGAAGATGAGGATCCAGTCTACTGAACCTCAATGACTTCTTTGAAGAAGTGGCAGCATAGGTGGACTGTAAAAAGCCTTATGATGTAGTTGATCTGACCTTCCAAATGCATTTGACAAAAATTATACAAAAGACTGCCAAGTTGTACTAAATTCAGGGCAAACCTCAGGTATGGATTAGAAATAGATTGCAAAAGAAGTATTTATTTGAGAAACTATATCATGTTGAATTGAGCAGCTGATTTGGGGTGCCTTTGGGATTCGCATTGGAAGCCCAACTATTAATAATTTAAATAAATTATCTGGATTTAGAAACTCAATGCAAACTAGTCAAAGTGCAAGTGATATTAAACAGGAGTAGGCAGAAAATCTTGAACAACATGTTCTTGATAAAGATGAAATCTCAGTAGACTCATAGATGGATATATCTAATTACTGCAGAGCAGGAAAGCCAATGAACATTGAACTATAAAGCAGAATTGTTTGGTTATAAATTAAAGTACGTTATGAAGAAACCACATAGTGCTATCCAGAAAAAACAGTCAATCAAGCACTGAAGGCATCTCAGTTAAGGACAATGAAGCTAAGCTATCACATATTGCTATTAATGGACCTTGCTATGCATAAATTGGCTATTGTTTTCTTTTAATTCTCTCAGGGGATGTGTGCACTCTTGCAAAACCAGCATCTGTTGCCCATCGCTTCTCAGCCTTTTGGCTAAGATCAAGTGTAGTATCGACATGCTGCACTTGGTTGAAGTCATTAGGTTACATTTCAGCTTCATTTATTTTCACCACCTCCAAAATGCATTCCACACTAACCACATCTTCCTTTCCCCAAACCGCTTTCAACATTGGGATCATTCCCTCCAAAATATCTGGTCCACTCATCAATCACCTCCAACATTTCCACCCCACCCATACAACTAGCCCAAGCACGCATGGGAGCTCAAGATACAGGAATTCATTTTCAATTAGGCTGTTTACAGCCTCCCAAACTCAACATGGAGTTCAGTTTCAGATTATAATCTCTGCATTTTTTTTATTTTGGACAGCAGTTGTTGGCAATGATTTTGCTTTTCCCATTTGCAGCCCCTTTAGGATTGCTTTCTGATTACTTGTTTATCCAATTACCAGCACCATTGTCTAAATTTGCAATTTAACTTCTTCAGCCTTCCACCCTTTCACAGATTTTCCCTTTTATTCTTCCTCACCATCTTTCCTGTACTTATAACCTGTTATCCATAGAATCCTACAGTACAGAAGGAGGCCATTTGGCCCACTGAATCTGCACCAACCACAATTCCACCCAGGCTCAATCCCATAACCCCATGCATTTATTCTAGTTAGTCCCCCTGACACTACTGAGCAATTTAGCATGGCCGATCTACCCACACAGACACGGGGAGAACTTGCAAACTCCACACAGATAGTGACCCGAGGCCAGAATTGATCCCAGTGCTAACCACTGTGCCACCCTTAATATCTCTAACTTTTTTATCTCTAACTTTTTCTAGTCTGAGCAAAGGGCATCAACTGAAAATTTTAACTCTGCTTCTCTGTGCAGATGCTGCCAGACACTGAGTATTTCCAATTTTATTACAGAAACTGGGTCTTTTTCAATGAAAACATCACAGATTATGGGGCAATATGTCAGAAGTGTTTAAACTCACGGAACAATTAGAATAGGGAGACAGAAGCTCCTGGCTTCCAGCAGTTGAGAAATCACAAAAAGACGAAAAATGAATATAAAATTGAATATCAGACAGGAGATATTCTGAAACTCATTTCATATTAAATTATGCTAAAACTATTCAAGGTAAGATTTTCTAACAAGAGAATGCTGGAAAAACTCAGCAGGTCTAGCAGCATCTGTAGAGAGCGAAAACAGAGTTAATATTTCAGGCCCGTTTGACTCTTCATCATCCCTGAAGAAAATGCGTTGGATTTATACTGTAGCTGAGAGAGATTGCAACAAAATGTAGCAACCTTAAGAGCAAGGGACAGCTGAGCTGAGGGCTGTAATGCTCCAGTGAAGTTCAACATAAGCTGGAAATGTAGCATTTCATCTTCTGATTAGATACAATACAGCCTTCAGGACTCAACAGTGAGTTCAACAACTTTAGACTGTGATCTTTCCCCTCCATCTTAAACCCATTTTTTCAATATCCTGTACATATATGGCCTCAATGCGAAAACCCCTCTTTCCCCACTCCCCCAACACATCTCCCAGTAAGGCCTAATGACTCTTGTCTCCAAGGTTGCTACATCTTGTTACATTGTCTCCCTAGCTACAATATTCAACACATTTCCTCTCTTTAGCTCTAAAGAAGATCAAACAGACTTGAAATGCTAACTCTGTTTTCCCTCCCTAAAAACACTGCCGGACCTGTTGAGTTTTTCCAGCATTCTCTGTTCTTGTTTTAGATTTCAGTGTCCACAGTAACTTCAGTGCAGTATTAATGCAAGCCTACTTGTGACACTAATAAATAAACTTAAAACTTTAACTATTTTGTTTATTTTTAGATTGTATAGATGGACGAGGGCAAAGCTCAGAGACTATTAGGTCAAATGTTCTGTTTGCATCTTTTAACTCCTACAGAAGTAATCACAAAGCTATCTTGCTATAATGTGCAATCAGAATAAATTGTTACAAAGTGACAGCATTTTGAAAAAATATTCACTTTATAAATCATGGAGAAGCACAGGTTTAACTATTATGCATTATAAATATTAATCAGTAATTTGTTTAAGGAATGCACTCCCTGCATTGAGGTGAAATGCCAAAACTTGACCATAAACATTTTCGTGCTGGCTAATTGGATATTTGAACTTAGCTCATTGAAATAAAATTCCTACCATTTGCAGTCCTTTCTTTCAGGTGTCCTAATAATGGGTCAACAACTAAACACTGTCAAGTTTTATAAAAGCATTGATATAAGAATTATAATAATGGTTTTGCTAATTAACAAAATTAGTTAACTTAATATCTAACATCAGTGTTAAATGTAATCAACAGTCAACCTCAACACACAATGTTTTTTTTCTCAAACTTTTTGTCTAGTTAATTTCCTCCACTCCCTTTTGCTGCCAACAATATACTGCTGTGAACTGAACATTCATACCTTAAAGTTCTGTGTCAAAGTGCCAGAATTTACTACAAAAATAACAGTGAGGGAAACAGCGTATAGTGTTATTTATATGTAAAGCAGACAGCAATTTCTGGCACGCATAAACACACAAGCAAAAATCTAGTAGCTGCTGCTGGAAATGCATTGCCCTCATGTAAACTGCAAGGAAACAGCATATCATGGCCTTGGTTTCATTTTCAATTGAAGGTCCGAAGTACAACAACTTTAAATCACAGATGTAGACTAAACAATGACAGAAAGTTACGGCTTGTTCATTTCAGTCTGAAAACTTTTATTTAAGGCAAAAATCAAAAAATCTGCCAAATAACCTCCCTAACATCAAAAGTTAACTAATTCTTTATTACTTTTAAATTTATTTTGCTTTGTCTTTTTTACCCTCTCAATGCAATCTTTCTCTCCAAATCTGTGCCTGATTTAACATTGAAATGTCAGGGAATTATAGGCTGGTTAGTTTAATGTCTGTTGCAGGTAAAATGCTAGAATCTGTGATCAAGGAGAAAATAGCGAGGCATCTTGAGGAGAATTGTTTGATAGAGCAGACGCAGCACGATTTCGTTAAGGGGAAGTCGTGTCTGACGAACTTATTGGAGTTCTATGAGGATGTGTCTAGGGTGGTGGATAGAGGAGAGCCGGTGAATGTGGTCTTTCTTGATTTTCAGAAGGCGTTTGATAAGGTGCCGCACAAGAGGTTATTACAGAAGGTTAGGGGGCATGGAGTTGGGGGTGGGGTGTTAGCGTGGATAGGGGATTGGCTGTCAAATAGGAGGCAGAGAGTGGGGGTCAACGGGTGCTATTCGGATTGGCGGTTGGTGACTAGTGGAGTGCCCCAGGGGTCGGTGCTGGGGCCTCAGCTATTTACCATTTATATAGGTGATCTGGAGGAGGGAACCGAGTGTATGGTGTCGAAATTTGCTGATGACACCAAGATTGGTGGAACGGCAAATTGTGCGGAGGGTGTGGAAAGTCTGCAGAAGGATCTAGATAGGCTGGGCGAATGGGCCAGGAACTGGCAAATGGAATTTAATGTTGGCAAGCGTGAAGTTGTCCACTTTGGTAGGAATAATGGTAGGAAGGACTATTACTTACTTGGTGAAAAACTGCAGCATGCAACGGTGCAGAGGGACCTCGGGGTCCTTGTGCATGAGTCGCAGAAACCCAGCCTGCAGGTGCAGCAGGTGGTCAGGATGGCAAATGGGATGCTGGCCTTCATAGCGAGGGGGATTGAATATAAAAGTAGGGAGGTCTTGCTGCAACTGTACAGGGCACTGGTGAGGCCGCAGCTGGAGTACTGTGTGCAGTTTTGGGCGCCGCACTTACACAAGGATATTTTGGCCTTGGAGGGAGTGCAGAGGAGTTTTACTAGGCTGATACCAGAGTTGAGGGGGTTGAACTATGAGGAGAGGCTGAATAAACTAGGCTTGTACTCGTTAGAGTTTAGAAGAATGAGGGGAGATCTCATTGAGACGTATAAGATGATGAATGGGATGGATAGGATACAGTTGGAGAGGCTCTTCCCGCTCAGAAAGGACAGTAGGACTAGAGGGCACAGCCTCAAGATAAGGCGGGGCAGTTTAGAACGGAGTTGAGGAGGAACTTCTTCACTCAAAGGGTGGTGAATCTCTGGAATTCTCTGCCCGTTGAAGTGGTGGAGGCTGCCTCGCTAAATATATTTAAGATGCAGGTTGATAGGTTTTTGATAGGCAAGGGGATTAAGAGTTATGGGGAGAAGGCGGGTAAGTGGAACTGAGCCACGACAGATCAGCCATGATCTTATTGAATGGCGGGGCAGGCTCGAAGGGCTAGATGGCCCACTCCTGCTCCTAGTTCTTATGATCTTATGTTCTTATTAACTCACTACTCTAATTTACCCTTCCTGATTCACAGTCTGCACTATTGAATCTGATTGGTTCCTTGCCCCATTGCACAAATTCCAGGACCTGTTATTCAAAGTCCATGGGGAGACAGGGGCTGATGGAAGAAGATAGTCAATAAAGGATTTTGTCGCCTTCCCATTTTATTTTGTAACTACTGTACGTAAAAGCACAGTACCACAACAAATCAATGTACAAGACCTTTGAATGATTAGCATCTGAGATGTCTCTAATTTGATGCTCTTAGATGTATAAACAGAAGCAGAGTCTATTTGCTATGCAGGATTTAACAAAGCCTGATCAGTACTGCATTTTCAGCAATTGTTCACCTGGAGCTCTGCCTCATCTTTCGTCTTTTACACTCAAGCTTGCGTAGTCCACCACTTGACTCTCACATCAACAAGGATCTCAAAACCTCAGAATTAAAGGAGCCTATTAAGGCTTCCGTCCCAAACTAAATGAAATTTTCCAATCCTTAGCATAGAATCCTTACAGTGAAGAAGGAAGCCATTTCACCCATCATGTCTGCACTGACTCCCTTTAAGAGTACCTTAACCTATGCACCTTTGGGCACTAGTGAGCAATTTATCATTACCAATCCATCTAACTTGCACATTTTTGGACTGTTAGCGGAAACCAGAGCAGCCGGAGGAAACCCACACAGACAAGGGGAGAATGTACAAACTCCACACAGAGCCACCCAAGTCTGGAATTGAACCTGGGTCCTTGGCATTGTGAGACAGCAGTGTTAACCATTGTGCTACCATGCCACTCAGTTGTAAAGTGGGCTTCCTGCAGTGACTGAAACATGGCCAATGACAGTACATGATTTCCCATTGGCAGACCAAGGGGCCAGCACTCCAGTGGACTTCTTAACCTACTGCAGTTGCAGAAAGCCCTACGAAGGGGTTCCCCTTCCAAGAGGATGTCCTGGCAGCTACTCTTAAAAATACTGTATAGTAGAATGAAGTGTTCAGAGGGCACATCAAGATGAAAGCACTTTCTCTCCATCTCACTGACTATACTAATAGCTACCACTTCGGATCAGGAGTCGGCTGATATAGCATTTCTGAAGTGCCTCCTATTGGTCATTCAGCCTCAGGAGCCCACCTGCTATTCCTGCTTGGAAGGCAAGCATGTCTTTTGGCAATTAAATGGCCTGACACTGAAAAAAAAATTACGCTGGGGGGTCTACTTCCAACATAGTACAGATCAGGAGTTCCCCCGATGTGGATCCCCAACCACAGTTGGAAAATCTAGCCCCAAGTACCTCGTAAAGGCCACCATGTTATTTGGATCTCGAACTCGCAAGCAACTGCCAGGACAAAAGATCACAAATATAACATAAGCAAGGTCAAGTCTAACCAGTCTTGCCAGCTCTCATAAACGCTGGCTCAGTATCTTTACTCACCCTTCAAACAGGTCACTATTTTGTTATTTACTTTTCCTGCCATATGTACCAGGAAATGAGAGGGAATAACCTCAAAATAAGTAAGAGTAAAACTGCATGTTATATATTCTTTGGAATGCCAGCTGACTGCCACTGAATTTGTCTTTAGATTATGTTCTTCAAGAATCATTTTAAACTTTAATTCCATAGTTCACAACATAGTTGAAACTGTTAATTTGAATTGACATCTGGAAACTGATACCTTATTATCTGACATAACAATGTACTTTTCCTCAACTTCTATGATAAAGTTATGTGCAAACTAAACAAAATTCAAGACAAGTAATAGTTGTCAGGTGTTTTAAATAATAAACTTTACATACTGAAGAAACATTCCTGGCCAAAAACAATATTTTTTTTATTGAGATATTTTCAAGCTCCTGCCAGAGGTTAGATATGACAAATCTCACTGAATCTCAGCTTTCAAAGAACCTTTTTCCCACTACCTGAATGCACATAATATTCACAATAAGATGGGTGAATTTATAGCATGAATAGAAATAAATAGGTGATATGGTAGCCATTACATAGACGTGGTTGCAGAGTGACCAAGTGACCAAGGCTGATTATTCAAGAATAACCAACATTTTTGAAGGATAGGAAGAAAGGAAAAGGAAGTGGGTAGCTCTGTTAGTAAGAGATATGAACACTGTAATGAGAAATAATCTTGGCTCAGAAGATCAAGATGCAGAATCAGTTTAGGTAGAGAGAAGAAAAAGCAAAGGGAATAAATAACTGTGGGAGTGATTTATAGGCCTCTTAACAATAGCCAGGCTATAGAACAGGGTATACATCAAGAAATAATGGGGGCTTGTAAGCAAAGATCTGCAATAATCATGGGCATATAGATCATATATAGGTAAATTGGCAAAGGTAGCTTTGAGGATGACTTCAGAGTGTAATTGGAACAGTTTTGTAACACTTCTGTAACCAACAAGAGAACAGACTATTTTAGATGTGGTGATGTGCAATGAGACAGAATTAAAGTGGGTGGGTGGGGGGGAGGGGAGTTCTTTTCTGTTGTTTTGAACATAGGTTCGCTACAAGAAGCGTTTCATCAATGATACTTCTAATTTGCCCATTGCAGCAAAAATATTAAACTTTGAAGCCTTGTCAAATGATCTTTTCAGTCAGCCATTAGATGTTCAAACCTCAAATGTTACTGAGCTCTACAGGAATCACAACAAGTGGGAACTAGCAAGAAATATAACAACAATCAGTAAGAGCTTCTATAAGTATATAGACAGGAGAGTAGCCCTCCACTGAGGGCGAGACAGGGAATTATAATAGGAAACAATGAAATGGCAGAAATTTTGAACAAATATGTCATATCTCTCTTCACAGTAGAAGACACAAAAAAAATTCCAAGATCGATGGAAAGTCAAGGGGCCAAAGAAGAGGAGAACTTAAAGCAATCACAAATATTGAAGAAAAAATATCAAGAAAGCTAAAAGCAATAAAGGCTGACAAGTCTCTTAGAACTGATGTTTTGCTTCCTATAGTCTAAAAGGAAATGACTGCAGAGATATTGGAAACATTGGATGCGATCTTTCAAAATTTCTAGATTCTGGGAAGGTCCAGACAGTGAGAAGACAAAAGAGGGGGGGAAGAGAAGAGAAAGAGTAGCAAGGAGAGGGGACCAGGAAGCGAGAGAGAAGCCAGAGAGAGAGAGAGAGAGAGGAAAGGGTGAAAGGAATGGAAAGAAACAGGGTCAAAATGCAGGACAGCAACAAGCTGTGACAAGAAGGGAGGGAACTGTGGGCTAAGAGAGGCAGGAAGGGAACAGTAGGTTGAGAAAGGAAGGTATAAAGTGGCGGGTTATATTAACTAATCTTTGTCAGACTTCAGTGATGAAAATCGGCTGGCTGCAGCACTTCTGATGCTCTCATTCAGAACATAAGTTTTAAAATGCTTACATAACATTATCAAAATTTACACAGAACTTTGCATTTAACTCTGCTGCACTGAATGCATATAATCTATTATTTTACTTGATTTCTTGTAACTTTATCTGAACTTTTAAATTCAGCATTACATTTCTATTGCAGGTTTACTAACAATAGGGAAAAATTACTTCTATCTTCAGGTTATCATTTAACTCTGCTCTGAAAACAATTTATAAAAAGGCTGTTTCTCCACTTGATTGTTTTGTTTAGCCGTATTTCTTAAATATATTTAGAGTTTTTTGGTGGGTGAGATGTATTCAAATTTATGCTTTTAAACAATAGGAGGAAGAAATCAATTTCCTTGGAAATAACCTAATTTAATAAGAAGGTGTATTGACTTTTCTGGTCAATTAATTCCTTCAAAAAGAATTCAGATCATACAAAACTTTCTTTTTTCAAGTTGTTATTTATAAAAGGGGATCAAAAGAAAAATCTGTGAAACTTCTTTCGTCTCTTCTAGTTTGTATATCATTCTAAATGGGAACCGTGACAACAAAACCGGAATCAATGAGATGTAATACATTTTAGTCATCAAATCCCTATAGAAATCATTCCAGGGCAGCTGGGACATAGAGAGGTCCCCGGAGCAACAAGCAACTTATTCTCTGCGGCCTGAGAACCACACAGCCACTTTCTCCATTCTATGCTTCCAGATGACAGGAACATGATAAACAGCCAAGACAGGGTAACATCAATGAGCTTCCATGACAAAGACGCTTTGTGATTGACAGAAGGAACTGCTGGGAGGGTCCCCTCTTTCCTTCCTCAAGGGATGGTTCTGAACAGAGATGTCTGAAATTTCAGACATTAAAAGCTTCTCCTATTACCATCTGCTCACCTAGCAGGTGAACACCTTCCTGGTTCGCTAGATTGCAGCCACAGAACTGAAATCAAATACCCAGGGAAAACACAAAATGGCAAGCAAAAAACATTCAATTCTGTTGTTCTGCTGTAATTTATGCAGCACTTGTCCAAAGGCTAAGCGCTTTCTTCTCAATCTGCCTCAACAATCAGCCCTTACTGCATGAGAAGCAATCATCTGTTAGGCAGCAGATATGAATCATTGCTACAAGCAGAGGACATTTTTCAATTAGCACCAGGTGCTTCTCGGTATTTTGCCATCTACCATATGTCTGCAAATAGAGAGCAACATCACCTTGCTCTTACTATTCTATATTATCGTGCTGTCAGAGAGAAACAATGTGTATTTTCTTTTAAATGCATCAATTGTTTTTGAAAAAGGAAGTAAAATTACCCTGAGGAAAGAAGCTCTTTCAGACCATTAAACTTTCAGGTTTAAACAAAAACTACAAATCAGTATACTGTTATTTTTCTCACATACAGATTGTCCATTTTAAAAATTCCATATATGCTTTACCTGCTTAAAACTTTTAAAATATTCCATTTAGCTTCTATTCAACTGATTTGGAAAAGCACCTGAGCATAAATTGAAGAATAATTTTACAGTAGTTCAGCTGACTGAGCAGTGTTCATACGTTCTGGGAAGCAAGGGACACTACACAAGCTCAAACTGGACAATCCACATTTAGTTCACAGTTCTGGGCATAAACATCAAGTATAAAACCAAGATTTTTAAGAAGAGTTTGGATCAAAGATTGAAACAAAGCATGAGAAGACTCAAAAGGCAAATCGGTGCAGAAGTATTATCTTGTTACTCTGAAATACAGGATTTATTAAAGTGTTTATACTGAGCATTTGAAATTTTAGGTCACAAATTTGAAAAGTGCTGATGAGCGAACTGATGGTGACATTGTGGTAGCCCGCCTACGATGGTGCCATCTTCAGTTCGCTCATTCAAGCGCAGGGAGAAAATAGAAATTTAGTTATACTGGGAGCTAGTATAGTCACAGGGATGGACACAGTTCTCTGCAGCTAAGAATAGATTTACACATCATTTTGAGTTGCCAAACTGTAATGGAATATCACAGAGATCAGTTGTGGAGCATCATCTATTTACAATCTTTATCAATGATGTGATGAAAAGACAATGTATAGTAGCTAAATTTGCTGATGACACAAAGATAGATCTGAAAGTAAATTGTCAAGAGAGCTGGAGAGGCTACAAAGGGATTTAGATAGATTAAGTACTTGAGCTAAAATTTAATAGATGTTGCATAATGTGGGAAAATTTGACAGGAAGATTTTGACATTTTATTTGAATATAAAATTTAAATGGAGAGAGACTGCAGAACACTCAGGTACAGAGAATCTGGATATCCCGGTATGAATGAAAAGTATGCCTGTACAGCAAGTGATTAGCAAGGCAAATGGAATGCTGGTGTTCATTACAAAGGGAATCGAATATAAAAGTGGGGAATAATAAAAGCAAAATACTGCAGATGAAAATCTGAAACAATCTGAATCTGAATTGCAATCCAACCATTATTTTGTAAATTGAGTTTGTATCTTTATATGCCCTGTTTGTGAATAGAACTCCCACTCATCTGACGAAGGGGCAGCGCTCCGAAAGCTAGTGGCTTTTGCTACCAAATAAACCTGTTGGGCTTTAACCTGGTGTTGTGAGACTTCTAACTGTGTTTACTCCAGTCCAATGCCTACATCTCCACATCAGGACGGTGGCCATTCTCTCTGAGAAGCGGTCATGTTGGGCAACCATCACCTCATACTACAGCGTGAATTTCCTGATGGCTTACCCACATTCTAACCCAAGTCAAAATCCAGCCCTAGGCCACTGGAGTACTGAAAAAATCTATGCGAGACTCAGCCTTAAAGAAACACCTATTTAGATGAAAGGTTTGATATTTTGCTTTTTGTCTTGTAATGTGTCCAGGAAGCACTTAAAAAACGGAATGTGTTAAAGACAGGAAATCCACTGTTGAATATCTCTGATGAAGAGTCATCCTCAAAACTTTGGCTCTCTGCTCTCTCCACAGATGCTGAGAGACCCGAGATTTTTCAGCATTTTCTGTTTCAGATTCCAGCATCTGCAGTAATTG
The DNA here is from genome assembly GCF_965287045.1 of Carcharhinus amblyrhynchos. Taxonomy (NCBI): domain Eukaryota; kingdom Metazoa; phylum Chordata; class Chondrichthyes; order Carcharhiniformes; family Carcharhinidae; genus Carcharhinus; species Carcharhinus amblyrhynchos. The sequence goes on from NC_137333.1 coordinate 51,709,264, forward strand.
GCTTTTAACATTATTGAATAGAGTTCTCAAGGCAATTTCATTGTACATTTAGTTTTTAAAAAAAAGACACATCTACTTTAAAAACATCTTTGCTTAGCATGTCACAGTGAATTCGAGGCAGGTAAATAATTAGAGTGAAGCAGCAGGGAGAGCTGGGAGACAAACTGTAAAAACATTAAATATAATCTAAGTCTCAATACCTATGTACACACATTTCCATTGCAGAGGCCAGCATTCTGCTGTTGAAAGTTCTGCATAATTAATTGACAAATACAATTCAGAGTAAAATGTATAATAAAGGATCTAATTCTAGAATCTCTATAAACATCTTTCTAATGTCTGTCTACATGTGATCGTTTCAATCATTCAATACTTGCAATTATCACCTATAACTTTGTGAGAGCAAGCCAATTATAATTCTCAGCAACTTCTATTTGTATAGTGCTTTCAACATAACAAAATATCCCAAGGCACTTCACAGGGATATTATAAAGTATGACATCGAGCTACATAAGGAGATATTAGATCAAATGGCCAAAATCTTGTTTTAAGGTGGGACTCATGGACAAAATTAATGCAGACAGGGCTTAAGAGGAGATCGGAGGATTTGGGCAGAAAGACTAATGAAAAGAAGGTAGCAATATGGCAGAGCAGCTAATCAGATTGTCTCAATTTTAGTGATAAAGATGTCCATGAGTCCTTGTACTTGTTGCTGGAAGGGAGAGGGCTTTAAGAAGACAGTCTACTGCTAAGAAAAGAAGCTAGGGTTATCTTCGCAGTCCAAGATTATCCTGGAATAGTGAGCAGTTTTAGCAGCCGAGAGTAAGACTCAACAGTGTTTTCAGTGATCCAGAAAACCTGGTCTGGATGACTAAGCCAGTTCTACGCCACACCCTTTCAATTTTTCAACCTTTGGGGGTTTTATTGGGAACTAGGATATCAAAAGAGGATGAGGTTGGGCAAACCTGTAGCTGATTTTTCCAAAGAATATTCTATGCAAAATAGTTTTACAGGAATTTCAAATGTCGGATGCTATTAAACAAGATTATAATAATATTCAATACCACTAATTCACTGAAATGGATTGATGACCCTATGATGAGTGATGTACATCACTATCCTGAATCATATATGTTCAGCAGCCAACCTTCTCTGAAATAAATAGTACTTCTGGTACAAAGTCAGAATCTGGAGTGCGTCAGTCGACGTGACACTCATTATATACTGGATAGGCAATCATTACCTCAATCAGGGCGCTCATACTCCAAGAGGCCAAGCCTCGTGAGGTCATTACATTCTCCCTTCAGAAGATTTTGCAATTGTACACATTGTACAGCCATGTATCATCTTAAACTGCCCCCTTCCCAAATCCAGAAGGATACTGAATGCTTCCTCCCTATTGTCCATAAGGGACAATAACAAAAAATGACAGTAAATTAAATAGCTTTAATTTGCTAATAATAGTAAATTTCCTGTGGTTTTCATCATGGATAAGCCAAGGTTTGGAATGTGGTTCTGGATACCTCCTGGAGTCCTGCTACAGTCCACTGTCAAATTGACTCATTTTTAACATTCTTATCTTTGAACCAAATTTTGCAGGTTCCAGCCCCATTGCAGGACTTCATCACATAATCGAAGCTGAGGCATCCCAGTCTGACCTCAGATCGAAAATTACAGGAATGCATTCCCAATGCTCAAGTTCAAATCATCTATAAATACTTGAGTCTTTGGCCCAGCAGCAGTTACAATAAAGAAAATTTGTACTCATTTGCAAATGTTTTCAGAAATCTGGAAGTGCTTTAAAAAATATTCAAAAATAAATTTTAAGAGCTTGCATCAATTGCAAAGGGATCAATTATAATTTTTGGATAATAACACTGGTCGATGTGATTTGGTGACCATTAAAGTACCAACAAAGAGGATGGGACAGAACGAGGGGGTGCGAGAAGCCCCAGGTCGGGGAGGGAGGGGGTGCGAGAAGCCCCAGGTCGGGGAGGGAAGGGGGTGCGAGAAGCCCCAGGTCGGGGAGGGAAGGGGTGCGAGAAGCCCCAGGTCGGGGAGGGAAGGGGTGCGAGAAGCCCCAGGTCAGGGAGGGAAGGGGGTGCGAGAAGCCCCAGGTCGGGGAGGGAAGGGGTGCGAGAAGCCCCAGGTCGGGGAGGGAAGGGGTGCGAGAAGCCCCAGGTCGGGGAGGGAAGGGGTGCGAGAAGCCCCAGGTCAGGGAGGGAAGGGGGTGCGAGAAGCCCCAGGTCGGGGAGGGAAGGGGTGCGAGAAGCCCCAGGTCAGGGAGGGAAGGGGTGCGAGAAGCCCCAGGTCGGGGAGGGAAGGGGGTGCGAGAAGCCCCAGGTCGGGGAGGGAAGGGGGTGCGAGAAGCCCCAGGTCGGGGAGGGAGGGGGTGCGAGAAGCCCCAGGTCAGGGAGAGACAGAGGGGGTCCAAGAAGCCCAAGCTCGGGGAGGGAGGGAATCCCACAACCCCATGGTCAGGGAGGGAGGGTATCCCACAACTCAAAGGGTTGTGGAGGAAGAAGGTCTGCAATGACCAGAAGGATCAGGGAGTAGGGTTTTTGGGAAGCAAGAGATACTTTAAGTGGAAAGTTACATTTTTTTAACTTTTTTAAGTTATTTCATTTACTAAAGTAAGAATTTAACAATATGAAATATTGCAACTTAGAGGGTATAATGTTTTGATTTTTGTTTGAAGGTCTTACAAAACCTAAACAACAGTTTGAACATTGGTTCCGATGAGAACCAAAGATTTTCAATTCAACAGGGTTTCCTGTGCCTCTGTAAAATAGCCTTTTTTGAACTGCTATTAATTCCATGTATATTTATAGTTCGTACTGCAGTGACTTGCCTGTTAATTCATGTTTAATTTACATTAATTCTACTTTGTGTTGAAGTTACAAGATGTGAAATCTATTCCAGTAATTTCTTTATTTGGGGGTCATTCAGTAAATGTGGTTATTTTGGCTTATGGATCCCCAAGGATAGAGGAACAAAATTTCGAACAAAAGTAGGCCTATCTCTAACCCTTAGAGTACATAATCCCCAATCTTTCTCCAAGCCATGCAACAGAGTCAACTCTCTTTAAATGTTCATTAAACAAATTTCAATCCATGCTGTTCCATTTCCTTATACGTCTGCAATTTTACTGACACTCAATCAAGGTACTCAAATTTTTTTTTTCTAAAAAGCTACATATAACATTACTGCTATTTGATCAAAGCAATTACATCTTTGAAAAATCAATACGGCCAAGGTCTTCCAGTTTCCATATTGTTGGATGTGAAAGTTCTGATGCTCTGCCTCCTTAGGAAACTTTGAACTTCCAATGGGCAATTCTCCTGCTCCCATGAACCCTTCATAACACTGACGACTCTAAGCTAGAGTTAGAGACTTTGGACTATCCCATAGTAATTTTGTGGATAGTTACTCAAGAAATGTTAGACAAATTAAAACCTACTCCAGAATCTGGATATCTACAGAACTGATCCCTCAATCATTCACACTAATCCATCTAAAAACTTCCCAACCACCACTTCAAACCACACAATTAGCCTCACACATCATTCAAGAAACACAATTCACTCAAGTACTTTGGCTATTCAGCATTTTGAGGTGTGTGGACTATTTAAGTGCAGATTTTTCATGACCGTCACTAAATTTCACAGATGTACCACATAAAGCATTCTTTCTGGTTGTATCACAGCTTGGTATAGCTCCTGCTCTGCCCAAGACCACAAGGGACTACAAAAGGTTGTGAATGTAGCCCAATCCATCACACAAACCAGCCTCCCATCCATTGACTCTGTCCACACTTCCCGCTGCCTCGACAAAGCAGCCAGCATAATTAAGGACCCCATGCATCCTGGACATTCTCTCTTCCACCTTCTTCCGTCAGGAAAAAGACACACAAGTCTGAGGACACATTATAACTGTTTCAAAAACAACTTCTTCCCTGCTGCTGTCAGACTTTTGAATGGACTTACCTTGCATTAAGCTGTTCTTTCTCTACACCCTAGCTATGACTGTAACACTACATTCTGCACTCTCTTGTTTCCTTCTCTATGAATGGTATGCTTTGTCTGTATAGTGCATAAGAAACAATACTTTTCACTGTATGCTAATACATGTGACAATAATAAATCATTCTTTTCAGTGTCAGACAATTCTGGTTTGCATGACTGAGTTATCTAAGGACTCTGGCTGCAAAGTCAGACAGATTATCATTTCAATAATGACAAATATGGCAAATTAACCAACTTGTGATTATTTCAGCCAATTAAAATGGACTCCAAGGGCTACACTGCATCTGTGGCCAGATGCAATACATAATGCTTCTGAACAGTGCGATGCTACAAATGCATGTCAGTCATAAAATTCATTTTTTTTAAAATACGCACCTGATCACACGAACAGTTGACACAACATATCAATGTAAGAACAAAATAGGGAGCAAACGAACATGTTTATAGATAATGCCTATTATTAAACAAGGACCATCCTATTCTGCCTTGTACTCTGCTCAGTGACAGAATTCTAATTCACATTAAAAACTTATTAATTTAACCATACTACCACAAATATATTCAATAGCCAGCTGCTCAGAATTTGAAATGCATGAATCATGTCAACCCTTTCACCAATGGAAAAACAAACCATTAAGTGTCTCCCTTCAGCAAAAGGTTCTATATTCCACTGTTTCTTTTTGCCACATTCCTAAAAAAGGTCATTAAAACATTTAATTTTCAGCCGCACCTTCTCATTCCATTTTCTTGCCCTTGGCAAGAATATCCAGAATGTAATGAGACACAAACACCTCCAATAAATCCTGTCTAAAACATGACAATGGCAATTATACTTCGAAAATATTTAGTTGGTTGTAAAGCACTTTGAAATCTCATGTCATGAAGGGTTCAAAAAAGAACGTGGTCTATTTCTTTCTTTTGTAATGATCCCATGGAAATCAATAAACCAAGAGAGCCACATTTATCAAATAAGTCCAACTGAAAAAACAATGGACACAATTTCACTTTTTATAACTTTTACTTTCTCAAACAAACACTAACATAAACTAACCATGAATAAAAAAGCAAATCAAGGTCAATATATAATGTGAATTACACATTAAATAGTCAATACAACAAGGATAGATCTTAAAGATAGACTAGGCAGTCCACACAACATATATCAATTTCAATCACAAAGTCCTTCAAGATTTTTCTGATTTCCCTCAGATGGAATCTCAGCTCCTTTTCTTCAAAGATTTAACCACTAATTTGCATCAGACACTGGCTACCAATCAATCAATGTTTTAATCTTCAATAAAATGGTATACTTTTCCAGAACTACCTCAGCTCTGCATATGACAGGCTCAGTGCAGGATTCAAGCTTCAAGGGATGGCAGATGAATTCACCTTCAAAACATCAAAGGTAGCCCTTTAAGATTGCTGCTCCTTTAGGGGAAATTCAAGGAGCAGCAAGGGTGGGAGGGAGGTAACCTGTGATTGGAGGAGCTGGAACTATATCCTGGATGACAAGGCTAACTGTTCAACTGCGGAATTTCAACATCCTCCAGGATGCCTAAGAGAAGAAACAGAAAAAGAAGATGGAGGTGGCCAAAAACACAATAATAGGACCAGGGCAAGAGCCAGCTGTCATTTTAATTTTCCTTTTATGCCTGTGGTGGTAAAAGATTTAATAATATAGAGCAATTCTATAGATAAGAAATTTTCTACTTCCATTGTGTTACAATGGAAATCTCTATTTCAATCAAAACTGCAGTCACCCACTTACAAAATTTTCTATGTTCTGGTTTTGACCCACTACTGCACATGCATTGCCAAATAGACATTACTTTGCAAAATAAGTTTTTAATCCAGCATTGGCGCACGGTTAATACACTATTTCGATCTGGTTAATTCCTGTCTTGAGAATGGATGAGCTGCTATTTATTACACAGTCTTTCCATTTGTGCTATACTGAAGGTCATGGTACGATGTGACTGTATCATCTAATAAGGAACTAGCGAGAATGAAAAAGGAGCCTCTAAAAATCAAAAAATGCTCCAAAAATCTAAAATTAGCCCTTGTAAAAGAAATTAACCCCTGCAGAAGCATTACCTTTAACCCATCTGCTTCCCAAACTACAACCATGTGCATTGTATGACTGTGTCTGGTCAGTTAATTACTTTAAGTAACAGAAACAGCTGCAACAAACTTACTTGTCTTTGCCAGCTGCTGAATCCAAAGTTTGCTTTCTTCAGCCTGCCCCCACAGCATAGCTGGGAAATATGAACACAAGTAACACTGTGCCTTTCATTAGTTTCCGTTTCCCAGAAACCTAAAGAGTGGCAGTTTCCGTTTCAATTCAGATCTAATTCAAATTCAGAAGGTTGAGAAAGAATGTTCCCAATGGTGGGACAGTCCAGAACTCGGTCATCTTTTGGGACTGAGGTGAGGAGATATTTCTTCACCCATACTGGTGAATGTGTGGAATTCATTACCACAGAAGGTGGTTAAGTCCAAAATGTTGTGTGATTTCAAGAAAGAATTAGAAGAATTAAACATGTTCCGGTACTAGCCCTACAAACCATAGATTCCATCACAACATTTGTTCTTGTTGACTTATTTTGTCCACTTTATATCACTTCTTTCATTATAAATTCTTAAATACATTTATAATGTAAACTGTCGATGCAAACTGCCACACTGTGATTACATTTCATCACTGGTGATGTCAAACATCACTTTCACATTCCCGTTTCTCAGCCTGTAGTGTGGGGAAAACGCACCAACGCATTCTGCTTCCCAAACTACAAGTATTACCATTTAATAATAAATAAAAGTACTTCATAAAAAATAGGATAGCATTAATGACTTCAAGTGAAGTGAAACAGCCCACTAAATTCTTCTCCATCTAATCTCACATTACCTGAAGATTAGAATGATACAATGCATGTTGGTTTGTTCAGGATAATTACTTAACACGATGCTTCTGTTGAATTAATCAATTTGCTCTACTTCATGTACATAATAACAGTTATAACTAACCAGAAGTTTAGGAGATAAATTTTCAGGTGTCTGATTTTTACTTCCTGATAAATTACCATATCTTAGCTGAGGCAACAATTAAAATTACATAACAGACAGGAAATATTCACCAAGGTTCCTTATTATTTTGCTGAAACTTCAACCAGAAAATAGTTATCAGTTGATAACCATTCCACGGGAGTGGACTCCGTTCTGATGCCTCACATGTTGAAACAATTGTACCAAAAATTAGTAATGAAGCTATTTGGAATAGCCTATTGGATAAAGTACAGTGTGCCAAAAATTACTATAGAAGGCTGCACATTTGGAATGGCCCCTTGAATAAAGTACAGAGCATGAATGGATCCATACCCTAGCAAAAGTCAGTTTCTCTAGGTGGAAAAAAATAACAGCGCAGTAAGAGAGATCCTAAACCTTTCACCAGTGATACCTTTCTTTTAAACATTTTGACTTTGACATTTGCTGTATAGTGCAGAAGATTAGTTTCACAGTGATGTTGCTCTTTTTGCCAGTTATTCATAAAAAAGGCTTTTGGAACACCTGTTAGCTTAAAGGCTGTGCTTTCAAACATACTATATTCTAGCAAGTTTTCTTGGATCTAAGCTGTCAACCAGCTTTGATGATGTTTTCACATGGATGAGAAATGAGAGAAATTTATTAGCTTGTCTTGACAATCAACAAACACATAACACTCATTCTTTTGGAAGATGGCTAATGCTACGTTCTCAGCAAGACATCCTTTCAACATGGTTGTATTTTTCTTCTGTGAAACATAGTTGGCAATAATCTGTATCATTACTTAAAACGGTAAGAGTCTACAGCAAACAAACAGATGTAACTCGGAAAAATTCAAAGACCACGTTGTTTGAAAGATGGAAGGAATGTCAGTAAACATTTGGAGTTTCAGCAAAGGATGGAGTGGTACAGAAATCCCAGGAAAATATCACAAAATATAAATAAATACATTTCTCCCCTGCTTTTGTCAACTCAAATGAAGCAATGTCATGATGCATATGACTTGGGGAAGGAATTATTGTAATTAAACTGTTTTGAATGAGCAATCAATTAAACACGAGTGGCGACACTATTTCTACTGTACAGGAAGCTGCCGGTTCTAAGAGTTTTGACAGCAAATATTTTGAAGATTGTAGGGGAATTGAAGGTTATTTTAGTGCCCCATTAGACAAAATTAACTGCTCCGTAATAAGCTTCTTCATCCCTTGTTTTGCCAGGGAAGGATTGACAGGCAGGAGACAGTGGTTGTAATGCCAGGTAGGACTGGGAGAAAGACACTGATGAATAGGATAGGGCTCAGCACTTTCTGCAGAGCTGAGAGCTGCAAAAGCTTCAACATGCTGAATGGCAATGGTACCAAGAGGAGCAGCCATTATAGGGCTGATTGAATGTTACCTTGGGAAATAATGAAAGATCGTTTCCACTGGTGGATGATTGGAAACAAGCGGATGGAGACAGAGCATTCTCAGTAGAAAGAAACTAAGAGAGGAGATAAAATAAACATTTTCGAACAGAGGATTATTTAATCAAGAAATACTTCACCAAAGGCAGAGACTGAAATATCATTTAAAAGAAAGTGGAGTTACAGAAGAGTGAACCAGCATGGAAGCTGCCTCCTGTTTGTCAGCTTTATCATCTGATGAAAACGCTTCTTTATTGAATCTGAGATCAGACAGTAGTATCGAAAAACTGAATTATGCAGGTGATGGATGTTTAAAATATAAACAGAAAATGCTGAAAATACTCAGCAGGCTATAAGCATCTTTGGAGAGAGAATCAGGGTTAATAGTTCAGGTTGATGACTTTTCATCAGAACTTAGAAAAGTTGAGGGACTTGAAGTATTAACTGTTGCTCTCTCCTCGAAAGTTGCCTGACCGGCTGGGTATTTCCATCAATTTCTGCTTTTGTGTTAGTAGTATTGAAATGTGGGTGCTGCGTTGAGTTTAGGATGATGTGCCTGAGAGAAGCGGCCGCTGCCTTTTCTGTAATCTCTTATATTTAGGGCAGTTGGTGCCCGCCAGTTTAGAATGTGAATTCCAAGTGTTGACTGACTCTCGGTTTAAAATTGCCAACTTGACACAGAAGCAGTCAAAAAGATAGGGAGGGAGATGGGGTATGTTAACCAGAGTGTTGGCGAATCGAGTAAAGAGGACTGTAGACAGGGCTTTAAACTAATTGGGGGGGGGAGGGTGCGAGGGTAGGTGACGCTACGAGGTCTAAAGTTAAGGATAGGGTACAGGTAAGGGAAGAGGCCGAGGATGTCCCAATTGGTGGCGTTACGGCAAATAGGGTCCAGGTGAAGGCTGGGATGAAAGCGCTTTATCTGAATGCACGAAGCATTCGGAATAAAGTGGATGAGCTGGTGGCGCAGATCGACACAAATGGATACGATCTGGTGGCCATTACAGAGACGTGGCTGCAAGGTGACAGGGACTGGGAGATGAATGTACAGGGCTATCAAGTGTTTAGGAAGGATAGGCAGGAGGAAAGAGGGGGTGGCGTAGCTCTGCTGATTAAGGATAGTATCAAGGTGGTAGCAAGGGATGATATCGGAGCCAAAGAGCAGAACGTGGAATCGTTGTGGGTGGAGATTAGGAACAGCAAAGGGAGGAAGACGCTGGTGGGTGTCGTCTATAGGCCCCCGAATAATGATCTGGAGGTGGGGCGGGCTGTTAACACGCAAATAAGTGCGGCGTGCAGGAATGGGACGGCAGTAGTTATGGGAGATTTCAATCTGCATATTGATTGGTCGACCCATGTTGGACGAGGTGGGCTCGAGGAGGAGTTCTTGGAATGCTGCCGGGATAATTTCCTTGAACAGTGTGTGTTGGAGCCGACGAGGGAGCAAGCTATCTTGGATCTGGTGCTATGTAATGAGGCGGGTAGAATTAGGGACCTTGCTGTGAAGGATCCTCTTGGAGAGAGTGATCATTGTATGGTGGAGTTTCTGGTGCAGATGGAGGAGGAGAAAGTGGGTTCCCGGACGCGCGTCCTTTGTTTGAATAGAGGGGAGTATGGTAGGATGAGAGAAGAATTGGCGAATGTGGACTGGGGGAATGTGTTGGAAGGTAGGTCTGCTGAGGAGCAGTGGAGGATCTTTAAGGAGATCTTTCTTGGTGCTCAGCAGAAATTTATTCCGATGGTTAAAAAGGACAGTAGGAAGAGAGGTAATAAGCCGTGGATAACGAAGGAGGTGAAGGAAAGTGTTAAATTAAAAGCGGAGGAATTTAGAGTAGCTAAGAGCAGTGGGCGAGAAGAGGATTGGGAAAGGTTTAAATGTCAACAAAGATTGACAAAGAAGTTGATAAAGGAGGGTAGGAGAAGCTATGAGGCTGGGCTAGCACTTAATATAAAAAAGGATAGCAAGAGTTTTTATAAATATATAAAAAGGAAGAGGCTGGCTAGGGTGAACGTTGGTCCTTTAGAGGATGAGAAAGGGGAGCTAGTGGTAGGGGATGGGGATATGGCGAAGGTCTTGAATAACTTTTTTGTTTCTGTCTTCACGGAGGAGGACGTGAATAATTTGCCGGGTGTTAGCGATGGAAAGGTGGTAGGAATGGAGGGTCTTAATGACATTACTGTTACTAGAGAGGTGGTGCTCGACAGACTGGAGGGGCTGATTGTGGACAAGTCCCCAGGACCGGATGGAATGCATCCGAGGGTTCTGAAAGAAATGGCGGAGGTGATAGTGGATGCCTTGGTGGTTATTTTCCAGACGTCGCTGGATTCCGGGGAAGTGCCGGAAGATTGGAAAACGGCTAATGTTACGCCGTTGTTTAAGAAGGGTGCCAGGCAAAAGGCGGGGAATTATAGGCCGGTTAGTTTAACGTCTGTGGTAGGTAAAATGTTAGAATCCATCATTAAGCAGGAAATTGCGAGGCATCTTGAAGGGAATTGCTTGATAGGGCGGACGCAACACGGTTTCATTAAAGGGAAGTCGTGTCTGACAAATTTACTGGAGTTCTATGAGGATGTGTCTAGGGCAGTGGATAGAGGAGAGCCGGTGGATGTGGTCTTTCTGGATTTTCAGAAGGCGTTTGACAAGGTACCTCACAAGAGGTTATTGCAGAAGGTCAGGGGACATGGAGTTGGGGGTAGGGTGTTAGCGTGGATAGAGGATTGGTTGTCAAATAGGAGGCAGAGAGTGGGGGTCAATGGGTGCTATTCGGATTGGCGGTTGGTGACTAGTGGGGTGCCCCAGGGGTCGGTGCTGGGGCCTCAGCTATTTACCATTTATATAGATGATCTGGAGGAGGGAACCGAGTGCAGGGTGTCGAAATTTGCTGATGACACCAAGATTGGGGGAACGGCAAATTGTGCGGAGGGTGTGGAGAGTCTGCAGAAGGATCTAGATAGGCTGGGCGAATGGGCCAGGAAATGGCAAATGGAATTTAATGTTGGCAAGTGTGAGGTGGTCCACTTTGGTAGGAAGAATGGTAGGAAGGACTATTACTTACGTGGCGAAAAACTGCAGCAGGCGACGGTGCAGAGGGACCTCGGGGTCCTTGTGCATGAATCGCAAAAACCCAGCTTGCAGGTGCAGCAGGTGGTCAGGAAGGCGAATGGGATGCTGGCCTTCATAGCGAGGGGGATTGAATATAAAAGTAGGGAGGTCTTGCTGCAGCTGTATAGGGCATTGGTGAGGCCGCAGCTGGAGTACTGTGTGCAGTTTTGGGCGCCGCACCTGCGCAAGGATATTTTGGCCCTGGAGGGAGTGCAGAGGAGGTTTACTAGGCTGATACCGGAGTTGAGGGGATTGAGCTATGAGGAGAGGCTGAATAAACTAGGCTTGTACTCGTTAGAGTTTAGAAGAATGAGGGGAGATCTCATTGAGACGTATAAGATGATGAATGGGATGGATAGAATAGAGGTGGAGAGACTCTTCCCGCTCAAAAAAGACAGTAGGACTAGGGGGCACAGCCTCAAGATAAAGGGGAGGCGGTTTAGAACGGAGTTGAGGAGGAACTTCTTCACTCAAAGGGTGGTGAATCTCTGGAATTCTCTGCCCGTTGAAGTGGTGGAGGCTGCCTCGCTAAATATTTTTAAGAAGCGGGTTGATGGGTTTTTGATAAGAGAAGGGATTAAGGGTTATGGGGAGAGGGCGGGAAAGTGGAACTGAGCCACGACAGATCAGCCATGATCTTATTGAATGGCGGGGCAGGCTCGAAGGGCTAGATGGCCTACTCCTGCTCCTATTTCTTATGTTCTTATGTTCTTATGTTAAAAGTAGTATCAATTGGGGAGCCGGACCACACCTTATACAGTGCAAGGAGATTCTGACTGTAGTTTCAGGATAAATATCTGTGGGTTACAGGATTACTACCAGTTACAGGTAGTGTTACATCTATTATTGCCAGTTATATATAGACTGAGTTACTATATTGTTGATTATGAGGAAAATGAGTCTTTCAAGTGAAACTATTAGGTATTGCTGCAATTTCAGTTAGTTAATTTTAGTTAGTGGTGAAATCAAGGTTCATCCCAACTCTGGGTTTACGCCCTGTGTGAATACCTCCCCTACTTTCTATTTTCTCAAATTCCATTTCCTTAAGAATAGGAGAAAGGGCATGGAGGAAGAGTAGACAGGAAGAGCAGAGCATTTGGATAGAAACAGAGACGGAATGGAATCAGAAGAAAAATATGGAGCAGGAGTAAAAAAGCTAGTTTCAATGTGATGAGGTGTGCTAGGTGCAGACCGTAAGATTGGGAGGTAAAGTTTTCACGGTAATTTCACTGGACCAGTAATCCAGCCACACTGGCTGATTCACTTGGGGATACAACTCCAAATCCCACCAAAGCAGCTGGTGGAATTTAAATTCAATTCCTAAATTGGGAATTGAAAGTCTCAATAATGGTGACCACGACATCTCTCATACCCATATCTTTGGAGTCCTGAAGAGCCTTATGGACCCGACATGTTAACTTTGTTTTTCTCTCCATCAATGCTGCCAGACCTAAGTTCTTCCAGAACTTCATGTTTTTATTTCAGATCTTCAAGTGTTTTATTTTTATTTAACCTGTTACTGACCTGGTCCCCTAACCCCTCCAATTTAAAACTCTTATCCATGAGCTTAAATCCCTTACCAAGTTCTACAATTTCATCCAGCTCTACAATACTGCCGCCACACCATCAAACACTTCGTTCCACCAACAGCAACTGTTTATCCCTTCAACAATAGACAACACTTCAAGGAATTTCCATTCTCAAGTTTTTTTATATTTCTACTTCTTTATTTCCCTTCAAGACATTTCTGGAAACACATCTTTTTGACCAAGTCTTGAGCCACCCTACCTAATATCTCCTCCTTTCATTCAGTGTCCAGTTATTTATTATGCTTCTGTGAAGTACCATGGGATATTTTTCTGGGTTAAAGACAGTATAAAAGTGCAAGTTACTAGCCCAGCATTTTATAGACTTTGAAAAGAATGGGCAGCATGACATTAGCTGTTCTAACTGTTCTCAACAATACTTACATGAATAAAACATGTCTCAGGCATGATAAAAACTATGACCTATTAATCACAGAAAATCTCACGAAGTGCAGAACATAGGAATTATCATTATGACTGTTGTACCCCAAGTTCCAATTAGTTTATTTAAAACATGTAGCATTATGTTGTAACGGTATGAAAAATTATAGATACATAAAACAAGACTGCAAAGTGGTTGAGGATGTTTCCGAAACCATATAATAATGTCCAAAGTCAAGTCATTTTGAGCACGCATACAGTCACGATCATGCAATTTCACAGAAAAGGAAGTAGCTTGATTGCAAAGGATCCAAACTAATTACCAGTATGCTCAGTGAAACTGACTTAATGTTATGGAGCATTTCGGAATTTGCACACATCACAATAACCCTCTGTGGCTGTTGAGTCCCACATGAGGACAGAACAATCAGTGCAAACAATTCTTCATAATCTGCCATTAAAGAGTTTTAAGGAGAAAAAGTTTGTCATGACTAGTTGGTGCTTTGATGCAATTAAATTCTACCACTAAACAATTTCCACAGGATGAAGGCGAATGGCAAAAATGGGGCCGCATTTCTTTTCAGATTGTGACTTAAAGTTAGATTTGTTTTTTGTAAGTTTTGATTAATTTGCTTATGAATAGAAATCTTAGCTCTGAGCACAATCAACACAAAGCAGTCCATTAATATTCATTTAAATGGTGAAAAAAAAGTTCTATTCATCGGTGAGTAAAAGCTGGAGAAGAGAATCTGTATACTTTGATCCCTTTCAAGCAAGGTGAGAACCAATGGATATGAAAATCAAGCAACCACAATTCTTAATAGTCTCCATTTGTTCATACATTCACAAAAGGGAATGTAATTAAAAGAAACCAAATATCTCAATACAAATACTCCAGTTGAGTATGAGAAGCAATTGAATTGATTAAACTACAGGCTTCTTATTGAACTCACAGCACCTGCAACTTTAGAAAATGTATTTTTAGACCTAAAAATTCAACGTGCTAGTGTGGTGAAGGTGTGGGAATAAATAGAATCACAGAATCCTGACAGTGAAGGAGGAGGCCATTTGGCCCATCGAACATGCACTGAAAACAATCCCACCCTGTCCCTATCCGTGTCACCCCAATATGAAACAAATTGGCAAATAAAAACAAGATTCAATGGCTTCTAGGTATAGGTAAAAGCAACAAAAATAGGTTTTAATTTGCAAAGTAATATCAAATACAATGAAACATCAAACTACTAATGCTGGATGCATCTAAACCAACAGAAGCTAGCCCAATCAAACCTAGAATGTCTTTCTTCGCAAAAAAGTTTAATGAAACTCCAAATGGGTTGTAATTAATCCACAATACCCTTTAAATGTATGACTTTCAGAAAGCTACATTAATTCAGAATCGATACCAAAGGTATCAGCAGTCATAAAACATACTGTCGGCCAGATTGAGTGGTGCTCTCCAAAAATGCCTCTGGATGAAGAATTGAGTACACTATAAGGAAGAAAAAACTGTTCACTTAACAGCGAAAGCAGTCCCAGAAGACAGGTGCACTAATATTGAAAGAGATGGAGTAGCTTTGCTTACGCAAAGACTAGCATGTAAATCAGATGTGAATTGCCATGCAGACATTCATTCTTGAAATATTTCATTTGGTGTTGTGTGAACACAAGTCTAGAGCAAAATTTCTTCCAAATTTAAATCTGGGTTCCTAAGGCCCAGCAACGGGGCTCTCTCTTTTGCAGCACGACAAACTGCAAAGGCACAGGTACTGAACACAGTCACATGAGAGCTGGGGATAATACAAAATGCCTTGGTTAACTTGAGTTAAGGAGGGGGTTGGAGAAAACAATAACGGTAAATCAGCCATGCTTCATATTCGTAACTGACAGCCAGTGACCACCTGCTGCAAATTATGCTTGAGTGCATTTATGAAGAAGACAATATTAGACTCAGCTGGGAAGCCCTCCCAGTAGCTGACTAGTGCTCTCTGAAAATGTGCAAAGCTTCCATTTGGGCAAACTGCAGTGAGCTAGCAGCAATTGTGGAATCAGGCTACAGTGAGAACTAAGGGAGTGAAGCAAAAAAAAAATCAGCCTGATCTGTTTGAAAGCAAACACTTTTATCACGTAGCAGAAAAACCCAACCTTACCAACGAGGATGCTCAAGTCTATGTTACTCTTGGATTATTTAAAAAGAACTTTAAGGACAACTTGTTGAACATGCATTGGTACAGTCAGTGTGGTATGGGCACACTGCCCAAACCTCAACAAAAGTATGATCCATGTTCTCCCCTACATCCTCTAAAATATTTGAAACCTGATGTCACACATCTGTACGAAATACACACAGCACATTTGCCTCTATTAATGGACGTTTTATACTTTGTTATGCATCAGAAGTTAACCCTTGTTGGATATGTATGATGAATTATAAATGTATAAACAACAGACCTGAATCCAACTACAGAATTTCAGTATTTGTTTTCATGACTAAGTGATAACAGACTTAATTTTCCAATTTCTGTTTATCTTGCGTTTTGTTCAATTCGCAAAAACTGTGCTTCATCCCAAACTCTAACTTCAGTATTTACCCCTCTCTCCTGAAGGTATAATTCCACAGGTAGTAACTGCATTTTCTCATCCAAGCTGGCCGTCAACCCATGTAAACTAACACAAACATTTGGAATTCTTTCATAAGGTTGTGCCCTAAGTGCCGAACGAGCAAGGAAACAGGAGTGTTTCAAATCTGTTTTTAGGGCAAGTTTGAAAATGCATTTTATGACACTGTCACTTTGTTTGGAAAGAACTGCGATTGTCACCAGTAAGGGAGGAGTGAAGCCAGCTACGGAATGCTTGGGGTGCCATTGCGCAGGTCACCCGATCTCACATTGAACTGGGAGACCCCCTGCACTCTCCTCCATCATTGAGAGCAACCCTTCCCAAGGCAGGGTCACAGGCAGATTGCCAGCACTGGGACCTCCCCCCAATGCGTCCCCCATCACGACCCGCTCCACGGCCCAACCTGCATGCCTACCCCAACCTTGTCGCTCGCTCCTTCTGTTAGTTTGTTCCTCTCCCTGTCGATCTTGCACACCCTTCTCTTGCAATTTGGCCTCAAATAAAATTAAAGCAGGAAGGTCTTGCTGCAGCTGTACAGGGCACTGGTGAGGCCGCAGCTGGAGTACTGTGTGCAGTTTTGGTCGCCGCACGCGCAAGGATATTTTGGCCTTGGAGGGAGTGCAGAGGAGGATCACTAGGCTGATACCGGAGATGAGGATGTTGGACGATGAAGAGAGACTAAATAGACTGGATCTGTACTCGGAGTTTAGAAGGATGAGGGGGGATCTTATAGAGACGTATAAGATAATGAAAGGGATGGATAGGGTAGAGGTAGAGAGATTCTTCCCGCTTAGAAAGGATAGCAAGACTAGAGGGCACAGCCTCAAGATTGTGTGTGTGTGTGTGTGTGTGTGTGTGTGTGTGGGGGGGGGGGGGGGGGGGGCACAGTTTAGAACGGAGTTGAGGAGGAACTTCTTCACTCAAAGGGTGGTGAATCTCTGGAATTCTCTGCCCGATGGGAGGCTACCTCGCTAAATATATTTAAGTCACGGGTAGACAGGTTTTTGACAGACAAGGGAATTAAGGGTTATGGGGCGAAAGCGGGAAAGTGGAACTGATCCACTTCAGATCAGCCATGATCTTACTGAATGGCGGGGCAGGCTCGAAGGGCTAGATGGTCTACTCCTGCTCCTATTTCTTATGTTCTCCCCTTGCCAATCACACCCTGCAGGGCGACTCCTTGCCTCCCCCACTGCAGCTCCTTCCCTCCATTATAGCTCCATCTCACTCAGGCTCCACTTCCCTTGGCACTGCCCTGGCACAGCTATGATATTAATACTTAAAACTGGTGCGAAGCTGATCCTGCTGGCAAAAGTGGTGGTAATTTCATGTGGTGAGAAATGGGATGTTGACTCAATTTTTCAATCCACACGCAATCCTACCAGCTCACCACACTGCTCTTTTCCTTAACTTTTCCTCAGTTGGCAGCATGTGCACTATCAGCACGGACACAACTTCAAAACATATCGATAATTTTAAAAGTTTGACAAGCTAATTAGCTGGAACTATTAACTGAAGCTGAGGGTTTAGAGTCATAGTACATAACGTATTTAGTGGATGAAGACCAACTCTGCAGCATTTAATACAAAAGCAAAAATGAAAATTATTTTGGTTAAAAACATGTTTTACAGTTACATGTTTTACAATATGTATCACATTATTTTAGTTAAAGTGTGAAATTTGTAGCAACTGGACTGAAAAAAATGGTTAATTTTGCCAAGGTATAAAGTGAATGATTCCTCTATTACCTGCTAAACTTCTCGAGTGAACAAATTTAGGCAGAATCATACCCACGGTATATAACTGGCAAATAAAAATTTATTTCAAAAGTGTGCACAATAACCATGTGGCTCCTGAGTCAGTAAATGGCCATATATTTTCATACATATGGAAGTGGTATAGCTTTGCTCAGCAATTACATTACATACTTGTCCCCATCCCCACCCCACAATCCCCTCCACATAACTATTTTACTAATTTGGAAAGCATTCACTGATCTGAAATCAGGAAGAGGCCTTCCCTTTTTGGGCAACAGTTCAGACAGTTCCTTATTGGGATAGCATACCCTATGCTAGTGGTGAACAATATGTGTTAAGAGCAGGAAAGCAATCATCGTTGTTTGGATTTCGAGAAGGCTGGAAGAAAATTCAGCATGCTGCTTCATAACGCTCTCCCTTTGTTTTCTTGCCAATTTTCTTTCCTCGTATTCTTTTTTCCTAAGGGCTTCGACTCATTATTGTAATATGTTTAATGGGCATCATAAACTTTTCTTCCAAGTGACTGTCTGAATATGAGTATTCACTACATATACTGGTGGGGGGAGATAAGGCAACACAGCACTTAGTATCACAGACATGAGCTTCCAGCATTGGATAGGAACCAGGGGATCAGGAATCCAGGTCAATTTTCCATTTCTTAACCTGGGGTGACGAGGTCAATTATTGTATCATCATTGACATCCTGAACAGACTGGAGATCAAACTTGTGATTATTTCTGGTCCCTCTGGCTAAACCAGTCGTGTTAAAGAGATAACACAATTTTTCTGATATCGCACATTGATTCCAAATGAAATCTTCATGGCCAAATTAAAAGGAAGTGTATATTAATTTACCAACTTCACCACGAGTAGCAACCACTTTGCTGGGCCACCTCCCATTGCACAACTCCACTGCAGCTACCCTAGCAACCCACCAACAATAACAAGGAAACAGCTTTATCTGCCTCCCCTGCCTTGCACTGTGCGCCCTACAATAGGGAAAGAAACTCACATCTGCTCTGCCAAATAATATAACGGTGAAAAAAAATTAAATTGAGATGGAAAATGTTGTCAAAAATAACAGTAAGTGAATGCCAGCTTAATTTAGCTACAGTTGATAAACTGTTTGCATGGGTTATATAACTTGGATCTATAAATTATTAACTTGGTAAATTTGGACTTGTATTATTCGAGTCCTGGCTTTATTTTCCCATATAATGTGCCACCACGAGCCAAATAAGAACTTTATATTACTTTGTTTTGAACTTTTTAATACGTTCACTTTACTTTCCTACATGTATATCATAACACATGATTAAATTTCAATGAGAATACACACTGGTCTTCTTAAAATGTAGAATTATTTAACACTTTTCACATCCTTAGTAATGTTCAAAGGTGTCACTTGCTCCACTAATTTTAATGTGCTGGTGCCGTCGGCAAACAATCTGCACAGAGCAAAGTCTCATAAGCAGTAAGGGTTGAATGACAAATAAAGCTGTTTTATGGTGTTGATTGAGGAATAAATGTTGCCTAGGATACAGGAAGCACTTTCTGTTCTTTTAATTGTAGCATGGGATCTTTTTAAACTATCTAAACAAGCATATAGAATCTCAGTTTAACAGTGAATCATTAGGTCACAATTATTTCATTCATCTTTCTCACATCACATTATGAACTAATTCAAGGTGCAGTTGCAACCAAGTTATATTTCAAAACCGTTCAGGGAATGTTTAAATGCTGCATTATCTGCCTTTAAGGAGTTAAAGTAGTCTACAAAACAATTTAGTCTCAAGAAATACTGACCTCAAAGCTAATCTGTAGCAAATTAATATGGGCAACTAGTAAACTAATCAAGAATCTTTTTACTTATACGTGTGCAATATATTGGCATTAATGGTTTGCTGAATAAAATCACAAATGTATTAAACATTCTTACATTGTTTCTAACAAAAACCTATTCAAGATTTTGAAGCTTGATTGGAAAGCTTCCTTATTTAATTTATTGCTGAAACAACAAACTAGAGAAAAACACATTAATAAATAGCTTTATTATATAATTGTAGGCACAAGCAACAAAACCATCAAAAATCACTTTCGACAAGATTTGAAATTCCCACCCAAAGTTAACAGATCTTCTGCTGATCCATCAAATTTTCCATCCCACCAATGACGAATCTGGCGTGGACAGAACTGGAAAATCCTGGCCTTTGTTACTACTACGCTCAATAACGAAGCTGCTTCTTTATGGACTCGTGAACATAATTATTAGAATTTTAACTTCATTAAATTGAAAAAGCATTAGATCATTTTTCACTTGGTGGTAATTATTGATTTCATAAGGCTGATGCTCTTTAGCGCACTATGCAAAATGTGTATAACTTTGTTAAAATACAATTTTTTTAATAATTGTTCCAGTATTTCTTGGTCCACAGGCTCAGCCTCACTCATGCAACTCAGTGGTCCTCAAGAACTGTTCAAGGTAACTAACAATTTAATTGTTGTGGATCACATTCCAAAAATTGAGATTGCATCAGATAAAAAAAATTGAAGTTATAAACGTTAAGAATATTACTTCACACAGGACAGTCTGAATAAGTTAAGGACGCTCATTTTCTTATTCGTTTTCACACAAACACTAAAAACATCCAGTTCTATGTCACTACCATTTTTCGACTACTTCACTATTGTTAAGTTATCAGATTGCCCATCTGACTTCCAACACCGAATGAGCAGAAATTTCTTCCAACTAAGTACTGGGAAAACCAAAACCATTGGGCAGGATTCTCTGGCCATGCACATCCCAAGGCAGAAATTCCCACTCAAGCTCAATGGTCCTTTAAATGGTTGACCGAATTTTCTGTCTCACCCACTATGGTCCCTGTGGTGGGTGAGATGGAACGATTTTGGCCACTGCCTTCAGTCTCCCCTACAAATCCCATTTCCTAACTATTGACTCCATTCCTTTCTGTGTCAACTACTTAAAACTTGAATTAGACTGTTTGGAATCTGGATGTCAACATATGACCCCAGTATGAACTTCTAGCCACATATCTGCGCCATCACTAAGAGAGCCTTTTTCCATAACATTTCATGAGTCTGTCCCACCTTAGTTCAGCTGCTGCTAACAACTTCATCCATGTCTTTGTTGCTTCCAGACTCGACTATTCTGACAGACATCTGGCCAGCTTCTGACATTCTGCCTTCTATAAACACAAAGTCATCCAAATTTCTGTGCCTGCATTCTTAGCCATCAGGTCCATTTTGTTACCCTTGTGCTCACTGGCCAAACACTGGTTCCCAGTTAACCAATGCTTCTATTTTAAATTTCTCAGCCTTGTTTTCAAATTCCTTTATATCCTCACCCCTCTCTATCTCTGCAATCTCCTTCATACCATGTCACTCCAAGATATCTATGCTCACCTTTGGTAGGTGCGCCTTCAGTTGGCTAAACTCTGAGCTCTGAAATTCCCTCTTGAGCCCTCTCCACCTCTTACCCTCACTGTCTTCCTTTAAAACACCCTGTAAAATCTACCTCTATCACCAGGCTTTTGGCAATTTACCCTAATTATTGCCTTATATCAAATTTTGCTTGATATTGCTCCTATGAAACACCTTGGAATGTTTCATTACATTAAAGGTGTTATATAAATCCAAGTTGTTGGGTGTTCACATTTTGGGGATGTTTGCAGAGTCCTCATTACATTATAGAAATTCTCACTGCATGAAGGGCGAGAAGAGAGGTATTAAGTATAGAAAATTATTCATTTATCTTCTCTATTGAAATTCTATCACAAGTATTGGTTTTATGAATAAGTTAGAATGTAAGAATGATAAACTTCATTCCAAGATTCTCAAGAACTGCAAGTTCTCCCTTTTATCAATTTTCTCTCCAAACCTCTTTTTTATGACACTAACTCTTACCAATGCCAGACACCCTCCAGTGTTATGGCCAAATTATGGTGGAGTTTGCAGGGCATCATTGTTGAGTTTGCTTTTGCTTTCACTTAACAGGAATACTTCCAGAATTAGAGTGGAATTTAAATTCTGGCTTGGTAACTTCTCCTGAGCTTTGGGATAACCATTCTAAATATTATTATCATTATTCTCACATTTATTTTAGTAACGATTAAGCAATTTCCAACCTGCATTGTAGAACAAATCATGGCAGTATTATTGCTTTTCCTGAAAGAATTCACTTTCCTTCAAGAGACAAAAGAATGGCTACAAAAGGGCCCTGGAGAATAAAGAGTCTTCAATATAAAGGAATAAAACAAGTATTACGTTCAGATATTTAAATACGAGTAACATTCATTTCAGATCCAAGAAATTTGTTTGTCAAACTTTACAAGTGATGGCAGTCACAATATGCATCTATTCACTTTCTGCAAAGATGCAACAGAACTAAATACGTGCACAGCACAAAGACATTAACAACATTATTGTTATAAAAGAAAAAACAGTGCTACTTGTGTTTCCCATTGATTCAGACTACTTCTTATTTATACCTTGCATGTTAATTACATCTGTTCACTAAAGTATCCAATAATTAGGTCAAATGAATTGAGATAAAACTTTGTGAGCCTGTACAATAGAGAAGCAGGATTAATCACCATGGTAACGTCCACTATGTTTTCTACTCACACATCTTCACTGGTTCACCATAGGTAAGTGTGTTTTTGTACTCCCATCTCTCCGCACAAAGCTTTGGTGCTTAATTTATTGCTTTTATCTAAACATGCATTTAATTATTTTTCCAACTTTGTTCATCTTTATGTTCATTAAAGCCAAGTATTATTTAATCAGAATAATTAAATTGCATACAGCACCTAGACAGCAGTAATCACGTTATGATCATTCATGATTACTTCGACCAAACAATACAGAAATGATTAGCAATTATCTAAATATGTCAGCACTGCATCTTTTCGTTCGAACACGAACTGTCAATGTTCTTTGTGGTTTACCAATGAACCATGACTTTTACTTCACTGTGTCTTGTCTTGTATGTACATTGGGCTACTCCAAATTGTTTTGTTCAGGAGAAAAATGGGTTGACCTGTGGTGCCATTCTAACTGGTTGGCTCAGCCCAAGTCTTTTGCAAACATATTCAAACTCACTTCTCTGACCCAGGGGGCTCAGAGGAGTGACAAGGCTTCAAAGCTTTGTCTGGAACTCTCTAGGACTGAAATAAAATTTGAACAAATCTCCCAATAAGTGGGAGCATTAGATCAATGAGCCAAAAGGCTACAGAAAACTGCAAAGATACTAATTAAAGAAGACTGGGAAATACAGATACCATACGCTTGCTTACCTGAAAAAGAACATGTACAGAGCGGCTGTGAAGCAAAACAACAGGACCTGTACAAAGCCAAACAGAAAAAAGGGAAGTTATTCTGAGTGCAAAGATTCTTCATCCACTTTCTCTCTCCCTTGAAAATACAGCTCACATTTGTGTAGAATCTGAAGTGGCGAATTTATCAAGTTAAGATCTGGCTGAACATCCTTCCTTTTGTGATAAAAATCAGCACAGTGTTTCTGAAAAGTTATTTTTACCAACAAACATGTGTTCAAATGAACTTATTTGTGTGTTTTATTTTAAATCACAGTCATTCATGTTTCATATGGACAATAAAAAGCACTTGGCAGTGCTGTTAATCCACTTTTGAAAAACAACTTATAAGCAACAACCCTAAATCTCACGTGACCAGTGCATGCCGTTCACTCAATGATCGGATAAATAGTTTACTTGACAATGTTATTCTCAAAAATTCTGTAACGTTGGGACTCAAATATTTTCATGGTGACTTAACTATTTAAAAGTTTTGAAGAATCAACAGATAATACAAGTTTCAAACCACATGCGGAAACAAATTTATTTTTTGGCTAATAATTTACATATGTCATTTTATGACTAAATCACTTTGCACTCTCTCATGTCTTGGCATAAATAGATTGCCTGGTGCAGTAGTAAACCATTTATACCAAGGTGCCAGTTGAGATTTGGTCTTTTCGCAGTCAGTTATCAGAAACTGCTGACTTCAGTACTCCTTGATTTGTACAGGAAGACCACTAAATGAAGCCAAGTAGCTCAGTGGGCAGCACAGTTGCACAGTGGTTAGCACTTTTGTCTCACGGCACCAGGGACTCAGCTTGGATCATTGTCTGTGCTGAGTTTGCGTGTTCTTCCCCATGTCTGCGTAGGTTTGTTCTGGTGCTCCGGTTTCCTCCCACAGTCCAAAAGATATCTGGTTAGTGAACTGACCATGTTAAATTCTCCCTCAGTGTACCTGAACAGGTGCTGGAGTATAGGGAATTTTTGCAGTGTTAACGTGAGCCTACTTGTGACACGATTAAATAAACTTAATTTTTTTAAAAAAGTAGACAATTAAAAGATGTGTGAAACAGGTGTCCAAAGATGTACAGGCTAGATGGATTGGTTATGCTAAATTGCCCCTTAGCAGAGTCAATACAGAGATAAGGCCTGGGTGGGATTGTTGTTGGTACAGATTTGATGGGCTGAATGGCTTCCTTCTGTACTATAGGGATTCCATATGTAGGCATTGCTTTTGGGTCTTCTCCAGCACTCACCTGGTGCCAACTGGTGGGTGATTTGGGGAGAAATTACTGGATTGCAATGCAAGTAGCCTTGAATGCGAAAAAAAGGGAGAAATTAAAGAAAATCAAACTGATGATGAGGAAAATTAAACTGGACCTTCCTGATTAGATTTAAATTCTTCACAAATGTAAACATATATTTTGGATGCGGTACACATATGATTAACAGAGTATTTTCTTTCCAAGTGCAATATAAACAAATACAGCCTTAGATGGTGTTATTTAATCGGCATGTTTCTGCACTTATTGTAAACTGGAAGACATTAACACATTTTAAGAAAACACTGAATTAGCAGTGGATGTGCAGTCAATGCTTTGTTTGATAATTGCAGGCAGGATTTTAAACCATGACTAAACCTATCCTTTCAGACAGATGTAGAAGACCCAAGGCATTAATCAGTGAAAAATTGGGAAGTTCGCTGAGTGTCTTGTCTAATAATATTCATTGCTTAATGAATATCATTAAAAAATAAATGATCTGTTCATTTTTTTTCCTCGTATTGTTTGTAGGGCCTGACCATGTAAGGAAACATGGCAGCCAATTTGGCTAAGTGATTACATTACCAAAAGTGTACTTCATTCATCAATGTCCTTTGGAACATGAAAAATACAATCCAAAATGAAAGCTCTTTATTTACTTTGGAGAAATGATAATGAAATGATACCAAGTAGATAGGTCTTTCAGAGAACCAGTGCAGGTGGAACAGACTTATTAGCTTGTGCCTGTGCTACACAGTTTCTACGGACACATTTCTTTCTTTATTAACGTTGGTATCATAGTCAAATGACAATTCCTTCCTATTCTGAACACTACAATACATTCTAAATTCCCGGTTAACACAACTGGAAAGATCTTTATTCAATAACCTTTTACTGTAATTTAAAAGTGAGTTAATAATCCATACTTCAAACTGGACTGAGATAATTTGTGCAGCACCGCTTCAGAGAAACAGATTACCGTTAGCTTTACTAATGTCTTTCTTCTTTATTCAAATGCCTATTTATTCTTCTGTACACACATTAGGATAACACACTTATTCTGAATGCTAAAGGATGGAGATAGATCTGAAGATTCATATGGTATCTTGACTTGGTAAAATATCAATCTAAACAGTCTTGCATGGTAAAGGTCAGTGTCCCAATAATTAACAGCCAACACTAGATGCATTCCTGAATCACTTTGTCAACACTGACCAATTTGTTTTTTAAAGATATGAGAGGTTCCAATTCCATTAACTGTTAAAAGTAATTATGCATTCTTAGCCAGCTGATTTGTGACAGTTGTCGCAACAGAAATTTTAAAACCGAATAACACACTGGCTCAGAAAGCTGGCATAATTATTACAGGTTAAGGGTTCATGCCAAACAAAATCCAACATACATCTGGAGATGAAATGATGCTTTAATAATCACTCAAATAAAAATATCTGAGCACACTTCACAGAAGGCAAGTGTGCATCAAGCAGCTGTACAGAAAGAATGAAAGGAGGAGGAAGAGATAAAACTGAAGAGAAATATTTCTTTGGGAGTGATTGAAAAAAAACTTAAGGATTTTGAAAAAGACCTCAAGAGAGAAGTAATAATTGAGCAAGTGGAAGGGATGGAGAATGTGAAGTAGCCCGGTGTCAAAGGAGCAAAGAAAACAGCCACGGGAGATAGTGAAACTCTGCAGTATTTTAACAAAGAAGATGAGCTTTGTAAAATCAATGTGCTGGGAGACAGTGAAGTCGAAGACTAGTTTGATTGGAGTGTGAACTTTGCAGAGGGTCAGTGTCAATGTGCTATTAAACTATATTAATGCAGGCTTCTTCTTTTCCCTTCCTACGTGAAGAGGGGGCAGAGAGAGTTTAAGGAGAGATTAATAGAGCTGTCGAAAATTACGAAGAGTTTTGATGGAGTAAATAGAGAAAAACTGTTTCCACTGGCAACAGGATCGTAACCAGAGGCAATAGCCTGAGGATATAATTAGCAAAAGAGCCAGAGAGCAGATGGAGATTTTTTTTTACACAGCAAGTTGCTACAATCTGGAACAAACTCTTTGAAAGAGTGCTGCCAGCAGATTCAATTGTAACTTCCATAAGGGAATTGAATACATACTTTAAAAAGGAGCGGAAGATAATCAAGGCTATGGAGAAAGGGCAGGGAAATGGGACAAATTGAAAAGCTCTTTCAAAGAAACAGCACAAATATATTGGGCAGAATGGCCTCTTTCTATGCTGTGTCATTCTGTAATCTGCCAAGCATTTGGTGGCTTTAGGATGTGGATAGCAAACTGCTGTTAAAATAAACTGTTGTTTAAAAGAAGCAAAAATAGTATCTGAACTGACTGCAGCTCATAACTGGAAACACTGATTTCCAGGTGTGAAGACTGGATAAACTGAAAGAACAACATCTAATATATACAGAGTGGGATTGAGTTTGTCAGATTGCATTGGTTTTTCCTGGTGGTTTTCATCCAAAATCAGCCAAACGAATGCAAAAGATTGTGGAATTGTATACCCATGAAGCTAGTAAATGGTTCAACATTTTTTTTTCAAAGTTACTTTCAGTTATTTAAAATCAAAGGTGGTGGACTAAAGAGTGTTCATTTTTTGTGATAATTGTATTTTCAGCTTTTAATAAAACTGCACTAGGTTATTGCTCAAAGAATATGTTTTAAATGCTCAAAGTATATATTTAACACAAGGGCTAAAAAGCAATTATGTTCCAAAATGCTGTCCAATTGCTGGTTCGTGGAAGATTTTACATTTGGTAATATGCACCATGATTGGGAGCAAAAACTTGAACAAAACATCCATATCAGAAAGCTGGTATAATTTTCAGTGCATTTGCACTAGATTGGCAATTTGGGCCTAAGGCTCACATTTAGCAATGAACTGATCAATTTTGGTATTATCCTCACACCAATTTGCAATAAAACATTGAAAACATCTATTTTAAGCCTCTGACAATTATTTATATGCCAGGGAACCCTGAGCCAACGGGTCTGCACTTTGCAAGTAAGGGTCAGAAACACAGTACTGCTGTCAACAGGTAGATATCCTTTCACTGGTTAAAGACTGTACCAACGCCCACCATCCATTCACCCCTTCCCCGCAACTCTAGACAGGAGTATGTCAAACAAAACGAACTGTTCCATGCAGCCTGCCATCAGACAAAAACATGTCAAGTATGGATTATCAGCAAAGTGTAGTTCAATTGCTGCAACTTCCTGTGACATATACAAATAGTGGTACTGCAGATGGCCTGAATTGAATGTTCTTCAGGTGGGATTGTGAAACCTGACAACACAAATCAGCTGCATACAAGCATTGAGCAAGTACAACAAACAGAAATGCTGAGTGCTTATTTGAGGGGATTATGTTGCATACAACTGAAATTTGAGCTGCGGATGTTTAACTTTGTGAAAAAATCCAGCTGTACAAAAGATGCATTTTCCTGTACAAATAAAGGCAACACAGACAAAATAAATTCCTTTAAATCAATTCATAATTATTAGATCACCGTATATTTCACACTCCAAATTAATTTCATTAGCTGCACTAAATCGGCCACAAAGCAGCTGACAGACATGAATCTAATAAAAGTTCAGCCTAAAAGGCTGCCAGTTTCATCATGCTATTCGGTTGTCAGGGTCTTACCAGCTGTATACTAAGTAACCAAATAGAAACTTTTTACATTGTTAGAAAGAGAGGATAAAAAGAGAAACAAACACAAGCATTCTGCTGTTCCACAATAACTAAAGAATTGCATTGGATTGTTGCCCATTTACAACGTCCAGACCAGCATGTGCCATAGATGTCACTATGTAAGTCGATCATTTGCAGCCTCATAAAATCCCTCCAAAAACTGAGATCAACTTGTACTCTGAGAATAAAAGCAAATGGCACAGCAAGGATGTGGTGATTGCCATCCTTGTTCACGGTATGAGCTCTGAAGCTGACTACTAATACGAGTATATCAAATAGTGACTGAAAGAGGGAGTCAACTTATACACCGAGTATATACAAAAACCTGATAGCTGGAACAAGAAAATGGGGTTGCCTTATACGTTGCAAACTGCAGTGTATAGACTTGAACTGAACAAGCCAAAAACAATCATTGGTGCACAGCAATCCAGTCCATCCTTTCCTGACCCTCCCCATTGCTGCTCCAACCTGACCTTTACAACAGGCTATAGCCAACAAATCACCTCCCCCTCTGTATCTGGGTTTCAAAAGACATCCAATAAGGTGTCACATCAAAAATTACTCTACAAAATAGGAGCTTAGGGTGCAGTGGGTCACATATTAGCATGGATAGATGGGATGACTGATTAACTAAAGACTAAGTTGAGAGTAGGATAAATGGGTCATTTTCAGGTTTGCAAACTGTAATTGGTGGAATGTCGTAGGGATCAATGCTGGGCCGTCAACTATCTACAATCTATGACAATAATGTGGGTAAAGGTATCAAATGTACAGTAACTAAATTTGCTAATGAGGCCAAGATAGTTAGGAAAAAAAAGTCAAGTGGACATAAAGAGTTTATAAAGGGATTTAGTTAAGTGAGTGAGTAAAAATCTTACAGATGGAGTGTAACATGACTTGTCCACGTAGGCAGGAAGAATAAAAAAGCAGTTTCTTATTTCAACAGAGAGACTGCAGATCTCTAATGCACAGAGGGATCTGGGTGTCCTGGTGTATAAACATCAAAATATTAGCATGCACATATAGCAAGTGATTAGGAAGGCAAATGAAAGGCTAGCATTTACTTGCAAGGGAAATTGAATGTAAAAGTAGGGGGTGTGGCTACAGCTGTACAGGGCCTTAGTGAGACCATGTCTGGACGACTGTGTATAGTTTGGTCTCCTTAAAAAGGATATTGTTACAAGTGTATAATCAGTTCAGAGAATGTTAATTTAACTGATTCCTGGAATGAAAGGATCAGCTTATGAGGGAAGGTTAAGCAAATTGATCCGATACCATTGATATTCCAAAGAATTAGAGATGAAATTACTAAAACACATAAGATCCTGAGAAGAGTTAACAGAGTGCATCCTTGCAGGAGAGTCCAGAACTAGGGTATACATCTAAAAAAAATTAGGTGTCTTCAATTTGATCCCAGGATTAGGAGAATTTTTTTTTCTCTGAGGGCGATCATAAGAAGTAGGAGGAGAAGTAGGTCATCTGGCCCCTTGAGACTGCTCTGCTATTCAATAAGGTCAAGGTTGATCATTTCGTGGATTCAGCTCCACTTACCCGCCTGCTCACCATAACCTTCAATTCCTTTACTAAACAAAAATCTATCTATCCTTGCCTTAAAAACATTGACTGAGGTAGCCTTAACTGCTTCATTGGGCAGGAAATTCCACAGATTCACAACCCTTTGGGTAAGAAGTTCCTCCTCAACTCAGTCCTAAATCTGCTCCCCCTCGTTTTAGGCTATGCCCCCATTTCTAGTTTCACCCACCAGTGGAAACAACTTCCCTGCTTCTATCTTATCTATTTCCCTTCATAATCTTATATGTTTCTATAAGATCTCCCCTTATTCTTCTGAATTTCAATGAGTATAGCCCCAGTCTATTCATTCTCTCCTCGTAAGCCAACCCTCTCAACTCTGGAATCAACGTAGTGAATCTCTTCCGCACCCCCTCCAATGCCAGTACATCCTTTTTCCAAGTAAGGAGACCAAAACAGTACACAGTACTTCAGGTGTGGCCGCACTAGCACCTTATATAACTGCAGCATAACCTCACTGTCTTTAAACTCCATTCCTCAAGCAATGAAGGACAAAATTCCATTTGCCTTCTTAATTACCTAATGCACCTGCATACCAACTTTTTGCTATTCATGCACAAGGACACCCAAGTACCTCTGCACAGCAGCACCCTGCAATTTTTTGCCATATAAATAATAATCCAGATAGCAGTTAATCATACCAAAATGGATGACTTTTCATTTACCAGCACTACTTCATCTGCCAGGCCTTTGCCCACCCATTCAGACTATCTATTTTCCTTTGCAGACTTTCAGTGTCCTCTGCACACTTTGCTCTGTCACTCACCTTAGTGTCTGTCATCTGTGAACTTTGACACACTACACCTGGTCCCCAGCTCCAAGTCATCTACGTAAATTGTAAACAATTACAGTCCCAAAACCACTGAGGCACACCACTACTCACTGATTGCCAACCAGAAAAATACCCATTTACCCCACTCTTTGCTTTCTGTTAGTTAACCAATCCTTGATCCATGCTAATACATTACCCATAACACCATGCACCTTTACGTTATGAAGTAGCATGTGTGTGACACCTTGTCAAGTGGATTCTGAAAATCCAGATACACCACACCCACAAGTTCCCCATTGTTCACCGCTCACGTAATGGTTTCAAAGAATCTGAGATCATTGACTATATTCAAGGTTGAGTTAGAAAATTATTAACCAATAAGGTAGTCAAGGACGATACAGGAAGTTAGTTCAGTGGAGGAGTTGAGGCCAGAATCAGATCAGCCATGATCTTATTAAATGGTGGAGCAGGCTTGGAAGACGAATTAGCCTCCCTCTGTTCCTAATTCTTGTGTTTTCAACAGGCAACAACTTGCATTTACCAAGTGTCTTTAATATCTATAGATGTTTCAAAATATTCAATGATATCATGATCTGATATTTACCTTATAAACACAATATTCTTAGGCCCAATTACTTCTTTCTCATAGCTCTCACCCCATCTCCACATGCTTTTCCTTTCCTCGTAAAAGCTTTTATCCTGGAATACTTCACAATATGGTGAGGCTTCTTAAAAATGCAAAGTGAACAAATGTAAATAATCAATCTGAAACATTAACCCTGTTTCTTTCTCAACAGATGCTGCCTAGCATGCTGAGATTTCTAGGACTTTGTTTTTATTTCAGATTTCCACCATCTGCAGTATTTTGCTTTATATTTTGTTTCAGACCTTGCACACTTTTATCTTAAGTGTATCTGCCTCAGAAAACTCAGAGTTGAGTGTTGAGGCCAACTGTAAAGAACATACTGCCACCCTGCCTAAGATCACATTATAAGATCAAACATAGAACCGTCCTCCTCTTTGAGAATCACCTACATAGGGTGTATTCTATAGTTTGAACACAAAAAATGCCTTAGATCCAGATTAATCATTGCACTTTTTTTATTATTCAAATGGCTCATTATTCTTCACCACTTAGCTAATAAAAGTTTATTCAAAGTACACGCCTATTTTATTTTCAAAAGTGTACTGTTCTTTAAAGATTGTAAGCTTCTGGAAAAACAGTTATTATGTTATTACTATTAAGCAGATGCTACAACTTCAGACTGATCTGAAAGCCAATTCAGAGCCAAATCATCTGTTGGGTCCGGCTGTAGAGCAGCTCTCAGATCACTGAATTTGGCCTCAACTATTTATCATGGAGCCACTCCAGGGCGCATAATCACAGTTAGTAGGGGATAACGTCACAAACAAGTTGAAGGTTAATCAAAACAATAATAAAATATTCCCTCAGTGATAGACCAGAATATCAGACGAGATCATGTACTCAAGGGAGGCTCAAATCCAAAGTCTTCTGACTTAGATACAAAACACCTAAAAATTGTGCCAAATAATGAATCACTATTTCCTGCATTTAATTTACAAATTGCGACTTTCCTTAATGTCTTCACTCAATGGTCATCCAGGCTCAAAACATTCACTCTGTTCTCTCTCCACGGATGTTGTCTGATCTGCTGAGACTTTCCAGCATTTTGTTTTTGAAACACATTTGTTTAACTGCTCCAGGTTAAAACATCACATTGTCACTTCCCAATAACACCGGCGAACAGCAATCTGCTTCCAACCCTCTCAATGTTGCTCCATGACATCCAGAGTAAATCATGCGTTTTTAACTCTGTGGTGAAAAATGTCTGGATTCTGCTTTGCAAATTCTTCAAACTGCACTAGTGGAATCGGGAAATCGTTATATGTGATTATTTAAAAATAACAATGTCAATGGACAGTCCATGTCACAAAATCAAAATGGATTTTGTACAGACACTTTTAAAAATAATCTTCTAAAGAGTCGAGAAGGTTAAAATTATCAATGTGGAATCTCTTCAGTTGAATTTTTATTGATAATCAATTTTCTTGTATGGCCCAGTTTTTGCATTTTACAATATATAATTGCTTTTGGTATATCCAGACTCACTAGATTCATGTAACAGCTATGATGTGGAGATGTCAGCATTGAACTGGGGTAAGCACAGTAAGAAGTCTCACAACACAAGGTTGAAATTCAACAGGTTTATCTGGTAGCACGGGTTTTCAGATCACTGCTCCTTCTTCAGGTGAAGCTCACCTGAAGAAACAGCAACACTCTGAAAGCTTGTGCAAACAAATAAACCTATTGGACTTTAACCTGGTGTTGAGAGACTTCTTACTTTTCATATAACAGACCATGAGATAATGTCTTCTCAAAGTGAACAAGTTATTGGAACAACAGGATACTCTTCAATAAGCTTTTAAAATAAAGTGGTAATTCCTTCCCAGTCCAATTTTATCTCGCCTCCTCTGGTGGGCACTGGGTATTGAAAGCAGGTGTCCTGAAGTACCTCGCCATGTACACATTTTTCATGTGTAAATGTCAAAATGCTAGTCAATCCTGAAGTCATCGTAAGAACATAAGAAATAGGAGCAGGAGTAGGCCATCTAGCCCTTCGAGCCTGCCCCGCCATTCAATAAGATCATGGCTGATCTGTCGTGGCTCAGTTCCACATTCCCGCCCTCTCCCCATAACCCTTAATCCCCTGTCTCATCAAAAACCCATCAACCCACGTCTTAAAAATATTTAGCGAGGCAGCCTCCACCACTTCAACAGGCAGAGAATTCCAGAGATTCACCACCCTTTGAGTGAAGAAGTTCCTCCTCAACTCTGTTCTAAACCGCACCCCCCTTTATCTTGAGGCTGTGCCCCCTAGTCCTACTGTCTTTTTTGAGCGGGAAGAGTCTCTTCACCTCTATCCTATCCATCCCATTCATCATCTTATACGTCTCAATGAGATCTCCCCTCATTCTTCTAAACTCTAACAAGTACAAGCCTAGTTTATTCAGCCTCTCCTCATAGCTCAACCCACTCAACTCTGGTATCAGCCTAGTAAACCTCCTCTGCACTCCCTCCAAGGCCAAAATATCCTTGCGTAGGTGCGGCGCCCAAAACTGCACACAGTACTCCAGCTGCGGCCTCACCAATGCCCTATATAGCCGCAGCAAGACCTCCCTACTTTTATATTCAATCCCCCTCGCTATGAAGGCCAGCATCCCATTCGCCTTCCTGACCACCTGCTGCACCTGCAAGCTGGGTTTTTGCGACTCATGCACAAGGACCCCGAGGTCCCTCTGCACCGTCGCCTGCTGCAGTTTTTCGCCACGTAAGTAATAGTCCTTCCTACCATTATTCCTACCAAAGTGGACCACCTCACACTTGCCAACATTAAATTCCATTTGCCATTTCCTGGCCCATTCGCCCAGCCTATCTAGATCCTTCTGCAGACTCTCCACATCCTCCGCACAATTTGCCGTTCCCCCAATCTTGGTGTCATCAGCAAATTTCGACACCCTACACTCGGTTCCCTCCTCCAGATCATCTATATAAATGGTAAAAAGCTGAGGCCCCAGCACCGACCCCTGGGGCACTCCACTAGTCACCATCCGCCAATCCGAATAGCACCCGTTGACCCCCACTCTCTGCCTCCTATTTGACAACCAATCCTCTATCCACGCTAACACCCTACCCTCAACTCCATGTCCCTCGACCTTCTGCAATAACCTCTTGTGAGGTACTTTGTCAAACGCCTTCTGAAAATCCAGAAAGACCACATGCCAAGTCTAATCCTGTTCTCATACAATACTTCTCTAATGTGCTGTGGTGGAAGAAGTGTTTCATTAAAAAATGTTATTTATTTTACTTAATTAGATTTCTAAAACATGTCGTGGTGCACGGGCTCAACAAATGGAAGCCCTGCTTTAACTTCCGCAAAGAAATGGGAAGAGGGCTCAAGTTTTGGGAATCAAACCCTTACCACTTTTTTGGGATGGAATTTCTATGCTTATCAGGGCAAGAAGGGTCAATGTTGAGAAATGGAGAACTTTCCCCCCAATTAGTTCCACAGTTCAAGTTTTCTGACAAAACTTTATTTTGTTTGCTCACACAGTGGAAAAAGGCAATTTGCATAGGCTGGCAATTTTACACATACTATAAATGAGTGTGACCTACCACTTTCTAAACACAGAAATTAGTGAGCTGTCAGAATAAAGCATACAGACCAAAAATGTTAGGTTTACCTTGTGAATAATTCACAAGGGTAATGGGAAACATCAATATACTGATTTTGATTTGAATTATGTCACAAATATTGTTGTTGTTTTGTCCATCGTCATCGATGAGGACCTTGACACCATTAGTCATTTTGAGGCTGGTTGAGGTGTGTCCGAATACGACTGATCAGGCCAATTCGGGCACGGAATGTCCTGGCACATATTGGATAGACTTGTGTCGACACTGTAGTTGTTGCACTGGTGGCTCTGGACTTGCACAGCTCGCGCTTAAGTTGTGCTTCAGCAATGCACCTTGCTTCGTGAGCTTGACAGCCTTTGTGGATGAGGCAGCGCCAGGTAAGGCGGTTTTATGCCAGCATTTCCCAGGTGGTCGTGTCTATGTCAAGACTTCAGGGAGGCCTTGAGTGTGTCTTTGAAACGTTTCTTCTGCCCTCCATGCGAGCGTCTTCCAGCAGAGAGTTCCCCAAAAAGGAGCTGCTTGGGTATGCGCTTGTCTAACATACGGATGACGTGACCTGCCCACCAGGTCTGCGCTCTCATCAGCAGTGAATGGACTGATGGTAGACTTGCTCTAGAGAGAACTCCACTGTCTGGTACTTTGTCTTGCCGTCGGATGCATAATATTCTGCAAAGACAAGTCATGTGGAAATGATTGAGCTGTCTTGCATGTCTTCAATACACGGTCCACCTTTCACAGGCATACAGGAGGGTAGTGAGTACTGCGGCGCTGTAGACCATCAGTTTTGTTGCTGGGGTGATTCCTCGACGTTCCCATACAGGCTACCAAAAGCTGAGTTTGCCTTTGTTATTCTGCAGTTAACTTCTGTATCAACAGTCACTGCTTGGGAGAGGGTGCTGCCAGGATAAGTGAAATGATCCACTGCCTGTAGTTTCTGCTCTTTGATTGCGATTATGGGTTCTGTGTACGGTGCATGACTTCTGTCTTTTTAATGTTGACGGTGACTCCAAAGTTGTCACAAGCCATGGAAAATTTGTCCATACTGGCTTGCATCTCTGGCTCTGTGCCAGCATACAGGGCGCAGTCATCGGTAAAGAGGAAATCTCTCAGAACAGTCTCTTTCACTTTGGTAATAGCTTGAAGTCTCCTCAGATTGAACAGCTTCCCATCCACTCCGTACTCAAGGCTAATTCCAGCAACACTGTCCTGGAAGGCATCATTCAGCATGGCAGTAAACATCATGCTGAACAGTGTGGGTGCGAGCACACAGCCCTGTTTGATGCCATTGGTGACTGGGAATGCCTCAGGGGATTCTCCGCCATCCAGTACTCTAGCCATCATGCTATCATGGAACTGGCATACCATCTGAATGAATTTGGGAGGGCAGCTGAACTTTGACATGATCCTCCACAGGCCTTGTCAGTTTACAGTGGCAAAGACTTTCACAAGGTCAAGAAAGGTTGTGTAGAGCTCGCAATTCTGCTCCTGACACTTCTCCTGAAGTTGGCGCGCAGCAAAGGTCACGTCAGTAGTCCCACGACCTTTGCGGAAGCCACACTGTGACTCTGAAAGCAGGCCCAACTCCAGATGAGTGACCAGACAATTTAGCAGGATTCTTGCAAGGGTTTTTCCTGTGATGAAGAACAGCGAAATTCCTCGGTGGTTGTCGCGTACTTGCCGATTGCCCTTCCTCTTGTAGAGGTGTACAATGGAAGCATCTTTAAGTTCCTGGGGAATGGATCCTTGCTTCCAAAAGAACTGGGACAACTCAGTGAGTTTCTCAATAAGTGCAGGACCAGCAGCTTTATAGGTCTCCGCGGGTATGGCATCTGCTCCTGGGACTTTGCCACTGGATAGCTGGCTGACAGCTTTCGTGACTTCAGCTACTACCAGTGGGTCATCCATGGTGCTGTTGATATCGACCTGGGGAATCCTGTCTGTTGCCTCATTGTTAATAGATGACGGTCGGTTGAGGATGGTTTCAAAGTGTTCAGCCCATCTCTGCAGGATCTGAGTCTTCTCTGTAATGAGAGTTGCACCATCTGTACTCAGGAGGGGGGAAACTCCCGAGAGATTGAGATCCATAGAGAGTGTTGAGGGCTTCATAGAACCGTTTCAAGTTGTATTTCATCTGCCTTGGCGCTCAGCCAGGCATCCTGCATTTTATGCAGTTTATTCTGGACTGTCCTGCAAGCACTGGTAAAAGCATTCTTCTTAGCAGCTAAAGATGGTTCATTCTGACAGGCCCGATGAAGACGGTGCTTTTCAACAAGTACAGCCTGTATCTCCTCATCATTCTCATCGAACCAATCATGCTGCTTGCGGATGGAGGGCATGAGCATCTTCAGCGCAGATGTATGGACAGCATCCCTGAAGTGTTCCCAGTCGTCCTCAGCGCTCCCTGCGAGGTGTAGGTCAGCAAGCTTGTTTCTAAGTCTTCAGGCAGTGCTGAAGCTATGCTGGGGTTCTTTAGCTTGGCCGTATTGATTCTTATCAGAACCTTGCTTCCTTGTGGTCGCCTCTTGGGTCTGATGCGGAGCCTCATTTTGGAGACAATGAGCCTGTGATCTGTCCAGCAGTTGGCACACACATGGCCTTGGTCACTCTGACATCCTGCCTGTCTTTTCTCCTGACAATGACATAGTTGATAAGATGCCAATGCTTAGAGTGGGGGTGCGTCCAGGAGGTCTTGTTACGGGTAGGCAGACAGAAGGTTGTGTTGGTGATGACGAGGTTGTGTGCTGCACAGGTCTTCATTAAGAGTAGGCCATTACTGTTACACTTGCCCACTCCATGTTTCCCAATGACTCCCTGCCAGATTGCAGAGTCACACCATACTCTTGCATTGAAATTGCCAAGATCAGCTTGTCGGTACTGCTCACTGCTGATAGTAGGGCGTCTAGTTCTTCGTAGAACTTGTCTTTCATCTCATCCGGGTTGTTCATTGTGGGGCATAGGCGCTGATCAGGGGGGCTTGACTTCTGTTCTGTAGCAGAAGCTGTAACGTCATAAGCCGGTCGTTCACACCCTTGGGTAGACTATCAAGTTTCCGAAGCAGGTGACTCCTGACGGCGAATCCAACTCCAGCATCACGACACTCATCGCTACAGCAACCGCTCCAGAAAAAAGTGTATCCACCTCCATTTTCAGTCAACTGAACCTACGTTGGCAAGACGAGTTTCGTTCGGGGCTGCAATGTCAATGTTGTACCTTACAAGCTCTCTGGCAACTAAGGCTGTTCTTCTGTCTGGTCCGTCTGCTGTAGGGTTGTCCAAAAGCGTGCACACGTTCCAAGTGCCAATGGTGAACGGTGTCACCTTGTGTTTTATTTTGTGTGTTCGACCGCAAGATGGGATCCCCGCCAGCCGCAGTAAACTGGCCAGGGTGTAGTGAAGCAAGCAATACTTAGGGCACCTTTTCTAGCCCCTTCCTCATTCTACAGCAGTGCGTTCCTGAAGAGGGCTGTTCAGTCACCCAGGTAGACGCAAAGTTCCACTGCTGCTTCGGTCAGCGAAAAACGACCATTAGACCTGAGCCACCTGAATGCAGGTCCATGACTACAGCTCCCAGCGTATCCACGCCTGCTGCTTTGTCGCTTGCTCATCGTCACAGCACTTCAAGGACACTGATGATGATGATGATGATGGTGTCGAAACTAGCGCTGGATTTGGATTAAAGTGAGGGAGAGTTGCGCAGCGTCAACCTCTCTCTCTCTCTTCCCAATTCCCATCTAGATCCAGTGGCAAGACAAGAGTCAAGATGTCTGGAGATGGGACTAGGTGCAGTGGATGACCAGGACGTCTTCTGTGTCTTGTCCTGCTCTTTGCGTTCCACGACACTTGCAGAGACCGCCTTCTTGACCGTTGGACCTTCCACTGGCCTCGTCCGCTCAATCCACCGGATTCTGTCTTCACATGCTGGGATAGACATCTCCCTATCTCACCGAGGGTTGAGACCCATCAGCTACCCTCACCTGGTTTAGCTGGCTTATCGAGGCCGTTGCCCAGGGTGTGGCCGCTGTCACATGCAAACAGCTGCGGGGAGCCACAGGTGAGAGCTGAGTGCCAGGTGGGGACAAAAGGTGGACAAACCGCCCTGAAAGGACGCGACATGCTCCCCCACCAAAGGTACTATCCCTCCCTGACACCCCATACACGCCCTGTCACATATATTAGTATACAGTGAAAAATATTGTTTCTTATGCGCTATACAGACAAAGCATACTGTACATAGAGAAGGAAAGGAGTGTGCAGAATGTAGTGTTACAGTCAGAGCTAGGATGCAGAGAAAGATCAACTTAATGCGAGGTAGGTCCATTCAAAAGCCTGATGGCAACAGGGAAGAAGCTGTTCTTGAGTTGGTTGGTGTGTGTCCTCAGACAAGGAAGAAGGTGGAAGAGAGTACGTCCAGGGTACGTGGTGTCCTTCAAAATGCTGGCTGCTTTTATGAGGCAATGGAAATCGTAGACAGAGTCAATGGGTGGGAGGCTGGTTTGAGTGATGGATTGGGCTTAGCTCACGAGCCTTTGTAGTTTCTTGTGGTCTCGGGCAGAGCAGGAGCCACATCAAGCTGTGATACAACCAGAAAGAATGCTTCCTATGATGCAACAAGTTGGTTAGAGGTGGAGCATACATGTCAAATTTCCTTAGTCTTCTAAGAAACTAGAGGCATTGGTGGGCTTTAACTATAGTGTCGGCATGGGGGAGCAGGACAAGTTGTTGGTGATCTGGACACCTAAAAACTTGAAGACTTCGACCAGTTCTACTTCATCTCCATTGACATAGGCAGAGGCATGTTCTCCACTACACTTCCTGAAGCATAGTGGAGGACATGCCCCTGTCTCCTTTATTTTACTGACATTGAGGGAGAAATTATTGTCGTCAAACCTGTTCACCAGATTCTCCATCTCATTCCTGTACTGTGTCTCTTCATTGTTCGAGATCTGACTCACTACAGCGGTGACATCAGCAAACTTGAAAATCGAGTTAGAGGGGAATTTGTCCACACAGTCATAAATGTATAAGGAGTATAGTAGCGGGCTGAGAACACAGCCTTGTGGGGCACCAGTGTTAAAGATGATTATGGAGGAGGTGTTGTTGCCTATGCTTACTGATTGCGGTCTGTGGGTTAGGAAGTTTAGAATCCAGTCGCAGAGGGAGAAGCCAAGCCCCAGGCCTTGGAGTTTGGAGATAAGTTACGGAGGAATAATGATATTGAAGTCAATAAATAGGAGTCTGACATAGATGTCTTTGGTTTAGGTGTTCCAAGGTTGAGTGCAGGGCCCAGGGAGATGGCATCTGATGTGGACCTTTTGCAGCAGTAGGCAAACCAGAGGATCCAGACAGTCTGGGAGGACGTAAGTGATTTATGCCATGACTAACCTTTTCAGGCATTTCATAATGATGGGTGGCAGAGCCACTGGACGATAATCATTGAGGCACACTGTCTGGCTTTTCTTTGGGACTAGGATGATGGTTGCCTTCTTGAAGCAGAAATGGACTTCAGATTGCTGTAAAGAGAGGTTGAAGATGTCTGCGAAAACCCCTGCCTGCTGGAACTAAGTGCTTGCCCAGATACCCCATTCGGGCCAGTTGTTTTCCAATGGGTTGACCTTCAAGAAGACTGTTCTGATGTCTGCAACCTCAGATACAGGTTTGCCCAAGGTTTTTGGGATGGAGGGCATGCTCATACTGACCTCTTGCTCAAAATGGGCGTAGACTGGGGAGGGGTACACTTGCCATTTTATATGCCTTCATCTTGTAGCCTGTTATGACTTGCAGACTTGGTCATAGTCAGCGGGAGTCCGTTGTGGCTGGCTTGGGACTCTAGCTTGGTCCGGTACTGTCTTTTGGCATCGTCGATGGATCTTCTTAGATCATATTTGCTTTCTTTTATAGGTTAGGGTCGCCTGACTTAAACACATCAGACCTGGACTTCAGCAAGCAGTAGATATCCTCGTTTATCTATGGTTTCCGGTTGGGAAACACACGGGTTTGCTTCTTTGGCACCCAGTCTTCTATAGGCTTACTAACCAAGTCAGTTACTATAGTGGTGTACTCGTTCATGCTGGTCACAGAGTTTTTAAGTGCTGACCAGTCCACTGACTCTAAGCAGTCCCATAGGTGATCTTCTGATTCCTCAGACCAACACTGCATGACTTTCTTTGACGGATTCTCCCGTTTCAGTTTTTGCTTATAAGCCAGGAGCAACAGCACAGCCTTATAGTCCAATTTGCCAAAGTGTGGGTGGGGCAATAGACATACTTGATACTTGTGTAGCAGTGGTCTGGGATGTTTGAGCCACTGGTGGAACAGAAGACGTAATGGTGCTATCTTCGTCGGATGCTCTTGAGCTTGGCCTGGTTGAAGCCCCCAGCCACAATGAATAAGGCCTCGGGATGTTTCGCCTCAAGGCTATTTGAGGGTACAATACTTCAAAATGATAGTAAAATCAATCCATAAGGAGACACAGAACCCTTTTTATGACATTTATTTAAAACAGTTTGACAACAAGCATAACTTTTGGATAAATTTGCATCAGTTTTTAAGATGTAGTAGGGTAAATGGATGATATGAATTTGCAAGCAGGTTATCCGTCATGGTGCAATGGACTCCAGGTTTCCAGTTTGACACTAGAGCACAAAAATACAAGAAATAGAAACAGGCTCTTCAAGCCTGCTCTGTCATTCAATACATTTATGGCTCATCTATGCCGGCCTCAACTCCTTTTCTAAGCCATTTCCCCATAGCCTTCTATTCTTCAATCTATCGTGTATTCACCTCTACTTTAAATACTTCAGATGATCCAGACTCCACCAGGCTTTGGGGAAAAGAATTCTACAGAGACACTACTCTCTGCAAGAAGAAATTTCTAAGCACCTCAATTTTAAATGACCGGCCCTTTATCTTGTAGCCATGTCCCCTTTTTCAATACTCTCCCACTCATGAAAATATCTCACCATCTACCCTGTCAAGCCCCCTTCAGGATTTTATATGTTTGAATAAGGTTTGTGATTCATACACTAGATCCCTCTGTCCTTGCGGTCTCTCTTCATTTAGATTATAATCTGTCTTTAGATTCCTCCTACCGCAGTGCATGACCTCGCATTTCCCCACATCAAACTCCATTTGCTAGATTTTCGTCCAGTCACCCAGTCTACTTATATCCCATTGTAGAATTACAATATTCTCACCACAAAATGCCCTCTCACCTTTCAGCAGCAAATTTGGAAACTTTACATTCTGCTCCTTCCTCCAGGTCATTGATATAAATAGTGAACAATTGTGGGTCAAGAACTGATCCCTATGGTACCTCACTAGTTAAGTCTTTCCATTCTGAAAGTGACCCATTTATTCCAACTGTGTGTTTTTGATGTGACAGCCAGTTTTCAATCCATGATAACACACTTCCTCTAATTCTGTGGGCTTTTACTTTATGCACCAGTCTCTTATGTGGCATCTTGTCAAATGCCTTTTGGAAATCTAAATACACTGCATTTACAGGGTCCCCTGTATTGACTCACCCAATTACATCAAAAGAATTTGAGCAAATTTGTCAAACATGATATTCCTTTCATAAAACCATGTTGACTAGGTTTGATTATACTCAGTTTTCCTAAATGATTAGCTATTTCCTCTTTGATTATTGACCCCAGCATCTTGCCAATAATAGATGTTAAACTAACTGACCTTTAGTTCCCCACTTTCTGCCTTTCTCCAATTTCAAGAAGTTTTCACACAGGTTGTTTTCCAATCTTCTGGTACCCTTCCAGAATCTAGCAAGTTATGCAAACTTGCATCCTTTGCAAGCCACTTCCTTTAAAACCCAAGCATGCAGTTCATCGGGTCCCAGCGATTTGTCTGCCCTTAGCTCTTTGAGTTTCACTAATACTCTATCCCTTTTGATTGGGATTTTTCCAAGTTACACCATGTCATTTGAAATTAGCCTTTCTGATACCTTGGATATATTTGCAATGTCTTCCATGGTGAAGACTGATGCAAAAACATTATTTAGCAATGGCTGCCATTTCTTTAGTTGCTGTTATCAATCCACAAGCGTCATTCAGG
This sequence comes from Carcharhinus amblyrhynchos, assembly GCF_965287045.1. Classification (NCBI taxonomy): domain Eukaryota; kingdom Metazoa; phylum Chordata; class Chondrichthyes; order Carcharhiniformes; family Carcharhinidae; genus Carcharhinus; species Carcharhinus amblyrhynchos. The sequence goes on from NC_137333.1 coordinate 51,752,128, forward strand.
AGAGGTTGTACATTTGCCATCTACTTCTTATTCACATATTCATACAATCTCTGCATGCAAGTTTTCTCTCAAAATTCATTTTCTCCCTTCTTATGGATGTTTTAGTCTATTGCTGCTAGAACCTAAAACCTTCTCAGCCCTCTGGTCTCCAACTGTTCCTTATCACTCTGTATCTCCTGCTTTTCAATTTAACATTATCCTCAGCCTCCTTTGTTAACCATGGAGTTTGCCTCTTTCTCTTGAGATCCCTCTTTTTAATTGGAATAAACTCCTGTTAAGCATTTTGGACCAACTGTTTGAATATCTGCCATTGTTCATTTGCTGACCTGTATCTTAGCTTGTTCACCCAGTTCACCTCACACAACTCCTCCCTCATACCATTATATTTTCCCTTAATTAAGTTGAAGACACTGATTGTGGACCTATGGCATTCACTCTCAAATTGTATTGTGGTTACTACCTCCTAGGGATCCTTAACCACAAGATCCCTTCTTAAGTCTTCTTCATTAAACAAAACCAATTCTAAAATAGCCTGTTCCCAAGTAGGTTCCAGAATATACTGCTCCAAAAAGCAATCCCTGATACACTCCAAAATTCTACTGCACTACCCTTGCCAGTTTGGTTTGCTCAAATCAACCTGCAGATTAAAATCTCCTATGACAATTGCAGTGCCCTTCGAACATACCCTTGATATTTCCCCCTTTATGCACTGACTTCTTGAGGTGTCACATTTTAGGGGTATATAGACTGCTCCTACCTTTGTCTTTCTCTTCCTGCTATTCATGATTTCAACCCAAATCAATTCTACATTACTATACACTGCTCTGAAACCTTCCTTTCCTCTTTGGCCTGTTCCTTTTGAATATTGAGCACCTGGTCCTGGTCACCCTGCAGCCACATTTCTGTAATAGCTGTTGCAACATATGTTAACAACTCAACTATCTTATTGCAAATGCTTTGTGTATTCAGATAAAACAACATTTAGCTCTGATTTTTTACAGTTGTTTACAACTCTGGATTTGCTCTGTGTTACATATTTTTATTTACACTTCCTGCTCTCACATTATGACAGTCAAGATTCCCCTCGCTATCCTGTGCCACTGCTCCCATCATATTCTCCTAATTTTTTTAAACCTTCCATTCTTGGAACCCTCACTCCTCCTAGTTAAAATTCTTATATGAATCCTTGGTGTAATATAATGTTGATATCATCTGTCCCTACCTCTAATTTTCTGCTGGCACTCAAGTAGATCTCTAAACTACGCTCCTACCTTTAACTTCCTAACTTTTCCAAGCAATTGATCCCTCTTTAGCTTAAAGGCCTTTTTATTTCCCTAATTATACGGTCCGCAAGAACACTGGTCCCAGCATGGTTCAGATACAGGCTGTCCCTACGTTACACCCCCCACTCTCCCCTGTACTAATGCCAATGTAAGAAGTCTCACAACACCAGGTTAAAGTCCAACAGGTTTATTTGGTAGCCACTAGCTTTCGGAATGCTGTTCCTTCATCAGGTGAGTGGGGAGTTCTAATCACAAACAGGGCATATAAAGGCACACTTAGTTTACAGAATACTGATTAGAATGCAAGTCTTCACAGCTAATCAGCTAATCAAGTCTTAAAGGCGCAAACAATGTGAGTGGAGATAGCATTAAGCACAGGTTAAAAAGATGTGTATTGTTTCCAGACAGGACAGTAAGTGAGATGTTGCAAGTTCAGGCAAGTCATGGGGGTTACAGATATGGTGACATAAACCCCAAGAGCTGGAGGTCTTCTTTAATTTAGTGTCTAACTCCTCAATAGATAATTCAACTTAGAACAAAAGCAGAAAAGGCTGGAAAAACTCAGCAGGTCTGACAGCATCCATGGAGAAGTCATTCAGACTCGAAACACTGGCTCTATTCTTTCTCCACAGATGCTGTCAGACCTGCTGAGTTATTTCAGCATTTTCTGTTTTTGTTTTAGATGCTAGCATCCACAGTAATTAGTCTTTGATTCCAATTAGCAGTTATTTACCAGCCAAGAAATTACTGTTTTCCTGTGATGTCAGTCCTGGATTTTCTTTTTAACTTCAGCCTGCTGCCTCAGTACAGTGAATCCCTCACAGGTCCAGCTGTCTCCACTCCCCAGAAGGTAAGTGAAGATCTTGAACCTGACTCTCTCTTTATCCGCTCCTTACACAGTATGCCCCTCGCAGGCCGGCTACCTCCACTTCCGTGAAAGTAAACTTCTGTCTTAGTTTTAAAACAGCTTTAAATTTTGGCTAAAAGTTATATCATAAATGTGTTTCATTCCCCAGTATTCTCCAATATCATCAAACCAGCAAAAAGGTAATTTTTGAACAATGTGACTCAATGTCAAAATCACAAGAACTGTTCCTAGATCATGAGGACAATTGTATCAAGTTCCCACATCAACAATCCTTGGGGCCTGCGTGAGATTGTTCATTTGTTTCAAATTATGGGCCTGTTTATAGTGTGGGCCCGTGCCCATGAGTAAACTGTTGAACTTTGTTCAAATTCATTCATGTAGAATTTTTGCAGTCAGAAAAGGCAAGAGATTTTCATCCCACCAGTCTATGCTGGATTTAAATCCATCTGAAAGGAGGGTATTCTTTCCCACTGTCCCTAACAATCACTGGAAGCACAACTTGCACTCAGATCTAATGCATACAAACCATCAGAGCCCTCAAGTACAAGAAAACACATTGTTCTAAAAATAAACTGGCAGTGTTTGTCCATATATTTCATTATTTGGGAGCTATTAATAGATCCTGTCATGTTGTAAAACAACAGTTCTAGGCTTCAGACGCTCCAGAGCTCCCTCCTGATCAGCGACTTAACTACATCAGCAAAGACCAAGAGTAAAACTCAAGTGAAAATAGAAAATGGTGGATAAATTCAGCAGGTCAGGCAGCATCTGTAGAGAGAGAAACAAAGTTAATGTTTCAGGCCCCACCAACCCCTTGCTCAAACCTGTTTCTAGTGAAAGTTCATTGACCTCAAACGTTAACTCAGTTTCTTGCTCCCTGGATGCTACAAGACTTGCTGGAATTTTCCAGCATTTTCTGTTTTTATTTCATACAATCCGTTCTAGTTAAGCATTATTCTCAAATAAAATGTATTTCAACATGTAAATTTTCTGAGTTTCTAAATTCCTCACATTATGGATTATATTCAAATATTGCTCTAAGCACCCACCAGGAAAAATTATGTCTGAAATCATCAATCTAACTGATGTACTCACACAAGCATTCAAGGATTGATGTATTCCAACCTGAATCCTTAAATTCAATAGCTTTCTAAACTCACAGCCACTACCATCTAGAAGGACAAGGGTAGGCAATGCAAAGAAATCACCAACCGCAAATTCCTCTCCAAGTCACAAACCATCCCGATTTGGAACTATATTGCCCTTTCTTCAGTCACTGGGTCAAAATCCTTTTTTGATTTGACATGTCATTGTCACATGCATTAGTATATAGTGAAAAGTATTGTTTCTTATGCGGTACACAAAGCGTACCGTACATAGAGAAGGAAAGAAGAGAGTGCAGAATGTAGAATTAGAGGGTATGCTGGACACAGCTTGCAAGAAGTCGTCACACTCCAGCACCATCTTGAATTGAATCCTGGCACTCCCTTCCCAACAGCACTGAGGGTGCTTAAAAAGGAAGAACACCATCATCTTTCCAAGAGCAATTATGGAAGAGCAATAAACACTGGCCTAGTCAGTGATGTCCACATCCCCTGAATAAATAAAAAGTGATAATCATTCGCATTCAAATAGGTTTACCAATTTTCCTACTTCACGCTTTCCTAAAATTAAAAACTTTGACATGCATGAAGTCTAGAACAAAGAAAATAAGGATTTTCAATCAAATTGAAAGCAGGTGATTAGTTGGTTTCAAAGTTGTGCTATAGTGATTACAAATGCTTCCAACACTTTGTACAGTGGTTAATGTAGCCTAAACGTGAAGTGAAATTCACAGTTGTCATTAAATAGCAAAACTGCTTTTTTAAATGTCCATTTGTGCCATTTTCTTTCAATCCAATTATAAATTATCACAGTGGCACACTGCCATGAGTTTCTACTTACTTAACAATTAAAGGGGATTATTGCAAATGAAGCCTAAAACTGGTTGTCTGCATGCCAGATAGCTCGTTGTAGATTTCTAAGAAAGCTACAGATTTTCAGTTTTAGACATAAGAGTAAGAGCAGGCATAGGCCATTCAGCTCTTTGAGTTGTTTCCACCATCCAATACAATCATGCCTCTTAACCGCAGACACAATTTTCCAAGATAATTGTGTTTTCTTCTTCCACTAATGTCCTTCATTTTTTTCCTGAGTGTCCATTAACAACCCTGTGTTGGCCAATAAGTTAGGGAAGGAACCACAACACAGTCTATTTGACAGCAAATAAAATTTATTGATTGAGGAAACCAAAAAGCAAACACAGCCTATTTAGAAAGAGTTTCTATGAACCATATCAGGCAGAAGTCATGACCAAAACAACACCACTGTATCTCAATAAAAGCAGGGTAGTTTTACCAGAAAATGCAGCAAGTGGAGAATAGCAATACAATGCTAATTCAGTGGTCACATAAAATCAATCGTCAATTACAGCACTATGATCTGACAAGAGAATTATTCAATCATCTTCATTCTTCTGGGAATATCAGTATTGCTATATGCAGCTCCAAATTAAAATCCCCCTACAAACTACTCTCTTGATAAGTGTTTATGGTATAGTTGTGGTGTGGCTCTAGTAGCGCCAATCATTTCCAGCAGCTTGCACAAATAATCACTACTGATGCCTGAACCTTAGCAATCAGTGTCAGTAAGCTAATGGACATCACAGCTGAGCCCCATCCTGTCCTTGCATGAAGTCTACACTCAAATGCTTATGCACAACTCCAGAGGAATTTATTCTCTCTAATCCAAAAACACAAAAGCCAGTTGCAGCATTTCTCCCTGTCCGGGTGGAAATCAAATGACAACACCAGCCCCTGGCCAAATCAGGGAACTTCCTGGTGTGCATGGCTCAGTTAAACCATTAAGAAAGCAACACCTGCTTTTAAATTAATTAGGAATTTGCTATTCTATCAAGAACTGGTCCCATAGTAGAACAAACTAATGATACATGGTGCATACCAATTTCACATAATTATCTGTCAGCTGACAAAGAAACGGCAGGTGCAAGATTTATGGATTGTTACCCGTCACTGCCTAATCAAGGAAAATTGGCCTCTGCATCTGTATGCATATTGCACACCAACACCCTAATTGTTAACAAAAGCCTCATGAGACACACAATTCCCCTGTCAGCATTAACAAAAAAGCTTGAGGAAGAGTTCTTGGAATGCTGTAGGGATAGTTTCCTTGAACAGTATGTGACGGAACCAACGAGGGAGCGGGCTATCTCAGATCTGGTGTTGTGTAACGAGGCAGGTAGAATTAGGGATCTTGTTGTGAGGGATCCTCTTGGGATGAGCGATCATTGTATGGTTGAGTTTTTGATGCAGATGGAGGATGAGAAAGTAGGGTCCCGAACCTGTGTCCTCTGTTTCAACAGAGGGGAGTACGATAGGATGAGAGAGGAATTGGCAAATGAAGATTGGGGGCGCAGATTGGTCAGTAGGACTGCTGAGGAACAGTGGAGGATCTTTAAGGGGATCTTTTTCAGTGCTCAGCAGAAATATATTCCAATGGTAAAGAAGGAATGTAGGAGAAGGGATAATCAGCCGTGGTTATCGAAGGAAATAAAGTAGAGTATTAAATTAAAAGCTGATACTTTTAGAGTGGCTAAAAGTAGTGGGCAAGTAGAAGATTGGGAGAGGTTTAAAAATCAACAAAGATTGACTAAGAAGTTGATAAAGAAAGGATAGACTATGAAGCTAAACTAGCACTAAATATAAAAAAGGACAGTAAGGGTTTTTACAAATATATAAAGGGGAGGAGGCTGGCTAGAGTGAACGTTGGACCCTTAGAGGATGAGAGGGGGGATTTAGTGGTAGGAGATGAGGAAATGGCTGAGGCCTTAAATAAGTTTTTTGCCTCGGTCTTCACGGAGGACGCGAATAGTTTGCTGGATATTAAAGATAGAAGGATGGTAGGAGTTGAGGGCCTGAATGCAATTACTGTCACTAGAGAGGTAGTGCTTGATCGACTAGCAGGACTGATGATGGACAAGTCCCCAGGACCGGATGGAATGCCTCCCAGGGTTCTAAAGGAGATGGCAGAGGTGATAGTAGATGCCTTAGTGATTATTTACCAAACTTCGCTGGATTCCGGGGAAGTGCCGGAAGATTGGAAAACGGCTAATGTTACACCGCTGTTTAAAAAAGGTAGCAGGCAAAAGGCAGGGAATTATAGGCCGGTTAGTTTAATGTCTGTTGTTGGAAAAATGCTCGAATCCGTCATCAAAGAAGAAATAGCGAGGCACCTAGAGAAGAATTGTTTGATAGAGCAGACGCAGCATGGATTCGTTAAGGAGAAGCCGTATTTGACAAATTTATTGGAATTCTGTGAGGATGTGACTAGTGAGGTAGACAGAGGGGAACCGGCGGATGTAGTGTTTCTCCATTTTCAGAAGGCGTTTGATAAGGTGCCGCACAAAAGGTTGCTTCAGAAGATTAGGAGGCATGGAGTTGGGGGTAAGGTGTTAGCGTGAATAGAGGATTGGTTGTCTAATAGGAGGCAGAGAGTTGGTATCAATGGGTGCTATTCTGATTGGCGGTTGGTGACTAGTGGAGTGCCTCAGGGATCGGTGCTGGGGCCTCAGCTATTTACCATTTATATAGATGATCTGGAGGAGGAGGCTGAGTGTAGGGTGACGAAATTTGCTGACGACACGAAGATAAGTGGAAAAGCAAATTGTGCGGAAGGTGTGGAAAGTCTGCAGGGGGATCTAGATAGGCTGAGCGAGTAGGCGAGGACCTGGCAGATAGACCACAATGTTAGCAAGTGTGAGGTTATCCACTTTGGCAGGAATAATAGTAGGAGGGATTACTATTTAAAGGGTGAAAAGCTGCAGCATGCTATGGTGCAGAGGGACCTGGGGGTCCTTGTGCATGAGTCGCAAAAACCCAGTCTGCAGGTACGGCAGGTAATCAAGAAGGCGAATGGGATGCTGGCCTTTATAGTGAGGGGGATAGAATATAAAAGCAGGGAAGTCTTGCTGCAACTGTACAGGGCATTGGTGAGGCCGCAGCTGGAGTACTGTGTGCGGTTTTGGTCGCCGCACTTGCGCAAGGATATTTTGGCCTTGGAGAGAGTGCAGAGGAGGTTCACTAGGTTGATACCGGAGATGAGGGGGTTGGACTATGAAGACAGACTAAATAAACTGGGTCTGTACTTGTTGGAGTTTAGAAGGATGAGGGGGGGATCTTATAGAGACGTATAAGATAATGAAAGAGATGGATAGGATAGAGGTAGAGAGATTCCTCCCGCTCAGAAAGGACAACAGGACTAGAGGGCACAGCCTCAAGATAAGGGGGGGTGAAGTTTAGAATGGAGTTGAGGAGGAACTTCTTCACTCAAAGGGTGGTGAATCTCTGGAATTCTCTGACCATTGAAGTGGTGGAGGCTACCTCGCTAAGTATATTTAAGACACGGGTAGATAAGTTTTTGGTAGGCAAGGGAATCAAGGGTTATGGGGTGAAAGCGGGAAAGTGGAACTGAGCCACTTCAGATCAGCCATGATCTTATTGAATGGCGGGCCAGGCTCAAAGGGCTAGATGGCCTACTCCTGCTCCTACTTCTTATGTTCTTATGTTTATGTTCTTATGTTCTTATAAAGGCCTTTCCCCTGTGCTCTAATACAGTGCTAATAGTTATTATGCTACTAGTTATTATGTAACCAAACCATGGTCAGACTACATGTTTGAGAACATCTCAAATCACTCACTAAAATAAAGAACATTTAGTGATTTTACCTAGTCGTACCAAACACTTCACCCTGATTGGAAACAGAAACTGCTCAATATCAGTGCAAATGTGTATAATATTGCCATTCAAATCACATGAATCCAAAATGATAAATAAATTTCTTTGTTGTCAACTGTCAACCTCACTAGGTTAAGTCTAACTGAACTGTTGACATAGTGATCGCTGATTCAATACAATGACCATTCAGTATTTTCCCATTTTCAGAATAGATATCACGTAATTTATTAAGTCAATGGTTCATTATTTGAACACTGGAACAAAAAGTGGTCAATATACTTAGGCATTTTCTCATCTTTTGGCAGAGTGGCCAGCCCCATGGGCAGCTTCCTCCCCCATTTATATTTAGGTTCTTGGATAGAAAGAAGGGGCGGGTTCCACAAAATCATGCTGGCTCTGATTGAGCCTGCCCCACCAGCAACCGAGTTTCTAAAAGCCTTTCCTAAAAAATAAAAAAAGAACCACACCCTTCATGAAGCCCCCTCCCCACAACATGGAACAACCCTTCGCACTGCCTCCCAGCACTAGCCCCAAGCACATCCACTTTAGAAATGCATCAAAGATGTTGCATCTGTGGATTCTAGAGCTTTCAAGGGAAAGATGGTTGTTTGGTATGAGCGAAGAGGGTGAGTCCTTATGCAGGGAGTAGTTTCAGAAATGCAAATAATACAAGGAGATAAAAGCACTTGTTCATGAGTTTTGGATTATTCACAATTTACATCATTGGACAAAAAGGATGCTGGAGGTAATATCACTCCCTGGTTTTCAGAGTGAGAGAAGTTTTGATCATGTTTTAACAGTGGGTGATGCTTTTCCCCTATTTTCAATTGAATTTCCTTTCCCTCACTGAAGTCCATTTAATACTAAAAGCAGTGAAGTGACAATGGTGGTGTTGGATACTCGTACTGTCCCACATGACTGAAACTGTTTTATTGTGTGCTTGGTCGCTGCTCACGCACTTTGGGTTCACTAATGGAGCTGCTGTAAAAAGTCAGAAAGCAGCAAAATAACTTACAGCAGCAATCACCAGCCGAGCAAATTGTTTTTCTCTCCTGGATTGCCTACAGCAGTAATTGGAAGATTAATTTTCAATTCCAAGAGACATCCAAACAATCGAACAAGGTCTAACTTCAGTGGTGAACATCAATCAAATTCACAGCAATGAAACTCAGACAGTAAAAGTTTTAGTTTAACTATACTGGATTTTCAAAAGGCAAAAAAGCTGATCACGAATGTCCAAAACTGAGACCAATTGTACAAACATGAATAGTATCATGTTCATTGATGTACAAGATGGACTATTTTACCCAACCACAGGGACTTTTTTCTGCAGCCTTTTTTCTCTTAAATACTTCAACACAATGCTTTCAAATATTTTCTTTCAAAAATGACATTATCTAATGTGCCACAAGTATCTGTTTCAATAATTATAAAGATTGTGAAACGTTGGCACAGTACCCAATACCTGGGGTCTTCAACTGATTAAACTGCATCAGAGTCCTGATGCCTCTTTATGTTTTTCATTGCAGTCAGATGCATTTCATTCAGGCAAAAGATATTTCATAGTATACAATTATTAGAATTCTGATTTAGGATTCAACTCAAATAATAAAGGAAAAGCAGGAATCAAGATAACAAAATAACATTTAGTTTTATTTGTTTTGAGTAGTTTATAATGTTTGGACCATTTATCAATCTTTGTAATTCCGGTTATATTTAATTTGTAACATCTGCAACATGCTTGCCCAATTTCACAGTTCATTTCTGATTATTAGTGACTCCATGTATTACATTCATCCTAGTTCACAGCAAGTTAGATTTGGCCACCCTGACCTCCACCCTCAACCCTAAGGGCATTCTCATATGATGCTTCACGTGAATCGCCTAAACTAGTAAGTACTTGTTCTGCTGCAATGAATTTTTGAAATCTCTATTTTTAGGCAAACAGAGAGATCCTTGTCTGATAAATGTATTTTAACCACATTGATGTCTTAGTGATATATTGGTCTTGTTCTTAAAAACTAAAATAGGTTGTGCCTCTTTTAAAAGCACTCTTATAAATTATAACATATTATAATACTATGCTTATATATGAAAAGTGGTCAGTGGTTTTTAAGCTGATTTATACAAATGGTGATTACGTTTTTAAAACCAAATCAATTCCACTCATCCACCAGCCTGACATTACAAATATTTTTGCTGTTTTCAATAAGTTGGCATATATGTAAGAGTGCATGTAGGATGTGCTGTGGCATCACCATTTTCTTTTAACCGAATCTTAATCTGGAAATTACAGAAAGTTACTATGTAAAGAAAAATATTTTTCCAAGAAGTATTTCAAGTAATTCGAGAGGCTATTTAACAATTTGCGACCTAGCCCACTTTTACCCAAAGTCCCTCACTTTAATCAATTAACAAAAATCAATCAACCTCAGATTTTAAATTAACAACTGATCTAGCATCAACTGCCATTTGCGAAAAGTTTGAATCTTCTACTACCATGTGTGTATGTGAAAGTGTTTGCTAATTTCACTCCTGAAAAGTCTGGCTTTATTTTTTTTAAAAAAGAGTATACCCCTTGGTCTTAGATTCCTCAACTAGCAGAAATAGCTAGCTTATCTGTATCTAACCTGTCCATTCCCCATAATATCTTGAAAACTTTGATCAAATCATCCTTAAATGTTAATTTGTGTAATCTCTCTTTTTTTAATCTTTGGTGTCTGGGTATCCTTCTGGCAAATCTATGCTGCACTCTCTCGTAGGCCAATGCATCTTCCTAAACACTTTCAGTATTCCATGATGGTCAAACTTTGATTTAGTACAGCTCATGACTTCTACCCACATTATATTCTCGGACTGGAATTTTCTGGCTGTTCACACCGATGGGATCTTCTAGTCCCATCATGGGTTTCCCAGCACCGAGGAGTGGCTTCAATGAAAATTCCCATTAACAAGTAGAGCTCTGGAATGTTAGATGCTCCAATGTTCCATTAGCCATTTTGATTATCTATATCTGTTCATGACATGTTGATGATTTTTGCAAATGGACCCTTTAGTCTCTTTGGATCTCTAGCACAGGTAGCTTTTTAACCATTTAGAAAATGCACTATCCTTTTTACATCATATCTGGAAGGCTTAATATCTGCTTACAGTTAAATTAAGTTGCCACAGTTTTGCCTATTTACTTATTCTTACAATATCGTGGGTGGCACAGTAGCACAGTAATTAGCACTGCTACTTCACAGCTCCAGGGACCTGGGTTCGATTCTTGGCTTGGGTCACCGCCTGTGCGGATTTTGTACATTCTCCTCATGTCTGCATGGGTTTCTTCCAGGTGCTCCAGTTTCCTCCCACAGTCCAAAGATGTGCAGGTAAGATTGATTGGCCATGCTAAATTGACCATAGATGCATAGGTTAGAGGATTAATGGGTAAAATATGTACAGATGTGGGGGTAGGGCCTGGGTGGGATTGTGGTCGGTGCATACTCGATGGGCCGAATGGCCTCTTTCTGTACTGTAGGGTTTCTATGATTTCCCTATTTGTTTCTGGAGTCATTTGTGACTTTTTCACAGTCTTCATTCACAATTTGGCCAAAAGCAAATGCTCCATCTTAAAGAATCTATAATGTGAATTAATAATAAGGGTACATAAATGTGTCCTTTCCTGAGATCTAGCCTCATGAAAGCAACAACAGAAATTAATATTTATGAGAAATCTTTCTTTTAAATCACTTTTAATTTAAAAAATGTTTAAATTATTTTTTAAAAATTACTTTTAATCAGTAAGGGAATTGCGGGTTATGGGGATAAAGTGAAAAAGTGGAGCTGAAGATTATCACGTCAGATCAATCATGATCTCATTGAATGGTTGAACAGACTCAATGGGCTGAATGGCCTACTCCTATTCCCATGCCTTATGGTTTTAAATCGCATATGGCACAAAAACCCTCCACATTTTTCTTTACTATCAATTTTCAGGTGATAGCTTTTTCCTTTTTTAAAAAGAATATTTAACTCTAAGTAGGAAATACTCATCTCCCATCATTTGTTTGCTGCAGAAACAGGATAGCAATAATAACAAAGTGCTGGAAAAACTCTACAGATCCGTCAGCATCTGTGGAGAGAGAAACATAGTCAGCGTTCAAATCTGATATGGCTCTTCTTCATCACTGAAGAGAGGCAGAAATGTGATAGATTTTGAGTTATTAAGAAGGGGGAGAGTCAGATACAGCAAAAAGGGAAGGTCATGGATACAGATTATACTATAAAGACATCATAGAATCAAAGGGAAACAGTGGGAATGGTGGTAGTGAAGGAACAAAGCATTGATAATAGAAGAATAAAAGGTCAGCACTGTCTGAAAACAAAATAGCAGAACGTGTTAAATAAAGGTCAGTACTGTCGCAAAACAAAACCTGAGAACAAGATATGGACTGGCACTGAGGAAAAAGATTGGGGTCATACTTGCAGACTGAATAAAGTTGCTCTGCAAACTGGAATAAATAATGCCCAACTAAAATTTGAAATTTTTTTCTGAAATAGATATCATGCCACCAGTATCTAACTGCTTCATCTACAGTAGTATTTTGCTCTTGCTTTAGTTAGGATAGCTACTTCATTGCATTCACCATTGTATTGAATGCTACCCTCAAATTGGGTGAGGAAGCAGCAAAGGGAGCTGTAATTAGTGTCACAAATATAACAGCGTGTGTCCTGGTATTATTCCCCAATTCACTTCAACTGTGTTTTTTATATATATATCCTAGTATTATTCAATTGTCAACAGTTAATCGTCAACAGCAAATTAAGAAGCACAGCTCCTAAAGGAATTAAGCAAAACAATTAAATCACTTGTTGTTGTGGATGGAGAAATCCAAGTTAAAACAATGCATATTTTCTGAACTACCAGGGAAAAATACAGCTTCCCCTCAATGCAATTAATTCTCAATAGGTTAGCATTCCTCCAGCTAGCTTGTGTCCTGCAGCTGTGCTATAAAACTTTCCAGAAAACACTACCTTAAAAAGAAAATACTGCAAACAAAGTCACCAAAATTCTAGAAAGATTTCACATGAATAAAACATTGCAATCCATGTTCCCAGAATGTTTTGCTTGAACCTTACTGGTAAATTAAAGAACTTGCATTTATAAAGTGCCTTTCACAATCTCAGAATGTTCCAATTCAATTAGTCAATTAAGTACGTTGTGAACTGGGTTCATTCTTGCAATACTGGCAAGTGGGTCAACAAATTGGCACACAGCAAGATACAACAAACAGCAATAATATCAAAAACTTAATGAAACTGTTTTAATCGTATAGTTTGAGACATAAATGTAGATACCAGGAGAACTACCTTTATCTTCCTCAGTTAGTGCTGAGAGATTTGTCATGTTCACCTAAGAGGACAGACAGGACCCTGAATGAACATCTCATCTGAAAGATAAAGCCTGTGACTCAAAATGTGCTATCACTGAGCCACGGTGAACCCCAGTCCCAGCATTCAAAAAGAAAACATGTTACAGACTGATTAACCTTAGTTACTAAATTGGTGGAAAGTGCTAGTTCAAAAATCTATAAAGTAACATTCCCCTTTAAAAGCTATGACCACCACAATAACATTTATAAATTATAACGTAACTGTGGGACCTCTCCTGCTTAATGAGTAACTAACAGGGTTCTATTTTCTACTTGGATACTTCAGTGTCAGTTTTGGTGCAATTGGTAGTACTCTTATCTCTGAATTAAAAAGTTGTGTGTTCAAATCTCACTTGAGAACTCAAGGGCAATGATTCAGGCTGACCGTCCAATGCAGTACTGATGGAATGCTGCTCTGTCAAAGGCATCATCATCTGCCCTCAGCACTAGCTAAAATATCCTATAAGACTATTTTGAAGAGGAGATGGGAGTTTATCCCCCATTTACAGACTTACATTTAGCCCTCAAACAGCATCAAAAACCGATTATTTGGTCATTATCAAATGCTGCTTGCACAAGCTTAGTGTACAAATTACTTTGTTTCTTTTCCTATAACAGTCACTACATTTCAAAAGTTGTTAATTGACTGTAAAAAGTTATTTTGTGATCATGAAAGGTGCTGCATAAATACAAATCTTTAGTTTTGAATCTGAAAACAAAGTATTTAAAAGTAAAAGTGCCCATCAGCCAGTTACTTGAGTCATCTGTAGAAAATATTTGTCAATATACATCAGCTAATGATGCCACGATTATACCAGTGGGTTCCCGACAGACGAAGAAAAATAGATTCAGTGTATGAATGGAAGCAGTTTTGCAAAAATTCCACTCTGATAATTAAGTGAAGTTCTTTGTCTTTTGTCGACAGGCAGGAAGCACTAAATAACCCAGCAGTTTGTGCACAATTACATTCTGGCCTGTTTCCTGTAAGTTTACGGAATGTCTTCCTGTAAGCTTTTGCTTAGTCCCAAAACTCTCTTCTCAAGCCATGTAAAAAGTGTACTGGAGGCACACATTTAGGGAACATTTTATGCAGTCCAGCCATTAAAGAAAGCTTTATTTATAGGGAAAAAAACATTTCTTAACATCCTAACAACAAATTATTCCTTTGGTGGGGTACCTCACATTATAGCTGTTTCCACACGAATTCCTTAATCCTCAAAGTTCCGTTTTAAACCCTACTGCATTTTCCACAGAGCTCCCCTGTGCAATACACTGCTTAAGCAAGCATTCTTGGCTGCAACTTGGAGCTAATATAAATCACTGGGGGGGAAAATATTAGTCAGAGGGCTAAATATCACAAATTTTAATACTTCTTTGGGCCTTAGCAAAAATAAAAGTGATGAACCTTCTGGCTCTGCCATCAACCCGTGTGCAAATTCAGAACTAGCAAAAGCTGCCAACAACCTCAAAACAACTCCAAAAGCTGACAGTTTTGACCTGAATATAAACTCAAAATGTGTGAAAACAAATACTCAGATAGGCTTCATACCCTAAACTAGAAATACATGCAACATTTCTTCACTTGTATTCAGCAGAAATGGAAAGTAAATCATTTACACGAAATCCCAAAGGGAGAACAGTAATATTGAAGGCATGCAATTGGTACCATCTCTCTACAATACTCAAGAGTATATGCCCTTGGAGAAATCTTACATTAATGCAATGCATTCAGGTTAATGTTAAACAGGAGTTGGCTATTTTGCCCCTCAAGCCTATTTTGCCATTCAGTAAGATTATGGCTAATGGCTAAGTGATTTAACTCCACTTTTGCCCCATATCCTTTATTAC
Source organism: Carcharhinus amblyrhynchos (assembly GCF_965287045.1). Taxonomy (NCBI): domain Eukaryota; kingdom Metazoa; phylum Chordata; class Chondrichthyes; order Carcharhiniformes; family Carcharhinidae; genus Carcharhinus; species Carcharhinus amblyrhynchos. Next base: position 51,767,334 of record NC_137333.1, read on the forward strand.
CTTTAGTTATCAAATCTATCAATCTCAGATTTAAAATTAATGATAAATTAGTTAGATCATTACCTCCCATATCGAACAATCACTCCCCAGTTCAGGAGTCACTGTATCTTGTAATTCTTCTCACACTATTGCAGAGACTCTCCAGAGTCAGACTGCATTGTATTCACTCTCCCTGTACATCCCTAGTTATGCGAACACTGTCCTTCCCCTCCAAAAAGACTCACATAACTTGACAGCTTCCAGGACACAGCAGCCCACTTGACTGGCACTCCAACCACTATTTTAAACACTGATATCCTTCACCACTAATGCCAGTAGCAGCAGTGTGTACCACCTACAAGACGGACTACAGAGACCCATTAAGGCTTCTTTGACAGCAACTTCCAAAGCAATGACCCTCTGCCACTTTGCAGGCTAAATGCAGAAGATACATGGGAACACCACCACCTGCAAGTTCTCCTCTAAGCCACTCACCATCCTGACTTGGGAATATATTACTGGGTCAAAATCCTGGAATTCCCTTCCTAACAGCACAGTGAGTAAACCATGGACTGCAGCAATTCAAGAAGGTGGCATCAACTTCTCATGGGCAATTAGTGATGGTTAATAAATGCTGGCCTAGCTAGCAATCCCACATCCTGTAAAACAATTAAAATGCAGTATAAATAATAATAATAAACACAAAAATAATCTACAATGCATTTGGTGAATCAGATGTCCTCAAAGATCAGGACTCTCCAGCACCTTTTTTAACTGCAACCCACTGGCTCCTCAGTAGTTTATGTCATCAAACATATATATGAAATCAGTGCCACTAGAATCAGATCTACTTCCAGAATTTGATACCAATTCAGTAATTATTTTGAAGAAGTGCTTCATTGGTTTTAAATACTTTGGGACCCCCTGTGGTCACAAAAGGAACCATATAAATACAAGCTCTCTTTATGTATAATTTTATATATTTTTTCAGCTGATTGTTGAGCTGAATTGTTCACTTAATTGTGCGTCACATTTTTTACATAGCACACATTTGCTCAAATTAAGGCATCGTGTGCCTCTGACAGGATATTAAATTTAAAACATTTAAAATTTGAATATGACAAAAGAAAAAGAAAACATAGTTCAACATGGACTATTACACGGACAGCAGAGTCATTATTCCATATATTGTGTTATCTCAGCTAGCAAAACACTGCTACGGGATCAGAAATTAGTGGTTTTGATCCCACACCAGGATATTCCAATACTAAGGGAATACTGCAGTTCTGAGGCCCAGTCTACTCTTTTCAATTATGTTAAAAATCCCAAAGCAGTATTCAAGATATGCTCCTGGTGGTCTGGCCAATATTCCTTCCTTCCTTCAATATTACCACCGGAAACAGAGTAAATGACTTACCATCCTATGCCTCTTTTTGGGAAGTTGCCTACACAGAACGATCATTTATAAAACAGTGGTGACATTCAGAATATAATTAATTACGTGAAATACCTTGAGATGTTTGGACATAAGAACATAAGAAATAGGAGCAGGAGTAGGCCATCTAGCCCTTCGAGCCCGCCCCGCCATTCAATAAGATCATGGCTGATCTGTCGTGGCTCAGTTCCACATTCCCGCCCTCTCCCCATAACCCCTAATCCCCTCTCCTATCAAAAACCCATCAACCCGCGTCTTAAAAATATTTAGCGAGGTAGCCTCCACCACTTCAATGGGCAGAGAATTCCAGAGATTCACCACCCTTTGAGTGAAGAAGTTCCTCCTCAACTCCGTTCTAAACTGCCCCTCCCCCCCTTTATCTTGAGGTTGTGCCCCCTAGTCCTACTATCCTTTCTGAGCGGGAAGAGTCTCTCCACCTCTATCCTATCCATCCCATTCATCATCTTATACGTCTCAATGAGATCTCCCCTCATTCTTCTAAACTCTAACGAGTACAAGCCTAATTTATTCAGCCTCTCCTCATAGCTCAACCCCCTCAACTCCGGCATCAGCCTAGTAAACCTCCTCTGCACTCCCTCCAAGGCCAAAATATCCTTGCGTAAGTACGGCGCCCAAAACTGCACACAGTACTCCAGCTGCGGCCTCACCAATGCCCTATACAGCCGCAGCAAGACCTCCCTACTTTTATATTCAATCCCCCTCGCTATGAAGGCCAGCATCCCCATTCGCCTTCCTGACCACCTGCTGCACCTGCAAGCTGGGTTTTTGCGACTCATGCACAAGGACCCCGAGGTCCCTCTGCACCGTCACCTGCTGCAGTTTTTCTCCACGTAAGTAATAATCCTTCCTACCATTATTCCTACCAAAGTGGACCACCTCGCACTTGCCAACATTAAATTCCATTTGCCAGTTCCTGGCCCATTCACCCAGCCTATCTAGATCCTTCTGTAGACTCTCCACACCCTCCGCACAATTTGACGTTCCACCAATCTTGGTGTCATCAGCAAATTTCGACACCCTGCACTCGGTTCCCTCCTCCAGATCATCTATATAAATGGTAAATAGCTGAGGCCCCAGCACCGACCCCTGGGGCACTCCACTAGTCACCATCTGCCAATCCGAATAGCACCCATTGACCCCCACTCTCTGCCTCCTATTTGACAACCAATCCTCTATCTATTACATTACAAAGAACGTACGAATAAACTTATTTTATTTGGATATTGTATACTTAGTCTGCTTTTAACTTCAGATTCTAGGCCACGGTAGTCATCTAGTATTTTAAAATATTTGTTCATGGGACGTGGGCTTTGTTAGCTTGGTCAGCATTGATGTCCATTCCCAATCTCCCTTGAGAAGGTGATGGTGAGCTGCGCCCTACAACCGCTATAGTCCATATGGCGTAAGTACACCCACAGTGCCAACATGGTGGGAACTTCAGGATATTGATCCAGTGACAGAGAAGGAATGGCAATATATTTCCAAGTCAAGATGGTGAATGGCTTGCAGCAGAACTGCCAAGTGGTAGTGTTCCCATGTGTTTGCTGCCCTTGATCTTCTAGGTAAAAGCAACCACATACTTAGAACGTACAATCTGAGGAGTTTTGATAAGAAGTCATCTTACGATGAGACAAAGTCCTAAAATAATTTAATGATAGGATGTTGCAGCCTAGACAGTATAAGTGGGGTTAGGAGATTTAGAAGAGGTAATATTAGAAATCATCTCTTTGGGGAACCAACATGAGCCCTTTGGTTTTCCTGAACTATTGCAATATTGTAACATTGAGATGATTAACCCTTTACATTACCCTCTGCACACATTCTGACATTCACATAGCAATCTAGTACTGCTACAGTTTTCCCCATCTTCTGTATTCCATTGTGATTTATACTGTGGGTTGTGCATCAATAATGACATCATGTGGTAACCTTTAGATTGAAAGGCTGAAAGAGTAAGCTCCATCGCAACAATCTGGTGTTGGTGACTTTTAATTTTCTAGAAAGTCCATGTATATTGGGGTCTCTTGATGCCCATTGTTAACATGGACCTCGAAAAGCTGCAGAGCTAACAAAAGGGCTAATGCTTCTTTCTCGACTGTGTTTATTTAGCTTTTTTGAGACATAACCAATCAGGCTTTCAATCCCAGAGTAAGATGGTTCCTACCCTTATATCATTTGTATCGACAGCTATTCGAAAAGATTTATTGAGGTTTGAGGTGGCTGGAACAGGTCCATTTGTCGCGATATCTTTTCATTTCTCAAAAGTCTTTTGGCACACCTTTGATCGTACTACGTTGGTATTTTTCTTTAGTAAATTAATTAGTGAATCAGCTGGTGTGCTAATGCTTGGATCAGACTTTCAGTAGAACTTGCACATTCCCAGAAGTTGCAGAATTTCTTCTTTTGGAGAATGGGAAAGTTGACCAGAGAACATGTTTTTGCTTCCCAGGATAACACTTGACTCCACCCCTGCGCTCCAAGTAAGTTAACTTTGTTTTAGCAACATGCTTTTAGCTAATTTCCCAACAAGGTTAGTCCTCAGAAGACTTTGGAACAGTGCCTCCAGGTGGTCTAATAGTCCTTCCAGGTATCACTGTAGATTAACCGGTCATCCATGTATAGTGCACAGTTGGTTAAAGGTTGCTGGGGAATGATTTATTGCCAATAGACATGACCTTACAGTAATGTAGGCCATCTGGGCAGGACCAAGATTTATTTTGTTCTGAGCTGGGGGCAGATGAATTCCCAGCGGTGCCTCCTAACTGCTTCAATCTGCTGTGCTGCCCTATCTTGCGCTTGTAATTCTTTCTCTAGCTTCTTCAGCTGGAATTCTCTCTCCCCTTGCCTGAAAATCTACCTCTAACCCCCCCTTTTCCAGGGGAATTTTGGCTATAGTAAAATGATCTTTTTCAGGTTCTATAACTTCTGCCTGTTGCAAATCTGGAAAAGGAGGCCATAATACTCAGCCAGCATCTGTAATCCTCCTCAGGACTAACCTTGTGGATTCTTATAAAATTGAATCCTGCTATCCCATCTTCTATTGTATTTTCCCTTCTTCTCATTCCCGAATTTTTGTAGGTTATTAGAGAAGAGTCTGCCTGAGTTACCAGGCCTAGGGGTGAGGATTGAGTCAATGGAAAGGGTGGCAGTATTCCTGGCTGTTAAAACCTTCTGTTCCTCCACGTGCATTTTAAGCTCAGGTAAGAGGCAGTTTTTAAATTCCTCCAACAAAATTATTTCTCTTAATGCATCAATTACAGTCAATTTTTAGAGCTTGCACCAACCAGTCAAATGCTAATTGTTCAATTCATTGGAGGAAAGTGTGAGTAGGTCTTTTTTAACAAGAGTTGCAGAATTGTTGGTAGTACATCTCCAGTACACAATCATTGCCACTTGAATAGCAACCTTTGTCTGTTGATGATTTATAAAGCTGTCTGCAGGCAGCATAGATTAGTAGTTTTCCTACGAGCTAACCCTGCATTAGAATAGTCCAAGGCTCTGCTGGCCCCTTTAACTGATCTGCCAGATTCTCAATGGTTGTAAAGAAGGTTTCCACATCCGCTTCTTCAAACTTGGGCACTGGTCAGGAACACTTTAAGAACTCAAAATTTATTTCTGAGCTGGGGGCAGATGAATTCCCAGCGGTGCCTCCTAACTGCTTCAATCTGCTGTGCTGCCCTATCTACGCATGTAATTCTTTCTCTAGCTCCTTCAGCTGGAATTCTCTCTCCCCTTGCCTGAAAATCTACCTCTAACCTCCACTCTTCCAGGGGAATTTTGGCTACAGTAAAATGGTCTTTTTCAGGTTCTATATCTTCTGCCTGTTCCAAATCTGGAAAGGATGCCATAATACTCAGCCAGCATCTGTAATCCTGTAGCCTTTTGTGCTTTAAGATGTACATTCAGTTCTACGTACACAGCTACGGCTTTTAATTGTTCTATGATTAGAACATAGAACCCTACCCTACAGTGCAAAAACAGGCCCTTCGGCCCACCGGGTCTGCACCAACCACAATCCCACCTAGGCCCTATCCCCATATCCCTACACATTTACCCACTAATCCCTCTAACCTACACATCCCAGGACACTAAGGGGCAATTTTGGCATGGCCAATCAACCTAACTTGCACATCTTTGGACTGTGGGAGGAAACTCTGTTACTAGAGAGGTGGTGCTCGACAGACTGGAGGGGCTGATTGTGGACAAGTCCCCAGGACCGGATGGAATGCATCCGAGGGTTCTGAAAGAAATGGCGGAGGTGATAGTGGATGCCTTGGTGGTTATTTTCCAGACGTCGCTGGATTCTGGGGAAGTGCCGGAAGATTGGAAAACGGCTAATGTTACGCTGTTGTTTAAGAAGGGTGCCAGGCAAAAGGTGGGGAATTATAGGCCGGTTAGTTTAACGTCTGCTGTAGGTAAAATGTTAGAATCCGTCATCAAGGAGGAAGTAGCGAGGCATCTTGAGGGGAATTGCTTGATAGAGCAGACGCAGCACGGTTTCGTTAAGGGGAAGTCGTGTCTGACAAATTTACTTGAGTTCTATGAGGATGTGTCTAGGGCGGTGGATAGAGGCGAGCCGGTGGATGTGGTCTTTCTTGATTTTCAGAAGGCGTTTGACAAGGTACCTCACAAGAAGTTATTGCAGAAGGTCAGGGGACATGGAGTTGGGGGTAGGGTGTTAGCGTGGATAGAGGACTGGTTGTCAAATAGGAGGCAGAGAGTGGGGGTCAATGGGTGCTATTCGGATTGGTGAATGGTGACTAGTGGAGTGCCTCAGGGGCCGGTGCTGGGGCCTCAGCTATTTACCATTTATATAGATGATCTGGAGGAGGGAACCGAGTGTATGGTGTCGAAATTTGCTGATGACACCAAGATTGGTGGAAAGGCAAATTGTGCGGAGGGTGTGGAGAGTCTACAGAAGGATCTAGATAGGCTGGGTGAATGGGCCAGGAACTGGCAAATGGAATTTAATGTTGGCAAGTGCGAGGTGGTCCACTTTGGTAGGAGTAATGGTAGGAAGGATTATTACTTACGTGGAGAAAAACTGCAGCAGGCGACAGTGCAGAGGGACCTCAGGGTCCTTGTGCATGAGTCGCAAAAACCCAGCTTGCAGGTGCAGCAGGTGGTCAGGAAGGCGAATGGGATGCTGGCCTTCATAGCGAGGGGGATTGAATATAAAAGTAGGGAGGTCTTGCTGCGGCTGTATAGGGCATTGGTGAGGCCGCAGCTGGAGTACTGTGTGCAGTTTTGGGCGCCGTACTTACGCAAGGATATTTTGGCCTTGGAGGGAGTGCAGAGGAGGTTTACTAGGCTGATGCCGGAGTTGAGGGGGTTGAGCTATGAGGAGAGGCTGAATAAACTAGGCTTGTACTCGTTAGAGTTTAGAAGAATGAGGGGAGATCTCATTGAGACGTATAAGATGATGAATGGGATGGATAGGATAGAGGTGGAGAGACTCTTCCCGCTCAGAAAGGACAGTAGGACTAGGGGGCACAGCCTCAAAATAAAGGGGGGGCGGTTTAGAACAGAGTTGAGGAAGAACTTCTTCACTCAAAGGGTGGTGAATCTCTGGAATTCTCTGCCCGTTGAAGTGGTGGAGGCTACCTGACTAAATATTTTTAAGAAGCGGGTTGATGGGTTTTTGATAAGAGAGGGGATTAGGGGTTATGGGGAGAGGGCGGGAATGTGGAACTGAGCCACGACAGATCAGCCATGATCTTATTGAATGGCGGGGCAGGCTCAAAGGGCCAGATGGCCTACTCTTGCTCCTATTTCTTATGTTCTTATGTTCTAAACCAAAGCACCCAGAGGAAACCCACGCAGACACAAGGAGAATGTGCAAACTCCACACAGACAGTGACCCCAGCAGGGAGTCGAACCCAGGTCCCTGGAGCTGTGAAACAGCAGTGCTAACCACTGTGCTACTGTGCCGCCCATTAGGAAGACTAACTTAGCTCAAGTTAAACTGTCCTGTTGCATGAATTCTTTTACAAAATCAACCATTTTGCTTTCCATGGTTAGTCTCACATAGTTTACTGCTGTAATCCAATTTCTTTTTTGTTGCAACGATATTGGCTATGTCACTTTTTGCTTCTACTTTCAACTTTCCTTTAAAGTCAGATTTGGTTGGTTTGCTCCAAGGGATTTAAATCCCGGATGCAGCCGCCACCTCTGTAATGGGCAGAATGTATTAGGGTAAGAGGTGTGTCCTTCCCTATGCTTGGAATGTGCATTTCAATTAAATAATTCAGCAAATAGCCTGCCAAGTTTCAAACAAAGACAGTTAACTATTCTCATATAATTATCCTGAATTAAAGCAAATAAAATCCACATGCACACACATGACGATTAGACGCAGATAGATAGCGCACTTCTACAGATTATAATTAATTCATTCTCTGATTTGCAGTCTCCCAAATGATACGCCTGTGGTTTCTTGAATGGGTTTGATCATTTAAAGTTGAAGTGAATTGTAAGGCAAAGGGTTCACAGCTGGTAACCAGGTCTATGTAGTCAAGTATCAAGGAGGCTGGTTTTCAGGTGAACTCTGAAACTGGAACAGGTTAAGTACTTTGGCTGCTCGATGACTTGCAGCTAGTTTCAGTGTCCAGTTCTAAGAGTGGTTGATGATTGATGATACTGATGGGTCTACTAGTTCCTGGGTAATACGTCCCTGAAACTAGCTTCAATCATGTGAACACTCAGAGGCCCACCCCAGTCTACTTCAGAAGGGAGAAGCCATCACAACATAATGGGAAGTTGATAGAGGCCATTGAGATCTAATTTCCTTTTTGCCCAGTATAAAACACGGAGACAAACAATCTGGAATCTCTATAGTCTTTAGGTGTTGGCCCATACTTAAACAATGAGGTGTGTGAATTCCACAAATAGCTGTGAGGTATCACCAACCATGTCCATATTTAATTAGACATTCTCCAGGAATTTGGTACTGTCTACAGTCTAAATGCCCAAAATTCATAGTTGGCAGAAGCTATCTTAACAGCTTGTTTGTATCCAATTTTTAAAATATTTACTTAACGTTGATATGAAATGCCCTTACTGGGCATGACACTAATTAAGGCTTTGGTGAACATCCAACTTCCAAATATATTCACTGGGCAGCAATCAGCAAATATCCACACCTATTTTTTTCCCTTTCTAGCTCAAAGATTCTTGAAGCCAACTTTTGCAGCCCCACTGCAACACCAGCTGTGTCTGGCTATGTAACACATACTTGTAAAGCAGACCTGGAACTTCCTGATATATTTGGCGCAGCACCAACATGCTATGCTTTTACCCATCAGGGAGGTCATAAAATGTTTCAGACAATGTACAGAGCAGAAGAAATCATTCACTAATGCTAGGCAGTCCAATCAATCAAGTACACCATATTTTTAAAAAACAGCACAATGATAGTCAGAATCATTCAAAATGAAGTCATTTTAACATCTTATAAATCTCTCTAATAAAAAGTTTGTCCATGCTCTGTGAAAGATTCCTTACAATCAGTCCAGTAAATGCAGAGAATATCACATTTACACAGCGTGAAACATAATCCATAGTGAACAGGCCTACCTGCAAAGCCAGAGTGACATATTCTGTTAACATACTTCACAATTCTATAAAATCTTTCACAATATTCTCACTATTGTGAATTGAAATAATGCATAAATACCAGGTGATAATGAGGGCCAGGAGAGGGGGCGGCGAGGGGGAGTGAAACTAATATATCTACTAAGCCTCTTCCAATCCCTTTGTTAAAATAGAGCATTTCCTTCAATTCCTCTTTGCACTACTCCCATGTTGCACTAACCTTTCAAACATCAATGGGAGGGATGGATGGTCAGATTTCCATTCTCCCGATCTACGTCCTCTGGGTTCGAAAGCCCAGGAGATCCTGCCAAAGTTTAGTCACCTGTACCACAGCACTCACCCATCAGGACAGGAGGCAGCATGTGCAGTGCTAACAGTGTAAGGGATTAGAAGTGAATGTGCTTTGAGCAGAGTCTCCGCTTCCTTGACCCTTTTCTCTTTCTTCCCTGTCACAGCCAGTCAAGAACTGGAGAACACTTGGCTGTACTTCAGTGAAACATTGAATGGTCAAGGCAATGTTTTCCTCAATCCTCAATAAAGTTAACATCTGAACGTACAGACCACCATGTCTGATGCTTCAGGCAAGTGGTCACTCTTTTCAGGGGCAAAGACCTCAGGGCAAAGATCAAGGCGCCACAGAGTTCTTGCTATAGATGGACTCTGCCAATCACTCTCCAAGAGTCATAGTGTGACTGAAAGGCTGCTAGAGACTCAGAAATTTTCTGCTGCTGTTACAGAATTATCAGCTTTGTCAATGGTCTTCAAGGTTCAGCATCTAGATCCAACTCATTAGTGCTTGGAAAATCCTGTGCCCTGCAATGGGGACTCTATATTGCTAAACCTGCCTTCACTATCCACTGCTCACTTGTGATATATGAGACACCATATGACAACCCAATTGCCTGCCTTGGCATTTCCACCCAGGAAATGTATCTGATGGAAGATATACATGAGTCCTACAATGATGGATCCACAGAGTGAGTAATCTCCTCAGAGGAATCTTCATCCTCTGTCTGCGCTATTCCTGAGCGAAGCTTGATGGGTCTGTGGGAAATTTAATGTATTCAGTTGAGCTGTCAAGGTGAGAATGCTGAAGTCATCATTGTACATGTTATTTTTTCACTGCCTGCTGACATTTTATCAACATGAGTGAGTGTTGGGTACCATTTCATTGCGTAATTAATGAATCTGAGAAATGTGTTAAGAGGATGCAAGAACAACATTTGCTTAAGATCACAGAGAGATAGGCATGACACTGGCATTAAGATGAGGTTCAGTGTCAAAAGTGGCTGGTGAGATGGGGATATGAGAAGGTGCACTTAAGATGTATTAGTATGAGGAGTAGTACTCAGAGGAAAGCAGAATAATAAAAGGTAGACATAGGACACACATTAGGATATAGTCTGAAATGCCAAGCCACTCATATTTCCTGCTGTGGTTAGGTCACTGAACCTCATTCAGCACTGTATCCAAGAGTGTGACACTTCACTTCTGTTGCTGACCTCAACCAATTCCAACCACATCTTATTTTCTGCAGTCAACCTCTTCCTCCCATATGCAAGGAACAGAATCTTCCTATCAGCCCTTAAAGCCCACAGCATAATTTTCAGGGCTACATCACCAAAAAAACTGATGACACATTGTAAAGGATCCCCTTAAACCTGAAATAGGTTGGTGGAAATCGTCATCACACCCATTTACTCCAAATGGTCAAGAAACCAGAAATTTGATACAAATACAGTGGTTGGGCTAAGAAGCCATTGACAAACACACTGTTGAAATTTCCAGGTTCCCCACGTATTATTGGACTTCTCGGTTGTCAGCTGGTCGGAAAGTTAAATTTCTGCCATTGTAATTCACATAAGATTCAGCAAACTCAACCTAAACGCATCAGGTTGAACTAGTTGAAAATAATTTGTCATTAATTTAAGTAAATTAAGTGAAAGTAATGGTCCAATACTACAGTATTGTAGATGGGCTACTGTTGTCATTTAAACTTATTAACTTAGAGCTTCTCTTGTATTATGGAGTCAATATTTTTTCAATTCTCTCAAAATACCACATCTATTGCGATAATGTTATAACTCAATAAAGACGGGAAGATCCTTAGGGTAACTGACCTCTCTAACCCCTTCATTAGGGCTGTTTATTTAATTAACAAGTCAATTGAAAAAATTAACCAAATGGCAAAACAAAACAGAAAAAGTAATTTTAATGCAGCAGTGAAGCTAGAAACCTCCACACATGGGTTAAGTTAATTGGACGAAGGGTTATTCCTAGGCCACTGTAAAAGGCAAGTCATACTAACACACCCAATAGTTTCACAAACAGTTTTTCCAACTTGAAGGTTGGGATGCTTACATTGGGAGAACAGGGGGGCATAATCATATCCCATCAAAAATACAACTGTTAAAAGCTATTTAGATACAAATGAACTTTCATGCAAAGATGAATGTATGTACGTTTCATTACATCTAACAAGTTAAGGTTAAGGATAACTTTAACCCTGATCTCAAAGGGAATACTGTACCATTAGAAGTGTCATCTTGCAGAAAAAAAAACTAAACCATGTTAACCAACCAAATGTTTGCAAGGGGCCTGCTGGCACTAAAAAAAAGAGAATTTTCCATCTTCTAGTGGTCAATATTCAGTCTTCAGCCAATGCCACCAATTATATTAATTTGCTATTTGTATGACCTAACTTTGGTTGCACTTTATAAGTGATCTATTGACATAAAAGATTCTGGGAAGTCAGAGGATGATAAAGGTACTACTTGAAAATAAATTCCTGCTTATCTTCCTCATTACTGTCTTCTCAAGTGTGCCCCACTCTTCAGTTTAAAGTGATTGGAATCAATTTGCTATAGTTCCAATGAAGGTGGACAAAATATTAATGAACTTGGAAAAATACTTTTACTTTCCCTTTTGCAAATTCTACGATATACAAATTCCATTCAGTAAAAAGTCTGTATACCTTCTGAGAAACAATCTGAGAAATTAGATGATTGACAAATCACTAACAGGTTTATTGAAGATACACTAGATGAACTTTTTCCAGCAAGTTTCAACTTCAGTTCAATACTAAGAGAGCACAAAGCTTATGAAAGAAATTCCACTTGCACTAATCAAACCTCTTAAAAATACCGTAATGCAAGTCCATATATTATGTACATCACTAAACTACTATAAAATTCATTTTCCCCATTTGTACCTACAGTGGAAATTATTTTGGACGAAAAGGCTTTCTGGCACTGAAGGTGAAAAGTCTTTCATGAAATGCATTTCTCTAGTGACATTAGAGTCTATTTTTAGCAACCATTGCTTCCAGAAAGTAAGAGAAAATATTAAAGTCATAGCTTGATTTTATCACTCACTTGCCTCTGGTTTCTAATATAACGGAAGTTTGCTGTATTACCAACACTAATACATCGCCCACAATACCCGCACTTAATTTAGCTGGAGTTACTTTAAATAGACAATGTATTTGCAGCTTTGACTCATCGTCTTTCATTCACAACAGTAATGTGGACATCACTGAGGAATCTGAGCAAATCTTGTTAAAAAAAATGAGAAACAAAATTTTATGTTTTGTTCTAAGTACAAGAATATTTAATGAAATACTGAAACTCACATTCTAAACAAATCCTGTCTATTTCATTCTGAATGATTATCACTGTAAGTGGTCACTGACAGAAATGAAGATGAGTCACACACAATGCAGCGCAGCAGTGAGACCTATATATGCTTGATGAGAATCTAAGCCTGAGCTGTAGTCCTTTTATTTGCATCTTAAATGAATCGCAGCTCCACAGAGGTTGAAAGCTAGAGCAGGTTGATTGTGACTACAACAAGGGCATCATGTTTGCACCTATGAAGTAGCTTTCAGATTCAGAAAGTTTAAAGAGGCTAAAGGAAGTTGAACTTTATGAAATGTAAGACTCCAGAGAAGCAGGAGGCTGATGGCACAGGATCAAGCCAAGATACAGCAGAGTAGGCTAGACCAAGGAAAGAGAAATATGCCATCTTCGTTGTGGGGCAGGATTCAATTTTAACATATATTACATGTACATATTTTATCATCAAGGGAGAGTCTGGATTTTATCGACAACAGCTGGGAGATTCAGCTCAAGTGGCTTTGCTTTTTCTTTGTTAAGTGCAATCTACTCAATATTTAGATCATGTAGATTCAAACTTCCTACTTCAAAATGTGGACATACCTCCTATCACTACAATATTCATGGGCTGATTTACTGAATGACAAAACACTGTTATTGTGATTAATAAACCTTTTAAACCAATTGCAAGGTGGCATTTTGAGAGACAGTAATATGCCAAAATCTTAAGGAAACCTAGTGCTGTAGCAACCATTAGGGACAAGGTGACGTTGATGGATGGTCAAAAGCAAGAATGTAATGAGGGTGAAAATGACCTTTATGTTTGCCTGCTGGGCAGATGTTGCAGCTTGTATGTAAAGACAAGTAGGTCAGAGGTGTCCACACAGTGAACAGCTGGATACAAGAGTGGACTAAAAATTGGATTTTCACGGCAGTTCACAGCAACTTATTTTATCTTAATGGAAAAGGCATGCCAGAAAATTGAACGCTTGCACATTGCAGTAATTCTTAGAAGTTAATGATTGACTTGCTGCTTTTCAATAAAATTAAAATGCAGAACTCTAATCGATTGCTATCAGGAAGTTACAAGGCAATTAATTTGATTTCAAATGATGTCACAAATGCACTTTTAACTGAATAATTTACAACATCTGCAACCTGTGATTTACGTATAGTAACTGTTTTTACCATAAAAACCAAGAGCAGGAGTAGGCAATTTAGCCCCTCAAGCCCGTTATTTAATTCAATCATCTCATCTCAGCTCCACTTCCCTGTCTGTTCACAACAGTCCTTCAAATCCTTGTCAATTACAAATCTGTCCATCTCTTCCTTAAATTTACTCAAAGTCCTAGCATCCACTACACTCGAGTATTAAAATTTCACGGACTCGAGACCCTTTGCAAGGAGTAATTTCTCTTCATCTCTGTTTTAAATCTACCATGTCTTATCCCTATGACCTACAAGAGGAAGCATCCTCTCCAAATCTACTTCGACAATCCCCCTTATAATCTTGTACAACTCAATTAAATCTCTTATTCTTCTAAACTCCAGGAAGTATAGGCCTAAACTGTCCAATCTCTCTTCGCAAGACAAACCTCTCATCTCTGGAATCAATCTAGTAAACCACCTCCAATGCAACAATATCCCTCCTCAATTAAGGAAACCAAAACTATACACAACATTTTAACATAGGTTCACTGTTGCCTTGAAAAGTAGCAGCAATACCTCGCTACTAAACATTCTATTCTATTCTTTTAGCAATAAATGCCTTCCTTATCACCTGCTGTACCTGCATATTCGCTTTCTGCAATTCGTGTACAAGGACACACAGATTCGTCTGCACCACAGCACTCCGAAATTTCTCTCCATCAGGCTCACTCCCAGTTTCAGGATTCTCAGTCATCCTCATTCCCACACACCAACACATACTCTCACCTACTGTCACAATTATTGAAGGTGAGTGAGTAAACACCAAGGTTGGGAGGTGAGAGCAAACATTGACGCTGGAAGTGAGACAAACACACAGTCACTGTCTTACAGTCTAAATGATCATTTTTCTTAACTACTCTTTTTTAAATTCTCAATTTATTGCTTTGACGTTCAGTCTCTCCATCAGCATACAGTGGGTGCAGTGCGCATCATATACAAGATGCACATCAGCAACTTGTCATTGCTTATTTGACAACATCTTCCAAACCTGCAATCTCTATCATCTAAAAGGACAAGGGCTTCTGGTACATGCAAACACCACCTGCAAGTTCTCCTCCAAATCACAAGCATCCTGACATGGACATATATTGCTGTTGGCTCATTGTAGCTGGAAAAAATTCTTGGATACCCAACCTAACAATACTTTAGAAATACCTTTGCTACAGTCTACGACAAATCATGTCGGTAACTCAAAACCGCTTTGCATCAGCAGTTAGGGATAGGTTGCCAGCAATGCCTACATTTTGTGAGTGAATAAACCTGCCCCAAACCACCATGACTAACCTCTCACACAGTATCACCCCTATCCACCCAAGTAACACCTAGAAAATGCAAAGAAAAGTGAGAAAAGGCTCTCTTCCATTTAGAGTAATCTTTTAAAAATTCCCTTCTGACCTTGAAGATTATTAAACAAGTTCCAGGAGGCCATGGCATCCGAGATACATATCCACCTACCTCTGTTCACTCAAATAAAGCCAATAATGTCAAAGAGAAGCAAAGTTCATTACTACCAAGGTTGGGTAATGGAATCAATTTCATTGGAATCAATAGCATGTGTAAAATTAATACTGTTTCATTTTCAGTACAAAGACAAATGCAATTGTAGTTACTATTTTAAGAAGCTGGTTTAAATAGTAAAAATCGAAAGCAAACACAGATTGTGTCCATCGTGGAGGTTTATATACTATATAGGTGAAGGTCACAATGACTTTGTTGTTTGGAAGGAAGTTGATGGTATGTTAACCCTTACCCAGCTGAACAAACAAGTGGTCCATATGGTTAGCATGCAAAAACAACAGACCAGCTTTAAAGAAATAACAAGATTAAAATTGACCAAGGTATAAAGTTTGCCATCTAATACATACTTCACAGTTTGGGGAAACAAAATTTGAAGAGATTAGCATATGATGATGATGAATGCATGAAAGAATCCTGATGCAATGGTTGGCTCAGCATGTTGATTTGGCATTTAGTAAATACACTACAATGCAATCGTCAACCTAATGATGTTATGATCCAATTAGGGATGAGTAACATTTTGTTTAAACTAGCCAATGTTTGAAGTACCAGTTACTCACTAAGAAAATAAAGTCACCAGCATCCATATTTTTAAACAAATGGAATAAACTTTACAATACAGTCAGAAAAGTAAAACAATTTATAACATCTCGCTTATACTCTGAAGTATATAAGGTAAATATTTATTAACAGGAAAACTGTGGACAAACACACCGCACTACACATTAAATGGCAGATGCAATTGTAAGACATTGCTGAGTAACCCACCCAGGGATCAGTGACCACCATGAATCACAAAATCTTGTTAGAATTCTGTCCCCCTCAAGAGGGATTTTGACTCCTCACATTTGAAGATCTAGCTTTTGAACTAACTCAAAAGTCACTCTGTCTCAGACTGCCTCCACGTTGCTCACCTCCCAATGGTTCAATCTTTCCTCCTGAAACTGCACCCCACAGGATTCACAAATCTGCACTCTGTTTCTAACTACCAGCAAATTTCCCAACTCTGTCACAGACCATTAGATTCACTAAGCTAACACAATCCCTGAGTTTCTCCAAACTCCAGTCCTCCGGTTGCATCAAGCTTTAAGTAGCTCTCAGGGAGTTGCAAACCACATCAGGTCTAAATTGCAACTAACCACCTCTCGCAGCAAATACACAGCTAAATTGGAAACAGGGAAACTTAAGCTCCACCCACCTCCATGAGAACAAAGCATTTTAGGGTTTACTGGCTACTAACTTAGCTCTAACTCCCAAACGGAAACATCTCTCTGAACTGCATTTCTTATCAAGCAGCATAGATATTATGTCTCTATTTCTCCAGCTAAGTAAAACTCTCTAATTTCTTGCTGTTAACTCCTCAAGTCAACATGACCCCAACATTGCAGTGTAATTGACTCCAAGCTGCTTCAGTTGTATTTATCAACAGTTAAACTTTAATCTTCCTTGAATTAAAAATTGTGTCTAAAATACAGGCATGAACCATGAGCAAAGAAAAAATCCTGTAAAAGCTGCTATCCATTTTTATTGGCAAGTTTGTCATCGCAGAGTACAGAAACAACACAGGTTTGAAAAGTCAAAGTGGCTGCTTTGTACTAGGTGATCTAATTTTTCTTGAATTTTGTTAGTGTTGTATTCATCCGAGTATTCCATCACATTCCTGATTTGTGTCTTGCAGAAGACCGCCTATCTTTGATGAGTCAGGAGGTGAGTAACTTGCCACAGACCAGCTCATGTAGTCATAGTGGCTGGCCCAGTTACATTGCTCATCAATGGTAACTCAGAAGTGTTGATAGTGGGAAATTCAGCTCTGGTAATCCTGTTCAATATCAAGGGGAGGTGGCTACATTCTCTCTTGCTGGAAATGGCCTGGCACTTGTGTGGTACAAACGCTGCCAATTTATTATCCCAAGCCTGAATGTTATCAACATCTTGCTGCGTGGACTGCTTCGGCATCTGAGTTGTATATGGTATTGAACACGATACAATCATCAGCAAATATTGCCACTTCTGATCTTCTGGAGGTCACTGATTAAGAAGTTCAAGAAGGTTGGAACTTGGACACTATCTTGAGGAGGTCCTCCAGAAATGTCCTCAGGGTGAGATGACCAGCCTCCAACAACACAATCATCTTCCTTTCTGCTTGCCATAATTCCAATAAACCGACAGTTTTCCCCTTGATACAACTCATTTCAATTTTAATCGGATTGTGGAATGTTACAGTCCGTTAAATGCTACCTTGATGTAAAGGACAGTCACTCTCAACTCACCTCTGGAATTTAGCTCTTTTGTTTGCGCTTAGAGTGTCCCTGGCAGAACTCAAATTGAGCATCAGTGAACAGGTTATTGCTGAATAAATGTCATTTGATAGCACTGTCAACTTCAGTGTTAGAAAAGGAAATATTTTCTTCCAAACTGAGTAGTCAACACACACCTTTTGCGTCTATAATGTCCATGGAAACCATATAGGGCAGAAGTTTTAAAGCTCTGTTGATTAATCTGCATAAGCTAAACTGGTTGACTTGTTGGCATAGGAGAAAAATTTAAAGATAAGGGTCAACAGTTCCCATTCACCGGCCTCAGTCTAGATATTCTGGAGAATGCACTGTCAAAAATATTAAATGCTGTAAATGACTACCCTAAAGTCTGAGGCACCTTTCCCTCCTATGATCCTGCATTGCTGAAGTCTTCAAACTGGATTTTCAATTACCATTGGGCTGAGAATTGAGTCTGAGCATGTTTAAAAATCATTTACCTAAAGAGCGTTTTTGCATCTCAACATCTCCAAGATTTGCTCCAGTTTTCAAACAGAGGGTGGAGGGGAGAAATTGGAACCCACTTACTGCCAGTAACAGCCCATTAAGCTCTTGAGGAACTTGCTAATGTGCCAGCAAGGCCAGGAATTTAAATTTCAGTTGTGAAATTAATAAACCAGTTTTGTGCATGTTAGTGCACAGCTTTTGGGTGAATAACCGAAGTGAAAGGTGTTTTGTGCAGTGAAAAGTATCAGGTCTGGGGGAGTATTGCATCAAATCAGCCACATTACCTCTCATTTGGGTATGTGGCCAAGAGAGAGTTTTGCTGCTAGCCTCTCAAGGACACCTATACCCTTCAGCAAGGAAGTGCCAGGCCCCATTATTGTTGCCATTTACCTTTCCTGCTCACAGTCAGCAGCTTCCATTTCCTGGTTATGATCGGCGCCACGTGTTAGCTGCTGAGCTCGTCTCCAGCCCAGTTAGGACGTGTACGTTTCAAAAAGTAATTCTCAACCATGTTCCCAAATTCTAATACTCTTCACACATCAAAGTGACTCGAAAGGTGTGTCAGACACCTGACCTCATTTTATCAGTAACAACAGAAATTATAATTTGCACTATTCAGGGCCCAGTTCTCATTTCTGTTGGGAAATACTTAGACAAGGAATAACCTCTCTTTTAAGACATTTGTGATATTATGCCATTCGCAACGCTATGTGATCATTCTCAATCCTGCATATATGAGTCACCTCCAGTGTTAGCATCAGTTTGCTCAGTCCTGTCCATTCCAATCTACTTCGGTGTTAGATGCAAGATATTTTTCTGCAGAATCAAGGATGCCCTACAATGCAAATAATCTGCACTTTCATTTCAAAGTGTTATAGTTAAGAAAGGAGTGTGTAGACAATATGGTATGAAATTGGTACTGCAAACTTTGCTGATGGAGCAATATCACAAAATATTTGGATCAAGATTCTATGTTGAACGATTGTAGGCAGGGCAACCAGAACATTATAATGCTACAAAGTAAGGAGTAGAAAGTGATGTGATGGAAGTGAATCCTGTGTTAAGATGTATTGAGTGAAAAATAATATGCATTCACATCGCACTTTAAAAAATTATTTAAATGTGATAAAGTGAGTATCGCCATGTTGTTTAATAGCCCGAAAAAGAATGGAAAATAATTGTACTGACATCGAATGAAACCAAATTAATGTTTTATTTTAACGAATAGATTATGTGATGATACTGCGCCTTTAGGAAATATATCTGTATCATGTTTCTTGTGAGGGGACTGTTTTATACCTCAGCTCCAATTATGGAGCCAACTGTCTACAATTGGCAGCCTACATGCTGAGCATGCAGAAGAATAATTACTCCTAATTATTGGGATGTTTGTTTTAATCTGAGTTAATGCAGGTTTGTTTTGTTTTGGGTTGTCCCCTTGGGTTTCAGAGCAGAGTTTATTAGGCTGATTGACATTCAAGTGTCATGCACTAATGGGAGGAGGTAGGCTTACAAAGAAAGAAGCAGACAGTTGATGCTTGACAATTGAAGCCTGGGACCCGCTAGAAAAGAGGATCTTTCTCCAGAGGTCAGCAAAAGACAAGATATGTTTTCTCCCTCTCTCTCTTTCTCTGGAATTCTGCTGTCTGAAGACAGGTCTTTTTCTGGAAACTTGTTGTCTGAGAGTCAAAAGACAGGTATCTTTCTGTATCTGTCAAGATGTGATAAAAGGCTGGAAGACCAGCAACCCACGTAAGCCTGTGTGTATTTGCTAACTGAATCTCAATAGGAGTTTACGCCAAGGGGGAATATTGATTAAATTGGAATTAATAGGGATAGCTAGCAGTTAAGAATTATACCTTGTCATGTTTAAATATTTCATTTGGTACAAGTTATGTTAATTCTTTTCACTGTAGTTAAACTGTATTGTTAAATAAAGTTTGTTTTAATAAAAACCTCCGAGTTAGTCAATAGAATCACATCTGGAATGGAACACCTTATGCTCACACTAATGCCAAAACTAAAAATAGTTGGGGTCTAGGGTAACTTCACAATATACCTTGGAGTTTCTGATATGGTCCCTAACAATTTGAACATTGTAAATACTGCAATCATGTTTGCAGAATTACAATCAATGCATGCCACTTCTTACCAATACAAAGTTATAGACTGTTCTACTGACAACTTCTACAACAGGCAACTGAAAATATTCTCATGAACTGTATCTCATTGGAGCTGGCTCTATTCCCAAGGTAAGAAGTCTGACAACACCAGGTTTAAGTCCAACCAATTTATTTGATAGTAAACTCACAAAGCTTTCGGGGTTTGCCCCTTCATCAGGTGAATGGAGAGTTCTGACCTCAGACAGAGTATATAATAGCACAGACAGTTTACAGATTACTGATTAGAATTACAGAATACTGATTAGAATACAGATTTACAGTAATCTGTAAACGGTCTGTGCTGTTACATGCTCTGTCTAAGGCCAGAACTCTCCATTTACCTGACGATGGGGCAAAGCCCTGAAAGCTTGTGACTTTACTATCAAATAAATCGGTTGGACTTCAACCTGGTGTTGTCAGACTTCTTACTGTGTTTACCCCAGTCCAACGCCGGCATCGCCACATCTGCTATTTTTCTTTCCTACTAAAACCGTCAGCTTGACAATACAATGAAAACAGTTTTGTTTTAAAATGGGTAATCTGTCCAGAACTCTGTAATTGCCACAGTCTGACAAAGTGAAACAGTGACTAAAGTGAATGAGAGATTTGGCATGTAGCCTTTGGCCACTTACACTACAAATAGCATTGGTCTAGTGTTTTCTGAATCTTTCCACCCAAGGACCAACATTCAATTTTCAAATGGCCATTATATTTCAATTGAAATGCCTTGAGTTTTATATACATAGTCGTAACATGGAAATCACAAAGGTAATTTAAAACTAAGTCATTCATTTTGTTTTGCGATGTTTTATTTTACTTAACTGAGGCTATTTCCACTTGTCTTAACTAGTAACTTCATATCTTTTATTACATCAAGAGTCGGAGTATTAAATTTATAATACTTTTGATCCAGCAATCATTGAATTAGGCATTATATTTCTCCTGTTGCCACATCATCAGTTACTCTTTCAATGTGCCACTTCTGATCAGCATTTGTTGCTTCTGCAGTGTGAATGAACAAAGTGGAATAACTTGCTCAGAGTATCACAAAGTATCTGGGAACAGCATGTCAAAAATACAATATTGAACACACTGATCTTTCTTTTTAAACATCCAAGTAGAATCTACTACTTCAGTGACTTATACCAAAATCTAGAAATTCATAAGTTATGTAAACCTGCCCCGGCAACCATATTAAAACAAATAATTTCAAATTTTGCCGAGCATGCAAAACAAAAGAAACGATGAAGATCGACAGGAGGGAAAAACATGGAATTCACTCAATGAACTAATTTCAAATGTGTTTTGCAACCCTGATCCATGTAGGTACAGTATATGCCATTCTCCATAGACAGAGATGAAATCAATGCACATGACAAGCCAGTTAATTTAACATCAAGGCTGTAGTTAGGCTTTAGAAAAAAAGTAATCAGGGAAGAAATTAACATTTACTTGGAGCAGTCACAGTTAATTAAGGAAATCCAGCATGGGCCTGTAAAAGATAGATTGTGCTTTACTAATCTATCTGCGAGCCTTTGTACAGCATTAATAAATACCTTATATGTTCCCAACAAAGTCTGTGAGCATGCATCATTACATGGGCAATGAGGACAAAATAAACTATGGGAACACTGACTGGATTGCTCACAGAGAATCAGCATGGACTCAATAGGCGAATGATCTCCTGCATCAGAATGACTTTATGACAAATCAAGCAAAAACCAGAAACTAATTGATTTTTACTAAGACCCTACTGAATGCATAGAAAATGACAAGCATCAATAATGAAGCCCCAAAATGAAACAAGTACATCAGTTTATTTCTAACCATAATGTACCACACATATATATAAAAATACACAAGTGTGAGAGGAGGCAAGCATGGTTTGCAAATACAAAAGCTTTTTCATCCAATGCAGGTGCTCAAATCCTAATTGCTTTTCTCAACAACAGTCCTGGCTCGAGCTATTCACTAAACTGTTGCATTATTTGGGAGTGGTTTCCCACAGTACAATAACAGCTATATTTCAAACGTACACATTAGCTATCAAGCAATTTGGGACATCTTGAGTTGGTAAAAATCACTATATGAATACAAGTCTTTCTTTGTGCATCAAGCTACATGCCAGCATTCCTGATCGCATGGTCATTTCAGCTGCAATTGGCAGTTAGTTTCAAAATGAACAATAAAACCCATCCGAACAGAAACACAACAGTGTCAGACTCGAGTTAGAGACAGGATTGGTATAATCAACGGAATTGCCTTTCTACAAACCAGCACAGAAGGTGTTGAGTGGAGAAAAATATTCCTCTGAATTCAGAAGGAGGAAATTAAGAAAGAATGCCTCTGAACAGGGATTAAATAATTTACTGTGATCTGGAGGAAAAGACACCTTTGAAAATTACAGAACAATGCCCCACCAGGGAAGTGGAAGAAGTGGGAAGAATGCCTCAGTGAATTTGGAGAATAGAGGGAAGAGCAAATATCATATCAATTGCAGAACAAAACTGAATGTGAATGAAAGAGAAAGGAGCACCTGTGAAAAGGAGCAACGCAAAAACCTTTGTGAAGTAAAGAATGCCTAGTATATTACTTGATGGTTTTTAGATTCAAGCAACTAAATTAGAGTCAAGAAACCAAGAACAAAATGAATCACTAAGAGCATGGGTTAATAAAATACAACCAATGTTGATTTGTGTCTAATACAATTGAATTTCTGAATGAAATAAGGTAAAGAGTCAAAGAAGATTGTGCAGTTGATGTTATGTATATAGTCTTTCAGATTTTGTTAAATAAAGTACAACATGATGGGCTTCATTTTTATTTATAAGTCTATGAAATTAAAGGGGGTGTAGCAGCATGGATATGAAACAGACTGAGAGACAGAAAGCAGAGAATAGCAATGAACTTTTTTCAGATTGGTGGGAAAGCATACAGTGGTGTTCCCCAGAAATTGGTATTCGGACTGCTGTGCTTTTTATGCATCTTAATTACTTGGATAAAGGGGCATGATTCCAAAGTTTGCAAAAGACACAAAGTTTAAAAGCATAACAATGCATTTTGGAAGAAAATTGAGGAGACGCAGTATAAACAAAATAATTAAATTTTAAAGACACCCCAAGAACAGATAGACACACATTTTTGAAGTCGCCAAGACAAATTGACAAATTTACTGGTCAAGCTGTAGCAGGTGTATTATGTCCAATTCTAAGTACCATACATCAGACAAGATTTTAGTGCCTTTGACAGGGTGAAGGAGAGATTTACCAGAGGGTACCGGGAATGGGGGAATTTTGTTTTGTGGGGACATTAGAGAAGCTGACATTTTTTTCTTACACAAACGAAGGATAAAGGGAGATTCACAGGAAGTGTTCAAAATTATAAAAGGTTTCATAGAATAGATAGGTAGAAACTGTTTCCACTGGAACTACAGACACAAAATAATTATTGGCAAAAAACCAAGGAGAGGTGCGAATTATTTTTTACTCTGAATCATCATGATCTGGACTGCATTGCCTGATGGCCTGGGGAAGCAGATTCAATAGAAATCTTTGAAGGGAAATAGGGTATAAACTTGAAAATGAAAAAGTTGCAGGGCTGTGGGTTAAGAGTTAGGGAATGGGACTTAAATGGAGCTTTCAGGGAGTTGGCAAATGCATGATGGAACAAATTACCTCCTTCTATGCTTTATTATTCTATAATAAATAGGAATCGGAAACCTGGGAGAATGGAAAAATCATAGCAGCAATTGGAAGGCTGGAGAAACTTGAAACTGAACATGTAATCAGAGGCTTTGAGACAAAGTAATTAATCTCAGATTCAGAAGCTCGAGGTCCCTCAATACTGTTTGTTTATGTAGTTTCGAAGCTTCCTTAAATTTCAAAAATTGTTCAGAAGCGAGAGATGTTTAACGTACAGCTAAAACATAGGCTAGTGACAAAAAGTAAATCCATTCAGTAGTTTTCTTTCCCAATCAAGAACACAGGAACAAGGAAATCATCAGCTCATGAACAGAATAGCAAACAGCATTTGTTAAATCACTTGCCCGAAATAAAACTCTGAGCAGATTCAGTCTCCAGTTTGTTTGGAAATACTTTAGAAAAAGGAAAGAATATGCACAGGATCATGACTCAAGATTCCTAGTCATATGCAGGTAACGTGCTGGGAAATTCTACAAAAAGTGTTTTAACCTCCTGTGCAAATTTTGTGACCGTAAAAACATCAATTAATCCCAGGCCTTTGAGACTAGCTTCAACATAAAAGTAATTAAAAATCGATTCAATTGATCATTGTGCAATATAATTTTTTTTGTTTTAAACTTTGCTTTGGACATTTGAGGGAGAAATCTAGATGAGATTTTGTTTCAAAAAGCATTGAACAGTTCATCAACAAACAGTGACTGACAACTATTAAACTATTTTCGCAATGAAGTGTTTATATCCAGGTTTCATTGTAAATAATGATGTGAAAACTATTAATAGTTCCTTGCCCTCAAATTTAATTGCCCTAATCTAAAAACCATCAAGTAATGCATTAGACTCTCCTTTAGTTCAAAGAAACTTGTCTTTCACATCTCCCCTACATTCACATAGACACTCCTCTCTGTTATTCATATGACAACTTTGCTCCCCAGTTCACGAGATATTTGCTCTAACTTCTCCTCCACTTCCGTGTGGAGCATTCTTCTGTAGTTCCCAAAAGTACTTCTCCCTGCAGAACACAGTGAATTGCTCAATCCTTGCCACTCAGAAACATTTCTTTCAAACTGCTTCCTCACAAATTCACAGGAACTTTCTCCTGGGGGGGGTGGGGTGGGGGAGAAGGGGTGAGAGGGAGGGGGGGATGAGGGGGGAGCAGGGGTGGAGAGGGGGGGCAGGGGTGGAGAGGGGGGGCAGGGGTGGAGAGGGGGGGCAGGGGTGGAGAGGGGGGGGCAGGGGTGGAGGGGGGGGGCAGGGGTGGAGGGGGGGGGCAGGGGTGGAGAGGGGGGGGCAGGGGTGGAGAGGGGGGGGCAGGGGTGGAGAGGGGGGGGCAGGGGTGGAGAGGGGGGGGCAGGGGTGGAGAGGGGGGGGCAGGGGTGGAGAGGGGGGGGCAGGGGTGGAGAGGGGGGGGCAGGGGTGGAGAGGGGGGGGCAGGGGTGGAGAGGGGGGGGCAGGGGTGGAGAGGGGGGGGCAGGGGTGGAGGGGGGGGGCAGGGGTGGAGAGGGGGGGGCAGGGGTGGAGAGGGGGGGGCAGGGGTGGAGGGGGGGGGCAGGGGTGGAGGGGGGGGCAGGGGTGGAGAGGGGGGGCAGGGGTGGAGAGGGGGGGCAGGGGTGGAGAGGGGGGGCAGGGGTGGAGAGGGGGGAGAAGGAGGAGAGGGGGGAGAAGGAGGAGAGGGGGGAGAAGGAGGAGAGGGGGGAGGGGGAGAAGGGGGAGAGCGGGGAGAAGGGGGAGAGCGGGGAGAAGGGGGAGAGCGGGGAGAAGGGGGAGAGCGGGGAGAAGGGGGAGAGCGGGGAGAAGGGGGAGAGCGGGGAGAAGGGGGAGAGCGGGGAGAAGGGGGAGAGCGGGGAGAAGGGGGAGAGCGGGGAGAAGGGGGAGAGCGGGGAGAAGGGGGAGAGCGGGGAGAAGGGGGAGAGCGGGGAGAAGGGGGAGAGCAGGGAGAAGGGGAGAGCAGGGAGAAGGGGGAGAGGGGGCGGGGGCGCAGGGCATGGGGGCGAGGAGGGGGGTGGGGCAGGCTCGTGGCAGGGCAGTGTGTCGTGGGGTCAGGGTGAGGGGTTTTGGGGGGCGGTTGAGGGGTTTTGGGGGGGGTTGAGGGGGGGCAGGACAGGCGGTCGCAGGGCCGGGGCGGGGGTCGGTCATACGGCCAGGGATTGGGGCGGGGCAGGTGGTCGGTCAAGGGGTCGGGGTGGGGCATCGCGGGGCCATCAGGGGGCAGTGTGCGGCCACGGGAGCAGGGAGAGGTCAAGCAGTCGACGGGGTGGAGGGAGAGAATCGAGCTGTCGGGGGGGGGGGGCGGTGTAAGGGGGACAGTCGAGGAATTGGGAGGGTGGAATTGAGGGTTGGGTGATTGTGGGGAGTCGTGCGACCAGACTCTGTAGCCGGGTGATCTGGTTAAGTCATTGGGTAATCGTAGGGGGTAGTCGGGTTCGTTGTTGGCTTCTCAGGGAGTTACTGGTGGGTGGGCAGTGGAGCTACTCAGCTTTCAGGCCAGGTTTTGAACTTTGGCTGATAGGATTAAGGAGAATCCTAAGGCTTTCTTTAGATATGTTAAGAATAGAAGATTGGTTAGGGCAAGATTAGGGCCAGTCAGAGACAGCAGTGGGAAGTTATGTGTGGAACCGGAAGAGATAGGAGAGGCACTGAACAAATATTTCTCTTCAGTATTCACGCAGGAAGACGTAAATGTAATTGTGGAGAACACTGGGTTACAGGGTTGTAAACTGGATAGTATTGCAGTAGATAAGGAGGATGTGCTAGATATTCTTGAGGGTTTGAAAATAGATAAGTCCCCTGGGCCGGACGGGATTTACCCTAGGATTCTCTGGGAGGCAAGAGAGGCGATTGCAGAGTCTCTGGCTCTGATCTTCAGGTCGTCGTTGGTCACAGGTATAGTGCCAGAAGACTGGAGGATAGCGAATGTTGTCCCATTGTTTAAGAAGGGGAATAGAGACTTCCCCGGGAATTATAATCTTACTTCTGTTGTGGGCAAAGTATTAGAAAAAATTATTAGGGATAGGATTTATAGTTATTTAGAGAGTAATAAATTGATTGGAGATAGTCAGCACGGTTTTGTGAAGGGTAGGTCGTGCCTTACTAACCTTAATGAGTTTTTTGAAAAAGTGACCAAAGAGGTGGATGGGGGTAAGGCAGTTGACATGGTATATATGGACTTTAGTAAGGCGTTTGATAAGGTTCACCATGGAAGGCTTCTGCAGAAAATGCAGATGTATGGGATTGAGGGTGATTTAGTTAATTGCATCAGGAATTGGCTAGCTGATAGAAGACAGAGGGTGGTGGTTGATGGAAAGTATTCGTCATGGAGTTCGGTTACAAGTGGTGTGCCTCAGGGATCTGTTTTGGGGCCACTGCTGTTTGTAATTTTTATAAATGATCTGGATGAGGGTATAGAAGGATGGATCAGTAAATTTGCTGACGACACCAAAGTCGGAGGAGTGGTAGATAGTGAAGAGGGTATCATAGTTTACAGAGAGACTTGGACAAGTTGCAGAGCTGGGCCAAGAGGTGGCAGATTGAGATTAATGCGGAAAAGTGTGAGGTAATTCACTTTCGCAGGAATAACAGATGTGTAGAGTATAGGGCTAACGGTAGGACTCTGAATAGTGTTGACGAACAGAGGGATCTAGGTGTATATGTGCATAGATCCCTGAAAGTTGGAAATCAAGTCGATAAGGTTGTTAGGAAGGCATACGGTGTCTTGGCGTTTATTGGTAGGGGGATCGAATTTAGGAGCCGCAACGTCATGTTGCAACTGTACAAAACTCTGGTGCGGCCGCACTTGGTCCCCACATTATAGGAAGGATGTGGAGACATTGGAGAGGGTTCAGAGGAGGTTTACCAGGATGTTGCCTGGTATGGAGGGAAGGTCTTATGAGGAGAGACTGAGGGATTTGGGGTTGTTTTTGTTGGAAAGAAGGCGGCTAAGAGGAGACCTTATTGAAACATACAAGATGATTAGAGGTTTAGATCGGGTGGACAGTGATAGCCTTTTTCCTCAGATGGAGAAAGCTAGCACGAGGGGACATAGCTTTAAATTAAGGGGTGGTAGTTATAGGACGGATGTCAGAGGTAGGTTCTTTACCCAGAGGGTGGTGGGGGAATGGAATGCCCTGCCTGCTGCAGTTGTTGATGCGCCTAGTTTGGGGGCGTTTAAGAGGTCCGTGGATAGGTTTATGGATGGAAAGGGATTGGTTTAGGTTAGAGGGTCATTGCTTTTCTCTTAATTGGTCGGCACAACATTGTGGGCCGAAGGGCCTGTTCTGTGCTGTAATGTTCTATGTTCTAACAAATCCTGAGTCATGGTCAAGTTAAGTTCCACATGTCTGGCCCAAGTGTCTACGCTAAACTTAGGGCTGCACACTGTTCCCCAGCTGCATAAATCAGTCCAACAGAAATGTAAATTTCCCAGGCAATTCCCACATTTGTCTGTCCGTCAGGTCCTCCGCAGCATCCTGTGATGCATCACATCAGGCACACTGGGATCCTGACATCAGAAGGTTTGTGCCATGTTCTAAAACAACATTCCAATTCAAACTCCATTTTTCAATATTTTAGGAATCCCACACCCTGCTGAACCCGTCGGCCTCTTTCCATAACCCACCTGTGCTCCTTTTCAAGCCATCAGGGAACCCTGCTCCTTTTTACCCCGTTGCCAGCTGCTTACTGCTTTCAAACATAGAGCAGAATTTTCCAGTCCTGTCCGCCACAGGAATTATAGCAAGTAAGGGCTAGACATTGACCTCGGGAAGGATTTTCCAGTCCTGGGGTGAGCGCAGCTGGAAAATCCCACCCATAGTGTGCACTGTTGTTGAACTAAGACTTACCAATTAGCTAGAATATTTTACAATGGGACCTCAACAAAAAGATTAACTTTTTGTCAGTAATACCAAATGGTTTGAACTGGTTCTCAGTAAAGATAACTGACTTGGCCAATTAAATAGATAATGATGCAGACGGCTTCCAAGTGCCCTCATCACATTTTGGACGATACAACACTACTCTCCCACTGCTATGACATTCATACACACCAACCCCTACACATAATCTATCTGTTACTATTTCCATTTCTCTGACCCTACGCACATCTTTCTTTCAACACACAAAGTCTGTGTCTCTGCATATGTTTATGTTCCTCTCACAGAATTCATGTCACACATCACGCACACGCTTCTCTGTCTCATTCCGTATATCCCTTTTCCGTCTCCTTTCATCCACTGATCAGGTCTGCAGCTAGACTCAGGCCTCTGACCCTGCTGACGTACTAAATTTAAACCCATGACCCTGACACTATTGGCCTATTTAAGGGAGCTGCTGAACATGTGCAGGCTGGCCAAAGAGCAGGTGCAGGCCAGGAGTGTGGAAGATGTGACCACACAGTGAGAAGGAACTCATCTTGGGCCAATTCTAGGGGAGGTTTAACAGTCCAGAAAGACTAATCAAAATAATCCAATGGAATTTCGATAGATATTTAATGATAATATCTTACTTTTGAATAAGTACCCACCAACTTTTCAATTCCCTTAAGAACATAAAATTTAATTTGAAGCTTTTTTTGTCGTATCTGCCACACTGTACTACAGAGGATAAACATCCAGTTAGCTCTTTCACACATCATTGGTTATTATTAAAACAGTTGTTAAGAAATTTTTAAGTTTTCTTTCCATTCATAATAATGTCACACAATATTGTTTTCTTCTGCAAAAACACCGATGCATTTCCATGAACTACAATGTACCTTAATTTGTCTATTCAAAGACTAAACTGTACCACAAGATATGCATTTCAGTTTAATATATAGCTCTGAACTGTAAGACCTATCTTGTATAGAATGCAATGAACAAGGCTCTACCCCAGGGATCTAATGTACAAGAAATTATTCAAAAGGGACTAGAAACTTGGACAGAAGACTAGAAATTGGAGATGCCTCACAACCCATGTGAACAGAACTTTTGAACCCTTGGCAATAATAACATCTTTGTAATTTGAAGGCAAGGGAAAATTGTATGGCTGGTATCACATCACTATTTTCCACATAATGTGCCTGTGAGTGATTATGCCTGGCATGCCCGTAGGCTGAAATCATAGGAAGCAACTGCGTCCAAATGACACTAATTGTAATGAAACTGGAAGATCACAGTTTTAAATCTCATTTAGGCCTTTCACCCCTTCTTTCATACACTGTTCAAGTAATGTACTTTATGAACTCTATCTCCCAGTCTTTGACATTTTCTCAGGCTCTCTGTTTTGTTTCTCTATAAGCTTTAATCTAGCAAAGTGTACAGCACAGCAACTGTTAAGAGGAAATAAAGATCTTGAGCATATAATAGCTTCTTGCTGCAAGAAACTAAAGCAAGTTAAAATCAGGGGAGTAAATAAAATCAACAATGAGAAAACCCAAGATATTAGCTTTTGTAACAAATAGTTAAAAATGGAAAAAACATTTACTTTTAAAGTCACAAGTGCTTACAGAATATTCTTACAATTAAAATGCTTGGCGGACTTAACCACCACATGCATGAATCACATCATGAAATTAGGGTCAGTAATAAACTGAAGAAAGAACAGCTGCTGGCTTCGCAAATATTCTTTAGAAATAAATGTAATTATTTCTGCAAATGTATTTTCATTCATCTTTTTAATAGTGACTAATATGCTATGAACTGAGAACCAGTTACATTAACATAAATAAACATTAGAAAATTGGATTCTTCATTTCAGAGGTTCCATGAAAATTTAAGTTATGTTGTAAAGTTTATTATGTTTCATCTATATAACAATACTAAAAACAGATAATAACTTTGAAGAATATTATGCACAGTTTTGAAAGCTGAAAGGCCAGTAAGTTCTCAGTCAATTCCGCTAGTAATATAATCATACCTCACCTTATTTCCCCTCATCATTCAAAACAAATTACATCTCATTGATATAATAACCCCCTGACTTTCTCTTGCATCATGTACCTTTAGAGGCAATGTAGTATGCTGATCAGTTAGAGAGGCCCCTTTCTATTCCACACAGCTTTAATTTAAGGACAGTGCACATTTATGCAATATAGGCCATTCAGCCCTTCAAGCCTGCTCCACCATTCAATTAGAATGTGGTTAATCTGTCCCTCGCCTCCACTTATTTATCTTTGTTCCATATCTCCTGCCTAACAAAAAAAAAACCACTAGCCTGAGTCAACGTCTGCCTTTTGTGGGTGAGAGTTCCAGATTTTCCTGTGTATTTAGGCAATTACCATTGAGGAAATTACAATATTAAGAAGATTACTTCAGGTAATTATTATAATTTATTATAAAATTGCAGAAAGAAAGTCCATTACGGTTTCCAGTTTATTGAATAATGCAAAGTCATCCAGACGGTAGACGGTAAACATGTAGACAGTCACTGGTAGTACACGGTTTAGTTTTATAATTTGGTTAAAAGTCATAGTAATTCATTATCAGATTTTGAACATATAAAAGAACTTATGAGCCAGGAGCATGCAAAACAATAATTGAGTCTTTGAAATAAACCTATTGGAAGTATTTTTTCCAAAGAACCTTCCTTTGCGTCTCTCTAAATAACTGTCACATTATTTAAACGTTAGCCTTTATGGTGGGTTTCAAAATATCAACTTTATTTTTAAAAAAACCATACCAGAAAGGTGCTTTTTTACTGTGCATTAAGTAGTCCCAATGTATGGTCCAAACTGATCAATATTTTGATACTTGTGGGTTAAGCTGCTATTCATTCTATACCACTGCAAATCAGCAATATCCAAATAACACTGGTTATTTGAACAGTTATGGAGAGGGCAACATCTCATCACGTCTGCTTAAATTGAGTGCAATTTATTAGTTGTGCATATTTTTGACACAAATACATATCCTATGGAATTGTATACAGTCAACTTTTGCTATCGTGGAAGGTGTTTCTAAAATACTTTCTACCCTTAATATTTGCTCTTTCTATTTGCTACGTTTTATTCCATTCTAAGTGACACGCCTACCAAAAATGTTTGGCATTATTCAGCATGCAAGTGTTTACTTGCAATGATTTGCATTCCAAAGCAAACCTCCAGTTATCATTTAATATCTAATAGCAATCAAGTGAAATCACTGACCTGCAATAAAATCTCAGAGTGAGCAAGCCACGTCAACTGCAAATACTGATTTACAATCAGAAGCATTCAGCTGACATCACTAGTGTTCAAGTGACATGGAACAAAGCTGAAACAGCATCACCACCATCCGCAAAGACATTCAACTGACACCTTAAAGTTCATTGTGGGAAACTATTCGTAATCATAGTTGACAGATATCTGATAATTCTAAATTCCCAGTGTGTAGATTGTACACTGATGTTAAATATTTGCTATAGAGATTATTAAAATGGTGCAAACATGTCTGCTTCCCAATTTTCAGATGATTCCATCCTGAGGGGTGATGTAAAATGAAATTGCTACCATAACACAAAAGATATGTTGAATCGGGACCCATTAACAAATGTTTTAATTAATTGGGATGTGTACCTTGGTTGCATTCCAGATGATGTGCTGGGAACACCCTGGAAGTCCCAGAGGTCCACCAAGAAGGACTGCACAGGAATTGCCTGGGAAGTTTAAACTTCCAATGAGCGATTACCCTGCATCTAGAATCCTCTGAAACTCCGATTTATGTTAGCGATTTCAGATGGTTCAGACTCCCTCAGCAGAACAGTTGCACAAGAAAAGTTAGGAGCGTTAAAACCGTTTCTAATTCCTGGGTAGCTATGGTCTGACCCCTAACCTTTCCCCCACCACCCTGATCCTCCACTCTACAACCACCCCCCCACATCTCGCCCCCCGACTATCCCCCAACCCCTTGACTACCCCCATCCTCATCAACTACTCCAAAACTACCCTGACTGACCACACAATCCCCCACTGGCTCCAGAGCTCCATTGACCCCCAATCCCTCCTGATCAGGAGATTCCCCTGCCCTTAACCCCATTACCACACCCCTCCAAAGTCTGAGATGAGATCTGGCACACAGGCTAGATACATTTCCAACCGATCTGAGGGTGAAAGAGGGGCAGGCAAGCTCAGAGTCGGGTGTTGTTAGCTTCCAGCAGGGGAAGGGGGATCAGGAAAGAATTGGGAAGGGGAGGGCTGAACTGCAAGATTGTGATTTTGAGCCATGATTTTTTTTTTTAATTCATTCATGAGTGTTGGCTAGACCTGCATTTGTTGCCCTTCCTTAGTTTGGGCAGCAGATCTCTCCAAAAGAAATTATTTGCAATATGTCTTTACCTGATGTTGATTTTGCCTCTTTGGGGTCAAGTTGTCAACTGAGTACTTAATTGATGAGAATGAACACTCTGCTTTTGCGACTAAGACTCCAACTTCCAAGACCTTGCAATCAAGATTTCAGACTGATTGGAGTGCAATTGAACACAGAATTGATATCAGATTTTCTGGTAATGAGGTAGTTGAAGATATGACCAATATTACCCTCCACTTGCTCCTCCCCAAGCATTGCCCCTGTTCATTTTTCCTCCCCAGCCCACCTTGCCCCTCTTTTCTACCGTTGAGACTTTCCCTCACTAATTTCTCCTCACCAAAAGCCTATACAATTGCAATAAAACATCCTTATCCCTGTGCACAAATCCTCTCACAATGAAAACCAACATACCACTTGCCTTTTTTACTGCCTGCTGTACCTGGGTACTTGCTTTCAGCGATGATGCATGAGGACACCAAGATTTTGCTGAGTGTCCACCTCTCAATTTAAACCCATTCAAGTAATAATCTCTCTTAATTTTATTGCTCCCAAAGTGGATAATCTCTCATCTAGCCTCACTTTCTCCCAACAGTCATTGTTCACCTACCGTTCCCTGTCACTCACATTTCCTCAATGACCCTCTCCTACTCCCTTGATGCCTTCATTCTTGATCCCTCTCCTGATGCTCTCGTCTTCTCATCTGTATAGCTTCCCTATCTCTTTTCCCATTTCACCCTCGCTTGTTCCTGTTATCCTTGTCCTTCCCCCAAAACCTGAAGGCTTTATTCCTAACTCCTCCTCCCTTTTTTCTGCTCCCACCCAATAGGGAGCAATTGTTTCTGCTCCTTCCACCGCTCAGGCCCATCCCCCACCTTGTGTTTCTGTCTCAAGTTGTCCTTACTAGTTTTCAGAAATTGGAATCTGAAGTAACTGCAAATAGCATTAAACGTTTTGAACAGTCAAACATAATCAACTTCGTGAAGTCTATAGAATAAACTTTCCTGAGCAATTGCACCAAAACACAACATTTTGGGTGGTGTCAAGAACCAGTATTAAAAAAGAAGTTCCAATATAACTGCTTCCGCCAGTTTAAAATTACATGCAGCTCAGCTAGTCCCACAATCCTGCTCTTCTCACAGCACTGCAAATATTTTCCCTTTTGGGTGCTTATCCTTTTGATCGCCATGACAGCCTGCCTTCACCATTCTCCGGGCACTGCATGGCAAGAGATGCTGCTCTTCTATTTTCATTGAATGTGCATTAAAATTTAACAGTCATACATGACTCAGAACACGTCGCAACTAACAGACCATCGGAAGCCTGTATGGATTTCCACAAACATCAAGGAAAATCCAAGCAAGCAAAGAACTACATAAGCACATTCTTACACAAGTGCAGTTATTTAAACAATGCTGCCAATATTCTGGAATGAAGCCCACATTTAAAGCAGCACTGTAATATAAGGAGGGTATGATTGAATCCCAATAAACAAGATTTGACATTAATACAATGGCCATGTATAACTTGGCACAACTGAATTTCTGTTAAGCATTTTAACCAAGTGTTGCAGATGACAGCACAGTTGCACCATGACAAACAGAAAATGCAGAATAATGAGGAACAGCTGAATATGCAATTTCTTGACATCATGACATTAGAATGAAAGAGTCACTCAAAATGGACTCCAGAATCATAATTCTGGGAGTTAAATGCTCCTGGGAAGAACTGAATATTTGCTTGTTGGACAAATATTTATATCATTCTGGCAGTTATAAAGAGACATGTCATTCAATTTGTTCCACAGTTTCTCACAATTGAAAAGTCTTAAGTAAAACATTCTTCCTCAGCTCCTCCCTTCTAGGCAAAATACTAAAGGGTGTAGTCAATATAATTAAAAGGAAAACCAACTGGCCAAGACAAATATAGGGATTATAGAAAATGAAACTAAGTTGATTAAAAGTGACCCTCTTTGTATCTGTATAAATAAAACTGGATGGTGACGGGGAAGATTAAAAATGTTTTTTAGTAATTTTATAAGGGAAGCACAGTGACACAGTGGTTAGCACTGCTGCCTTACTACACCAGGGACCCGGGTTCAATTCCCAGCATCGGTCACTGTTTGTGTAGAGTTTGTACGTTCTCCCGGCGTCTGCATGGATTTCCCCCAGGTGCTCCAGTTTCCTCCCACAGTACAAAAGATATGCTGGTTAGGTGCATTGGCCATGCTAAATTCTCCCTCGGTGCACCCGAACAGGCAGTGGAGTGTGGCAATGAGGGGATTTTCACAGTAACTTCATTGCTGTGTTGTTGTAAACCTACTTGTGACACTAATAAATAAAAACTTAAAAAAAGAAACAAATTGCAGAAACACAAGTTTAGAGTCTCGTACTAGAATCATCTCTGACACTCATCTAAAATAAATACTTTTGTTTTAAATGTATCTGACATAGATGTTTCAGGCCTTAACAGTTGTTGAGACAAGAGTACACTGGAAGTCCAGATAGTACTCAAGGATACAGAAAAAAGAAAGTGATGAGTAAAGCCTAGCAACCCACAGATCTGGTTTTCGAAACTACACAGACTGCTAGAATCCACTCCAGCCTTAATTAATCTCAATTCAAATATAAAGTAACTTTGAGGAAAGCAGTGTTGGGCAATGTGAAAACAAAATAAAGAAAAATGTTGTAATCATTCATATTTGTAGGAGAATTTGAAAGAATAAGATTAGATGATTAGAATGTTGATTTTAATTTTTTTTTGTGCTTAAAATGCAACTTCTCTTGCTGTTCTCTTTCTGTACCCAAAGGACCCAAGTGATGTGTGGTATTAGCAACACCAAATGACACTTTACATCAAAAATACAAGCTCACAAAATGTGATTTTTGGTACTTTCCTTATATGCTGCGTTTCTAATCATCACATTACATTGACTAACACAACCGACAAAGTTCATCACATTTGCAGAAAACATCAAGCATTCTTCCCTTCATTTTCGAATGCAACCTGAGCATGTTCAATTGTTATCAGCTGAGGTTACATCAAGCTTCTTTCTGACAACACTATCAACTGAAATGTACTCAAATTTCACTAAATGTCTTTTTTCATCTTACATCATCCATAAAAAGAACAGCTAACTGAAGTTTTAATTATGAGAGATAAAGCAAAATGGAGGCTGGGTTAAGAACTGAGACAGTCAAGTCTTCAAACTGATTGTCCAATCTTTGAACATATACCAGAGAGCTGATGATTGTCAACAGATTACTTTCTAGATCATCTAAACAGTCAAATGGATGGAGTCCCTGGTGTGCATTTTGGCAAAATAACTTTTATTCCCCAATCTTGTTAACTGTTGCACCATGGTTGCAGCACCAATAGCCAACAAATACTGCATTATGGCAAAGTAACCAAAAGTGAGTTTTGATTTTACTTCATTGGCCAAATCAGCCACAGCACTGAAATTTAGCCAGTCAGTTTCAGCTCGTTGAACTGCCATATGGTGTGCAAATACTTGTGGGGCATGGGAGGATTCCGGCGAGATGCAACATGGGACAGACTTGCTATCAAATCAGCAGTGTGATGCACCAGTCAACAAGCTGCCAGTACAGCCCAAATTGCCAGATCTCCAATCTACTATTACATCCTGCACAACACCCTCCGATTTGCAGGGCTGAAAAGGAGATACTCACAATAGATGGTGAACATTACAACAATTAAATGTTTGATGACATGTTAATACTACATGCATTCAAAGATGTAATGGATCAGTGACATGATGCAATGGCTTGCATTTCGGTAGACTATGTTTCATTAACAACTAAAGGATATTTGGAAATTAATTTAAAATTAAAAGCAATTATGAAGATTTGCAACAGGAACAGTGGATTAAAAGATGTAACAAGATAGAATTCAGATATAAAAGTGTTAATATTTTTAAGTCAGGTGACAATTAAATTCTAGGCATGATAAGGACCTGAACTTCACTGTCACTGGTCATAAGCAATTTCATATGCACACAGCGAGTAGAGTGGGAGGTGGTGAGAGACGTGCACAAGTCAAAAATCATAATTAGAGTGACTAAGGGAGGCAAAGAGATATATAAAGATAGACTAGAAACAAATAAGGTACAATCCCAGAGTTTTGGATTATGGACTTAAATTTAGAAATACAAATCAAGCATTAGCAAAATCAATTACAGCATAATTAAACTCATCTTGGAATTGCTCTTGGTGTATCTTCACACTGTAATTTAAATTCCCCTTGCATAAAGAAACTACAGAATATTAGTCTTTCAGATGGCTGTTTGGCAGACTCACCAGTATTCCGAGCTAGTGGGGCACAAGCTCTGGAGACCCTGCCTGAAAATAAGAACCAACGTATTACTTCAAGAAACCCTCTAATTGCTGAAGCCTTAAATTTCACGCATCGGCTCACTTTCACATTCTGAAAAGGCAACTGTCAATCAACAGTAATTAAGGAAGATTTTGTGATGAGCGGTAGGACACATGATATCACACAACATACAATATATTCATTAACTATTGTTCAGTACATATTCTTAATGCAGAGAAGTCGTGAGCTCTGCATGCTACTTTCTCCAACAAGCACGCAATTACAGATACACAGAAGGAATTAAAATCAGGTCTTCTAGGACTGCAGACACAACAGGAAAAAAAATGTTTTATATAAGTTCAATTTTAAACGTGGAAGAGATATAAACAAATTTTATTACTTTGCTATTCTTAGTTGCACTGTGTGATTCTGTGATTAATCACAACAGTTTTTCATTCTAGAGATTTACTTTGTAGTTCATTAATCCAAAGATCTACTCGATTTACTGAACACATTAGACGCAAATACACACAAGTCCAAAGCAGTCATTTTAACACAAAGAGGATCTACCTTTACATGTTGTAAATTCAACAACACTAACGTTTTGAAATTATTTTGATTCAATATTCAGAAATTATTAACAATACCTATTGTATTTTATAAAAATCTGTACCTTTTTCTTTATTATTGCTCTTTCTTATATCAACACCCACCTAAAAAGGAAAACAAATGCCCCTACCATTGTTACTTTGCTTAAACAAACACATTGTGACTCATTATAATGTCTCTGCTTCCTTATTTGGAAAAGCGTCAAGCCTACACTCTGTGCCCAAGTCTTCAACTTTGAAAGAGGTGAGGAAGTCACGCAATGAGGTTTGGGTACATAACACTACACAGACCCATGGCTCATTTTTCTGAAAATGTCTTTATACCACCTTATAATGGGGTGATCATGCAATTCTTCACTGGATCTGCAATCACACCATTGTACCAAAGAATAAACTGCTCCTTAAAGATTCCTATTGTGTTCCATCTCTTCTAGATGGCCTTTGTGCAAGTAACGTAAATTCACATACCACAGCATTCTGAGATATGAGTATTCAAATTCTGAACGTACAACAACCCTTAAATCATTTAAATATGCCTTAAAAGATCACTACCAAATTCCAACTCATTGCCTCTGCATCCACCCCAGCCAAACCTCCTCCCACCTCCAGTGGTTCAAATACAAACCATAGAGTAGCTACATTTAATCTAGTTTAGGATTATGGTGCTTGACTAATTTTTTGCCAAATAATTAGCTTAAGCAGCAAGAAAAAAACAAGTCTTTTGCACAGCATGAATGACATGTTTTTGTGGCGACATGATTAACAGTCTGAATCATAGGCCCAAAGACACTAAGTTAAACTGTTGCAGCAAACAGCTGCTCCAGCGAGAATCACTGGGTATCCAGACAGGCCAAGGCAGAAACAAAACAAGTCAGGCTAAGCCAAGGCACGCCCAAAGAGTGGAGTTAGGAAGGACCCGAACCTGACAATACTTGGCAGATAGTTGTGTATTCCATGATTTCAGCCAGACTCTCTGGTGCCTTGGGTTCCCATCACAACCTTATTTGAAAAGGGGCACTGTGGAATATTCATACCTGATGTAATGATGCTGTGCCTTTAAGAAACGTATTGATATTATGTTTTGTGTAAGAGGTGTTTAAAAGTCAGCTATGTTGTATAAGGTGCCGATTTTCTTGGAAAACAGGCAGTTCAAATGTAGGCTAATGACTGATTTTAGCTAATAGTGTATTTGTTGTAATTTGTGTTTATTTAGGTTTTCCTTGCGGTCAGATTTGAGTTTTAATTCGGTTGATTGACAGAGATAGAGACAGAGTCATGTGCTAATGGGAGGAGCTAAGCTTGTAGGAAAATATACATTTCTCATTTTAAAAGTCAGTTACTGCTGGTTCTGAAAGAAGCAAGAGGTGACTTTCTATTTTTCCTCGCTGTGGAAGTTGCTGTTTGGGGCTGTCAGAAGACAAGTGTCTCTGACTCTCTCTTTCCAGGAGTGTGGATAAAGCTCCAACACTGTTAACAAGTACAAGCATGTAAGCCTGTGTTTGCTAACTGATTTTGAAGAGGAATTTAAGTCTATAAGAGGAATACTGCTTAAATTGGAACTCACAGGAATAGATTAGCAGTTAAGAATTGTATCTTGGTCAAATGTTAAACTATTTCATTTGTTATAATTAAACTCTGTTGTTAAATAAAGTTGATTTTGATAAAAGCTGCCTAGTGTATCAATAGAATCACACAGAGTAAAACATCTTATCCTTACACTAATGCCAAAATAGCCAACAGGTAGGATCTCGGCTAACTTCATAATATATCTTGGGGGTTTCTGATCCATACTTCAACATACTTTAATGCTGGGGTTCATCCAGCATTAAAAGCTACAAGACAGTGGGTGTTGAGGACCAGTTGTTCCTTCTCAGGTGTTGCATTCAGTTATTCTAAATAGGGGGTGTCTTATGGAATAATGGCTTTTTCCTGGGTGTGGAAGAGATCACTCAGAATGATTTAGAAAAGGTGGCTAAAACAAAGCTTTTGGAATTGGCAAAAACACTGCAGTTGACATTACCTGACGGGGTGAGGAAGGCAGCGATAGTTGCAGTTATAGCTCAGCATTTAAAATGGCCAAACACACAGTTGGAGGCATTGGAATTGGCCAGATTTCAATTGCAAATGAAATAGTTTGAACAGGAAATTGATTTGTGATAGTTTGAATTCTAATTCCAGAAGAAGAAAAAGAAAATAGCACTTGCAAAACAAAGAGGAAAAAGAAAGAATAGCCCTGGCGGAACAAGAAGAGAGAGAAGAAAGGGAAAGAGTTCCTGAACTTCGGAAACTCGAACCGAAAAGAAACGTCAACTTAAATTGGTGATGCAGAGGTAAAAGCTGTGAATAGTGATGAGGAAGAACCAACCCACCATAATTAAAGACCTTGTTGGGAACTGTTCAAATATTTCATGTGCTGCCAATATTTGACAAGAAAGATGTTTTCATTTCAGGCTGCCTCGCTAAATATTTTTAAGACGCGGGTTGATGGGTTTTTGATAGGAGAGAGGATTAAGGGTTATGGGGAGAGGGCGGGAAAGTGGAACTGAGCAGCGACAGGTCAGCCATGATCTTATTGAATGGCGGGGCAGGCTCGAAGGGCTGGATGGCCTACTCCTGCTCCTATTTCTTATGTTCTTATGTAAAACAGTAGCACAGTGGTTAGCACTGCTGCTTCACAGCGCCAGGGACCTCGGTTCGATCCCCAGCTTGGGTCACTGTCTGTGTGAAGTTTCCACATTCTTCCTGTGTCTGTGTGGGTTTCCTCTGAGTGCTCCAGTTTCCTCCCACATCATGAAACACATGCTGTTTAGGTGCATTGATCCGAACAGGTGCCTGACTGTGACGATTAGAAGAATTTCACAGTAATTTCATTGCAGTGCTAATGTAAACCTTACTTGTGATTAATAAATAAACGTTAAAAGTAGTTTAAACAAGTAAAATAACCATAAACCATGAGGGTATTGTTGGTTTAAACAAAGGTGGCAGATAGAGCTACTAATGTGCTTGCGTCACTGTCAGAGAAGATATCTACAGAGCATGATGAGGTGAAAAAAGCCATTTCAAGTGCATGTGAACTAATGCCAGAAGCCTATGGACAGAAGTTTTGAAATCTGAGGAAGAAACCAGGTCAAACATATATCAAATTTGAAAGAATCAAGCAAAGTAATTTTGTCAGTGGATAAAAGCATTGAAAATAGACCAGACATATAACGTTCTTAGGGAAACGGTTATTTTGAGGGAGTTTAAAAATTCACTTCCGAAGTACTAAAAACTCATACACAAGAGCAGAGGAATAAAACTGTGAGATTGGCAGCAGAGATGGCAGATGATTATAAGTTAGCTCATAAATGAAGGTTTGGCTTTCAACATCAATTTCTATCTGAGAGAGAGAAAGAAATTGGGGAAAAAAGAAATCATCACACGGTAAAAGGCAAAGGAAATCTCAGAGACAGGAAGACTAGTTTACCTCAGTTTACAGAGGAAACACATAAGGGTGGAAGAGAAATAGGAAACCTTATATGTTTTCGGTGTAATAAAGTTGGACACACAAAATCACAATGTTGGTGGCTTAAGAAAAGCACTAAGCAGACAAACATGGTGAAACCAGATAAGCTGGTGGGATTTCTTAAAGTAATAAAGAAAAATGTGGTTGAAGTTAAAGAGGTGTAAAAGAATGTACAGCCTGTTCAGGATAAGGTTGATAAACAAATGCCAGATCGCTTTAAATAATTTACTTGTTTGGATAAGGTTTAGTAGTGTACAAGGAGGAGTAGGTAAA
The DNA here is from genome assembly GCF_965287045.1 of Carcharhinus amblyrhynchos. Taxonomy (NCBI): domain Eukaryota; kingdom Metazoa; phylum Chordata; class Chondrichthyes; order Carcharhiniformes; family Carcharhinidae; genus Carcharhinus; species Carcharhinus amblyrhynchos. Next base: position 51,809,297 of record NC_137333.1, read on the forward strand.
GAAGTTAAAATTGTAAAAGATACAGGAGAAAATAAATCTTTAATGGTGGGAGTATTGGTGGGAAGTGTAGTTTGGAAGCAGTATTGTCAGAAAAGGTGGCAGGATGTGGAATTCATGGTGAAAAGTGTAGTGTTCCATTATGTAAAGCAAGGTTAAGAGTCTGGTGAAAAAGTGAAGTGGTGTTAGGAATAATAGAGAAATTACCCTTTTCAGGGATACAGTTTATCCTGGGTAACGATTTGGCTGGATCACAGTTGAGAGTGATGCCTACCAATGGCTGAAAACCCAATTGAAAATCAAACAGGTGTTGCAGGAAACATATCCTGGAATTTTTCCCCAACTGTGTGTAACAAGATCACAAAGTCACAGGTTGAGACACAAGGAGAAATCAAAGAGTAAAGATAATGAGACTAAGGTTTAATTATCAGAAACACATTTTGACCAGGTGGTTGAAAAAGAACAAAAATAGATGGAAGACTCAATGGATATCTTTTCAGGAAAGTTGGCAGAATTACAACAGAAAGATGTAAAGACAAAACAATTGCATTTGAAAGCATACACAGAAGAATCTTAGTGTATACCAGAATGTCATTGCATTAAAAATGATATCTTAATGAGGAGATGGAGACCTTTACATATTCAGGGAGATGAAAATGGGTAGAAGTTAGAACATAGAACATAACAGCGTAGTACAGGCCCTTTGGCCCTCGATGTTGCTCCGACCAGTGGAGGCAATCTAATGACCCTCTAATCTAAACTATTCTAATGTTATCCATATGCCTATCCACTGACCATTTGAACGCCCTTAAAGTTGGCGAGTCCACAACTGCTGCAGGCAGGGCATTCCACAACCTTACTACCCTCTGAGTAAAGAACCTACCTCTGACATCCGTCCTATAATTACCACCTCTTCATTTAAAGCTATGTCCCCTCGTGTTAGCCATCACCATCCGAAGTAAAAGGCTCTCACTGTCCACCCTATCCAATCCTCTGATCATCTTGTATGCCTCAATTAGGTCACCTCGTAACCTTCTTCTCTCCAATGAAAATAACCTCAAGTCCCTCAGCCTTTCCTCATAAGACCTTCCTACCATACCAGGCAACATCCTGGTAAACCTCCTCTGCACCCTTTCCAATGCCTCCACATCTTTCTTATGATGCGGCGACCAGAACTGTACACAATACTCCAAGTGCGGCCGCACCAGAATTTTGTACAGTTGTAACATGACATCATGGCTCCGAAATTCAATCCCTCTACCAATAAAAGCTAACACACCGTACACCTTCTTAACAACCTTATCAACCTGGGTGCCAACTTTCAGGGAGCTATGCACATGTACCCCGAGATCTCTCTGCTCGTCAACACTACTAAGAGTCCTTCCATTAGCCCTATATTCTGTACGCCTGTTAGTTTTACCAGAGTGAATCACCTCACACTTTTCCATATTAAACTCCATTTGCCACCTCTCGGCCCAGCTCTGCAGCTTATCTATGTCCCTCTGCAAACTGTAACATCCATCCTTACTGTCTACAACTCCTCTGACTTTGGTGTCGTCAGCAAATTTACTAATCCACCCTTCTACACCCTCATCTAGGTCATTTATAAAAATGACAAACAGCAGTGGCCCCAAAACAGATCCTTGAGGTACACCACTTGTAACTGAACTCCAGGTTGAATATTTCCCATCAACCAACACCCTCTGTCTTCTATCAGCTAGCCAATTCCTGACCAAACTGCTAAATCACCCTCAATCCCATGCATCTCCATTTTCTGCAGTAGCCTACCATGTGGAACCTTATCAAAGTTCTTCAAGTTGTATTACCAGTGGTTTATAGAAAGGAGGTGTTGCAGGTAGCATGAGGATCAAGTAAGAAGTCATTTAGGAGAAAGGAAAACTCAAGCAAAAATACAAAAACATGCTTATTGGCCTGGCCTGCATAAAAACGTAGAAGAATTTCTGCTGTACAGGTCACATGTCAGGAATGTAGGAAAACCTCATGCAGTAATCAAACCAGCACCTTTCATACCCATTCTGGCATTTCAGGAACATTTTATGAAGGTCCTAATTGATTGCATGGGACCCCTCCCTAAACTAAAAAATGGGAATCAGTAATTATTGACTATAATGGATATATCTGGTAGATTTCCGGAGGCCATTCCATTAGGTAAGATTACAACTAAAAGGATTCTCACGGGGTTACTATTTTTAACCAGCTACAGGCTGCTCATAACTCAATCAGATCAAAGGTCAAGTTTTTTGTCGAAGTTATTTAGGAAAGTTATGGATAGTTTAGGAGTAAAGCAATTTAAATTAACTGTGTACCATCCAGAATCGGTGACAATAAACTTTAAAGGCAAAGTTCAGGACCTGTTGACAGGGTTATCTAGATGACTGGGATAAAGGAATTCCATTTGTACTTTGTGCAATTAGGAATGCACCAAATGAATCAGCTAAATTCAATCCCTTTGAATTAATTTTTGGTCATAAGATAAAAGGACAATTTAAGTCGATCAAGGAGAAATTAGTGAGTCAGTGTCTTGAGACTACACTGTTGGACTGTAAGTCAACTTCAGGGAGAGATTAACTTGGGGTGGTGAGCTAGAATGCATTTAAAATGTGGCACAGTATGCGACGAAAAAGCAGATAAGAAATCAAGAATTTGTAGTTTTGCTAGTGAAGATAAGTATTAGTGTTATTACCAGTGGTAGGTGAACCATTAAAAGCAAGGTTTTATGGGCCTTATCAAGTTGAAAGAAAATTGAGTGAGGTGAACTATTTGATAAGAACCAGTTAAAAGAAAGACTCAGTGTGTCTCATGTTAATATGTTCAAACAGTATTTTGATAGAACAGGAAAGCAGAAAGAGGATGTGTTAATTATTACAATTTAGAGTGAAGAATTAAATTCAGATTATTGTGAATCTGACATTCCTCAAATTAGACTGGACAATGAGAAAATAATCAGAAACTGGAATAAATTACCGAGTTACCTTCCAGAGGAAAATCAAAATGACCTAAGAGTTATTACAATCACATAGAGCTATAGGTAGGAACAAACTGGCAAGTACTAAAGTAATTGTACATGATGCAGGTATAGGAAATGTTGTTGCAATTAAGCAACATCTGTATAGACTTAATCCACTAAAGTTGGCACAGTTGAAAGCTTGCTTAAAAATGATATTATTGAAATGAGTTGCAGTGAGTGGAACTCACCCATAGTGATGGTACCAAATCTAGATGGTACCCAATGATTGTATGTAGACTACAGATAAGAGGAGAACCCTGGATGCCACTAGGCACAAAGCCTTGGCACAATCCTCAGCGAAGACGACTACAGACAAAACTTGGCAGCAACCGAAGCGGGCATTCAAGGATCACCTTCAAAGACGAGGACCCTGAGACAGCAGAGGCTCTGAGAATTGGACTCACAACTCAGTTAAGTTCACTGGCACAGGTAGTATTAGAACCTTAGACAAAAAAAGCTTAAGATAATTTGGGAACAGTAACTATGCAAATATTTACTGAACGTAATAAAATTGGGATTAACCGCGAACCGCCTCATAAATAAGGGCACCTGGGTACAGTGTTTGAGATATACAAACTAGTCGAACTGTCTGTCTATATTTCAAAGACAACATTATTGAGCTACAACAGTACATGAAGCAAGTTGGATGAGAAACAATTTTCTATTTCAATTCTTAAGAATCATACACAGTGCAGATGGATGCCATTCAGCCCATCAAGTCTGCACTGACTCTCCAAAAGAGCATCATACTCGGGCCCACTACGTGCACATATCATCCTCCCCAACCCCTATTACTTTACCATGGCTAATCTGTCTAACCTACACATCTTTGAACACCATGGGGCAATTTAGCATGGCCAATCCACCTAACCTGCACACCTTTGAACTGTGGCAAGAAACTGGAACACCCAGAGGAAACCCACATAGACATGGGCGGAATATGCAAACTCCACATAGACAGTCACCTAAGGCCCAGCATCGAACCTGGGTCCCTGGTGCACTGAGGCAGCCGTGAACAAAGAACAAAACAGCACAGGAACAGGCCCTTCAGTCCTTCAAGCCTGCACTGACCACGTTATCCTATCTAGACCGACTGCCCATATCCCTCTATTCCCCTCCCATTATGTGCCTATCCACCTAAGTCTTAAATGTCGCTAATGTACTTGCTTCAACCACCTCATCTGACAGTGCATACCAGGCCCCCACCACCATATATGTAAAAAAAATCCCCTGCACATCTCTATTGAATCTTTCCCCCCTTACCTTGAACTTGTGTCCCCTAGTAACTGTCTTTTCTGCCTTGGGAAAAAGCTTCCAACTATTCACCTTATTTATGCCCCTCATAATTTTATAAACTTCTATCAGGTCATCCCTCAGTCTCCATCTTTCCAGGGAGAACATTGCCAGTTTATTCAATTGTTCCTCATAGCTAATACCTCCATACCAGGCAACATTCTGGTAAACTTTTTCTGTACTCCCTCCAAAGCCTCCATGTCCTTTCGGTAGTATGGCGATCAGAATTGGACACAGTATTCCAAATGTGGCCTACCCAGCGTTTTACAGAACTATAAAATTTGCCAACTTTTATACTCAGGCTAACCACTGTGCCTCCATGTCATCCACTGAATTTTCTCAAAATACAGAAAACAAACAAACCAATTTAAACCTTGTGTAAGGTCAACCTTAACCATCTTAATGACACAATGCTGAAACATTTTAAATAATCTATGCACCATTTTCCACCCAATACTCAATTCATAATGAAAACCAGAAAATGCTGGAAAATTCTGTGTCAGTGTCATCTTGACTTGAAAGGTTTGCTTTGTTCTCTCTCCACAGATGCTGTCAAACCTGCTGAGATTTTCCAGCCTTATCTGTTTTTGTTTCAGATTCTAGCATCCGCAGTAATTTGCTTTTAACTCAATTCAAAACGGCTTGCATAAGATCACGTCAGCCAAGATTTAGCTAATTTTCCTGATTTTGCACAGCTATGCAACACTGTAGAACAGATATGAGTGACCTATTTCAACCTACATTTACAAACTGAAAAACTGGTGTGACACACTGCTGGTTGCTGAAATAACACCAAAGTCAGCAGCCTCAAAGGCACACAAAACAACGTGATGAGTTCATCATAACAGCATCCATGGTGATCCAAAGATAATGGCAGTCCACATTAAAGAGCAGAGACAAATTATCTCGTCCACTAAAACGCTGTCCAATTATGTTTAGTATTTCTGCTACTTGTAACACTGACACAATACCACATTTAACAATTCATTAGTTTCCTCCAAGAACTAGTGTCAGAACATAATTAAGTATCTAAAATAATGCTTATATTTATTCAAGGGATATGGCATCACTGGCTGGCCAGCATTTATTGCCCATCTCTTTGTTCAGAGGGCAGTTGAGACATTGACCACATTACTGTGGCTCTGGAGTCACATGTAGACCAGAACAGATAAGGACATCAGATTCCCTTCCCTTAAGGACATTGGTGAACCAAATGGGTTTTTCCAACAGTCGACAACATTTTCATGGTCATCAGTAGACTCTTAATTCCAGGTTTTTCTTATTATTGAATTCAAATTCCACTAGCTGTCTTGGCGGGATTCAAACCCGGGCTCCCCAGAACATTAGCTGAGTTTTTGGATTAATAGTCTAGCAATAATACCACTAGGCCATTGCCTCCCGCTCTATAATAATGTCATGTATTTGTAGTAATTAAAGTGAAAGCTGGACCGCAACTTACGGTGACTACAGACACAACCAAATGAGGAAATCAGGAAATTGTTGTCCGATTTGTCCAGTCCCTTCAGATGCTTTGCCAGCTAACAACTCACAGAGAAACTCAGCATTAAAATTCACGTGTGAAGTTTCTACTTGGGACAAGCACCCACTAAACATGAGAAGAAGGAGATTTCGAACCAGCTAATAAGACTCATAGGCAGAATGCAGTCTTTCAGAGAACAGGTGATCAGTAAGGAGTTAAATGATTCTTAAAACAAGCTAACATGAACTGATTACATATATGTAAATGCAGTAAGAGAATCACAATAAGTAGTTATGATTTAAAAACATATATGCTGATATTTTAAATATATTTTAAATGTTTTGTTCACTTTAGCCAAGCAAAGTTACCAAAAGGCATGGTGGTAAATGTCAATAGTTTAAAACCAGAGGTCTGTGAACCTGTTAGTTGGCAGCAGCCATATCGGGAGGTTTCCTATGAGAGAACTTATATTTCGCATTAATGAATAGATGCATTCACTGCCCAGATGCAAGGATAGATACGTCTCTGGACACAAAAACACATGTCTATTCAACTTGGCAGTGAGCTGGTGGGAACGTCCATTTTGACCTTATGGTAGTGTCTGCTGTTACCAGGTTATAAGGAAATAGTTAGAGCCAAAGAACATGCCCCTGTCTACATCAACGGAGACGAAGTAGAAGGGGTTGACAGCTTCAAGTTTTTAGATATCCAGATCACCAACCACCTGCCCTGGTTCCCAGTGCTGACACTATAGTTAAGAAAGCCCACTAATGCCTCTACTTTCTCAGACGACTCAGCTACGACTCTCACCAACTTTGAGAGATGCACCACGGAAAGCATTCTTTCTGGGTATATCACAGCTTGATATGGCTCCTGCTCTGCCCAAAACTACAAGGAACTACAAAAGGTCATGAATGTAGCCCAATCCATCATGCAATCCAGCTTCCCATCCATTGACTCTGTCTACACTTCTGCTGCCTCAGCAAAGCAGGCAGCATAATTAAGGGCTCCACGCACTATGGACATTTCTCTTCCACCTTCTTCCTTCAGGAAAAAGATACAAAAGTCTAAGGTCATATCTCAACCAACTCAAGAATAGCTTCTTCCCTGCTGCCTTCAAACTTTTGAATACGTTGCATTAAGTTGATCTTTCTCTACATCCTAGCTATGACTGCAACACTACATTCTGCACTGTCACATTTCCTTCTTTATGAAGGATGTGTTTTGTGTGTATAGCACGCAAGAATACTTTTCACTATATGCGAATACATGTGACAATAATAAATCAAATCAAAAGAAGGGAGGTAACGTCCGGACTTGTTGAACGCATAAGATATCAGCATGCTATAAAGAATCATATGGTTGACCAAGGCAATTTGCAGGGATTTATAACGATATATGACTGCTAAATGAAACTGACTTTAAGCTAATGAAAGGTGGAATTATTAATTAGAAAAAGCTATAATCAATCTGTATTTGACTTCGTATGTAAGATCTTTCAGAATGGTTTTGTTGCTCTACTTCCAGAGTTACTGAAAATAGAACAACAATTCGCTCGATTTGCAAAGGTTACTTTGGGAATCTCTGATTGGCTGTATGCAGATCTGTTTGTTCTTTGTTTTATTTGTAAAATAAATCTGTTATGTCTTTGCACAGAGATATTTGCCTTGTAAGTTCTGAATTGTCTCAGTTAAGGCATAATTGGCCACCTTCAAATTTCCCCACAACAATGTGTTCGAAAAAGTTAGGGTTTGGCCATTCAAATATGGGTAAATTTTTAATGACATGCAAGTCTTAATTACTGCCAAACAATTTCTACAGAGAATTAATTTTTAAAAAGCACGCTGTCTCATTCCCTCAGATTTTTATTATTGTTGAAGATTTGAAAGATAAATTTAACTTTTTCTTTCTCTTTTCTCTCCATCTCAATTTCATATCTCTTTATGTCAATTTCTGTACATGACTTGGCTTTGACTTAACAACCAAAGGAGCAAGATCTTGGCTCTGATATGTAGGCAGGAACAGAGACAGGCAGGCAAGGTAGCTTTTAAAGTCAATTCTTAAGACAATTAAACTGATTAAACCCATTAATCAGAGACCAATGAGAGACCTGTTGGCCCCACATGACATTGAGAGCATGATAGATTCCTGGAGGAAGCGTCTTGCTGACAAACAGGTAGGTCCACTGCTCCAGGTTCTCTCTGAGGCTCTTCCCCGCTTCCCCCCCCCCTTACCTGGCCACAAACAGCCTTTTGAAGCGGTTCATCCAGTTGTAATAATTTTTTATTCAAACTATTTTAGAAGCATTGAGAGGGTTACTCAAGATAGAGATCGCGCTTTATCTTTCTAATTTTTTTTAATCCAATTCAATCAAATCAAGTCCAATTCAGAGTCTCAAAAGTCAGACATTCGCGATCCAAGCTGACAAGACAGGGCTCTCACCTCCTGTCTTCAGCTTCATCTACATGATCCAAGCTGATTGAAGTAGGCATAGCTCCTCCTCCAAGGCTTGATCTCATTTGCATCCTAGCCAAAAGGCCAAGATGCTGCTTTTAAAAATTGCTTCAAATGAAGCTCAAATGTAACCTAATGACTTCAACGAAGCATGTCGGTACTATACTTGACCTTAGCCAAAAGGCCGAGCATTTCTACTTCAGATTCTGTGCTAAGTGACAATTCTTCAGTCTGATTAAACAGATAGATGCACTGTTGCTTGAAAATACTCAGCAAGTCTAGCATTTTTGCTTTTACTTCAGATTTCAGGCATCCACACTATATTGGTTTTGTACACAGTTGCTTAGCCTATTCACACAGGCCCTGGTTCCCCTCTAGTGGGCTTGGTGTCAAAATGGTTTATCCAACCGCAAAAAGTTCAAGCGCCAAATCCCTACCAAGGTTTGTGGGCAATAGCAAGTATCATGACTAATTAGTATAATTTATTCACCGATGTATGAGTGCTGTTGTTTGGCCCAAGATTGAGTTAAATAGCGACAGGGTCAAATATGCAACAAGTTCATTTCATTCTCCATAAATTGCCACTTCTATGGAAGATGTTTACAAAACCTGTTTAAATACTCCAGTAGAAGCAATATAAATAGATCAGTTGTTTTAATTTGAAGTTATTTACATTTTTTCAATGTCTTATATTATTTTTTTCCTGATCAAAACTATGTATATTGTTCCCTGAACAAAACACAGGAATAATTGACGTGAAGGTCTAACACTGCAAGGAAACAGGCCCTTCAGCCCAACCGGTCCATGTTGACTATGATGACACACCCCCCCCCCGCCACCCCCCGTTGGCCCAATTGCCTGCACTTGGCCCATATCCCTCTAATCCTTTCCCATCCATGTGTTTATCCAAATGCTTTTTAAGTGTTGCTATTACACCTGTCTCAACTACTTTCTCTGGTAGCTCATTCCATATACACACCACCCTCTGCATGCCATTGCCCCTTAGGTCCCTTTTAAATCTTTCCCCTCTCATCTTAAACCTATGCCCTCTAGTTTTCAGTTCCCCTACCCTGGGAAAAAGACAGTGTGTGCTCAGGATTTTATATACCCAAATAAAGTCACCCCACCATTACCCTACATTCCAAGGAATAAAGCCTGCCCAACCGCTCCCTATAACTTAGGCCCACTAGTCCTGACAATATCCTCATAAATCTTCTTAGAGTCATAGAGCATTACAATATGGAAACAGGCCATCTTGTATAGTTTTATAACTAAAGTTCACCAGTTAAAATATACAGGACTATGAATTGTTTTAACAGGACAATAATGTTTTTTTTTTAATGTGACCTTTTCTTCTGAAACTATTTCTGTTTTCTTTAGGGTGATGTTATTTGAAATGTGTAGAAAAATATAACTAAAAATGGAGCACGTTCCTCCGCTAAATTTGGTCTTGAAAGATTTTATAGAATTCTGCATAGTCCTGTTTAATTCTCTCTCTGAAATGTAAGCATTTGAGGATTATAGTATTCCAATTCAATTATTCAGGCAAAATTACTATGCAGTGGGCAAAATTACAAGATACAAGTGACTTCTGAATTGTGTCTCCAAAATCTTTTCAAGAAATGCAACAGTTCCTCAGATGTATCTGTTGGTAATACAGCTCTGGCTGACACCATCTTGAAAGAAATCTGTATGGTTGAATTCTTTAATTGCAAAATGGGTTAACGATTGAAAACAGAAATATTAAATGAAAATCAGCATGGACTCATTTAATTTTCCATGGATTTATTCATGTCTAAGTGCAGAAACATTCAGATATAATGAATCAGTTTAGAAACTTGGATACTAAGTCTAAACGAAATGTCAACAGTCACCATGAAGCAATTAATGACAACAGGGAAGATCCCACTGTACCTCCTTTCCAGAAAGATTATAACAGAAACCAAAGTATCCGTAGACCCATTATTCTGATATTGCTAAATAATATAGTGTCAGTAACGAGGAAGAGAGTTCAAGCGCATTAATATGAAAATAACCCAGTAAGAGACAGCCTTCACCATTTCAGAAAAGAGAATCAATGAAAGGTCATTAACCTGAAACATCAGGCAGGATCTTGTTTCTGGGCCTTGATCCCACCATTGGGATGAATTGCAAGTCAGCAATATAGAAATGAAGACAATGGGTCAGAGAAAGCGACATTGGAGGAGACAATTTCTGGGAAGGACAGAGGGCAGAATCCTGAGTCTGGAGAACCAAAAGGAGACCAACCAGTAGTCAGAGATTGGCAGCCCCACCATCAGAAGTAGGCATGCAGGGATGCACAAGGGCACTTCTATTCCCTGTTGCTGGTCACAAAAAGTAGTAAATAAGTTGCCCAAAAGGATAAGGCCATTGGATATATGGAAGGAAGTGTAAAGTAAAGTTTATTTATTGGTGTCACAAGTAGGCTTACATTAACACTGCAACGAAGTTACTATGAAAATTCCCTTGTCACCACGGTCCGGCATCTGTTTGGGTACACAAGGAGAATTTAACATGGCCACTCCACCTAACCCAAGCATTTTTCAGAATGTGGGAGGAAACTGGAGCACCAAGAGGAAACCCACGCAGACATGGGGAGAACGTGCAAACTCAGATACCTCATGCACAGGCTGGAAAATTAGGACAGGGCCTTCATTGAGCCTCTCAGACAATACAGCCTTCCATCAGTGCTGCGCTTAAGTAGATTATGTGCCACTGGGCTTGAACCCACAAATAGAGGCAAGAATGCTAACACTGAGCCCAGGGCTAAGAAGTAAATGCATTATTTAATGAATGGAGATGAACTGTGTAGGACAGAGTACACAGAAGAAATCTAAAAAGTGACAGGAAATTCAACTTGTCCAGTCAAGTCAGTACTGTTTATGATTCCAGGCCATTATGCTAAAGCTGCTTTCATAAGGTCACACCTTAAATACTGCATTCAGGTCTAATCACTAAATATGTTTTTTTTTGGTTGCCAATTTATGGTTTTCAGATTTCTTGTAACAAATGGTACTTTTGATGTTCATCAGAACAGTATATGCTCTTATAGCATGTGAACATGTTTCTCTATCCTCAGTCAATAATGCAAATGCTCATATACACAATTCATTTTGATCTTTGCATCTACCATACCATGATAGCCTCAGCTCTGCTAAATCTTTTGGGACACTTCTGCCATATTTTGTGTGGCAACTAGAGTCCTCACGCCACTCCCTACAGTTGGCTTTCAACCTACTCGTTATTTGTACTTTGATGATGTTTACTGATGAATCAAATTAAATCTTTTCCTGTCCGTCTTGTATGTCTGTCATTCAGAGACTACATTGCACAAGGCTTGGGATTAAGCAAAAACTGATACCTAATTGCATTCATTATAGGAAATACCAACCATCATAATATTTTTTTTAAAAGGTTTTGCACTCTCTCAATTTTGGCCATAAATTATGGGTACATCTATTTAGTGCCTGCTAGATTTTCAATACAACTCCAATTCATTGCTGTCTTTGGAAACCAAAGTAATTCTGATCATACAGTGCTGAATTAGGAGGAGTGTTGCATGTGCAGATTAACTAGATACATAAAATAATCATGCAAAAGTCTGCAACAATATAATGGTTGTAGGATGCCATGGCCTTGATTTGAACACCCATCCCCATCAAGCAGAAAAAGGTCAGGGCAAGTGTTAAAATCTTGAAAAGCAAATTAACACTCCCAAATTGTTGCATTCCTAGTCACAATAATATTAACATTTCCCCACTCCTACATAAAAATCAAGAGCTATTTGCCTGACTTACTCTGAGCTTAGTTTTGTGATTTATCTCAGTCAATGACGCAACATATTTGGCGGATGAAAATAATTCAATTTTAATTTTCAGTGACAAACATATTGTAATAAATTCTTACCTCTCCATGTTTAACTGGTGTGATAAGACCCCTTGCTATGGCCATTCGAAATATACTCTCAGTTGCCTGAAAAGAAAGGCAATTTTAAGAATGCATAAATTGTCAATGGGTACCATTCTAAAATATTACTCATGGCACTGAACAATGTTTCAGTAGTAGGCACTTACATCTTAGAAACAAACCTCTTAAAATGCTCATGCTGTGAATCCATCTGTCCTGAAATGATTTTTTTTCTTCTGATTAATTTTCATGCAATGCAGCAGGCAAGGGACAAACCAATTTGGAAAGTTCCAAAATTCTCCCCACATGTAGCAAAGCATTCTTTCAGAAATCTCATAACTAATTTATAATACCTTGAAAAAATTCACTTTCCCTCACATTAACAACTGTTCTGCAGTCCCCTCCCCTCCTTAACACTGTAATCATCTTCTGTCTCAAATATTTATCCATTTGACCTCCTAAAAGATGCATATATCCCTGCCACAGTAACCTCTCATGAAAAGGTGTTCCACATTTCAACAGCCTTGATAAAGAAAGTATTCCTAACATCTCCCATTTTCCTGGTTTTAAATTGAATGCACCTCATTTTTGACTTTCCTACCAGAGGAAGTAGTATTTCTCTATTCAAGTCATTTCTCCAATAGCCCAGATTTTCTGAAGGGGTAGGTGCTTTGGCAAAACTGAAGTTTTGGCAGGCTCAATGTCAGTCTGAATTTCACACTTTTAGAAGGAATCCATGGCACCAAGGAACAGGGAAAGCAGCAAGACTGATCAACCAACTTGATTGAAAAATTCTAGCAAACAAGATTGCAAGTAAAAAGCTGGCATTATAGACCACATTCAAATCATTGTACAGAAATCAAAATAAAGATTGTGACGATTACAATCCCTGTACAGCAGACATAAGCCAAAATAACTAAATTTATCAAATGACCCCAAAGAGGGGATTATCAACAAGATTCCTCCTTTACTTTAAGATGAATCAGATCCATGAATTAACAAACAAATGCTATCTTAAATAAAAAATACGTTTCACTTTAAATAGCGCAACAAAAATATACCTCAAGTATTTGCATCATTCCCTACAGAATTGTAGTATTACGGTTACACAGTTCCACAGTATGCTGTTCTTTATTCAGGTAGCACAGGTCACCTATCCAACAACAGCTTCGAGTTTTCTGTGTACAATAATCATCAGCAAATCACACTCACACAATGCCTCTCTCCCTGGGTGACGATAGTCCCGATGACTTAGCTTTCCAGATAACACCCAGGTTCATAGTTTGGACACTTCTAGGAAAACGTCCAGTTCGTTGGCAGCTCTGAGCTAGTCACACAGCTTTCCAGGTTTTAGATCTTTTTGGCTGACTCTCAAAATATCTCCATGGGCTCCTGTCATTTTTTTTCAGAAAAACTGACCACTTCCTGCGAGTGATTTGCTTCTCCTCCTCACAAGAGTTCTGTGTTCCTTTTAGTGTCTCTGTCTACTTTCTCTTTGTATCCGCAGTGTGCACTGATCACTTTCACCTTCTAGATCTTGTTTATCTCTTTTTTGTCTGCCAGCCACGCAGCTTTTTTTGTATTTTCCTGCCTGATGGCACTGCTGCTCAGTCAAGGGTCCCCAGATTACATGAACCAGTATGTCTTATTATCCAAAAGAGTACAATTGAACACTTAACAATTGATGCAAACCTTAAAAGTCATTTTCAAACATTCTTAAACACAAGTACAGATTCCCATATGACTTTGAATAAAATCAAATTTTCCCTACAGTACTGCTTCTGGGTCATAGGTCATCACAAGACAAACATGGGGAAAAAGATAGAAACTTAAATAGCAAAATACAAACTTAAAGAATAAGTTTTAACTTGAAAGAGGGAATGAGATTCTATATGTGCCAAACCGGAGAAGTTGTTCATCAATAATTATGACTTATTACTTCAGTAAAGCCTGAGTTGCTCCTCAGTCCCACAGGCTCCTTTACTATGAGCTCATTAATTCATCCTGTCTCAGTGCATGTGTAAGAAGTCTCACAACACCAGGTTAAAATCCAACAGGTTTATTTGGTAGTAAACGCCACTAGCTTTCGGAACGCTGTTCCTTCGTCAGGTGAGTGGGGAGTTCTGATCACAAACAGGGCATATAAAGGCACATACAGCTTACAGAATACTGATTAGAATGTGAATCTTTGCAGCTAATCAGCTAATCAAGTCTTAAAGGTGCAGGCAATGTAAGTGGAGATAGCATTAAGCGTAGGCTAAAGAGATGTGTATTGTCTCCAGATAGGACAGTAAGTGAGATGTTGCAAATTCAGGCAAGTCACAGAGGTTACAAATAGTGTGACGTGAACCCAAGATCGCAGCTGAGGCCGTCCTCACGTGTGCGGAGCTTAGCTATCAGTTTCTGCTCAGCAACTCTGCGCTGTCGTATGTCGTGAAGGCCGCCTTGAAGAACGTTTACCCAAAGGTCATTGCATGTGACCACGTCTGAATCAGCTTGCTCTCTGGTTATCTCCAGAACGTGGTGCTCAAGCTAAAAACAAATCGCTGAACTCAGTTCAGGGTAACTTTGTCAATCTAATTCATTCAATCTATATAGAGATAAAAATAACCCATCATTAGTTGCCTTTATACCAGACACATTATTTCTTTGTGATTTTTTTTTCTTTATTCGTTCATGGGTTGGGGATGGCAGTGGCACACTCACTATCTATTATCCATCCCTAAGTGCCTTTGAACCGAGTGATTTGCTAGGCCATTTCAGAGGGCATTCAGAGTGAACCATATTGCTGAGGATTTGGCATCATGTGCGGAATGTGCATGCGTTGTCCTCGAATCCACTAATGTAAATGATTGGGCCATGGCGATAGTACCCATGATGAAGAAAGATGGTTCGGTACTCATATGTGGTGATTTTCAAATCACTGTCAATACAGTACTATGTCCACAGCAGTACCCTCTGCTTTTAATTGATGATTTATTTTCAGAGTTGGCAAGAGGCCAGCATTTCAATAAAGTTGACCTTAGTCAAGTTTACCTCTAGATAAATGGGGTCTATTTCAGAATCATGACACACAAGGGGCTATTCAGGTATAAAACGCTTCCAACTTTATTGGAAAATTTATTGACAAATTTATTGGAGTTCTATGAGGATGTGTCTAGGGCGGTGGATAGAGGAGAGCCGGTGGATGTGGTCTTTCTGGATTTTCAGAAGGCATTTGACAAGGTACCTCACAAGAGGTTATTGCAGAAGGTAAGGGGGCATGGAGTTGGGGGTAGGGTGTTAGCATGGATAGAGGATTGGTTGTCAAATAGGAGGCAGAGAGTGGGGGTTAATGGGTGCTATTCGGATTGGTGGTTGGTGACTAGTGGAGTGCCCCAGGGGTCGGTGCTGGGGCCTCAGCTATTTACCATTTATATAGATGATCTGGAGGAGGGAACCGAGTGTATGGTGTCGAAATTTGCTGATGACACCAAGGTTGGGGGAACGGCAAATTGTGCGGAGGGTGTGGAGAGTCTGCAGAAGGATCTAGATAGGCTGGGCGAATGGGCCAGGAAATGGCAAATGGAATTTAATGTTGGCAAGTGTGAGGTGGTCCACTTTGGTAGGAATAATGGTAGGAAGGACTATTACTTACGTGGCGAAAAACTGCAGCAGGCGACGGTGCAGAGGGACCTCGGGGTCCTTGTGCATGAGTCGCAAAAACCCAGCTTGCAGGTGCAGCAGGTGGTCAGGAAGGCGAATGAGATGCTGGCCTTCGTAGCGAGGGGGATTGAATATAAAAGTAGGGAGGTCTTGCTGCGGCTGTATAGGGCATTGGTGAGGCTGCAGCTGGAGTACTGTGTGCAGTTTTGGTCGCCGTACTTACGCAAGGATATTTTGGCCTTGGAGGGAGTGCAGACGAGGTTTACTAGAGTTGAGGGGGTTGAGCTATGAGAGGCTGAATAAACTAGGCTTGTACTCATTAGAATTTAGAAGAATGAGGGGAGATCTCATTGAGACGTATAAGATGATGAATGGGATGGATAGGATAGAGGTGGAGAGACTCTTCCCGCTCAGAAAGGATAGTAGGACTAGGGGGCACAGCCTCAAGATAAAGGGGGGGCGGTTTAGAACGGAGTTGAGGAGGAACTTCTTCACTCAAAGGGTGGTGAATCTCTGGAATTCTCTGCCCGTTGAGGTGGTGGAGGCTGCCTCGCTAAATATTTTTAAGACGCAGGTTGATGGGTTTTTGATAAGCGAGGGGATTAAGGGTTATGGGGAGAGGGCGGGAATGTGGAACTGAGCCACAACAGATCAGCCATGATCTTATTGAATGGCGGGGCAGGCTCGAAGGGCTAGACGGCCTACTCCTGCTCCTATTTCTTATGTTCAACTTGGCATTACTTCTGCACCTGCACTGTTCTAACGTGCTATGGATCAAATTCTAATGGAATAGAAGTAGTCCGGTGATACTTGGATGATATCATAGTTACTGGAAAGAATCATAGAATTTTACAGCACAAAAGGGAGCCATTCAGCTCATCACGTCAACACTGGCTCTAGAAAGAGGGGCCCAGCTATTCCCACTCTCCAGCCCTATCTCTTTAGTCCTCTAAGTTCATCACTTTCAAATATGCATACAACTCTTTTGAAACCTCCTATGGAATCTTCCTCCACTACTCTCCTATACAGCGCATTTCAAGTCCCAACAACTCTCTGTGTAAACAGGTTTCTCTTCATCTCATTCCTTGCTCTCTTGCTGACTATCTTGAAATTGTGACCCCCCCTAGTCATTGGCATACCAACTAGTAGAAACAGATATCCTTCTTTACCATGTCAAAATTGTTCAGAATTTTGAACACCTCACTAAGGTCAAGAATAAACCCAATTTTTCTAATCTTTCCTTGTATCTTTCCTGATATAATTCTAGTAAATCTCCTTCACACACTCTTCAGGGCTTTAGCATCCTTCCTTAAATAAGGTGCCCAGAACGGAACACAATACTCCAAATGTGATCTGACCAATGATTTGTAGGGGTTTAGCATCATTTCCTTGCTTTTATATGCTATGCCTCTATTTATAAACTCAAGGATCCTATTAGCCTTCTTAACTGCTTCATCTTGGCTGCCACCTTCAATGAATTATGCACTTGAACCCCAAGGTCCCTCTGCTGCTGTACTCCCCTCAAAGTTGTACCATTGAGCGTGTATTGTCTCCCAACATTTCTTCTACCAAAATACGTTACCTCACATTTCGCTGCATTGAAGTTCATCTGCCAGATGTCTACCCATTTGGCCAACTTGTCAATGTCCCTCTAAAATCACTCAGCATCATCAAGATTCACTATTCTCTCCAGCTTAGTATTATTAAGAATAAAGAAGAGCATCTTCAAAGTTTAGATGCCACATTCCACTGCCAATAGAAGATTACAGACAAGTACAGAAGGATAAATGTGAATTCTTCAAATCTTCAATTAAATACCTGGGCACATCGTAGATACAAAGGGACTGCACAAATCGTCTTCAAAAGTAAAAACTATAACTGTGGCACCTGCACTTCAAAACGCCAATCAGCTGTGAGTGTTTCTGGGCTTATTAAACTATTATGGAAGGTTTGTCCCTAATCTAGCAACTATTCTCAAGCCTTTACATAACTTACTGTGTCAAAACAGGAAATGAAAATGGGTACAAGAAGACAAGCTAAGAAGACATTATTAAAGTCAGAAACAGTGACACACTTCGATCCAAAGTTGGCTTGCGACACATTAGCTTACGGGGTGGGAGCTGTGCTTTCTCAAATAATGCCCAATGGTGAACAGAAGTCAATAGCATTTACATCAAGATTCTTAAACAAAGCAGAGATGAACTATACACAGATAGAGAAGGAAGATCTCTACGTAATTTTTAGGAACAAACATTTTTACCAATACCTATATGGAGCGAAATTAACTTTATTAACAGATCAACCACTGACAACAATACTCAGGCCACACACCAGTATCCCACTTCTAGCAACAAGCTGGATGCAGAAATAGGCTTTGCTGTTGTCAGCACATAAATACACAATAAAATATCAATCAAATCTCCATGGGAATGCTGATGGACGCTTCAGATCACCTTTATCTAATGAGACATCTCAAAGTTGATGACATTCCAGGGCAAGTTAAGAATTATATCAGAAATGATCCACTACAGTCAGAAGTTGTGGACCTAGCAGTGGCAAAACCATGGGAACAAATCCAGAGTTGAAGCCACATGTTATCCGAAGATTTGAACTATCCGTATAGACTGGTTGCCTCCTCTGGAGAATGAGGGTCATCATTCCACCGCTGTTAAGGAAACGTATCCTAAACCAACTTCATGAAGGTCACTGAGGAGGAGTAAGGACGAAGGAGATAGCCAGAAGTTATTTTTGTTGGCCAGGATCCAATAGCAAAATTGAGGAGAAGGCAGGTATTTATTTGGCTTATGCAAAAGTTCAAAACCTGCTGCCATTAGCATCATTACACCCATGGGAATGGCTAGAAGGGTCTTGGAAAAAAGTTCATATAGATTATACCAGACTAAAGAACAGATGTTTTTCATTGTGATAGATGCGCACTCAAAATGGCTTGTAGTCACCATTATAAAGAATATGTCCTAGGAGACAACAATAGAAAGACTGGGAGAGATTTTTGCAAGATTCGGCTTATCTGAACAACTGGTTAGCGAAAATAGGCACAATTCATTTTGCAAGAATTCGCAAATTATCTGAAGCAGAACAGAATCCAACACATCCAATCTGCTCCTTATCATCCTGCCACAAATGTGGTGGCTAAAAGGTTTGTTCAGACAATGAAGCATTCATTGAAGGCTCGTGAGCAAGGATCACTGTCTGAATGACTAAGCCAATTGCTGGTGACATACAGGAATAAGACACATTCGACAACCCAAAACTCTGCAGCACTACTCATAATAAAACATCAGTTAAACACAACACTTGATTTGCTGAAGCCACCCAAGACAAAATAAATTGTTGAGAAGAAGCAGCAAAGTCAAATTTTGTGACATGAGAACAGGGATAAACGGTGTTTTTCAGAAAAGTCAGGATGCATTGATACAATCTGTGAGAAGTAGATACTTCCCATATCAGCTTGGACAGGACCAGTCTCCTACATCATTCAAGCTCGGGACAATGTACCATGGAATCCATACAATGCAGAAAAAGGCCATCTGGCCCATTGATTCTGTATTGAATCTCCAAAAGTGCATCCAAGCCAGGCTCTCCCTGACACTCTATCCTGGTAACCATTTAGCATGGCTAATCCACCCAGCCTGCACACCTTTAGACTGTGGGAGGAACCACAGCATCCAGACGAAACCCTGCAGAGACAAGGAGAAATCAAACCAGGGTTCTTGGCAATTGTGAGGCAGTAGTGCTAACCACTGTGCCATCGTGTGGAGACACTTGGATCAACTTTTAGCAACTGGAACTATTTGCCAGAGACAGAGTAAACCTGGGGTCTGCAACAAAACATGCCAACCTAGGCATTCCTCAGAACTTGACATTCCCACAAACAACGGTGAAAGACAGTACCTCAGTTGAGAACACTTCAACTCCGAGTCAACTTCTGAACACTGCATCAATTCTGAAGGCAACACGAACGACTTTCAAACTTTTGTGTTCGCTGCAGACTCGATGGGCCTCTTTCTGCACTGTTGGCTTCTATGATTCTAAACCAAAAACACCAGAAGTTGCAACCAACGTGAAAAACAGACACCTAAGGTTTTCTGGCAATCATCCAGAAATCGCCATCCTCTGAAATGTCTAACCTATTGACTGTTATATTTATTAGTTGTTCATATTGAAAATTTTGATCGTTAACATTATACTGTATTTAATTGTAGAAATCTCTGATGTAAATAGGGAGAAAAATGTTGCGCATTCATGTTTGTACCAAGTTGGAACAAGGTCACTTTAAGAGTCCAATCACTGACATATTGATGACATCATCAGCCAATGGACAGTCTATCCTAACAGTCTGTAGAGTAAACACCTTTCTAATAAAACTCTTGTTTGTTTGTACCTTTGTGGTCTGCAAGCCTATCCTTTAAAAATACCAAGTCATCATCAGCTAATTCTCAAATAATTTCCACAAAGGTGTCAGTAGGAAGGTCCCCACACAAAATGCAAATTGAAGGAAAGGGAACAAATATAAGAACATAAACATAAGAACATAAGAAATAGGAGCAGGAGTAGGCCAACTAGCCCTTTGAGCCTGCCCTGCCATTCAATAAGATCATGGCTGATCTGTCGTGGCTCAGTTCCACATTCCCGCCCTCTCCCCATAACCCTTAATTCCCTCTCTTATCAAAAACCCATCAACCCGCTTCTTAAAAATATTTAGCGAGGTAGCCTCCACCACTTCAACGGGCAGAGAATTCCAGAGATTCACCACCCTTTGAGTGAAGAAGTTCCTCCTCAACTCCGTTCTAAACCGCCCCCCCTTTATCTTGAGGCTGTGCCCCGTAGCCCTACTATCCTTTCTGAGCGGGAAGAGTCTCTCCACCTCTATCCTATCCATCCCATTCATCATCTTATACGTCTCAATGAGATCTCCCCTCATTCTTCTAAACTCTAACAAGTACAATCCTAATTTATTCAGCCTCTCCTCATAGCTCAACCCCCTCAACTCCGGTATCAGCCTAGTAAACCTCCTCTGCACTCCCTCCAAGGCCAAAATATCCTTGCGCAAGTACGGCGCCCAAAACTGCACACAGTACTCCAGCTGCGGCCTCACCAATGCCCTATGCAGCCGCAGCAAGACCTCCCTACTTTTATATTCAATCCCCCTCGCTATGAAGGCCAGCATCCCATTTGCCTTCCTGACCACCTGCTGCACCTGCAAGCTGGGTTTTTGCGACTCATGCACAAGGACCCCGAGGTCCCTCTGCACCGTCGCCTGCTGCAGTTTTTCTCCACGTAAGTAATAACCCTTCCTACCATTATTCCTACCAAAGTGGACCACCTCACACTTGCCAACATTAAATTCCATTTGCCATTTCCTGGCCCATTCGCCCAGCCTATCTAGATCCTTCTGTAGACTCTCCCCACCCTCCACACAATTTGCCTTTCCACCAATCTTGGTGTCATCAGCAAATTTCGACCCCCTACACTCAGTTCCCTCCTCCAGATCATCTGTATAAATATGATGAAATGACTTATTGTTAAGGAAGTAGTCTCATTATAGCTCTTTTTAACACACAGCACAAGGAATCACAAAAAAGCACGACCTTATCTTTATGGTCATATTCCCAGATTTGAGGAATTTAAAGTTCATTGGTTCTCCTTAAGAGTGACAATAGCAGAGACAACTCACAATTAAAAACAAGTGTGATAGAAATAGGGCTCATAACAAGTAAATGCAGCAACTAAAAACAGAACAATTGTTTTCTCGTGAATCTAAGTGGCATAATACCTTACCATATTATATACCTAAAGGGAGAACACTCCTTGTACAACGGCACCTAATCTTAATGGGGCTGATGTGAACTAGTTTAAATTATCCAACATCCATAGCAACTTCAAGCTCTATTTCTCCCACACACCCTCGGCAACAAAAAAGGGGAGGGAATATGTTATACAAGCTTTTGTGTTCATTGGAATTGCTTTCTTTCATCAGTCTTCCCACCAACATTTTTAAGGATGTTTCAGCCAAAGAGAGTAGTCTGTGAATCCAGTTAAGCTTCTTTTTTCTATTGAGAATCACTGGTGTGTGGGCTCTCTTTCTGTACAAGCAAGAGATCTTTTTAATACACTGGTACTTATACACCACACCACATGTCAAAGCCATTCAAATACAAGGCGAATCTGCAACCCTTGAAAGGTTGGTACCACAGATTCTTGACAGAAGCTGCACACTTGATGTGTTCCGTGTCACTAAGAAGATTAACACAACAAGTATAGCTTCCTTTCTGAAAAGAAAAAGAGAAGAGGCCACCTGGACCCATTACAAAGTGACAAAGGATAAGCTTCTAACGGCTGCGATAACTTCATTAGGTCAAAGGGAGTGGTGAAAGAAAATTCTGATGTGTAGAAAATAAGCATGCAAACAAAGAATCAATAAAACTTTCCTGCACATTGCAAATGACATGATCAGCCATTGTTCCAGGCCATGCAACCTCAGAAATTTCATGTTCTGTAACTGTTTACAGTCAAGTAAAATCACTGATTTTGAAAGCCAGCCAAAATAATTTTACAACAGCATCATTTGTGTATTCTCAATTTTCTTTGTCTTTACATACCAATTTCTTGATTCCATCATGCAAATACAAAGCTCTCCTCCAGCAATAAAAAGTGCTTGTTGTAATTCCATACCAACACAGCGCTGCAAATAAACACCAACTATCACTGTACATGCTGGATAGTCAATAGAGAAGTTTTTTGTTAAAACGTACTTCTAATTAGATGAACAGAACAGTTAACACTGTCTGGGACAAGTCATTTTAGAAGATGAGTTGGAAAGAGAGCCTATACAGAACAGAAACATACAGACTTGATTGTGTGCAGCAATTCAGGCATAGTGATTAATCTTCATTCAACAACAACTTGGATTTCCATAGCATTGTTAAAGAAGTAAAATATTCCAAGATGTTTTGTAGGAGGATTATCAAATAGAATTCAACCACAAGCCACATCAAAAGATATTGTTGCAGAAAGCTTGTTAAGAAAGATAGGTTTTAAGGACTGCCTAAAAGAAGAAAAGGGGCTGACAGGTCAGGAAAGTTTAGGGAGAGAATTCCAGAGCTAAGCGTCTTGGCAGTTGAAGATAGACATTGCTTCCCCTCCTTTTCCTTCCCAAAATATATCACTACACACTTCTCTGCATTAAGTATCATCTGCCGCATGTCCACCCATACAACGAGGCTATGTCCTCTTGTGGTGTGTCACTGTTACCCTCGGTTGACAATACAATACTTCCAAATTTAGTGTCATCTGCACATTTTGAAGTTGTACCCTACATTCCCAAGTCTATATCATTAACATAGATCAACAAAAGCAATGATCCTAATATCAACCCCTGGGGAGCCCCACTGTACATTTCCCGCTAGTCTTAAAAAAAAACAACTGTTCAGTACTACTCTGTTTACTGTCACTCAGTGAACCTCTTAAGCATGCTACCACTATCTTTTTTTATTACATGGCTTTTGAAAGTCCAAGTACGCCACATTAACTGTCTTACCTTCATAGACCGTCCTTGTTACCTCATTTAAAACGCAATCAAATGAGTTAAACAAGATTTGCTTTTAAAGAAATCCAGCATGGATTTAAGTTTTAAGTTTATTTTGTTCGTGTCACAAGCAGGCTGACATTAAATCTGCAAAGTTACTGTGAAAATCTCCTAGCTGCCACACTCTGGCGCCTATTCGGGTACACTGATGGAGAATTTAGCATGGCCAATGCACCTAACCAGAACATCTTTCAGACTGTGAAAAGAAACCGGAGCATGCAGAGGAAACCCATGCAGACACGACGAGAGCAAGCAGACTCCGCACAGACAGTGAGCCAAGCTGGGAGTCGAACCCTGGGGTTGTGAGGCAGCAATGCTAACCATTGGGCCACAACTTTTGTCCAAATTACTGCTAATTTTGCCCCTTATTATGGATTGTAAAAGATTTCCTACCACCAAGGTTGAATAGACTGACCTGTAGTCACTGGGCTTATCCTTACACCTCTTTTCGAACCCGGGTGTAACTTTGGAACACTCTGGTCCTCTGGCAGCACCTTTGAATCATGTGACACGACACACCCTCCACCTCCCTTCCCATAATAACTGTTGAGCCAGAGCAATAGCCGCTGACCTGGAGGAGTTGTCCTTCCCCAATCACACAAGACATCTCTGACCACTTCGAATTTTTCAGAAACTGACCTCTTCTTCAGAGGGTGCCTCCACGTTAAGATGTTCTCTCTTCCTCTATCTTGACCAATGGGGCTGCCCTCAAGGTGACCTTTATTGGACAGTGAGCCCATTCACAGCCATTAACTGGACCTTGAAAAATCCAGATGGGCATGCCTGGACACGCCATGTGAAATCAGGACCAGAACTGAACCAGCAGCCAGGTTCCCAATGCAGAATTGATCATCCCAAGTATCTCATTTCATCTATATCCTATTTCACTATGACATCATCTTCCTTGGTACATACAGAGGCAAAGTAATCATTTAGTTCCTTAGCCATGTCCTCTGCCTGTCTGCATAAATCCCTGTTCTAGTCCCTCATCGATCCATCCTCTCCTTTTACCACCCACAAACTTATAAAAGAATTTTGGATTCTCTTTTATGTTGGTTGACAATTTCATCTCATACTTTCCTGAAGCTTGAAAGCAAAACAATGATTTTGAATGGAAAAGGGGTGGTCAGTTGAACAAAATAAACTTGCAGGGTTATACGGATTGAGTAAAGCATAGAGACGGAGTGCTCCAGATGGAGTTGGCATAGACTTCAAGGAGCAAAAGGTCTCCACCTGTACTGTAAATAGCTCAATAAATTTCTCTCTACTTCTCTTATTAGTTTATTTTTGTTTCCCTAAGAACATTTTAATATTATACAGCCTCATTTATATTACGGATAGGACTTTAAACTAAATAGTTGGGGGGGTTCAGAATTTAAAAATCGTAAGTTTAAGGAGAAGGTAGGGGTACAGGTTAATGATGATGCTGATTATTATCAGGTTGTGTGAACATATTACACCAAGGAATCATACAAAAGTAGAAAAAAATTAATAGGACAAACTTAAAGGTTTTGCACATGGTATCCAGTATAAAATTAATGAGTTAACATCACAAATAGATAGAAAGGGATATGATTTGACGATGATTTCTGAGATGTGGTTACAAGACCACCAGGTCTGGGCATTGAATATCCAAGGGTACTCAATATTTCAGAAAGATAAACAGAAAGGAAAAGGGAAGTGGTGTAGCTTCGTTAGTAAAGGAAAGGATCAATGTTTTAGTGAGAAATAATGTGGCCACTGGAGATCAAGATGTAGAATCAGTCTGAGTAGAAATAAGAAATGGCAAGGGACAGAAGTCCTGATGGGAGTAATCTATAGATCCACTAATATTTTTTCCAAAATAGGACACAGTATAAACCAGGAAATCATGGATGATTTTAATATGCACGTAGACAAGATTAATTAAGTGCCAAGGATAGTCTCCAGGGACAGTTCATAGATTGCATTGGAGATTTTTCTTGGAACAATGTGTTGTCAAACCAACTAGACAGCAGGCTATTTTGGATTTAGTAATGAGTGATGCGATGGGATTAATTCATGATCTTGTAGGAAATAATCCTCTTGGGAAAAGTGATCATTGTATGCTTGAATTTCAAATTCAGTTGAGGACAATAAATCTGAGTCCCAAACTAGTGTTCTGGTGTTAAATGAAGGAAATTTCATAGGCATGATGATAGTTTTGACCCTAGAGAAATGGTGGGCGGGGGGGGGGGGGGGACCAAAATGTAGGGCATATTAGAAAAAGGCTAACATAACATCCAAAGAACAAAGAACAGTACAGCAAAGGAAACAGGACCTTCGGCCCTCCAGTCCTGTACCACGCAATGGTCCAACTAGACCATTCGTTTGTATACCTCCATTCCCAGGCTGCTCATGTGTCTATTCAGGCAATTCTTAAACAAAGCCAGCATGTTTGCCTCCACCACCCTACTTGGCAGTGCATTCCAGGCCCCCACCACCCTTCTTGGCAGTGCATTCCAGGCTCCCACCACCCTCTGCGTAAAAAACGTCCTTCTGATATTGGAGTTGTACCTCGCCCCTCTCACCTTGAGCCTGTGACCCCTTGTGATCGTCACCTACGACCTGGGAAAAAGCTTCCCACTATTCACCCTATCTATACCCTTCATAATTTTGTACACCTCTATTAGGTCTCCCCTCATTCTCCATCTTTCCAGGGAGAACAACCCCAGTCTACCCAATCTCTCCTCATAGCTAAGACCCTCCATACCAGGCAACATCCTGGTAAATCTTCTCTGCACTCTCTAAAGCCTCCACATCCTTCTAGTAGTGCGGCAACCAGAATTGGATGCAGTACTCCAAATGTGGCCTAACCAGCGTTCTATACAGCTGCAATATCAGGCTCCAGCTTTTATACTCAATACCCTGTCCTATAAATGCAAGCATACCATATGCCTTCTTCACCACCTTCTCCACCTGTGCTGCCACCTTCAGGGATTTGTGGACTTGCATACCTAGGTCCCTCTGTGTTTCTATACTCTTGATGGCCCTACCATTTATTGTATAGCTTCCCCCTACATTAGTTCTTCCAAAATGCATCACCTCGCATTTATCTGGATTAAATTCCATCTACCATTTCTCCGCCCAATTTTCCAGCCTTTCAAAAAGGGAGAAAGGCAAAAAAGTAGAAAATGATAGACAAGATAGTTTAACGCCTGTCATTCAGAAATTGTTGGAATCCATTATCAAGGAAGTAATAATGGGACATTTGGAAAGTCAAAATGCAAAATGGTAGGGCCATCAAGAGTATAGAAACACAGAGGGACCTAGGTGTGCAAGTCCACGAATCCCCGAAGGTGGCAGCACAGGTGGAGAAGGTGGTGAAGGTGGTGAAGAAGGCATATGGTATGCTTGCATTTATAGGACAGGGTATTGAGTATAAAAGCTGGAGCCTGATACTGCAGCTATATAGAACGCTAGTTAGGCCACATTTGGAGTACTGCGTCCAATTCTGGTCGCCGCACTACTAGAAGGATGTGGAGGCTTTAGAGAGTGCAGAGAAGGTTTACCAGGATGTTGCCTGGTATGGAGGGTCTTAGCTATGAGGAGAGATTGGGTAGACTGGGGTTGTTCTCCCTGGAAAGATGGTGGTGAAGGTGGTTTTATGAAGGGTAAACCATGTCTGACTAATCTATTAGCGTTCTTTGAAAATGTAACAAAGTGGATAATGGGAATCCTGTAAATGTAGTGTATCTGGATTTCCAGAAGGCATTTGATAAGGTGCCACACAAAAGGATAATATACAAGGTAAGATCCTATGGGGTTGGGGGTAATATATTAGCTTGCAGAGATGATTGGCTAATCAGTAGAAAGTAGAGATTGGGGGTATATCTTTTTCTGGTTGACGAGCTGTAACTTGTGTTGTGCCACAGGGCTCGATCCTCAGGACCCAACTATTTACGATCTATATTAATGACTTAGGTGCAGGGATAGAATGGACTATAGCCAAACTTGTAGTTAACACTAAAATAGGTGGGAAAGTGAGTTGCAGTGAGGAAATAAAAAAATTACAAATGGATTTGGATAGGTTAGGTGGGCGGGCAAAAATCTGGCAGACAAAATTGAACATGGATAAGTGTTCAGGTATCCATTTTGGTTAGAGGAATAAAAAGACAGCGTATTATCTAAATGGAGAGAAATTTCAAAATGTTATGGATCTGGGTGTCCTGACGCATGAATCACAGAAAGTTAATATGCAGATGTAGCAGGTAATAAGAAAGGCAAATTAAATTTTGGCATTCACTGGTAATGGAATAGAGTATAAAAATAGCGAAGAATTGCTGCAATTGTATACAGCATTGGTAAGACCACATCTGGAGTACTGTGCAGTTTTATTCCCCTTTTTTGAGGAAGGATGTAAATGCATGAGAGGCAGTTCAGAGAAAATTCTAGATTGACTCCAGGAATGAAGGGTTTGACTTGTGAAGGGAGATGAGCAATTTAGACCAATACTCACTGGAGTCAGAAGAGATCTAACTGAGGTATATAAGATACTAAAAGAGGATGACAGGGTAGATATGGAGCAGATGTTTCCCCCTTTGGACATTCTGGAGTAAGAGCTGGTGGCACAGTGCTTAGCACTGCTGCCTCACAGCACCAGGGCCAAAGGTTCGATTCCTGGCTTGGGTCACTGGCTGTGCAGAGTTTGCACGTTCTCCCCATGTCTGCATGTCTCTCCTCCAGGTGTTCCAGTTTCCTTCTACAGTCCGAAAGACATGCTGATTAGGTGCATTGACCATTCTAAATTCTCCCCCAGTGTACCTGAACAGGCACCGGAATGTAGCGACTAGGGATTTTCACAGTAACTTCATTGTATTGTTAACGTAAGTCTACTTGTAACACTAATAAATAAACTTTTAAAACTGAGAGGCCATAGTTTTAGACTGAGGGATGGTAGATTTAAAACAAAACTGAGGAGGAATTAATTCACTCAAAGTGTCTTGAATCCATGAAATTCTGAGTGCAGTGGATGCCAGATCATTAAACAATTTTTTCTAATTAGAAACAATTGTTTCTAATTAGTAGTAAGATGAAGGCAGGAAGGTGGAGATGAGGCCAAGATGAGATCAGGCATGGTCATCTTGAATGGCGCAGCAGGCTCAAGGGGCAGAATTACTACCGATCCTAGTTCATCATTCTGACACCTGTCAAATTGCTCTTTTTCTGCTTGATCTTATTCACCATTTTATTTGTCAACAAAGCTCTGGCTTTGTACTACCATTCCTCCTTTTGGCGTGTACCTTAACTGTACGTAAAGTGCCTCCTCTTTAAAGCAGGACATTGTTCAGTGGCTGTTTTGCCTGCTAATCTCGCATTCCAATTTATATGAGCCGGATCCATTCTCATCCACTGAAATTGGTCCTTCCCAATTCATTCCTTATACTTTATACTCCTTATACTCCTTTCCGTATCCTACCTTATGATTATTGCCCCCAAAATATTCCGCTACTACCACTTGATCTACCTCATTTCCAAGAACCAGACCCAATAATGCCCGCTTCTTATTGGGCCATCAACATGGATACCATGATCAATCCTCAACTCTAATCAAATAGAGTCTGTCCTTCTACCTTCTCGAACATCCTCTCTCTCTCTCTCCACCACTATAATATTCTCCTAAATCAACACTGCTACCCTCCCTCCTCCTTCCTTTCTTTCCCTATCTTTCCTGAACACACTTTATCCAGGAACAGCAATCCTGCCTTTTTGATCCACACAAACCAGCTCCTTACCCACAATCAGATTCTGCAAAGCCTCCTTCTTTGGGTTGGAAACAATGATCTAGAAAATTCTCCTGACCACGCTTCACTTCCCTGGCACCAATCTTACTTAGCATGCCCCGTGTGTGCCCATACATGCTCTGTTAACCTAATTTAGACCTTTGAATGTTTCATTCAGTCAGTAAATGATTGCAAATAGAATATCTACATTTAAAAATACATCATCCAAGTGGCATTATTCACTTAACTCACTTCAAAATTCTGCAGTTTGTATTGGGTTATGTTGAAGCAGCCAATGCAACTGGTTATCCCATGAGTAATAACATGATAAAATTTCTTGGTCATTTTAGAATCATTTAAAATACTCAATTGGAAGGATATTATGAAAAACAATTTTGCGTTTTATGTTGGCGGTGGTGAAGCAATGATGAAGAATCAGATTTTTCCATGTCAATGTACTAATATTTCATTGATTAATTTTGTTCATAACTTTCCATAATCCATCACTACTCTTGTAGATAAAGATTCATCAAATAGGGATTTCCACACCAATACCTCTTAAAACAGGTTCTTTACGACAGCAAAATTGCACATCATGTACTGATGGAGCTACAAGTCTCCTGCCAGATTTGAGAGCTAAATTTTATATACAGGTGGGAAGTCAACTCAAAAAAAAAAGGCTTCTACACAACAACCTAAACAGTGGCAGCACGAAAGCAAGAATAATGATTTACATTGTTGCATCAGTGAGAAAAGCTACATGGGTTGTCATAGAATCCCATGGAACCATAGAATCCCTACAGTGCGGAAGCAGGCTATTCGGCCCATTGTGTCTGTACCAACTCGTTGAAAGGATATCTTATCCAGGCCTATTTCCTTAACCCAACATACTTACTCCGCTAATTCTTGTAACCTACACTTCTTGAGACACTAAGGGACAACTTAGCATGCGAATCCACCTAATCTGCACACCTTTGGACTGTGGGAGGAAACCAGAGCACCATGCAAACTCCACATAGACAGTCACTCATGGCCAGAATTGAATCCAGCGCTGTGAGGCAACAGTGTTAACCACTATACTACCGTGCCACCTATGCCGATGTTTCATTGAAGGGGTCAACATTAACTCTAAAGAGAAAAGACTGGACTTCTTTAAAATGTGAGCTTCCCAAAAATTGAAATGATCTTCCAAATATGAATTTCAGGAATTAATAATCAAACGCCAAAACACTGGTCATATTAAT
The DNA here is from genome assembly GCF_965287045.1 of Carcharhinus amblyrhynchos. Classification (NCBI taxonomy): domain Eukaryota; kingdom Metazoa; phylum Chordata; class Chondrichthyes; order Carcharhiniformes; family Carcharhinidae; genus Carcharhinus; species Carcharhinus amblyrhynchos. The sequence goes on from NC_137333.1 coordinate 51,839,712, forward strand.
TTTTGCTCAACAAATCTATGAAATGAGTTTCCAATTGTAATGTGCACCATTATTGTTAGAAAATATGTTAACTGGATCATAAATGTTGTAATTAAATAGGTCTATTATGTCTAGATAGAGAATCTAAACTTTTGAGCAAGGTAAAGTGAAAATGTATTGTCTCACACCAAAACTAGCAAATCCTCCAAGAAAAGCTACAAAATAAAAAGCATTCAATGCTATACTTCATATGTTGTCTTTCCTTGTTCATGATTTTTAGTACACCACGTAATTTTGAGGTATTTGGTCATTCATAAAACTAGATTTATTGGTACTTTGCTTTTTGCTTACCCAGGACAGCACTTAAGCTGCCTCGGCCCTCCCTGAACAAAACACCACCAATTATTGATTATTCTAGAGGCCTTTAAGATGTTCCTCAAGATCTACTACTTTAAACAGGTTTTTAAACACCATGCCTAGTAGCACCTTGCACTGCTCATTGCCTTAATTTATAACATCCCCATGAAACACCCTGATACATTTTATTATGTTAAAGGCAGTATACTCACTCTATAAGGTTTAAACCTTGACAGGGATTAACATTTCAGCTTACACATGATTCAGGTAATAAGGTCTATCTCAAAAGATCAAATAAATCATTTTCATTTTAAACAGTCATGAGCCCATGTAGCAAGTTTACATGGGCGAGTTGTGGAAATTTAGTACTTCATTAATGTATTTTCCTAGTTGTACACTCAACACATTTCTTCCAGTTCTACCCTGATTTATGTTTCTTTGCAAATAATCAAATGACAGAGAGCAAATTTTAGGGTACACACTTGTCTTAATTGGTGCAAAGGACACCTACTCCAGAGGGTACAATTAAGATGAAAACCTGAAACCTATTTCAATTAGTAATGTATTCTTCTTCCTCCTAGAAGTTTCCCACAAACCTGGATGCTAATCTCTTCATGCACTGAATCTAGAAATGATCACAATACCTCTCAAGGCAGGACAACAGAATTGACAGGTGTAAAGACCCACTCAAAACTCAATAAATCCTTCCTGCCAAAGAATGTAAACCGGTTATCTCCTTTGTGAATCAAGTAGTGAGGAATTTACATGAAAAAAAATTTTTTTTAAATTTTTAAACAAAAACTCTCCAAAAAGTGTAATTTATACATACAATAAACTTTGTTTTGTACACACACAAAATTTAAATTAAGTTCCTCTCTTGTTACCAGATTTTAACTTTTCTGTAAAAGTTGATCTTTCTCTACACCCTAGCTATGGCTGTAACACTACATTCAGCACTCTCGTCTTTCCTTCCCTATGTACGGTATGCTTTGCATAGCACACAAGAAACAATACTTTTCACTGCAAATTAATACTGTGACAATAATAAATCAAATCAAATCAGTTAAATAGGAAGCAATGTTTTGGAAATTAGAGAAAACTGAGAATGGAGTATTTTCTCATATGAATTTTCATACATATAATGTTTCATACCATGCATTTTCTCCACTTCTTTTCAAATTCTGAGTCTCATTTCTCAAAACTTTCCACTGACTATGTCTGTATGTTCGTATGTTCAGATGCAAAGGTCAGCTAATTTTAATTCAGCCTCCAGGTCTGCTAAAAGCAAGGTTCCCATTAAAGGTAATGGAAGAAGTGTTTTTTTTAAGCTATATGCACTGAGAAAGAGAGAGATGAATATTGCATCAATCGTTCTAGCCTCCAGAATTTCAATATGTGGTGGGAACATATAGGGAAAATTTACTCAAAAATTTAACTTAACAGGAACCCTGCCTCACAAAAGGAAATTGTCAATTACAGCATTTATAATCCTGAGAAATTCAAAACTTCCTCACTCTCCACTCCCATATGAAAAGAAAAGCAGTTTATATAGAATGCTGTAATTGTTTACTCCGAGATTAGCATTTCCTCCCAAGATAGTTACTGCAAACTTTGGGCTTCAGCTTTCACCATTGCTTACTTTCTAACGTTTTAAATAACGTTTTCAAAATTTCAATTTGCTCTACACAGAGGAATTGAAACGTTTATGTTTCTCTTCTAGGTTAAATATCATTTTGAAGAAAAACAAATGATTCTTCAACAGTTTGTTAAAAGTTCTCAAAAATCCTGAGGTGCTGATGAACTTGAGTTTAAAACAATTGAACAAATTCAAAATTAGATTGTTCTCTGGAGATTTCACGCACGGTGGAGACTTTACACATTGCCTTTCCCTCCCTCTTCCTCCTCATTCCCTTCCTGACCTTTGCAATATTCCACTGGCTGTGAAATCCTCCCATTCCTCTACCAATGTTACTCTGTGCACTAACTGCTAAATGGAGCATTACACAAATTGTAAACTTTCTTTCATTCCCTGCAAAATTAGAATTCTTGACTTTTGCTATAATCCATTGCACTTATGGATGGTGAATCACACAATTGGTGCCACCAACTTTCATGATAATTTTTTAAATTTTGCTGTGCCTGTTTCACTTGTGCAGTGCTTTCAAGTACATTAAATTATTATTGATAATACTAAATGATAGAATCAATGAAATTTCTAAACATGGATAGGACACTGTTCGTGTTTAGGTAACTTTATAAAATTATGAAGGGCATAGATAGAGTGAACAGTTGGAAGCTTTTTCCCAGGTCAGAAATGACAAACACAAGGGGTCACAACTTCAAGGTAAGGCGGGGGGCAAGGTTCAATACAGATATGCCGGGGACGTATTTTATACAGATGGTGGTGGGGGCCTGGAATGCACTACCAAGCAAGATGGTTGAGGCAGACATGTTAGCATCATTTAAGACTTATCTAGATAGCCACATGAACAGACTGGGAATAAAGGGATACAAACCGATGGTCTAGTTAGAAACACATGATCAGTGCAGGCTTGGAGGGCCAAAGGGCCTGCCCTTGTGCTGTACTGTTCTTTGTTCTTGCTGTGCAAGCCACACATCAGAATGAATTCATCCTGTTTCCCTGCTCTTTCCACATCAATGGAACATAGAAGTAGAATCATAGAAACCCTGCAGTGTAGAAGGAGGTCCATCAAGCCTGCACCAACAACAATCCCACCCAACCCTATCCCCGTAACCCCACCTATTTACCCTGCTAGCTCCCCAACACTAAGAGGGAATTTAGCATAGCCAATCAACCTAACCCGCACATTTTTGGACTGTGGGAGGAAACCAGAGCACCTCCAGAGGAATCCTTCACAGATACACGAGAACATGAGGGCAATAGTTCTTACTGAAAATACTGCCAGCCCACAATATAGCTTTTTTATGCAACCTTAACAGTGCATATTCGTCTTATTATTTTTCTTCCTCCTGCTCATGCAATTGCTGACTCTGGCTGATATATGGTTATATTGGCACCAGCAGTCCTGGTACTTTACCAAGCCTTTACAGTAAGAGCTGACAGGCTAAATGACAGTGGAAAGCATCAGACCTGGTCCCAAATGAGTGATTTCCAATAGGAGAGTCACAAGATAGTGATTGGGAGGGGGAATCATTTCACCCTTCCAAACCTAGGAATCTTAAATGTAGGACTATCAGTGCCACAACGTCCAACATTAAGTAATTCAGCCCAGGCAAGGGAGCAAATCTATGAATCTTCTCGTCTGTAACAAAGCATTTCAATAGCATTAATGTTTCATGGCTGACAGTGACCCATGATTGGAATTCAACCTGGGTCCCTGGCACTGTGAGGCAGCAGTGCTAAAGTAGTACGGCAACATCAGTTTATGATGTGGATGTGCCGGCGTTGGACTGGGGTAAACACAGTAAAAAGTCTGACAACACCAGGTTTTAGTCCAACCGATCTATTTGATAGTAAACTCTCAAGCTTTCAAGGGGACTCCCTCTTCGTCAGGTGAATGGAGAGTTCTGGCCTCGGACAGAGCATATAAAGCACAGACAGTTTAGAGATTACTGAATAGAATGCGAATCTTCACACCTAACCTGCTGTTCAAGTCCTAAAGTGGCCGACAATGTGTGTGGAAGGAGCACTGATCACAGGCTAAAGAGATGTGTATTGTCTCCAGACAGCACAGTGAGTGAGGTTTTGCAAACCCAGGCAAGTCACGGGGGTTACAGATAGTGCGACATGATCCGAGGCGGCCTTCACGACACACGACAGCGCAGAGTCGCTGAGCAGAGACTGATAGCCAAGTTCCACACACGAGGACGGTCTCAACAGGGATCTTGGGTTCATGTCGCACTATCTGTAACCCCCGTGACTTGCCTGGGTTTGCAAAACCTCACTCACTGTGCTGTCTGGAGACAATACACATCTCTTTAACCTGTGATCAGTGCTCCTTCCACACACATTGTCGGCCACTTTAGGACTTGAACAGCAGGTTAGGTGTAAAGATTCGCATTCTAATCAGTAATCTCTAAACTGTCTGTGCTTTATATGCTCTGTCCGAGGCCAGAACTCTCCATTCACCTGACAAAGAGGGAGTCCCCTCGAAAGCTTGTGAGTTTACTATCAAATAAATCGGTTGGACTAAAACCTGGTGTTGTCAGACTTTTTACAACATCAGTTTATACAGCTGTTGAAGTTTCAGATCTACCTTAAATCGTGCAACGGTTGTCATCCCCATAAGCAGCTTCAAGTGCCCTTACTGCCCGATTACTAGTAATACCATAAGCCAGGTATGGAGTCTGAATTGGATTGTGCCCAAACATGCACTTCCCCAATCTTTTGTTAGATGAACTAAGAAACAATTCCGTGAAACAAAGTTAAATCTACATAATTAAGCTGCTTTACATTACAACAATGTAGCGCCTTCAATAGTAAAACATCTTAAAGACAGGCATTTATCAAACAATATTTGACACCAAACTACATAACATGATATTAAAACAGATGACCAAAAGCATCTCAAAAGAGGAGAGTAAGAGGTGGAGAGGTTTATGCAGGAAATTCCACAGTTAGGGCTTTGGCAATGAAAAGCAGCAATGGAACATGCAGAGTAAAATGTACCTTCTTCTTTACTACAGACTGCTCCACAAGAACAGGAAAAATAATTTCAAAATACACTGCATTATCTCTGTTCATTACATTTTCAGGCTTTTGATTTGGATCAGCTGTGGGTTCGAGATGACCATGTTTCCCTTGATAGGCTAAGCTTCCTTCTGACCTAGTTGGCCAAATGTCCATTTGTCTTTTTTCTCATACTGCTGAGTATCACAGGAAATAGAGGGGCAGAGGCTCCAACTCCATCAGTCAGGGCTTCAAAATTTGACCTGCCACCCAAACCAATTCTCCCTTCTGCATACTCGCAGCAGACGTCTATCTCATCAGCTCCTAAGAATAGAATCATCGCCATTACCGTGACTGCCATTTTTAAGCCAAAGATGCAAAAACAAACTGCTTCAAGCTCCCCTCATTTTAGATAACAGATTGTTGATTTAGTAACACTTCAACCTCGTCTGCCTTGGTATTGCAGCCTCATTTTGTCAAAGCTGTATAAATATACTTTATGTTAAAACACAACCTAAAACATAACTCATTCCTAAGGTCTCTTAATGGAAAAAAAAATCACATATCCCAAAACGTGATGCCGCTCAACATGGATATGGCTCTTTTCCAGGAGAGATTAATGGCTACTATGGTCATGTAGAGGACACTGCACATAAATCGTCTGGTAGTTCATGGTTGAGTACTCTCCAGCAAAACGGGTCATAAATTTTGATTTAGTTTCCTGCTATTGAAAGTCAAATTCAGTTGCCTCAACCAAAAATGAATTTAGCTGATCCTAACTGTACCACTAAAGGCCCCAATAATGAGGTCTTCAATGCTAGGGAGCAAAAAATAGCTTGCAATATCCTTCCTGCCGCCAGTCACACAAAACCCTGTTAGAGGATGTGGCATGTTGTGCATCCTAGAGGCACAGGCAAAATTGCAGTAACTTTTTATTTTAAGATATCAATGGAGTACAATAACCACCTGATCCTGTACTGCACAGAAGGATAAGTTCATGGCTACATTCTCTGTTACAAAAATATTCTTTAAATGCAAATCTTAACCAATTTGTCATCTATACAGTCAAGAGAGGTCAATATCTGAGGTTCCCAACTATCCTGAATTACCTGAGAGCCACCCAGAATAACCTGCTAAATTGTTCCAATGAGTGATGCCCAACCTAGATGGTACGGCTAGATGAGAGTCAGTGTGAGTTCAAGGAAGACAAGAGTCATGGTGGCCTCGGGGTGAGGGTTAATCTGGATTCAGTGAGAGTCTTGGCGAAGGCCCAGAGGATCAGAGGATTGCTGTGGCTCTGGAGTCACACATAGGCCAAACCAGGTAAGGGTGGCAGATTTCCTCCCCTAAAGGATATTAGTGAACCTGATGGTTTTTTTACGACAAATCAACAATGGTTTCATGGTCATCACAATAGTAATTACTTTGACTCCTCAAAGCTGTTCCACTGCTTACCTGGGTGAGTGCTGCACCAACAGCACTCAAAAAATTTGGCAGCATGCAGGCCAAAGTAACCTGCTTGATATGTGCCGCATTCACCATTTAGTACCTGCACCACTGGCAAACCGTGGCTGCACTGCTACGAGCTGCAAAGGCTCTTTCGACAGCACATTCCAAACACATGACCTCTACTACCTAGAAGAATGAGGGTAGTTAAACTATAGGAAACCATTACTTGTGAACTGCGCTTGAAGCAACAAACGATCCTTGACTTGGAACTGTCTTGCTGTTTCGTCATGGTCACAGGGTCAAAATTCTGCAACTTTTTTCCTAAAAGCACTGCGGGTGTACCTATACAGTAAGAAGTCTCACAACACCAGGTGTACCTATACTCCATGGACTACCGTAGTTTAAGACAACGGTTCATGACCACTCTCTCAAATGTAAGTAGGGATGGACAATAAATGCCGGCCTAGCCAACATGCCCTGAACAATTTTTCTTTTTTTTTTAAAACAGATCTCAGCAAGTTTTAGATAAAGATAAAGAACAACACAGCACGGGAAACAGGCCCTTCGGCCCAACGAGCCCGCGCCGCCGTCCCACTGTCTCAGTGTCCTATTCGTGATTTTAGTCTACGCCTAATGTGCGAGGATCTGGGAGGTCCAATTTAGGGACAATTTAGGGCCCAATCAATCAGCCTAAAAGCACCATTTACTCTATCTATCCCCTTCATAATCTTATAAACCTCTATTAGATCCCCCCTCAGCCGACGTCTCTCAAGGGAAAACAGCCCAAGTTCGTTCAATCTTTCCTCGTAAGACAGCCCTTCCATACCAGGCAGCATCCTGGTAAATCTCCTCTGCACTCTCTCCAGGATCTCTACATCCTTCCGGTAGTACGGCGACCAGAACTGGACGCAGTACTCCAAGTGAGGCCTAACCAACGTTCTATACAACTGCAACATCAGACTCCTACTCTTATATTCTATACCCCTTCCTATGAAGGCTAACATACCATACGCTTTCCTCATCACATTCTGCACCTGCACCGACACCTTCAGGGACTTGTGCACTTGCACCCCCAGGTCTCTCTGCGTATCTATACTTCGGATAGTTCTACCTTTTATCGTATAACTCCCCTCCACATTATTCCGGCCAAAGTGCATCACCTCGCATTTCTCCGGATTAAATTCCATTTGCCATCTATCTGCCCAATCTACCAGCCTATCTATGTCCTGTTGCATTGCCAGGCACTGCTCCTCAGTACCCGCCAATCCAACCATCTTAGTGTCATCAGCAAATTTGCTGATCACACCACCTACCCCCTCTTCCAAGTCATTAATATATACCACAAATAGAAGAGGTCCTAGTACCGAGCCCTGCGGCACACCACTGGTGACAGACCTCCAATTGGAAAAGGAGCCTTCCACTACTACTCGCTGTCTCCTCCTCCCAAGCCAGTTCCCCACCCATCTACATACCTGGCCTTGTATCCCATGAGCCTTCACCTTTTCTATCAGCCTACCATGAGGGACCTTGTCAAACGCCTTACTGAAATCCATACAGACGACATCAACGGCTTGTCCTTCGTCAACCGTTTTTGTCACCTCTTCAAAAAATTCCACTAGATTCGTAAGGCACGACCTCCCTGTAACGAAGCCATGCTGCGTATCCCTGATCAGATTGCAGCGCTCCAGATGTTCATACATCCTATCCTTGATGATCCTCTCCATTAGCTTGCCTATAACTGAAGTCAAGCTCACCGGCCTATAATTCCCTGGGATATCCCTCTGACCCTTCTTAAACAACGGTACTACATTTGCAATCCGCCAATCCTCTGGGACCTCACCTGTGTCCAAAGAAGAGACAAAGATTTGCGTCAGAGGCCCGGCAATTTCATCCCTCACCTCCCTTAGCAGCCTGGGATAGATGCCATCAGGCCCCGGAGATTTATCCGTCTTTATACTGTCTAAAAGTCCCAACACCTCTTCCCTCGTGATGACTATTTCCCTCAACGGATCCTCAAACTCCTCAAGCACAGCACCAGACATCAGGCCCCTCTCCTGCGTGAATACCGACGCAAAGTATTCATTCAAGATCTCCCCCATTCCCCCAGGCTCCAAGCATAGTTCCCCTCCTCTGTCCCCGAGTGGACCAATCTTCCCTCTAACCATCCTTTTATTTCTAACATAGGAGTAAAATGCCTTAGGATTTTCTTTAATCCTACCCGCCAAAGCCATTTCGTGGCCCCTTTTTGCCTTTCTGATGCCCCTTTTAAGTTCTCTCCTACATTCTCTGTATTCTTCTAACGCTATCTCTGTCCTCAAATGCCTAGATGTAATGTACGCCTCCCTCTTCCTCCCGACCAGGTCCTCAATATCCCTAGTTACCCACGGCTCTCTAATCCTACCCTTCCCATCCTTCCTCTTGACCGGCACATGTCTTTCCTGCAAAGATTTTAGTTTTCCCCTGAGAGACTCCCACATACCCAGCGTCGACCTGCCATCAAACAGCTTACCCCAGTCCGTATCTTTAAGATCCTGCCTAATCCGGTTGTATCTAGCCCTCCCCCAGTTTAACACCCTCCCCTTAGGACAGGCTTCATCTTTATCCATTAATATCTTAAACCAGAGTTGTGGTCACTATTAGCCACATGCTCTCCTACTTCAACGTCAACCACCTGCCCAGGCTCATTCCCCAGAACCAAGTCCAGTATAGCCCCCTCTCTGGTCGGGCTATCCACATACTGCTCCAGGGATCCTTCCATTACACACTGTACAAATTCCTCCCCGTCAGCACCCTCTGATCTCGGCACCTTCCAATCTACCCCGGGGAGATTAAAATCTCCCACTACCACCACCCTATTCTTCCTGCACTTATCTAGAATGTCCCTGCTTATCCCTTCTTCCACAGCCCTCGGGCTGTTGGGCAGTCTGTAGTACACACCCAACATAGTAACATCTCCCTTCCTATTCCTCAACTCCACCCAAAGCGACTCGATTCCTATATCCTCTATACCTCCCTCCCTCTGCACTGCTATGATGCAATCCTTAACTAACAACGCCACTCCCCCACCTCTCAGCGACCCACCCCTATCACGCCTGAAGCACTTATACCCGGGAACATTCAACTGCCAGTCCTGCCCTTCCTTTAACCAAGTCTCTGTCACCGCCACCACTTCCAACTTCCTTTCGAACATTATTGCCTTCAGTTCATCTGTTTTGCCAGTCACACTCCTAGCATTGAAACACATGCACCGAAGACCCTCAGAAACAATCCGATCCTTCTTCCTACCCTCCGGGCTTACCCTATCCCCAATCCCAGTTCCATCCACCTCCCCACCCCCCCTGTTATTACTGTTGGAAATTAGAAGAATCAGGCAGTTACGAATATTATTACTTGTTACTGGTACAGTTTTATAAAGTTAATATTAGTTGCTGATGGAATCAAAGGTGCTCCTATTGTTGGTTCTCATCCATTTGTCACTCCATCACTATACTTTCTCCTGCAACATTAGTGTGCCTTTGAGAGTTTTTTTTCCAATCATGTTCTCTGCAGCTCTCACAGCATCAGCTCTCATTGTTGCAGGGCTGTCCATAAAAGTCATTTTATTACTACTTCAATGGCTTTAAATGAGATTGTTCATTTTTATCCTGGGATCTTTTATAACCCTGCAATATTAGTAGGAAGACTGTTGGGAGGTCATGTGTTTTTGAATTTTTTTTCCCTTCCCAATGAACTTAAAGTTTCATTTTCTGTTTGGCTGGCTGTAGTTTTAGTTTTAGAAGGGACATCAAGCTGAAAGTGTTTCTCTCTCTCTTTGGTTTTGCTATATAGCTGAAAGCATGGCTTCTTGCCTTTCTGGAGTAGAAAATCTGCCACCACAGAACCCAGTTCCAATATCATGTGAGCATTAGTCCTGGCTGTGTTAAACCTCTGGAAAGGGTTTTGTCTATAGGAAGTTTTGTTTGATTGGAACAGTTTAGATATATTTATTAAGGGTTATTGTGGTTGCTTTGCTTTGTTTGTAATTGATAAAATCTATTGCTAATTTACTTTCTAAAACATGTTAACCAAATTTTGAAATAAGCTTTGATAAAAGCTCCCTAGTGGGTCATTTGAATCATACCTGAAGTGAAATATATCATGCTTACCCTAGCCAAATTCAAAGTGCAAAGTTTATGATCCAGGCAGACTTCATAAAACACTTTGGAGTTTGACCCGAATTATGACACTCTTCTTTGCCACTACATTTCCGACTGTCAACTCACAAGCAGTCTCCTGAATTTCACACACAACTGGTACAAGTAAAGATCCATTACTATGAAGAATCAACCTTTGTAAGGTAAATGCAATAACTTTTGCAGATGTCACATGATCGAACCGCCAGGAATTCTTTCAATCAAAGCTGACAATCCTAATAACATCTCGAGCTAAACTACTGTGCAAAAAGCTTCTTTGTATTTTTTGACCTAGAAAACAACTACAAATAATGGTAATGTGTGGGATACAGGCCAAAATGACCACAAATTCTCCAATGCATTTGTGATTTTTGAACTGGGGTGAGTTGCAAAGACTTCAGGACTCACTGGTGGTTTATAACATTCATCAGAAAAGAATTTTAGGCAGTTAGCCATAAAATTCAATACATCCATTTCTGAATCTGCGCCCCGATTTTATTTTTTAAAAGTTATGGTCCTGATCTTGAGCCATTAAAATAGTTAATTACATAGAATAAAATGTGCTGTAAACAGTCCATACCTAAATCCATAGTTGAGGAATCCCACTAACCCTCCTTGTTGCCAGTTAAGATGCATTTTTTTCTCTCTAAGTATGAAAAACAGTGGAAGATTAGGCAGTCATTTTTGTTGCGGTTTACAACACTCTTCCCACTGAAGTCCATCATTTTGTGAAGTGCAGATAAAGTCAAATGTCTGAACAACAACAGCTTGTTCAACTGACTGAAACAATTTAGAATGGATAAAATAGCTACCGATACATGGATTCAGACAGTACATATTAACAGCTCCAGCAGTTCAAGACATGACCAAACCTTCTTGGGTATTTATTTACAAATGCAAAAAAGTCAATGGAAAACAGATTTTTTTTGTCAGGTTACAATCTGAACCCGAACAGTGGTCAAGACGTCCAGATGTGAACTTTTAATTCCGGGAAGGCGTTGCATGCCAAAGTAAGTTGTTAAAAACACACACACCACCAGAACTGCTGAAGGACCAGATGAGGAATTCTTGTTGCTGTAGCTTGATTCTCATGCAGAATGCTGAATGTCATCCAAATGATGAGAAAATAACTTAAACAGGAAGATGCAATTGAAGCAGTGGTGACTGACAAGTTAGACTACAAGAAATGGAGCAGACAGCATATCTGAAATACAAGGACTCTAAATAACTTCACGCCAGGATGTGAATGGTTCTGAGACTGTAAAACAATGAGAAGAAAAAGTGTTGACAGCGTGCTGGAAAACATTCAAATTCTGTATGTGCACAAGTACTACCGTATACTTCCTTCAATTTGCAAGATTAACAGCCTAAAGAACTGTTTCATGCTTTATCATTATTTTTGCACTTTAGATTGTGACAACTTTTAAGCTTTCCACTCAAACTTCACTTTTCATTTCCAGGCACCTATCTTCCCTCAAGTTGGAGACAAGAGCAGCAATCCTTAGATTTTGCTATTCAATCCCATATTACTTGCACCTTTCCACAAATACTTGCAAACTCAGCCAGTCTTTTCTGCAATGCACTGAAACTATGCAAATTTAAAACAAAAAAAAAATTGAACCTATGTAACATACGGGTAACAGTAATTTATTCTGCTCTGCAATAATTCAAATTGACCACCCACTAAAGATCAATAATTTGTAGCCACTGCTCCATTTGTGATAATTTCTTTTATTGCTACCTCAGTTTCAGATGTCTCGGTAATGATTTCCACATTTGATCAAACAGAAATGAGTACCATATGTCCAAGCAGCTCTTCAGTATTTGTAGCTTTTAGCAATGACATGCTTGCTTTAGTGCAATCTGGCTAGCATCATCAGGTGGAGTACATGAATCTTTTTTTCCCAGGTTGAATACGTTTGGAAACAGGATGTGCTGTTGAAGACAATGCCCAACAGTATATGTGAAATAGATTCCAAAATATACAATAGAGCATTTATATAAGGTTACAAAGCAGGGATTCAGCCAAATAGTAATGCTTACATTAACTGCAAAAATGCCATATGTTTTCATCTCTGGAAACTAGACCTAAATTCAGGTCAGACCAATAAAATTAAAAATCACTGCACTGGCTCACAGCCCAAATTGAAACCGTTTGATAAAGTTTCAAACAACTTCTTAATGGTCGCAAAAATGAGAGCAGAGGCCTTCCTACAATTTGTAATCTCATTCAAACAGTCCTCAAGCATAATTAGTGTAGGTATAAAAGGAAAGTTTTAACCTAACTCGCTCATGTAGGGAGTTGGCATAATCAGATCAGCCACCCATCTTACACATTGTCTATCTTTAATTTCCACTGACTTTGTGAGAAATAAAACCAAACAGCACATAAAGCAGAGAGCAAGTCAAATCATGTCAGCTCCCCATCTGCGCAGGCAAGATTAAAATGATACCCAAAATGTCACACCGACAGACAATGTGGCTAAAAGATTTTGGGTTGAATGTTTCTGAAGCAGGGCATCTTACAAGCAATCCCTGCTTATTTGAACCCTCCAGCTCAAGAATATTTTAAACCATAACAAGTTGATAGCAGTGCGGCAAGGGCAACAGGACATCAAGGCGTTAGTGAATGCGGCCAACAGTTTTCTTCTTCACTAATGAGACTGGAAGGTTGAGAATCATAAAAAAGGAGAATCTATTAGTCAGTGAATAAAGCAAAAACACACTAGGAAAGAGAAAGAGAGAGAGAGACGGAAAATTAGGCTCAGAAAGACAGTAAAAAGGAATAGAAAGGCTAAGAAAGAAAAATAATCTTAAATCTGACATTTTTTTAAATACATGCAGTAATGATATTCAACCATTTTTATTTTTTCCCTCTTTTAAGTACAAGGGGCTGATTGGCATTGCATTAATAATCTTCATATCTTTAAAAAGCTGCTTTTATTCTTAATCATCAGACTTAACTTTCTGTGGCAAGTTTGATGGGCAGCTATTTGTAAATCCTGCAAGTATTTTGGGTGGACATTCCACTTAGGAAAAGACGACCGTGCAGCAGTGTAAATCAACCAGCCAGATTCTCATTCACACTGTATCTCTTAATCCTCTGAACTTGCTGGCTGATTTACAGATTTAGTAACAGCGTGCAATGTTAACACAGCATTATTTTTACAGCATGAACCAACCCAATGTTACACAGAATAGTAAATTCTACTGTACCTCAGAGAACATTCTCTAGAGAGAAAAAGGGAGGTTTATTTTACGAAATTACAACCCAAGATGAGAGGGAAGTGTGGATTGAAAATGTAATTCTTTTGGGAAACACATCTGGAAACACTTTTAAGTGGACAAGGTACATGGAATAGACAAGGTACATAGAATAGCCGCAAATGTATAGTCAGGAGCCAGTCCAACTTAACTATAACAAAAAGACTTGCAGTCAAAAAAGGCAATTCATCACAATCTTCTCAAAGGCAATTAGGATTGGGTCACAAATGTGCCCAAACTCCATGAATAAATTAAAACAATCAAGAAATCTTCCTCAGCCATTTATACCACCTCCAATAATGATGCTCCTCTCCTTTTTCAGCATTGAAGGAACAGTTCTCTCTGCAATCAATCCCAACACCTTCCCAGATCAGCACAGGAAATACAATACCTGACCGTTCACCTCTTCTCACCCCACCTTCAGTAGCCTCAAACTCTCCTTCCAGGTGAAGCAACGATTAGCTCAAGTTCTTCCAACCTAGCATACATATTCGTTGCTTAGGACATGGTCTCCTCTACAACAGGAGACCAAACACAGATTGGGTGATCATTTTTCTGGACATCTCCTTTCAAGTCCAGTCACCCTGAACATCTAGTCAATTGTTACTTAAATTCTCCTTCCACTATTAAGCAACACTTACTCAGCAATAACCTGCTCAGTGACAATCAGTTTGAGTTCTACCAGGGCTGCCTGACTCACACCTTTATTACAGCTTCAATAAAACCAGGACAAAAGTGCTGAACTCAAGAACATAGAACATAACAGCGCAGAACAGGCCCTTCGGCCCACGATGTTGCGCCGACCAGTTAAAAAACAATGACCCTCTAACCTAAACCAATCCCTTTCCATCCATAAACCTATCCACGGATCTCTTAAACGCCCCCAAACTAGGCGCATTTACAACTGCAGCAGGCAGGGCATTCCAATCCCTCACCACCCTCTGGGTAAAGAACCTACCTCTGACATCCGTCCTATAACTACCCCCCCTTAATTTAAAGCCATGCCCCCTCGTGCTAGCTTTCTCCATCCGAGGAAAAAGGCTATCACTGTCCACCCTATCTAAACCTCTAATCATCTTATATGTTTCAATAAGATCCCCTCTTAGCCGCCTTCTTTCTAACGAAAACAACCCCAAATCCCTCAGTCTCTCCTCATAGGACCTCCCCTCCATGCCAGGCAACATCCTGGTAAACCTCCTCTGCACCCTCTCCAAAGCCTCTACATCCTTCCTATAATGTGGGGACCAGAACTGCACACAATACTCCAAGTGCGGCCGCACCAGAGTTGTGTACAGTTGCAACATGACGCTACGACTCCTAACTTCAATCCCCCTACCAATAAACGCCAAGACACTGTATGCCTTCTTAACAACCTTATCTACTTGATTCCCAACTTTCAGGGATCTATGTACACATACACCTAGATCCCTCTGCTCCTCCACACTATTCAAAGTCTTCCCGTTAGCCCTATACTCAACACATCTGTTATTCCTACCAAAGTGAATTACCTCACATTTCTCTGCATTAAACTCCATCCGCCACCTCTCGGCCCAGCTCTGCAACCTGTCTAAGTCTTCCTGCAAACTATGACACCCTTCCTCACTATCTACCACACCTCCGACTTTGGTGTCATCAGCAAATTTACTGATCCACCCAACTATACCCTCATCCAGATCATTAATAAAAATCACAAACAGCAGTGGCCCCAACACAGATCCCTGAGGCACACCACTTGTAACCGAACTCCATGATGAATATTTACCGTCAACCACTACCCTCTGTCTCCTATCCGCTAGCCAATTCCGAATCCAGTTCCCTAGATCACCCCCAATCCCATACATCTGCATTTTGTGCAGAAGCCTACCATGGTGAACCTTATCAAACGCCTTACTAAAATCCATATACACCACGTCCACTGCCTTACCCCCATCCACCTCTTTGGTCACTTTCTCAAAAAACTCAATAAGGTTCGTAAGGCACGACCTACCCGCCACAAAACCATGCTGACTATCTCCAATCAACTCATTATTCTCCAAATAACTATAAATCCTATCCCTAATAATTTTTTCCAAAACCTTGCCCACAACAGAAGTGAGACTCACCGGTCTATAATTCCCGGGGAAGTCTCTGTTCCCCTTCTTAAACAATGGGACAACATTCGCTAACCTCCAATCATCTGGTACTATACCAGAGGCCAACGACGACCTGAAGATCAGAGCCAGAGGCTCTGCAATCACTTCTCTTGCCTCCCAGAGAATCCTGGGGTAAATCCCATCCGGACCAGGGGACTTATCTATTTTCAGACCCTCCAGAATATCCAGCACATCCTCCTTATCAACTGTAACACTGTCAATTCTACTCCCCTGCAACCCAGTGTCCTCCTCAGCTATATCCATGTCCCCCTGCGTGAACACCGAAGAGAAATATTGGTTCAATGCTTCACCAATCTCCTCCGGATCCACACATAACTTCCCTCTGCCGTCTATAACTGTTTAATAAATATAAATTTATAAATGTATAAATGTCACTGTTCCGTCAGTATTACTGGATCAAAATCCTGGAACTCATGTCCTAACAACACTGTTGTACTAGCACCAAACGGACTACAAGATTTCAAAAAGGTGTCTCACCACCACCTTCTCAAGGACACTTAGCCATCCATTTTTAAGCAGCTTAGCCTGTATCCTTTGATACCCTTACCCAACAAAAGTCTATTAAGTTCTGAAAAAGTCACAATTAACTCAACATTCATAGCCTTTCACAGGAAGGAATTCCAGATTGACACTACACTTTGTGATTTCACTACACAGCTTGATTTCACTCCTAAGAGAGCGAGCTTTAATTTTAAGATCATGCCACCTTGTTTCCCCTATCATTATCCACCCTATCAAATTCCTTTATCATTTCAAGTATTTCTGTTAGATCACACTTCAACCTTCATGGGAACTTAAACGAAGTTTATGCAACCTTTCCTCAAAATTTAACACTTGAAACCACATTCATTTTTGTGAAAAAGGTTATTTTCTCTGTTTTGCAAATCAATGACAAGGGATTAGCAGTTTAATGTGTACTTGGTTATGAAACTATACACCAGTTACTTTAATAGGAAACTACAGATCAGTTAGTTTAACTTCTGTTGTTACAAAATTGTTAGAACCCAGTAATTGGGAAGTAATAATAGGATATTTGGAAAGTCAAAATGCAATACACCAGAGTCAGCATGGTTTTATAAAGGATAAATGGCGTTTGACTAATTTACTACTAGGGTTCTTCGAAGATGTAACAAACCAAATAGATAATGGGGATCCTGTAGATGTAGTGTATCTGGACTTCAGCAACATATTTGATAAGGTGCCGCACACAAGGTTAAGGTAAGGGATAATTAGGGATAATTTATTAACTTGGATAGGAAACTGGCTAACTGGCAGAAAGCAGAGAGTTGGGATAAATGGGTCTTTTTCTGATTGGCATGATGGTTGTAGGTGGGTCTTTTTCTGCACAAGTCGGTCACCAATGGAGTGCCCCAGGGATCTGTTCTGGGACTCTTACTACGTAATTTTTATAAATGACCTGGATGAGGAAGTGGAGGGATGGGTTGGTAAGTTTGCTCACGACATGAAGGTTGGTAGTGTTGTGGATCGTTTGGAGTGATGTCAGAAGTTGCAGCGTGACATAGATAAGATGTAAGATTGGGCGGAGAAGTGGCAGATGGACTTCAACCCAAATAAATGTGTAGTGGTCCATTTTCGCAGGTCAAATGGGATGAAAGAGTATGATATCAAGGATAAGACTCTTACCAGTGTACAGGATCAGAAGGACCTTGGAGTCCGGGTCCATAAGACTCTTAAATCAGCCTCACAGGTAGAGGATGTGATTAAGAAGACGTATGGTGTACTGGCCTTCATCAATCAAGGGATTGAGTTCAGGAGTTGGGAGATAATGTTGCAGCTTTATAAGGCCCTAGTCAGACCCCACTTGGAGTACTGTGTTCAGTTCTGGTTGCCTCATTACAGGAGGGATGGAGAAGCTATTGAAAGGGTACAGAGGAGAATTACAAGGATGTTGCCTGGATTGGGTGGCATGCCTTATGAGGATAGGTTGAGGGAGCTCAGTCTTTTCTTCTTGGAGAGACGAAGGATGAGAAGTGACCTGATAGAGGTGTATAAGATGTTGAGAGGTATTGATCGGGTGGATTCTCAGAGGCTTTTTCCCAGGGCTGAAATGGTTGCTATGAGAGGACACAGTAGGAGTAGGTACAGAGGAGATATCAGGGGTAAGTTTTTCACTCAGAGTGGTGGGTGAGTGGGATCAGCTGCCGTCGGTGGTGGTAGAGGCAAATTCGACAGGGTCTTTTAAGAGACTTCTGGATGAGTACTTGGGACTTAATAGGATTGAGGGTTAAAGGTAAGCCTAGTAGGTAGCGATATGATCGGCGCAACTTATGGGCTGAAGGGCCTGTTTGTGCTGTAGTTTTTCTATGTTCTACGTAACCAGTGGGGTGCCACAGGCTTCAGTCCAAAGACCACTTACAATGGAGATTAATGCCTTGCACACAGGGATAGAAGGTGCTATAGCCAAATTTTCAGATGACACTAAAATAGGTGGGACAGTAAGTTGCAATGAAGAAATAAGAAATTAACAAATGGATAGAGGTGGTTAGGTGAGTAGGCCAAAATGTGGCAAATGGAGTTTAATGTGCATAAATGAGGTTATCCATTTTGGCCAGAAAAATGGAAAGGCAATTTATTATCTAAATGATGAGACTTCGGGGTGTTTCAGTGCAGAGGATCTGGATGTCCTCATGCACAAGTCACAGAAAACTGTAGGTAATAAGGAAAGCAAATGGAATTTTGGCATTTATAGCTAAAGGAATAAAATATAAAAGTAAGGAAATGCTGCTGCAACTATACAATAAGAAGCCTCACAACACCAGGTTAAAGTCCAACAGGTTTATTTGGCAGCACTAGCTTTTCAGAGTCTCAAGCTCCTTCATCAGATGAGTGAGGACTTGTGTTCACAAACAGGGCATATAAAGTCAATTTACAAGATAATGGTTGAAATGCAGGTCTTTACAAGGCAATCAAGTCTTAAATCTTGGGTTCAAGATGCATGAAAAGAGCCTTGATGGAAGTCAGCAGTACCTGTAACCCCTTCGACTTGCCTGAGCTTGCAAAATCTCACTAACTGTCCTGGCTGGAGACAATATACACCTCTTTAACCCGTGCTTGGTCCTCTCTCCACTCACATTGTTTGTACCTTTAAGACTTAATTACCTGTAAAGACTTGCATTCCAACCATTAGCTTGTAAATTGAGTATGTGTCTTTATATGCCCTGTTTGTGAACACAAGTCCTCACTCACCTGATGAAGTAACTTGAGACTCCAAAAGCTAGTGCTGCCAAATAAATCTGTTGGGCTTTAACCTGGTGTTATGAGACTTCTTACTGTGCTTACCCGAGTCCAAGGCCGGCATCTCCACATCATGGCAACTATACAAGGCTTGGTGAAACCACACAGAGTACTGTGTATAGTTTTGGTCCTCTTATTTGAGGAGGAAAGACGTAATGGCTTTACAAGCTGTTCAGAGATGGTTCACCAGATTGATTCCAGAGATGAGGGGTTTGTTTTATTAAGAAGATTGAGCAGTTTAGGCCTATATTCCCTGGAGTTTAGAAGAATAAGGTATATAAGATGGTAAAAGGTAGTGACGAAGTAGACATAGAGCGCATGCTTCCACTTGTGGGACAATCTTGAACAAGAGGTCATTGTTTTAGGATAAGGGGTAGCAGATTTAAAACAGTGATGAGGTAAAACTACTTCTCTCAAAGGGTTGTGAATCTGTAGAATTCATTACCCCAGTGTGCAGTGGATGCCGGGACATTGAGTAAATTTGAGAAAACATACAGATTTTTGATTAATAATGGGTTGAAGAGTTACAGAGAAGGGGTAGGAAAATGGACTTGAGGCCGAAACAAGATCAGCCATAATTGTACTGAATGGCACAGCAGGCTCAAGGCCTGAATTGCCTACTCCTGCTCCCAGTTCTTATGTGAGAGCATAAAGAGAGGTGAAATTAGGTGCATTTTTAAAATCAAAAATTTGATTTTGACTGCTTCATCACAGGATAGTTTGAGGTAGAAACCATTGTTTAGTTTAAGACAAAGTTTGATAAATACTTAAAGCAGAGGAATATACCAGGACTTTGGAAATGTACAGCACATGACAATGTTTTGGATTTGTCTCACCAGAAGTGGGTACAAAGTGGCTGATTGGCCTCTAAGGCCCTATAGCACTGTTACTAAACATTCCTACTCCCACAATTCTCTTTTCTTGCATACCAGATACTGCTGCCTTCCATCAAGGCTGACGTTTACAGGCCATGTTATCTCTGTGCTCCACTCCTTTACAAATTTCATTGCGTACACCAAGAGCATATTAGTGAGATGAGATTTCATTCTCTCAGATGCCAACGCGATGACTATTTACACAATTCAGGCTGTGCTAGCTGTACAAGCTAAGTTTATAGGTAAGCATGTCATTGTAAAAGAATATAGGGAAGACTTACAGCCAAAGTTTACGTCCCAGAAATTCAAGTCACAAAAGTTACATGGACCAAGAACACTTGTCAAAATGTTCTAGACTTACTGCCCCATATATATTTCCCCACCATTAAAATAAATAGCAAAACAGCTCCAATTTATTATTTATCAATCTGTTCAATGATTGGCATAATTTGGGAAAAGCATGCAAACAGAACACACAAACCACAGACTACACAAGAAATGGAGTTTTGGTATTATACACTGAAACCTATTATACCTTGAAACTTTCATTTAGTGCGCAATCTTGTTTCTAGCTTTTTAAGTTCCTTCTAAGTTAAATTTTACAAAGTATAGAATATCTCTTCTTGCTACGAATTTCTGGTCAAAATGATAAGCCATGAGCACATCGCTATACACAGCAATGATCATGAGTATCGTAAAACAAGCAAAATACTGTGAATGCTGGAACTTGAAACAAGAACAGAGGAAGCTGGAAAATCTCATCAGATCTACCAACATCTACTCATGATGTGGAGATGCCAGCGTTGGACTGGGGTAAACACAGTAAGAAGTCTTACAACACCAGGTTAAAGTCCAACAGGTTTATTTGGTAATGGCATTTGCTACCAAATAAGCCTGTTGGACTTTAACCTGTGTTGTACCTCAGTCAGAAACAGTTAACATTACAAATCATGGGCCCTTTGTCAGAACTGAAAAGAGGGAGTGTGTTAGAGCAAATTAAACTGCAGCAAAATGCAGCAACTTTAAGAACTAAATGATACATGGCCAGCTGTAGGGGGGCGTGGGAGGAGCAGGAAGCATGTTTTGCATTGAGACAATAAATGTATAGAATATCAAAAAAAGGAAAACAGGAGAAAGGGGGGTTTAAGATGGAAGAGAACAGTCAACATCCAAAGTTACCAAATTCAACATCAAGTCCCAAATAGCAGATGAGATGCTGTTCCTCCAGCTTATGCCTGGCTTCACTGCAGCGTTGCAGCAGGCCAAGAACAGACATGTAGGCATGCGATTCATCATTAAGTATAGTACTTAGAGGACTTTTATTTGTTTTTGAAGTAAACTTGGCTGCAATTTGCTGTGGTTTTGCAGCCAAAACTGTAACTAAATACTGACCTGAACATTACCTTTGGTTTCTCCAGGTCACAAAATGGAGTTCAGTAGTATAGCCCAAATAGGAAGCCAGTTTGAATTTCAATTAATTCATACTTAGAGTATCCGCAAGTTACAAATTGGGCATCTGGAAGATAGAACTTAGAAATGCCATATTGACAAATAAAACAAAAAGCTTTATATTTTCTCCTGTTGGCAGATCTGATGAGATTTTCCAGCTTCCTCTGTTCTTGTTTCAAGTTCCAGCATTCACAGTATTTTGCTTGTTTTACGATACTCATGATCATTGCTGTGTATAGCGACGTGCTCATGGCTTATCATTTTGACCAGAAATTCGTAGCAAGAAGAGATATTCTATACTTTGTAAATAATTCTGCACTAATCTTTCATTTAACAGCGAAAAGGAAGTTTGCTCTCTGTCTCTTCTGAAAGACATCTATGGAGCTACAATTGCACAAATGGTTTCCTCCGTGTGTTCCAGTTTCCACCCACAGTCCTTAGATGTGCAGGTTATATGGATTAGCCATGGGGAACATGTGGAGTTTCAGGGATAGGTTAGGGGAGAGGGCGAGATAAGATACTCTGTCAGGAAGCCAGTGCAGACTCAATGGGCCAAATGGCCTTTTCTGTGCTGGAAGAATTCTACAATTCTATGAAATGGCAGGAACATTTTAGCATTTCAGCAAAAAGGCCATGCTTTATGTAAAGTGTGTTAGCAAGTTATACTACTTCAAGAAGGTGGAAAGACAGTTTGAATCCAGGACAGTATTTTTTTTAAAAATGCATTTATTCAGCATCTTTCAGGACTACTGGACATCTCAAAGTGCTTCACAGCCAATTAAATGGTCACTGTTGTATGAAACACAGCAGCTAATTTGCAAACTCCCACAAAACATTGTGATAATGACCAGATAATCTGTATTTTGTGATCTTGACTGAAGGATAAGCATTTATTCTATTGCAGGAAGGTGCAATAGCATTATGAATTAAGGTTGGTTTTAGCCAGTTATTATACTGCAAGACAAAGGATTACTGCCTGAACTCAGGTGCCAAGCCCCAACTCTTGTGGGATTTTTTTTCTTGCATATTGGTATCTACTGGACCTACCAGAGAGTTGAAGAACTGGATGCTAGCAATCAGATGCAAAATCTGGATCAACATATAACTCACTTTCAGGTAAAATACTGTCATCTTAAGTAAACGGACTTGGTAACAACAGACTTACAAAATGTGGTTAGAACTATTTGCTCATGTCTGTATGTGTTTCAGTGCTTGCTGTGTGGATACCATACAGCAGTTATGAACTGAGTTTTGAAACACATCCTAGAATGGCAAGATTGTCCTATGAAAAGAGATTCAGTCAACTGGGCCAACTTTGGTAGGAATAATGGTAGGAAGGATTATCACTTACGTGGCGAAAAACTGCAGCAGGCGACGGTGCAGAGGGACCTTGGGGTCCTTGTGCATGAGTCGCAAAAACCCAGCTTGCAGGTGCAGCAGGTGATCAGGAAGGCGAATGGGATGCTGGCCTTCATAGCGAGGGGGATTGAATATAAAAGTAGGGAGGTCTTGCTGCAGCTGTATAGGGCATTGGTGAGGCCGCAGCTGGAGTACTGTGTGCAGTTTTGGGCGCCGTACTTACGCAAGGATATTTTGGCCTTGGAGGGAGTGCAGAGGAGGTTTACTAGGCTGATGCCGGAGTTGAGGGGGTTGAGCTATGAGGAGAGGCTGAATAAACTAGGCTTGTACTCGTTAGAGTTTAGAAGAATGAGGGGAGATCTCATTGAGACGTATAAGATGATGAATGGGATGGATAGGATAGAGGTGGAGAGACTCTTCCCGCTCAGAAAGGATAATAGGACTAGGGGGCACAGTCTCAAGATAAAGGGGGGGGCGGTTTAGAACGGAGTTGAGGAGGAACTTCTTCACTCAAAGGGTGGTGAATCTCTGGAATTCTCTGCCTGTTGAAGTGGTGGAGGCTACCTCGCTAAATATTTTTAAGATGCGGGTTGATGGGTTTTTGATAAGAGAGGGGATTAAGGGTTATGGGGAGAGGGCGGGAATGTGGAACTGAGCCACGACAGATCAGCCATGATCTTACTGAATGGTGGGGCAGGCTCGAAGGGCTAGATGGCCTACTCCTGCTCCTATTTCTTATGTTCTTATGTATTCACAGGAGTTCAATAGAATCATCTCGCTGAAATGCATAAAGTTCAGATAGAGTTGGACAGACTGGATGCAGATATGATGTTAGGCCATTTAGGACAAAGATTAGGAGAAATTCCTTCACTTGGAGGGTTGTGGATCTGTGGAATTCACTACCACGGAAAGCTGTAGAGTACTGAATGTACTGAAGGAGGAAACAGATAGATTTCTGGACACTAAAGGCACCAAGGGGCATGGAGAGAAAGCAGGAGTATGCTGATAGAGGATTAGCCATAATCATATTGAATGACAGAGCTGGCTCGAGGGTTTTGTATGTTCCTATAAAGGACAGTCAATATCACTTCATTCTTATGAATGCAAAAAAACATGCCACATGAATTTATATCTTCACAGGTTTTTTAAAACTTTTCTTTAAATATGCCTTAGATTTTCTTTTCAAATTGCTTGTCCTGAGGTGGCCACTTCTGCTGTACATCCATGTTAACTTTATACGATTCAGGAGCCAGGATGTCCAGGTCCCTCCGAGTGCAAACTTTTCCTAGTTCTTACCATTTAAAAAAAAACTTTTTTTTCCACTTTTCCTACTAAAGTGATTAACTTCACCATGTTGTCTATCTGCCACTTTCTTGTCCATTTAGCTGCAGTAATGATCTAGCTATTCAACAAAAACATGGCAAAATACTTCTGAATTTTTGCAGAGAAGTTTTCTGTATATAAATTGTAATGGATATAGATGACACTTGTGACTCTGTTGAATGGGAATGCATCTCAGCTGTAACTTAACAAGGGCATTTTTGTCATGTCAGGAAGTCATAGATATCAGATAGCTGGTTTATTCAAAGGAAATTATCTAATGTCAGGGACCAGGTTTGACCTTCAATTAACATTTATTTAACCCTGATAGTTGAGTCTCATACAATGTTAGCTGCAAATTATTGGGTCAAACATTCCAGTCTCTGGATCATCAGAGACCAGATGTACGACTGAAGATGAACTTCAGAGCTCTGGGGTAGTCCTGATACAGAGATCTGTATGGGAATTACCCAGAAAGTTTCAACTTTCAATGAGCAATTCATCTGCTCCCTACAGCCCTTCGCAAATGTTTCCAACTCTGTTCCGTGATATTTAGTGGGTACCCAAATAGGTATCCAGGAAATGTTAGACAGATAAAAGCATGGTCCACCGCTTAGGTAACTCCATAACCAACCCAGCCAATCACCAGCCTCCATGACACCTCCCCAACCACCCATACTTCCTCAACTATCCCAATGTGACCACCCCCCCAACTGATTATCCCTCTCACCCAAGCCCCCAACACCACACAACTACAGCCCCAACCTTATTCTGCCATCCCTCCGCCCCCCATTTACCCGACTACCTCCATCCCAAACAGGCCTTTCAAATCTGCCTGACTACCCCGACCCAAACTAACTACACCCCAACCATCCGACTAATCTCCCGACGCTCTGATCCGACTCAATTCCCACATCCATCCAACTAACCCCTGATAGACCAGCCCTGACCTGAACAGGTCCCATGACACAATCACCCATGGCAACCCAACTACCCCCCGACACGAACTCCCCACCCAAACCAGTCCAACTACCTGAACTACTGTCCTGACCTGACCCCTGCCTAGCCAACCTCTCAACCATCTTACCATCCAAAGTACACCCCCAACCAGCAGCCCCCTGACCTAACTACCCTGATCCAACGACCCAACCGCCCTGATCCAACTACCCAGCTATAACCGCAGCTACCTGACCACAACCCCAACCTGTTTATTCCTCGAGCCGACCTGACCACCCACCAACCTGATCTGGCCCAACCACCCGTCTACCCACTATCCAATTACAACCAGCTGATCGAAACACCTTCCATAGCTCAGAATTTTCAGGCCAATGTTTAGAAATGCAACAACGCAACAAAACTCACATCACAACAGTCCTCATTCTAAATTAAACATATAGCACACATCCTGAATCCACACTCAGTTCCACATGCAATCACATGTACACCATCAACTTCTCAGCACCGACTCACCCTACCTCAAAGCGATCCTTGCCCCAGTTTCAATTCATTCTTCAGTGCTCTTCACTACAGATGCCCAATTCTTCTGCACCTCTATCCCCCACCAGGAGGGTCCAAGGGCTCTCCACTTCTTCCTTGAGCAGAGGTCGAACAATCCCCATCCACCACTACTCTCTTCGACCGAGCTGAATTTGCTCTCTCACTCAACAATTTATCCTACAACTTGTCTCACTTCCTGCAAATAAAAGATGTGGATATAGGTAACCACATGGGCCCCAGTTATGGCTGTCATATTGTGGGATATGTGAAACATCGCTTGTTCCAGTCCTACTCAGGCCCATTTCCCACAATCTCTTTCCTTTACATTGATGACTGTATTGATACCGCTTTATGCTCTCATCTAAACCTGAAAAAATGTACTGATTTTGCTTCCAATTTCCACCACTGTCACCGTCACTTCCTACACCTCCAACTCTTCCCTTCCTTGACCTCTCTGCCTCCATTTCTGGTGACAGACTGTCTACCATTATTCATTACAAGCCTACTGACTCCCACAGCTATCTCGACTATGGCTCCTCACATCATTTCCTGCAAGGACTCCATCTCAATCTCCTAGTTTCACCGGCTCTATCATCATCAAAAATGGTGCTTCTAGCATGTCTTCCTTTATCCTGAGCCAAAAGCCTCTCACTCCCCCCACCAATGTGGTTAACAGAATGCTCAACATGTCTGATCCATCTCCTGCACTTCTGACCTCACCCCTTTCCCTCCCTCCCAAAACCACGACTATTATAAGGTTCCCCCTCATCCTTACTTTTCACCCCACCAGCCTCTGCATTCAAAGGATCTTCCTCCACCACTTCTGCCAATTCCAGCATGATGCCACCATGAAACATATCTCTCTCTCATACCCTCCCCGTCAACATTCCAAAGAGACCATTCCCTCTGTATCACCCTGGCCCCCTTCTCCATCATACCCAGCTCTTCACCCCCTTCCCATGGGCATCTTCCTATGCAATTGCAGAAGGTGCAACACTTGCCCTTTTATCTCCTCCCTCCTCACCATTCAACATCCCAAACATTCCTTTCAGGTGAAGCACCATTTCACTTGCACCTCGTTCAATTTAGTCCACAACATTTGTTGCTCGATATGCAGTCTCCTCTACATTGGAGAGACTAAATGCAGGCTGGGTGATCACGTTGCTAAACATCTTTGTTCAGTCCACAAGAATGACCCCATCCTCCCTGTCACTTGTCATTTCAACTCACCATCTTACTCTCATGCCCACATATTTGCCCTTGGCCTGCTCCAATGTTTCCAATGCAAACTGGAAGAACACCACCACATATTCCAATCAGGCACTTTACAGCCTCTAAAATCAACACAGAGTTCAACAACTTCCAATCGTGAACATAAGGACATAAGAACTAGGAACAGGAATAGGCCATCTGGCCCCTCTAGCCTGCTCTGCCGTTCAATAAGATCACGGCTGATCTTTTTATGGACTCAGCTCCACTTACCCATCTGCTCACCATAACTATTAATTCCTTTACTGTTCAAAAATCTATCTTTGCCTTAAAAACATTCAACGAGGTAGCCTCAATTGCTTCACTGTGCAAGGAATTCCAGAGATTCACAACCCTTTGGGTGAAGAAGTTCCTCCTCAACTCCGTCCTTTATTTTGAGGCTATGCCCCCTAGTTCTGGTTTCACCTGCCAGTGGAAACAACTTCTCTGCTTCTATCTTATCTAATCCCTTCATGATTTCATATGTTTCTGTAAGATTCCCCCTCATTCTTCACAATTCCAATGAGTATAGCCCCAGTCTACTCAGTCTCCCCTCATAAGCCAACTCTCTCAATTCTGGAATCAACCTAGTGAACCTCCTCTGCACCTCCTCCAGTGTCAATATATCCTTTCTCAAGCAAGGAGACCAAAACTGTACACAGTACTCCAGGTGTGGCCTCACCAACACCTTATACAGCTGCAACATAACCTCCCTGTTTATTAAACTCCATCCGTCTAGTAATGAAGGCCAAAATTCCCTTTGCCTTCTTAACTACCTGCTACACCTACAAACCAACTACTTAAGATTCCTGCACAAGGACACCCAGGTCCCTCTGCACAGCAGCATGTTGCAATTTTTTACCATTTTGCTGTTATTCCTATCAAAGTGAATGACTTCACATGTACCAACAGTGGTGCTCTCTCTCTTCTATCTTGACCCTGTTTTAAATTATTTCCTCTGTCCCAATACTCCCCCATCTCCCGCACAGGCCATCCATCACTTTTTCTTAAGTTTTGCTTTCAGAGAGTTGAACTTTGTTCTGCTATTGACACATTCTGCTATCTTACCTTCACATCACTATCATCATCTTCTTTAGGTTTTAACACCATCATTAACACTCTCATTGTCTTCTGGCCATAAAATCTTTGTAAGAAGTCTCAAAACACCAGGTTAAAGTCCAAACAGGTTTATTTGATAGCAAAATCCACTAGCTTTCAGAGCGCTGCTCCTTCATCAGGGAAGTGGGAGTTCTGTTCGCAAACAGGGCATATAAAGACACAAACTCAATTTACAAAATAATGGTCTGAATGTGCATCTTTATAGGTAATCAAGTCTTAAAGGTACAAACAATGTGAATGCAGAGAGCATTAAGCACAGGTTAAAGAGAAGTGTATTGTCTCCAGACAGGACAGTTAGTGAGACTTTGCAAGCCCAGGCGAATCGTGGGGGTTACAGATAATGTGACATGAACCTAAGATCCCAGTTCATCACACCATCCACCAGGTACATGGTACATACTCTTGCAACTCGGCCAACATTGTCTACCTCATACGCTGCAGGAAAGGATGTCCCGGGGCATGGTACCCTGGGGAAACACTTCAGCGGTCACGGGCATTCGGCCTCTGATCTTCGAGTAAGCATTCTCTAAGGCGGCCCTCACGACAATGCAGAGTCGCTGAGCAGAGACTGATAGCCAAGTTCTGCACACACAAGGATGGCCTCAACCGGGATCTTGGGTTGATGTCACATTATCTGTAACGCTCACGACTTGCCTGGGCTTGCAAAATTTCACTAACTGTCCTGTCTGGAGACAATACACATCTCTTTAACCTGTGCTTAATGCTCTCTCCACGCATATTGTCTCTATCTTTAAGACTTGATTACCTATAAAGGTTCGGTTGCTGCGTAAGATAAAGGTACACGGAGTTGGGGGTAAAGTGTTAGCGTGGATTGAGGATTGGCTATCTAATAGAAAGCAGAGAGTCGGAATAAATGGGTGCTTTTCCGGTTGGCAATCAGTGACTAGTGGCGTGCCGCAGGGATCGGTGCTGGGGCCTCAACTGTTTACCATTTACATAGATGATCTGAAGGAGGGGACCCAATGTAGGGTAACAAAATTTGCAGTTGACACAAAGATGAATGGGAAAGCAAATTCCGTGGAGAACACAGTCTGCAGAGAGATTTGGGTAGGCTAAGTGAGTGGGCAAAGATCTGGCAGATGGAGTATAATGCTGGTAAAATGTGAGCTTATCCACTTTGGAAGGAATAATAGTAAAATGGACTATTATTTAAACAGAGAAAAATTACAACATGCTACTGTGCAGAGGGACCTAGGGGTCCTTGTGCATGAATCACAAAAACTCAGTTTGCAGGTGCAGCAGGTAATCAAGAAGGCAAATGTAATGTTGGCCTAATCATGAGAGGGATAGAATATAAAAGCAGGGAGGTCTTGCTGCAATTGTACAAGGTACTGGTGAGGCCACACCTACATTATTGTGTACAATTTTGGTCCCCTTATTTAAGAAAGGATATATTAGCTTTGGAGGGGATACAGAGAAGGTTCACCAAGTTGATTCCGGAGATGAGGAGGTTAGCTTATGAGGAGAGATTGAGTAAACTGGGCCTGTACTCATTGGAGTTTAGAAGGTTGAGGGGAAA
This sequence comes from Carcharhinus amblyrhynchos, assembly GCF_965287045.1. Taxonomy (NCBI): domain Eukaryota; kingdom Metazoa; phylum Chordata; class Chondrichthyes; order Carcharhiniformes; family Carcharhinidae; genus Carcharhinus; species Carcharhinus amblyrhynchos. The sequence continues at coordinate 51,869,399 of NC_137333.1, forward strand.
TCTTATAGAGACATATAAGATAATGAAGGGGCTAGACAGGGTAGAAGCAGCAAGCCTTTTTCCATTTAGAATGGAAACAAGAACTAGGGGGCACAGCCTCAAAATACGGGGGGGTCAATTTAGAACAGAGTTGAGGAGGAACTTCTTCTCCCAGAGGGTGGTGAATCTTTGGAATTCTCTGCCCATTGAAGCAGTAGAGGCTACCTCATTAAATGTGTTTAAGTCACAGATAGATAGATTTTTGACCATTAAGGGAATTAAGGGTAATGGGGAGCAAGCGGGTAAATGGAATTGAACCACTATCAGATCAGCCATGATCTTATTGAATGGCAGAGCAGGCTCGAGGGGCTAGATGGCCTACTCCTGCTCCTATTTCTTATGTTCTTATGTTCTAACCATTACTTTGTAAACTGAGTTTGTGTCTTTATATGCCCTGTTTGTGTACAGAACTCCCACTTACCTGACAAAGGGGCAGCGTTCCGAAAGCTAGTGGATTTTGCTGCCAAATAAATCTGTTGGACTTTAACCTGGTGTTGAAGTAAACTTCTTACTGTGTTTACCTCAATCCAATGCCGGCATCTCCACAACATAAAATCTTTGCCAATCTCTCCCCTTTCCCATTTATCACTGACCTACTACTCTTCCCCAGCTGCTCCAGCCCATCATAAACAGTATAAAATCTGTCACTTTTCTCCCTTTCTTTACCTCTGAAGAGTCATACAGACTCGAAACATCAATTCTCTTTCTCTCACCACAGATGCTGCCAGACCTGCTGAGTTTTTCCAGTAGTTTCTGTTTTATTTCAGATTTGCAGCATCAGCAGTATTTTGCTTTTAATATATAACTCTGTGCGCATAAGCACTGCACCAGAAACATGGCAACGGTGATCTGGAGTTTTGGCCACAACATTCACATCCATGCAATGAAGCCGTGGGAAGTATTTTAACTCCCAGTCAGCTGTACAGATCTTTCCCAACCACTGTGAGATGTAGCATAATCCAGGTGAGGATTCTCAACATCCTATATTGCAGCACTGTGTTATGCATTCTTCTTAGGAAGCAGCACTGGTTAATAAAGCCAAAGTATATTAGTTAGCCACTGAAAATTAAGCTGACACTTCTCATAACGTCAACAGTGGTCACAGGGAATGATTCTCATAACATTGCTTTTAGCAGAAGACAATTAAAAGAATCACATATTAAATCATTTGGGCAAATGCAGCCCTGTAGAATACCAAGAAACTACAGGATTTTAATGCAAGGAAGACGTGAGATTGCTATTAGTTTTGGAAAAAATTGAAAGGAAACACTTTGGAATACAGTCCTGAGGTGGTCATTTTCTTCTGGGGGAAGATTACTTACCTGAGAGAAATAACCTCAATTCAATCCTGGAACCAGGAGTATGTTCAGACCTACATGGAAGATAGTGCAGCCACTTATGGATAGAATGGAGCATTTTGGAGAGTTTTCTCCCTCCGTTGCTGGATTGTATGAAAGGGAGGCAGGGATATGATTTTCATTTAAGTATAATAATTATACCACACTTTACAATGTTGATACTATACTTGGGCTAAAAACATTCATATTATTCTTTCCTAGCTTTTTGTGGTCAAATAAAACTTGATTCATGCAAACAAATATCACAGCAGCCAAGCTCATTAAAAGCATACATGCACACAAATTGTTCCAGCTTTAAACTGCAGTCATAGTTGCATTGCAGAGACCCAGAATATAAATAAATAAGACAAATTTCTAAGCACCTGGGGCTGCAGCCAGCTCAGTTGTCTAAATGCCACGAGGCTTAAACTCCTCAAACCTGCTGGCACAGAAATATCAAACCCTAATCTCTCATTTTGTGCCTAACAAACTCAGTCAATTTTCCTGCCTCCCTGAAGGAAAAGCCCATAAAATTATTTATTTTACTTCCCAGCATGGCTCCAGTTAAACAATCACAGACCAGAGTTACATTTAAAATCAATCCCCATTTGTTCTGTTTCAGTCTGAAGTGAATGGATGGGTAAGGGGAGCAGAGCAACTACATGAAAGTGTACAAAAACAGCATCGGCTTAGCTAAGGATTTTCCTATCAGGAACATTTCCTGCTCTGCATTTAACACGGTTCAATTGTTGAAAGTCCTATCATGTGCTCATTTACACAGAAAAATAAACCTCACTCTTACCACTCGAAGCCCGGGCACAGGAATTTAGAGAATTGCATATTTAGATTACCAGAAAGTTATATCAAGAAAGTTTTATTTATCTTTCAGAAAGTCTGCCAACAATTTCAAATGATAAGGGGAAAGAATGAGAGGTGCAGATAATTATTCCAGAGCTCATTTTCCCTTCAAATAGTTGTCAGACTCCAGTCCCAGTGGGATGATAATTTTGGATGACTCATAAGATTGCTGGCACTTTTTTCATTTAGTCTTATACCCCAAGGAGAATCTGGAAATTTTAAAACGCAGAACAACATGGTGATAAATTAGAGGGAGATCGGCAGAAAATTGAAAAAACTCATATCTAGTATTAAGCATGTTACACCAGGATCATGCAGGGCAAAAACTGAAATTAAAGAGGCCAAATTCATTAAGGAGTTTAATATTATTTTTATAAGCACAGCATAAAACCATTCCCTTTGTAACAGGACAAAGAGTGGAAAAGAATAAGGCAACTGAACTCCTTCTCTAACAAGTGAGAAATCTTCACAAAGGTAGCCATAACCACTTCAAGACTTAGCCCTGAGGCTATTTTGATATTCAGGTTATATTATGCCATGAAACTAGTGCACATCATTTCATGCAAATCTATTCAATTAAATTGAACTAAACGTATGAAATATTACAATCATCTCTAATATCAAACATTTGTGTCTGTATATTGTAGTACTGTAGCAAATTTTCAGCATTGTTGATTGGTGCATTGCTGGACCAATTAGATACCAATCTTGATGTCATGTTTTGAATGTGGTCCAATGATCAATCAGATCTTTAGAGTAACAACTAAAGGTGCCATTATTTTATTGCTATTTTAAAAATACACATTACAACATTCTTCCTCATTTTTGACCCCATCCGACCCCAGCATTGCCACTCCACATGACCCAGATCTCTCCAATGGTCACAGCCACATCTTGAGGTCCCAACCAAATGAAGCCTCTCCATTCTGGCCAAATGTACCTTTCTGCCCTACCTGTCAGTAACTGACCCATAAATACACCAATCACCACAAGCTAGCAAAGCAATATAAAAAAAAAGTCTACAGGGATAGAATTGAAAAGTAGGGAAGTTAAATTACATTAAACCTTCATTGAACCTTTGTTGGACCATACTTAAGATTACTACATGAAGTTCTGGTCGCCATATTATAAAGAAAGTATTGAGGCATTGGAGAATACAAGGAGGGTTGACAAGGATGATACCAGAAATGTGTGGGGATACATATCAGGAAAGGACTGGCTTCATCTCTTTTCTCCTGACAATAGAAGTCTGAGCGATGGCCTTGAAAATTGTGGGAGCTTTTGGTAAGAGTGGAAAGAGAAGGGATATTTTTTCTTGTGGGGAAGAGCATAACTAGAAGCCATTAAGGTTCAAAATACATGGGGGGGCAGTAGGTGAATTCATATTCAAAACCACACAAAAAGCCACACATGAAAAACAAAGAGGCAAAAAATACATAGCATTGAAAGAAAGATTCCCCCATGTATTTTGATTGTAGTAATGAGTATGAAAGAGACAGAATCTGCGAGGAAGTTCCAATATGTTGACCTCCACAGAACAATGCAGAAGTTTTGAATTTCCGAAATAGCAATTTCACTGCTCCGTGGGATCCTCCACAAAAGTCTCTGATTCACAGAGTCAGAGACTTTAGACAATCCCAATGTACTTACCAGGAATGTTACCCAGAAACGTTAGACAGATTAAAACTTAGTAGGTAACAATAAAACTAACTGCCCAATCATTCATACTGATACTGCCTCAACCTCCCAACTATCCCAAATCCTTGACTGCCCCCTCAACCTCCTGACTAGCTACTGACCAGACTGGTCCCTAACCCCCCACTCACCTGACTACCACCCTGCCCCATGATAATCCCCCTCAGCCTCAAGACACCCCCCAAACTGATCCACTAACCCAACTGTCCACCCACCTCCCCATTCTAGCAACTCACTCACTCAACATTCACCCATTCACTAACATTCACAATCAACATTTAAGTTTACCATACAGCAGCTCGTGCCATAAAAAGAGAGCGTGTCATGTCTTCCTCCAGTACTATGTCGCTGTGATGTGTTCTCCATGGTGATGAGCTCCATATTTCTAGAAATGCCAGGTTCAGAACACACAGCAAGAAATGCAGAGCAATGTCAGGGAAGATACAGATAGACTATTTCCATTGGTTGGGGAGTCTATTACTGAAGACATTGTCCAAAAATTAGAGCTAAACCTGTCAGCACTGAAGCAAGGAAACACTTCCATATGCAAAGGGTATACACATCATCCACACACATTAATTGATTCTAGACCAATAGTTAATTTTAAATCTGAGATTGAAAGAGCTTCATTAACCAAAGGCATTAAGGGATACACAGCAATGGCAAACATATGGAATTAGGTTGCAGAATAGCCATGATCTCACCGAACTGCAGAACAGGCTGGAGGTGTTAAATAGCCTGCTCTCGTCCCTATGACCCAAAGTTCTTATTTTGCTTCAATAGTGGCATTTAAATGCATTACAACATCTAATTTGCTTTACTTCCTGAACATCATTAATCCAGTCCCCCAAATCTTGCATTTTCATTCAAATTATTTCCTCCTTTTAACTAATAGGCCCATCTTGGATTCTTCTGTTCCCATGTGTAGCAATTTGCATTTTTCTGCTTTGATGTCAATCTGGCCAGTTCCCAAGTGTATTTATATAATTATGCAATTTAATCCATATAGCTTCGCAGTCTATCACCTTATTTAGTTTTGTATCATCTGCAAATTTAGCCACTGCACTTGTGATTCCAACCTTCATGAAAATTAAGATGCTAACACGAAGTTCCTAAACAGATTCTACCAGGAACATTCTCAGAGCTGATGGCAAGCCTTTTCCAATGATTGTCTGACTTAATCAGTCAATTAAGAATGCATCTATTGTGAAATATTTCCACTGACTCATGATTTATTTTCAGTACAAGATTTTTCAGAAGTACCGTATCAAATACCTTACTAAAATCCAAGTGCACCATTATTCATTACCTTAACTTTTGTAAACTCTGCCATTACACTATCAAAGAAAACAGAGACAGGTTAGATGTAAATCTATTACTGTGCCATAGTAGGCCTATGGAACAAGTTAGCATCTCATGATGACAGCAAACTTCAGACAGAGTTCAATTAGCCCTGATTGAGAAAATCGGGTCTTATAAAAGGTAGTTAAAATAGCAAGTATTATGTTTGTGGGCTATGAGGTTTCCCTGGACCAGCTTTGATTGCCTAAAGGAGTTGGAGGGAATTGTTAGCTGCTGGACACAGTCACATGCCCTCCACATCCCCAAACTCATTTGTCCTTAGGTTACTATGCTGTTTTCAATCGATTACATGACTGATGGTGGACATGTATGCGAGTGGCTCTGAGTACGTGCTCCTCCGGACATCATAGTCATCTAGTGTAGATACAATGAATAAGTTGGGCGTTTGCTATCCAATGATTACATATGTGAGATGATGCATTTTGGTAGATTGAACCAGGGTGGGACTTACTCAGTTAATGATAGGGCATTGGGAAGAGTTACAGAACAAAGAGATCTAGGGGTACGTGTTCATAGCTCCTTGAAAGTGGAGTCACAGGTGGACAGAGTGGTGAAGAAGGCATTCAGCATGCTTGGTTCCATCGGTCAGAACATTGAATACAGGAGTTGGGACATCTTGTTGAAGTTGGGATATTGGTAAGGCCATACTTGGAATACTGTGTGCAATTGTGGTCACCCTATTATAGAAAGGATATTATTAAACTAGAAAGAGTGCAGAAAAGATTTACTGGGATGCAACCAGGGCTTGATGGATTGAATTATGGGGAGAGGCCGAATAGACTGTGATTTTTTTCTCTGGAGCGTAGGAGGCTAAGGGGTGATCTTATTGAGGTCTACAAAATAAAACAAGGTAGATAGTCAATATCTTTTCCCAAAGATAGGGGAGTCTAAAACTAGACGGCATAGGTTTAAGGTGAGAGGAGAGAGACTTAAAAGTGTCCAGAGGGGCAATTTTTTCCACACAGAGTGTGGTGAGTGTCTGGAACAAGCTGCCAGAGGTAGTAGTAGAGATGGGTACAATTTTATCTTTTAAAAAGCATTTAGATAGTTACATGGGTACCATGGGTATAGAGCGATATAGGCCAAATGCAGGCAATTGGGATTAGCTTAGGGGTTTCTAAAAAAAGGGCAGCATGGACAAGTTGGGCCAAAGGACCTGTTTCCATGCTGTAAACCACTGTGGCTCCAAATACTGTAGAAACTTCATGTCATACAACCAACTCAAATTACTCCTCAATAGAAAGAAAGGTACCTACAAACAATTAAAGTATAGCCTCCCCTGTTCCACTGTCAGAGCGCACCAGTGGAAGAATATGGTCAAAAACAAAAATCAGACAATCCTGCTTTTCACAGTATAACAAGCAGCAAAACATCTCTGTGCCCATATTTCATACCCTTGTCTGGATAAAAGACAATATCACAAAATCAGGACTATAATCTCAAGGAAACAAAATTCAGGATTAATGATGAACTGCAGGATAAAATAATCATCCACGGAGCTTGAAAAAGCCAAAGCCATGACAAGATCATTGAACAACATCCAGGATCCATCCAGAGTTTTGCTGAAACCTCTGCACCTCCGTCATGTCACTGCCCTGAAGCCCCGCCATAAAAACGCCTAGGCCCTGGTAAGTGGCAAAGCATACAGCTGCCTCCAACTCTTCTCGACCAACACCAAGAACAAGACAGCATAACACCAGTGTCAGAGTCTTCAATCGACCTCAAACCTCGTAGACAAAATACAATGCGCTTCAATGAACTCGAGACACCTTACCCTCAAATTGAGATTGTGAAAGCATGGCAGCCAATTCTCAAAGTCAGCCTGCAATTCAGCTGCACCTCTAAGAGACCAGAAACCCTTTCTCCGGCCCCATCTCCCCAAGTCAGCCAGGATATATGACACACCATACAGCAGGATTTCCAAAGGGTGATGGTGACCCCCAGCAAGGAAACTGCCCTCTCACTTGAGAGGATTCTCTTCTCCACTTTACCTATTCTCTTTAGGATATTTCACAGTTCAACAATGTGACCACCAATCATCTGTGCCAGGGAACTGAGACCGTCATCCACAACTTCACTCACAATTGGGATCATCATCTTGATGTCAACACCATCACTGAAGAGTAGGCCCACTTACCAGCAAAACTGCCACTGCCAACTGGGCCCCACCCTAGCATTTTCCAACCACCTCGATCAAACAAGGATTTTCTTAACTCAGCTGACCTTCACCAAAATTCAGCCAGGGTCTTCCAGGAACACAGCACAGATTATACAACAGAATCAGATAACGATTAACTATGTATCAGGATAAAAAGCAGATTAAAATAGTAGTGCCAGAGCTAGCAAAAACATAGCCACTCCCATGCTTACATCCTACTTTTATTATTTGCTGCTATTTTTAAAGAAATCATCTCCCTTTCTTACATTCCTGAGCATTTCTCCAGTTGTAATAATTGTTGTGTACCAGTTCAAGGAGCAACAACCCAATTATTTACAAGTTAAGGCTATTCAGAGGCTTACAGCCTCGTGGCTGTAGCCAGCTCCAGAGAACGTTCTGGAAAAGAAACTTCTGCTTACCAGGGTGAACCCCCAACCTGGTCCCTGATTTGTTCCCAGACCATGTGAACCTTAAAAAGGACAATCACCACACCAGGGTTAGGTGACTTCCAGAAGATTTATGCCAGAGTTTTTGCGATATCCTTCCTGTTAGGGTTCTGGATCAGAACCCAAAGGTATATTGTGAAGCCAAATTAGTTCCCAGACTAGACTAGACCAGACCAGATACTTTGGCATAAACGTGAAGATAGGATGCCCTATTTTAGGGGTAATTCCACTGACAATTTAGGGATCTTTAAAGTAAAACTAACTTTATTTAATAACACAGTTTAATTATAACTCTAACAGATGAAACAACTTAACTATTACCTGTTGAATAATATTTTAAAAATGAGAAGAAACGACTCTAATTTATCACTGTTTCAGTTCCAAATAAGCAACATTCTTCAACTTAATCACCACTTTAACGCATTTAGCAAACATAAAGATACTTGCTATAATTAGTATAGACAGTCTTGAAGCTTGCAGATAGATTTTATGGAGAGAGAGAACAGCTTATAGAAAACCTCTGAAAAGCTGTTTCTCTGCTACATCCTAGATTCTCCCATTAAGCACATCATCACATAATCCTGCATACCTAAACCCACCTTCCACTCCTTTAATCAAAAATCTCAAGGCACCCATTTTTGCAAACAAAGGTCCAATAGCTCTATCTTAAGTAAACAGTATATGGCTAAAATAAGTAATTATCCTGCTCTCTGAGCTAAATGTTTTCCAAACACACCAGCTGGCTGCAGAAAAAAGCTGAATCTTTAAACATTCCCCTTAAACATACCTATAGCAATAGCGCACTACCAACACATTCCTAAGTTCCTTAACAATTTTAGGATGCGTCTTATTTAAGTCCTTGAGTTTTATTTACTTGGAAGTTTTCACAAATATTTGGCAACAATGCTGACAGCAATGTAAATAGTGTCTCAGCTTACTTCTGCAGCAGTCCTTAGCTACCTTTCTAGCCCAAACAATAAGATAAAGTAGTTTTATCTTATTCTATATAAAAACTGAACTATAAAACACATTTTCAGCATATGTATTAGCATCAATTGTCAAGCCTTGACCTGATCCTATTTTCAGTGACCTCACACCTCATGATTTTCCTTCCAAAAGAAGGGAGAATGCTAGTGACTGAAAACTATTTTGGGATCTGACTGGATATTCAAGCAGCTCATTTGGAATGTCTCTGGATGTAAATCAGATGCAACGGCCTGTGGTTAATCAAAAGGAACAGACTGTATTTTCTTTTATGTGAGGAAGGTGTGGGTAAGTTGAGGCTTTAAAGAGCATGGAAAATTGTAAACCTCAGAGGGAAGCCATTTGTATTTCTTGCATTGATTTTCATTAAGACTTTCAAATGGGAGCTTTGTCCTGTTCAAAAGAAAGTTGAAATATGGAAAAGTATGGAGATACATGGCTCAAATTTGGATTTTATCCATGGATACAAAGCTGCTTAGCAGATAGGAAGCAAAGAGTTGGTATAAATGGGTGTTTTTCTGATTGGCAGTCAGTGACTAGTGGGATTCTACAGCGGTCTGTGCTGAGAACCCATCTGTTCATATTATATATTAATAATTTGAAAGCGGGAACTGAATGCATTATCTCCAAATGTGCAGGTGATGTAAAGTTGGGTGGGACGTTGACCTGTGAGAAGGATGCAGAGATGCTTCAGCATGATTTGGACAGGCTGAGTGAGTGGGCATCTGCATGGCAGATGCAGTATCAATTGAATAAATGTGAGGTTATCCGCTTTGGTAGAGAGACTGATAATTACTAGAATGAGTGGAAATTGAGAGGTAGATACTCAACAAGACTTTGGAGTCCTTGTGCATCAGTGGCTGAAAGTAAGCGCACAGGTATAGCAGGCAGTAAACAAGGCAAATGGTATGCTGGCCTTCACTGTGAGAGGACTTGAGTATAGGGATAGAGATAGGGATGTTTTACTGCAATTGCATAGGGTGTTGGTGAAGCTATACTTGGAGTATTGTGTGCAGTTTTGGTGGCCTTATCTAAGGAAGACTATCCTTGCTGTAGCGGGAGTGCAGCGAAGGTTTACCAAGTTAATTCCTGTCATATGAGGAGAGGCTAAGTCAGTTAGGATTATATTCACTGGAGTTTAGAAGAGTGAAAGGGGATGTCATAGAAGCTTATAAAATTCTAATAGGCTTAGACAGGGTAGATTCAGAAAGAATATTCCCAATGGTGGTAGAGTCCAGATCTAGGGGTCAAAGTTTGAGGATAGCAGGTAAACGTTTTAGAACTGAGGGGAGGAAAAATTTCTTCACCCAGAGGGTGATGAACATGTGGAATTCACTATCACAGAATGTAGCTAAGGCCAAAACGTTGTCTGATTTCAAGATGAAATTAGATATAGCTCTTGGGGCTAACGAAATCAAGGGATGTAGAAGGAAGGGGGAGATCAGGATATTGAATCTGATGATCTGCCATAATCAAAATGAATGGTGGAGCAGGCTCAAAGAGCCAAATGGCCTACTCCTGCTTCTAGTTTCTATGTTTCTATGATATACATAACATATTATAAAATTAGTGTAAGGCATGATGGAGGTATCACTGATCGTCTCTCTCTCTCTCTCACTCAAAATTGGAATAAGGCATTGGCAAAAAACAGCATAGGCTACCACACACTGAACCACATTCTCTTCCATGAGTTGAAGCCAAGTCCAATTCCTCACAAGGATGTGCATGGAGAAGTTATTTTTTAAAAGCTTGTGTTTAACAAAAAACAATTTGTTCCTCAACACATGCCCCATTTGTTAAGAAATGCTCTTTTTCTTATGTTCCTCAATAACATGCACAATCATCAAATTTGAGAAAACTCAAAGTGGGAAATATTTTGATCGTATCAGTGGATTTCAGTCTTTACCTAAAGAGCACCAGTTCTGTAGTGGCTTACATTCAAAGAAGGTTAAAGCATAGGTTTTCATGACTCAATACATTTTTTTCATTTTTTTTGAATTACTAATTGAAATAGCATGTCCCATGTTGGAATTTAAAAAACACAAAATAATAAAATTCCAGTCAGAAATAGGTATTACAATTTAGGATTAAACATTTTTTTCTGCCAAGATCACCATTACAGAGAACACACAATACACAGGTACACAATGAGCACCAGTAAATCAACAATATTTCCAAACCCAAAAGGAAATTTTCAGGAATAAAAACAGAACATGCTGGAAATATTCATCTGCAACATCCGTAGAGAGAGAAATTGAATTTAATGTTCAGACCAATTTTCAGTTACTGATTGAAGAAGCTGCCTGTTCCATGAATAGCGCTAGAATCAACAGAGTAACGCAGCTGAAAATCATCAATATTGCAAGCTACACTAAAGCCTGATTTATTGTGAGAGCTTTGCCATAAAATCATTTCTATTTGTTATGCCAAAAACAATATAGAGCATTCACAGATTCTTTAAAGAGCTGGTTCCTGATATTTAGATATTTTGTCAAGATGTTTTATGCTTGGAACAGGATTGACATTAGCATTGGAAAAAAATGAGCAATTTATAGAACCTGGAACTCCTGAATATAAGCTTAAAACATTAACAATACACAATAAAAAACTGCTGAACAAAATTCCAAGAAGGTATACTCTCTCAAGGTAAATCCACTTCGTTAAAATTGCTGAGTAAGAAAAGTTATTAATCTTGGGTACAAAGAATAAACTGTTGCCGCATCCCAAGAAACAAAGATGTACAAGTCACCCTGGACAATTTACGCAACTATTAACACTAATGGCAAAGGTCTAAAAAGCAAACCATATTTTTCCCTTGCTTATTGGCAACAGTACATTGTGATGTTAGCAAGGGATGGGGGTAAATTAGTAATACATAACAATGGCATGTCTTTGCACTTTGCATTTCAACATGAGATTCCAACTAATGTGTGATCAGATCTACGCTTAAATCAGGAATACAGTTATTTGTAGTTAACAGCAACAAGGAAAGTAAAAGATTCTATCAATTTTTTTATCATCAACAATTCTGAAACTCAGAATAAAATTCTAAAGAGTTGGTAATAGATTTTAACCAAAAGTGAACTTAATTGTTCATTACCGTACTACACTCTTAATTCATCAATACTGCAAGTTAGGTATGAATAAATAATTGCAAACAAAAAAAAGTTATTTGATTACTTAAGAACAATTGGGAAAAAAGTGAAGCATAACGTAGATGTAAAACCTATTTCTTGCAGGATGAGAGGGATGTATCAGAGGAAGAGTCACAATAAGATCTCCTAGCCCATCCACTAACAAGCAGCTTAACAGTGTTATTAGCACAGCCCGCCCTTTCAACCATAGATCAAATATATGATGGAGCGGGGGGAAAGCATCACAAATGCTCTGGTAACCGTGTAAGTCAACACAGTTGTGTAATATGGAATAGAGCCATAATTTCTAGGAAAGTTCCAGGTTTGATGTCTAAAGTGTACAGAGTTAGCTGATCCTAATCAGACTGTTAGAATAGGCACTAGAGATGGCTTTAATATCACTCAGTTAAAATCACTTAGTCATGGCAGACACTTCTGATAACTAATCAGCAGTCGATGCTGGAAAATGTATAGAAGGGGACAGGGTCATGTAAAACTGTGATATCCTCTAACTGCTAAATAACCTAGCAACATTTGCTGCCTCAGCTCACCCATGAAGGTGGACTGCAGCAAGGTATCCAAGGGTTTCTGGCACCCATCGTACGTCAGTAGGGAGAAATTAGAAATGAGAAAAATGCATTCATAGGAATATGAATGTTTAAAATGTCAGGAACATTTGTGATATAAGCAGAGTTTAAAGTAACTATATTGTGGGGACACAAAGAGGGTTTGGTAATTTGGCCTTCTGCACCAGTTTGCTGGCAGTCACAGTTCTTTATCTTTTTAATCTCAATTTCTCACCTTTCACCAGATTCTTTAATACCCTAATTTGTAAAGAAAGCACTGATATTCCTTTGAAACATCCAAATTGTTTCCACACCTTGGCTTAATAAGGCAGTACATTGCACATTATGAAACCCATTGTGTGAAGACTATTTTCATCATTTATTCTTAAAAGATATAGTGTGGACTCTAAGATTATGTCCATTTGTTCCACATGTTACCACCAGTGAAAAAACTAACAGATTTGAAACCCTATCATGGTTCTGAGGGGGAGAAATGGGAACAGAAATATGAGCAACAGAACAAACATGGGCAAAACCATGATGCAGAGTCTTGTGGGCGTGGGGTGATAAATCTTCAATTGAAGGAAAGGGAAGACATCTCAGAAACACTGGTATGGAAGCAGCACCATCAGAAGAGATGCAGTGAAATAGGAGAAAGCATTTCTGATGAAAAGTCATCAACAGAAACCTTAACTCTATTTCTCTCTCCACAGATGCTGCCTGGCCTGCTAAGCTTTTTGTTTTAGTTTCAGCGTTTTGTTTTAATTTCAGATTTCCAGCATCCATATTATTTTGCATTTATGTTGTTGCCATAGTACTTCATTGTGCTTATATTTAAGTTCACTTTTGTTGTACAAAGTGATTTGTCATATTTGTTGCAGAAAACATTGCCAGTACATTTTTCTGCTCTGCATGTTGTAGTAATGAAAACCACATGCATAAGAGTTTGTTCTCTTTGTTCTCATCTTTTACTCCACCAGCATATACAAAGAATCGTCCTCTGCCACTTCCGCCACCTCTCCAAACATATCTTCCCGTCCTCTCCCCTCTCACCATTCCAGAGGGACTATTCACTCTGACACCCTGATTCACTCTTCATTTACCTCCAACATTCTCTGCCCTCCTTAAGGCCCCTTTCCATACAAACACAAGAAATATAACACCTGTCCTTTTACCTCCTCTCTCCTCACTGTTCTCGGAGCTACTCTTTCCAGGTGCAGTGATATACTTTAATTTAATAAACTGTATTCGCCATTCAATGTTATCTACACTCAATTGGGAAGAGAAAATATAGACTGGGCGATCATTTCTGTTCATCCCACAAGCATGATTTCAAACTTGTTTCTGTCCTTGGCCTTTTGCAGAGTTCCAACAAGCGCAACACAAACTTGAGTATTTCTGGCGTTTTCTGTTTTTATTGCATATTTCCAGCACCCATAGTATTTTGCTTTTGTATTGCTGCTTTGATTCTTTCTTGGGTTTATATTCTGAATTCACCTCTATCATACTAACTGACTAGTCAAGTTTGTCGCAGGAAACATTGCCAATATGTTTTTCAGTTTTGTATGGTCTATTAACGAAGGCCATATGCTTAAGAATTTGTTCCCTTTCAAAGTTATTTTTAAGTTTCTTGGTATCAAGAGTCTGACTCAAATTCTCTGCAGTAAGTCAATTCATCGGAGATTTTTGCTCTACATACAAAAGCAGTTGATTTATAAGGCTCCTGTAGGCTATTTGTAACTATTTCCGCAACTCCCACAAAGACATTCCACAGTCATTAAGAACTGGCCCACATTTGAAACTTCATAGGAAGCATCTTGGACAATACGACCACTATACATTTCCTTTAAATTTACCTTTCTGATTCGCAATGCGTCAAGATTTGGAAACGTTTATTTAATAACACACATTTTTAAAATAGCATAATCTCTAGTTATTCTCCCATCCCTAATCCAGTAACACTGTTTCTGGAACAGCAAAAACCAGGAAAAGAAAATGGAACATTCTTCCTCTGATTGGGTCAGAATTTCAGTAGGCTCAATTAGAACTCAAGTGACATGAGCTGGAATATTTTGAATTTTATCTGATCTAGATTGAAAGCCTCAAGGATAAAAAAAACTTACAGGGTTTTCTCATGACTAAGTAAATTTATACATAGTGTCCAGAACAAAACAACCCACTTTGATCAGCATCCCACCCACAAACATTAAATCTCTCCACCACTGACAGCCATGTGTACCATCTACAAGATGCACTGCCAGAACTCACCGTGACTCCTCAGACTGCACCTTCCAAATCAATGCACACTATCATCTAGAAGGACAAGGGAGCAGATACAGGGGAACTCCACCACCTGGAAGTTGCCCTCCAAGCCACATACCACCCTGCCTTGGGAGTATACACTGTTCCTTCACAGTTGCTGAGTAAAAAGCCTGAAACTTGCATCCTGTGGATGTACCTTCACCACATGTACTCCAATGATTCAAGGCGGCAGCTCACCATCATCTTCTCAAGGGCAATAAATGCTGTCCTAGTCAGCAACAACCACAACCCATAAAGTATTTTTAAAACATAAATCAAAGTTCTCAGATTTGGCCTCTGGCATGAACCAAGGTCACAAAGATAGTAATACAAATCCTACAATCAGTCTTTTAACAAGGAGTCATTGTCAGCACCTACATAAAATGATGGACATGCAGCAAATCAAATCTGGTGCTGACAGGGTAGCTTCGTATGGAGCACTTCTATCGATGGCTTAAGAGATTAAGAAAGAAGTCTCACAACACCAGATTAAAGTCCAACAGGTTTATTTGGTAGCAAAAGCCACTAGCTTTCGGAGTGCTGCCCCTTTGTCAGGTGAGTGAGAGTTCTATTCACAAACAGGACATATAAAGACACAAACTCAATTTACAAAATAATGATTGGAATGCAAGTCTTTACAAGCAATCAAGTCTTAAAGATACAGACAATGTGAGTGGAGAGAGCGTTAAGAACAGGTTAAAGAGATGTGCATTGTCTCCAGACAGGACAGTTAGTGAGATTTTGCAAGCGCAGGCAAGTTGTGGGGGTTAACAGATAGCGTGACATGAACCCAAGATCCCACAGAGACTGATAGCCAAGTTCCACACACGAGGCTTCAACCGGGATCTCGGGATCATGTCACGTATCTGGGCTTGCAAAATCTCACTAGCTGTCCTGTCTGGAGACAATACACATTTCTGTAACCTGTGCTTAACGCTCTCTCCCCTCACAATGTCTGTACCTTTAAGACTTAATTAGCTGTAAAGACTCACATTCTAATCATTATTTTGTAAATTGAGTTTGTGTCTTTATATGTCCTGTTTGTGAACAGAACTCCCACCTCACCTGACGAAGGGGCAGCACTCTGAAAGTTAGTGGTTTTTGCTACCAAATAAACCTGTTGGACTTTAACCTGGTGTTGTGAGACTTCTTACTATGCTTACCCAAGTCCAACACCAGCATCTCCACATCATGAAAACACTAATCCATGGTTCTATCATAAGTGTTGTTTGAGGTGGTTATCAATTGTCATTGTGGGTTGGTATTTTTCAGTGGTGGCACTTTTGCCAAGCTGCTGAAGCCATTATTAGGATGGCACATGTTGATGCACAAGTCACTATTTTCCTCCATCAGCTAATATCCCCATGGTGTGAAAATCATTGTTTGGGCCTTTATGTGATGTTTGAAGAGGAGCTTTGAGCAGTCTAATGGTCTTTTGGCTCCAACTAGCTCAGCATGGGGAAAATCATATGGTATGTGACCATCTTTCATCTTGCGAACGTATCCAATCAAGGGATACCACTTCTGCTTGCTGGGAACCAATATACTTAGAAGAAGATTTATTTTTGAGAGGACTTCTACATTTATGATTTTGTCTTTCCTAAGACGTGTCATAAACAGCAAAGATGTAGATCGGCGAGCTTCCTTTCTTGATAGCTGCCAGCCACCCATGTTTCTCGACCATACAACAAGGCTCATAGCAGAGAAAACACAGGCCTCATGGCTCTTAGAGTCAGCATGATGATAATCCATGAACTTTCATGAGTCAACCAGAAGATTTTTCTGAACCTTTCCTATGCATTTATCGAATCCTGCATTCAGAGACTGATTATCTGTCACCAAGGACCCAAGGTAACAGAATTTGCTAACCACTTCCAGCAGAGTGTTATGTGTGATCATAGGATCACTTTTCTCTATCAGCATGCTTTTCCTGAAGAGAGAAAAAATTATGGGTAAAGAGGACTTCAAAATTTGCCAATGATCTTACTTCTGGCCAAAATCTACTAAGTTCCTCCTTATTTGAGCCAGAGCTATAGGGAGCAGTTGGCCTTGGAATGTAGGAGAATGAGGGGTGACCTTATTTAGGTGTATAAAATCCTGAGGGGCAGAGAAAGGATGAACACATACTGTCTCTTTCCCAGGAAAGGAGAATGGAAAACTAGAGGGCATAGGTTTAAGGTGAGAGCGAAAAGATTTAAAAGGGACCTGAGGGACAACTTCTTCATGCAGAGGGTGGTCCGTATTAGGAATGAGCTACCTGAGAAGGTGGCTGAGACGGGTTGAATAGCAACATTTGGATAAGTACATGGGTGGCAAAGACTAGAAGGATATGGGCCAAGGCGCAGACAATTGGGACTAGCTGGGAAGGCATCATGGACCAGTTGGGCCGAAGAGTCCGTTTCAGTGCTGTGTTGCTCTATGATTTTATATGTGTGAGCTACTGAGCATAAGAAGTGGTTAGCATCAAACTTGCCTGCATACTGCAAACATCCTGTTCACAGCCATCATTAAAAAACGTGAAGATCTCTGTTTAGTTTTCCAATGTATTTGTTACAAGCTAAGAAATAATCCTTTCCCAATATTTTTCTTCTGTCACCCAATCAGCCTTTCAACAGAAGAAAAAACACCTCTATGCTTCCTTTTCCATAACCAGAACCTGCCATTGATAAACTCTTCCATAAGCAGTAGCAATGCTCCAGCACCTCAAACATCGGCCATTAGTCTTGTAAAAACCAAGGCAGAATTTTGCTTACTTACTGGTACAAGGCCAGAAATTGGCTAGGGGGGGAGCTGAGAGTGGGGGTGGGGTGGGAAGAGGAAGGTAGCAGTTGGTGAGGAATGGTCCAAATCCACAAGGTTGCTCTCACTCAAAGTCTACCAATGCAAATACCATGAATAGATTGCAAAAGTACTATTCAATTTATCCTAAGTCCTTTCTAGTTTCTCATTTACATGTCGCCTGTTAACACCAGCATCCACCAAAAACAGGTTTCACATGTATGCTGGCTGACTACATTCAGCTTTATCTCAACAACTGCCTTGCTCACCGCTTCCACGGTCTGTCACTATTGTCAGACATCCAGTCCTGAATAAACTGCAATTTCCTCTAATTAAGCATTGGGAACACCATTGTCTCCGACGCCCTCTTCACAAACTCTGTTCCATCACCACAGATTCTTATCCACTTCCCCTGGCCATTGTCTCCGGCTGATTCCTACATGACCCTGAGCCAAACTTCCATCCTCTCCTTTATTAAAACTCTGTACCTACCTCTTAAACCATACATAAACTTAGGTTCTTTTCGTTGTAGGTGGATTGGGATATATGTTACTTGCAGTTTTTCAAGCAGTTCACATTTGACCTTTATCTTACTTGGAAGGAAAATAAACTCTTACAGTTGCAATGCTGAAATTCACACCTTAAAGGTCAAAGCTCTCATCTTCATAGCTGTCTCAGGTTTAAAATTTGACAATGAGTGCTAACAGGATATATGACACATGTCTAACCTAACATTTGGAGAGATTTACACCAAAAAATTAAATAAAACTATGACAGGACTGTTGCCCTTCAGCTTCAGAAATCAAGGGTTCAAATATCAAATGCCCGTTCAGATGAGCTTAAGTACAGACATGATGTGAAAATAGCACATCAATCTTTTAACACATCCAGAAGATGCTGCAATTTTCGAAGTAAGGTCAGGGTTGGGGGAGGGTGGGGGAGAGATGAGGGGCCAGCAACCCACTCGCCTTCTATTAACTGGCTATTAAACTCATTGAAGTGTTTGTTAATGGGTTCAACAGGACCAGAAATTTTCAAAGCAGCAAATGGGAAGATTGAACAATCTGGGGCACGTTTGTGGACGCCTGTTAGGAAAACTCCTGGGAACCATAATGTGATGTCGCTATTGAATTAAAGTGTTGAGAAAGAAAGGCTTATTCAAACTGAGGTGTTCAAGCAGTGATGAAAAGTTGCCATCGCCTGAGCAGAGCGGGCCAAATACTTTGTGATTAACCATTTGGCCACATTTAAGTACCATAAGGCCACTGCTCTCCTGCAGCTTCAAGCCCAGTTATAGCTGCTGGCTGCCTTTAAGTGTTGAACTCCAGAGCCAGTGCCCACCCCCACGCAGCACCAAGCAACCCTAACTGTGCACCATGCTCACCTCTGGCCCAAGTGGGGGATTTTCATATTAAAGTAACATGACACTTATATTGCTAACATGGCATCAAGACGAGATACGGGAATGATCTAAATTTCAGATTCCTGACCCTATTTTGAAAATCCAGATCCTAGAATCAAAAGCACTTTCTCACTGTGATCTATGCGGAGCATAATATTTGTATTTGAATGCTCACATTGCTGCAATAGCTGAAGGATTGAGGTGGGGGGGAGGGGGTGGTGATGTGAAACAATACCAATCAGGTGTTATCAGTAAATAGTGCAAAAGCCCACAATTTGCTGTTGATTTGATTTATTATTGTCACATGTAATAGTATACAGTGAAAAATATAGTTTCTTGCACGATATAGAGACAAAGCACACTGTACATAGAGGAGGAAAGGACAGAGTGCAGAATGTGGTGATAGTCATAGATGGGTGTAGAGAAAAATCAACTTAAATGTTGATTTTAATACCCCTTAGTATCCAAAGATGTGTAAGTTAGGGGAATTAAAGGGATAATTGCATGGGGTTATGGGGCTAGGACAGAGGGGTGGGTCTGGGTCTGGTCTGATGCTCAGAGAGGGTTGATACAGACTCAACGGTTCGAATGGCTTCCTTCTGTACTGTAGGGATTCTATGATTCACTGTGAAAGGGACTATATAAATACAATGATCGTTCGTTCCAATTTTTGCATCCCATTCCAAGATTTCCTCTCTCCAAAGTGGCTTTACCTACAAAAAAAATCCATCTCTAACATAAGGCTAAGAAACACTAATAGCTATTCATAAAAACATAGAAACTCAAAAAACTGTTAGGTATCAGCTGCAGCTCAGTTGGTAGAATTTTCACCTGAGACATGTTGTCGGTTTAAGTCCCACTCATGAGATTTAGGTACAAAAATCTAGGATGGTACTCTAGTGTACTGAGCAGTATTATCCTACAGATAGTCGCACTATCTGTAACCCCCATGACTTGCCTGGGTTTGCAAAACCTCACTTACTGTACGGTCTGGAGACAATACACATCTCTTTAACCTGTACTCAGTGCTCCTTCCACTCACATTGTTAGCCACTTTAAGACTTGAATAGCAGGTCAGGTGTAAAGATTTGCATTCTAATCAGTAATCTGTAAACTGTCTGTGCTGTTATATGTACTGTCTGAGGCCAGAACTCTCCATTCACCTGACAAAGAGGGGAACCTCGAAAGCTTGTGAGTTTACTATCAAATAAATTGGTTGGACTTAAACCTGGTGTTGTCAGACTTCTTACTGTGTTTACCCCAGTCCAATGCCGGCATCTCCGCATCAGTATTATCCTGCCAGAAATGCCATTTTTTGCATCAGACATTAAGCTATGGGTTCACCTGATCACTAAATGAATGCAAAATATTCCATGACACTAGTTCCAAGGACTGCAGAAGAGTTATTCCCAGCGTCCTATCCAATATCTTGCCCTCGATCAACTTCACAAAAAAAAAAATCATCTGATCATCACGTTGCAGCTTGTGCGTGCCTACAATGCGCAAATTGGCTACTGCGTTTCCTACATTGTCATGATGTGGAGATGCTGGCGTTGGATTGGGGTAAACACAGTAAGAAGTCTCACAACACCAGGTTAAAGTCCAACAGGTTTATTTGGTAGCAAACACCACTAGCTTTCAGAGCACCGCTCCTTCATCAGGTAAGTGGGAGTTCTGTTCACAAATATGGCATATAAAGACACAAACTCAATTTACAAAACAATGGTTTCAATGTGAGTCTTTACAGGTAATCAAGTCTTAAAGGTACAGACAATGTGAGTAGAGAGAGGATTAAGCACAGGTTAAAGAGAATCACTCTCTTTAGACAATACGGCCCACTTGATTGGTATCTCATTCATTCACTGACACACAATGGCAGCAGTGTGCACTATCTCCAAGATGCACTAAAACAACTCACCGAAGCTCCTCCAACAGCACCTTCCAAACCTGCAACCTTTACCACTTTGAAAGACAAGGACAGCAGCAAATGCATGGGAATTCAACCTACAAGTTCCCCTCCAAGCCACACACTATCCTCACTTGGAACTGTATCACCGTTCCTTCACTGTCATGGGCTCAAAATCCTGGAACTCCATTCATAGTAGCACTCTGCAGTTTCCTGAAACACATGGGATGCCTTTTCAAAAGACTCAAGTGATTCAAAAACATAGCTGACCACCAGCTTCTTAAGGGCAACTGTGGATGGGCAATGCATGCTGGCCGAGCCAGCCTACATGCATTTTTTAAAAGGTAGGCAATTGCTGAATAGCACCTTAGCATGCCCCGAGGTTATGAAAGGCACATGTAAATGCAATTTTTTAATACAAATCAGATTTTGCTTTTAACTGTTCCTATGCAATAGAAAAATGATTCCACAAGCCAAATATTAACAAGTGTTACTCTAAACGCTTGTGAAATACTGTTGCATTGAAACCAACACGTACACAGTCCTGAGTGAGTTTACAGATTAAGAATACTGAAATAAAATGTAAAGACAATTTAACAATTTTATATCTCCTTTATAAAAATTGCACAGTATACAGGTCTATAGAATGTCGACAATTACATCAACTTCACTACAAAAACCAGAAAGCTGTACTAGTCCGCGTAACTTTCCCCCGCCACTGCCAAACATCCTGCCCTGGAGTGATGGATGAGGTTTCCTGGGGCTGACATGCCAAAGTCAATTAGCCATGTCAATCCACAAGAACACCAGCTGCCAAAGACTAGAAAGGGTTTATTACTGTAAGATTTGAGGGCAAAGAGGGCACAACTGGACATGTTTGCAAGAACAGTCCTTACTAATTCCTTTTCAAAAGACTCAAGGATTTTTAAAAAGTTTTGTGCAGTAAAATGGGTGTTAGAAAACATAATAGCATATTAGGCTTAATCTCAGGAATAATATTTTGTGCTAAACATAAACCAAGATATGGTGGTATTAGTTAGGACCCAAATTGCCCTAGGGATTATGAATACATAAAATCACTTTAGAGCTGTTCAGTGGATTCAGTCACAAACATTTTTAATGCAGACCTTTGATAAATCCCAGATATGCTCTTAAAGTTGCAGCTATGCTGGGGAAATCAACATTAAATTTCTTCCATTTCAATTATTGCAGTACATGAGAAAAAGTAGTCACACTGGTGTGTCATCATGCTTACATTCAAGAGTAAATTCATCTCTTTAATACCCCAACCCTGTCATCAATTACATTTGCTTTGAAAAATGACTAAGTAGATAATTCTATTAATAACTAGTTCAGTTGTTGGTGGACAGAGGCAAATAAACTACTGAAAATACTTTTTTTTCCATTTTGACTACTTATAAATTTTCTTGCTGGAGTAGAGCTGGCCAATAAAAACAGTAGCATGGTGGCTCAGCCTCACAGAGTAAAGGATCCATGTACAATCCCGGTCTTGAGCGACTGTGTGGAGTTTGAACATTCTTCCCATGTCTATGTGGGTTTCCTCCAGGTGCTCCAGTTTCCTTCCACAGTCCAATGATGTGCAGGTTAGGTCATTTGGCCATGGTAAATGCGTAGGGCGATAGGGACAGGGCAGGAGAGTGGGTCTAAATGGGGCGCTCTTTCAGAAGGTTGGTGCAGACTTGATGGGCTCCTTCTGCACTGTAGGGATTCTATGGTATTCTAAGTGTTAAAATACTTGGCTTTTTCAAGGCCATGATGCCCAATTCATTTCAATTATTCACATTACTCCGCCATTGACTTGATAAAGCTTAACAAAGTCACATTTTATAAAATTAGGTTCGTCACACACTTCCATAAGTTTACAACTCTGTATATTTTTCTGTCTAATCTGATAATTTTGCATGACTGTCCATAACGTCTCCCTGAGAAACATAAATGGAGGCCCAAGTATTGAAAGCCTGTGTAATGTTTCACAAACATTCAGTCTGAGGTTCCAACATTTATTACAGCTCGAAGGTCAGAGTTCTTCCCATAAATGTTGAAAATCATAAATATCCTGATGTTAAACTGTTTGTGAATAATCAGGTCACTTCTTCCAGTTTGTTCTTGTGCCATTTTCATATTGCTAGCTTGTGCTGACTGTAGCCTCAAACGAGGCACTGCAGTTACTGTCAATGGTCATATAAAGTGCGAGTATTTATCGTATGAACATTTCATATTATTTCCTTTCTGACGAAAATAATCTGAAACAAAATTGTATGATCTCCTCTGCAGTTGACAAGAACTGCTCCCATCCAAATACGGGTAAGGGGAACAGCAAGCATCAATTGTTAATGGTCAATACTGATTGGTTTGAAAGTTTGATCCATTCAATGTGAAGCTAAAATTCACAGATATTAATAACATTTTAAAGGTCTTTAAAAGGAGGAATCAAAATTAAATATATCTTTGGCACAATGGAATCAACATATCAAAATTTCACATTTTTTAATAAGAAAATTCTGAGGCGACTCAAATAGCTTGCCATTTTTTTTTCTAAAATAGTCCTTGGTATGTTGAAACAAAGAAGCTTATAAACTTGTCTGAAAGATTTTCATGGCACAATTGTCCAGGAATCCTGTGGTATTTTTTTCTCCATAACTGTAAGAACATGAAAATGGCCCAAAGCAAGGTGCCTTAAAATACACAATACCATAATGGATTATAATCTGAATACCAAATGTTAACATTACAACTTCAATTCTTGGCCTGTTGATAAAAACATGATGCTTGTAAGATTGCTATACTTTGGGACCGTGTCTTTAACTTCGGATAAAATGAAGGGGGGGGGGGGGGGGGGGGTCGCATAATCTGTCTGAAGTCAACCAAACAACAGACCTGCAAGGTGTTCACACATGCAGATAACGGCAGCAGCATCTGTGTTTACAGTGGTTTGGCTGCTAGTCTCCGAAGTGCCAGGAAGGTTTTGAGAATTTTGGGTTGTTAAAAGTTATGCTTTAGACTGTCCAATTACTTTAAGGATTGAATGCACTTTGGATCTAAAGAATAGGTAATCAGCAATTCTACCTGGATAGAAGGCTGATGTAGTTCATGCTGCCATGGAGATGGGCTTTGAGAGGGGTAGGTTGCTAGGATATCTGTGAAACTCTCAGACCTGAGCAATATGCCTGGAAGCAGAGAGTGAGCAGTGGAGCGACACAGTGGTTAGCACTGCTGTCTCACAGTGCCAGAAACCCGGGTTCAATTCTGGCCTTGGGTGACTGCCTGTGTGAAGTTTGCATGTTCTCAAAGTGTCTGCATGGGTTGCCTCCAGGTGCTCTGGTTTTCTCCCACAGTCCAAAGATGTGCAAGTTAGGTTGATTGGCCATGCTAAATTGCCCCTTAATGTCAGGGGGATATGGTCTGGATGGGATTACTGTTGGTGCAGGCTCAATGGGCCAAATGCTTCCTTCTGTATTGTAGGGATTTTTTGAGCAGCTGGAGGACGGCAGCTTCTTTGTTTTGGTGCACAGGAATGTGGGTGATCGCTCACACTTGAATTGAAGCCCAAATTCAACAGCAGTTGAAATGAGGCTAGACAATTCACCCAGCCTGGTTGGTGGGTGAATCTCTCCACGGTGACAGACTACCCTTCATCTCCAGTACCTTCCCAGAGCAGAAAAGCTACAACATCTTCTCTGAAGTCTTCAACATGTCATTGATGAAGACGAACATCTCGCCAAGGCCATCCCCACACCCCTTTAAACAACCACACAACCTCAAATAGACCACTGTTTGCAGCAAACTACCCAGCCTTCAGGAGAACAGTGACCACGACACCACACAACCCTGCCACAGCAACCTCTAAGACACGTTGGATCATCGACACGGATGCCATCATCTCACACGAGAACACCATCCACCAGGTACACAGCACATACTCTTGCAACTCGGTCAACGTTGTCTACCTGATACATTGCAGGAAAGGATATCCCGAGGCATGGTACATTGGGGAGACCATGTAGACACTACGATAATGGATGAATGAACACCGTTCGACAATCACCAGGCAAGAGTGTCCTCTTCCTGTTGGGGAACACTTCAACGGTGACGGGCATTCAGCCTCTGATCTTCGAGTAAGCGTTCTCCAAGGCAGCCATCACGACACATGACACGCAGAGTCGCTGAACAGAGACTGACAGCCAAGTTCCGCACATGAGGACGGCCTCAGCTCGGATCTTGGGTTCATGTCACATTATCAGTAACCCCCACGACTTGCCTGGGCTTGCGAAATCTCACTAACTGTCCTGTCTGGAGACAATATACATCTCTTTAATCTGTGCTTAATGCTCCCTCCACTCACATTGTCTGTACCTTTTAAGGCTTGATTATCTATAAAGATTTGCATTCCAACCATTATTTTGTAAATCAAGTTTGTCTCTTTATATGCCATGTTTGTGAACAGAACTCCCACTTACCTGACAAAGGAGCAGCACTCCAAAACCCAGTGGATTTTGCTACCAAATAAACCCATTGAAGGACTTTAACCTGGTGTTGAGAGACTTCTTTACTTGGAGGGTGAGTCTTTCAACGATCAACTGTTTGCAAACATATTAAGAATGATCACAAGGCAAGTGAACCAAAAGGTTATCACCACCTGTGGGACTATAGTTTAATATGCAGTGACATTAGACAGTGGAGGGGGGGGCGGAGTTCAGAAAAAAGACAATAGTTAAATTTTTCAATAGTTAATTTCTTCAAAAAAACGTGGGAAGGTGCAATTTTCACACAATAAACATGCTTCCATTAAAAAAAAATCAAAAATATACAAGGCAGATAACCTAAATTTCTTCAATCTCTTTTGAATAGGTATGAATTTCCCAACCACCGTTGGAGACAACAACTCAAGACTTCACTGTACCGAATAGCCTAAAGTCAACACAAACCAAACACTACGCAACAGACAACAGTGTCCACATTAAGAAAAAGCGTACTTTCCTCTTTAAAAAAAAACACAAATCAAAATACTTTGTGGCCTGGTTATAGGTTACAACTAGTGCCCGGTGGATGAGTACATTCAAGTGCCATACTCCTCCCAGGTTCTCAACGGGTAACCTAAAAGGTTATTGTGCCAGATGTGCGTTTACATAGTAGCTAACCTGGAAAGATTGCCTTTAGCAGATTCTGCAGAACATCGTCATACAAACATTGTTGCTTCCTGACTTCAGCTAGCAAAATTACTCGCAACTGGATTGACTTGTATCCAAGAGGGTCCCATCCTCCTCCTGGGTATTGTTATGAATGCAAGATATTGTAGGAAGTTATGTTCTAAACTGCATTCTTTAAGGTAAATCAGAATGTTTTGAAATAGACAAAAACAGAAAATACTGGAAAATCTCAGCAGAGAAACATAGAAGATAGGACCAATAGGTGGCTAATCGGCCCTTTGAGCTAGCTCCACCATTCATCACGATCATGGTTGATTGTCCAACTCAGTAGCCCAAACCTGCCTTCTCCTCATAACCTTTGATCCCATTCACCCAAGTACTATATCTAGCTGCCTCTCAAATAATTCAATGTTTTGGCATCATTTACTTCCGGTGGTAATGAATTCCATAGGCTCACCATTCTTTGGGTGAAGAACAGTCTCATCTCCATCCTAAATGGTCTATCCTGAATTCTCAGGCTGTGACCCCTGATTCTGGACTCCACCACCATCAGGAACATCTCCCTACATCGACTTTGTTTAGTCCTGTTAGATTTTTCAAGTCTCTATGAGATCCCCCCCCGCAATTCATCAGAAACTCCTATGAAAATAATCCTAACCTAGTCAATCTTTCCTCACACATCATTTCCACCATCCCTGGAATCAGCCTGGTAAACCTTTGCTGCACTCCCTCAAGAGCAAGAACATCCATCCACAGGAAAGGAGACCAAAACTGCACACAATATTCTAGGTGTGGCCTCCCCAAGGCCCTGCATCATTGCAACAACACACCCCTGATCCTGTACTTGAAACCTCTCACGATGAAGGCCAACATACCATTTGCCTTCTTTACCACCTGCTGCATCTGCATGCTTACCTTCAGTGATTAGTGCACAAGAACACCTAGGTCCCGCTGCACCACCCCCTCTCCCAATTTACAGCCATTCAGGTAATAATCTGCCTTCTTGTTTTTGCTTCCAAAGTGAATAACCTCACATTTATCAAAATTATACTGCATCTGCCATTGATTTGCCCACTCACCCAACCCATCCAAATCATGCTGAAAGATCTCTGCATCCTCATCATAGTTCACCCTCCCACCCAACTTGGTACCATCTGCAAACTTTGAGATGTTACATTTTGTCCCCTCATCCAAATCATTAATATATATTGTGAATAGCTGGAGTGCCAGCACCAATCCCTGCGGCACCCCACCAATTACTGCCTGCCAATTTGAAATGGTCCCATCAATTCCTACAATTTGCTTTGTCTCTGCCAACCAGTTTTCTAACCATTTCAATACACTTCCCCCAACCCCATGCACTTTAATCTTGCACAATAATCTCTTATGAGGGACTTTGTCAAACACTTTCTGAAAGAACAAACAATGAAAATTACAGCACAGGAACAGGGCCTGCGGCCCTCCAAGCCTGCCTCAACCACGCTGCCTAACTGAACTAAAATCCCCAACCCTTCCAGGGACCAAATCCCTCTATTCCCATCCTATTCATGTATTTGTCCAGACGCCCCTTAAAACTCGCTAATGTATCTGCTTCCACTACCTCCCCCGATAGCGAGTTCCAGGCATCCATCACCCTCTGTGTAAAAAAAACACGCCTCGTACATCTCCTTTAAACCTATGCCTCCTAGTAATTGACTCTTCCACCCTGGGAAAAAACTTCTGACTATCCACTTTGTCCATGGCCGTCATAATTTGATAAACTTCTATCAGGTCACCTCTCAACCTCCGCCATTCCAGTGAGAACAAACCATGTTTCTCCAACCTCTCCTCATAGCTACATCCAACATCCTGGAAAATCTTTTCTGATACCTCTCCAAAGTCTCCACATCTTTCTGGTAGTGTGGTGACCAGAACTGAACACTATATTCCAAGTGAAGCCTAAGTAAGGTTCTATAAAGCTGCAACATGACTTGCCTATTTTTAAACTTAATGCCCCGGCCGATGAAGGCAAGCATGCCATATGCCTTCTTGACTACCTTCTCCACCTGCATTGTCACTTTCAATGACCTGTGTACCTGTACACCCAGATCCCTTCGTCTATCAATAATCTTAAGGGTTCTACCATTTACTGTATAGTTCCTATCTGTATTAGACATTCCAAAGTGCATTACCTCACATTTGTCTGGATTAAACTCCATCTGCCCAAGCCTCCAACCAAAAGTCCAAATATACCACATAGGCTGGTTCCCCCTTGTCAACTCTACTAGTTACATCTTCATAGAATTCCAACAGACGTGTCAAGCGTGATTTCCCCTTCATAAATCCATGCCGACTCCGTCTGATCCCATCACTGCTTTCAAAATGCTCCATTATAAAGTCCTTGATAATGAATTTGAGAATTCTTCCCACCACCAATTTTAGGCTGGCTGCTCTATAATTCCCTGTTATCTCTCTACCTCCCTTTTTGAATATTGGAGTGACATTAGTTACCCTCCATTCTGAAGGGACTATTCTAAAGTCTATAGAATCCTGGAAAATTGCCACCAAAGCACCCACTATTTCTAGTGCCACTTCCTTAAGTACTCTGAGATGTCGATTATCAGGCATTGGAGATTTATCCTCCTTCAATCCCATCAATTTTCCCAGCAATATTTCTCCATTAATATTGATCTCACTCAGTTCTTCCTTTCACTAAATCCTGCCTTCTCCAACATTTCTGATATCTGATTTGTGTCCTCTTTTATGAAGACTGAATACATATTTTGATTCTGTGGTTCAGCTATTTCTTTGTCCCCTATTATACATTCCCCCGTTTCTGTTTGTAGAGGACCCATGTTCGTCTTCACCAATCTCTTTCTCTTCATATATCCATAGAAATTCTTAGTGGTCAGTCTTTATGTTCCCTGCAAGCTTACTTTCATACTGTATTTTCCCCTTCTTATCAATCCCTTGGTCTTTCTTTGCTGAATTCTAAACTGCTCCCAATCCTCAGACCTATTATTTTTCTTGGCCAATCAGTATGCCTCTTCCTTGGATCAGACACTATCTCTAATTTCATTTGTAAGCCAATGGATCGACCCACTTGCTCATTTAACTTTCGTGCCAGACAGGAATAAACAGTTACTGCAGTTCCCCCATACGTTCCTTGATTGCTTGGCATTGCCTTTCCACTGTCATCCCTTTAAGTAACTCTCCCCTATCTATGGAGGCCAACCCATGCCTCATATCTTGATATTTCCTTTATTAAGATTCAGCACACTCGTCTTTGAATCAACTACTGCGGTCTCCATCTTGATAAAAAAATCATGTTATGGTCGCTCATCCATAGGGTCTTGCACAGCCAGATCAGCAATGATTCCCTTCTCATTACACAGTATCCACTCTAATTTTATGATTAATTCCATTCCCAACATTACCACTGCCGTTTGGAGGTCTATAAATGATACCCACTAATGTTTTTGGGCCCTCGGTATTTCTCGTGATGGCGCAGTGGTTAGCACTGCTACCTCACAGCTCCAAGGACCTGGGTTCGATTCCCTGCTTGGGTCACTGTGTGTGGAGCTTGCACAATTTCCCATGTCTGCGTGGGTTTCCTCTGGGTGCTCCGGTTTCCTCCCACAGTCTGAAAGATGTGCTGGTTAGGTTGACTGGCCATGATAAATTGCCCTTAGTCACCCAAGATGCATAAATTAGAGGGATTAGCGGGGTAAACAAGTGGGGTTACGGGGATTGGGCCTGAGTAGCATTGGTGTCAGTGCAGATGGGCCAAATGGCCTCCTTCTGCACTGTAGGGAATATATAATTCTATGGTGATTCATACTTATACAGATTCCACATTGTCAGCGCTAATACCCTTTCTCACGATTGTGTTAATTTTCTCTTTAACTAACAATGCCAGTCCTCCACTTTTGTCTTTCTACCTGTCCTTCCTAAATACTGAATACCTTAGGACATTCAGTTCCCATCCCTGGTCACTCTGCAGCCATGTCTCCATAATCTCAATTACATCATACCCTTTTACATCTATCTGCACGATTAGTTTATCCATTTTATTGCAAAAGAGTCTTTAAGCTTGTCTTTTTAACATTGTTTATCGCACTCCCAATATTTTTTTCTATAGCCTTGTTTGAATTTTGTTCTTGGTTTCTCTGCCTATCATGTTTCTTATTCCCTTTATTATCTTTTGTTTCTGTCCTTGCTCCCCCCTTCTCAAACTCCTTACATAGGGCCCACCCCACCTTGCATATTAGTTTAAATCGTTCTCGACTGTTCTAGCAAACAGTCTCCCTAGGACATCAGTCCGAGTCCTGCTCAGGTGAAACCCAACCAATTTGTACAGGTCCCACCTCCCCCAGAACCAGTCCCAATGTCCCAGGAATCTGAAACATCTGACACCATCTCTTCAGCCATGTATTCATCCTGTTGTTTCTACTCTGACTAGCACATGGCACCAATAGTAATCCTGAGATCATTACCTTTGATTTCTTAACTTTCTCCTAGCTCCCTATATTCTGCTTTTCGGACTTCATCCTTTTTTTTCAAACCCGTTGTTTGTACCGATGTGTATCATGACCCACTGGCTGTTCATTCTCCCCCTGAATAATGTCCTGTACCCACTCCGAGACATCCTTCACCCTGGCACTAGGGAGGCAACCATCCTGGAATCTCATTTGTGGCCACAAAAAAGCTTGTCTATTCCCCTTATTAAGTTCTCCATAACTATTGCACTGGCACACTTTTTACCCCTCCCCTCTGCAGCAGAACCAACTGTGGTGTGACAAGTTTGGTTGCTGCTGCTTTCCCGTGAGAGATCATTCCCCCCAACAGTATCCAAAATGGTATATCTGTTTTGCAGGGCAATGACCACAGGAGATTCCTGCACTACCTGTCTATCTCTCTTACTCTGTCCGGTAGTCATCCATTCCCTCCCTGCCTGCGAAGTCTGAGCCTGTGGTGTAACCGCGCGATCCACGATTCTCTCAGACTCATGGATGCCCCAGCTCTGAAACTCAAGCTTCCAGGAGCTGTAACTGGAGACACTTCCTGCACGCATGCTGACCTGGGGGACTGGAACTGTCCTCAGCCTGGAGCAAGAGGAGCTTGGAGCTCGGAGCTCGTGTGTCATGTCTTAGCCCTTTAAATTAAACCACTCCTTGACACCAGATCTTCTGCTTCCCACTTCTTGGTGAATGCTGCTGCACCGACTTCTCCCAGAATTTTCTTTTCCCAAAAATATACTTTATTCATAAAAATCTCAAATAAACCATTGGAAATCTACATGTCAATGAATTGCAAACAGTGCAGACTTAAAACTTTTTTACAATTCTATACAAATTACAGTCATCACATTTCAAAACTATGCAAATCTACATGTCTATGAATTGCAAACAGTGCAGAATTAAAATTTTTTTTTACAGTTCTATACAAATTAGTCATAACATTTCAAACTTAAAACTATGTACATGCCTCAAAATTTACTGTGTGCCATTATTTCTTAGACTGGCACACAGTTACGCAGGCCGAGGGTATTCTGCAGTTGCTGGGCCCACGGTCTGCCTCCGCTAAAAGGCCTTATAGTGTGACCTTCCCCATTGTGCCTTTGCGGCGGCTGCCCCAAGCTTCAGCGCATCCCTCAGCACGTAGTCCTGGACCTTGGAATGTGCCAGTCTGCAACACTCGGTCAAGGACAGTTCGTTCAGCTGGAAGATCAGCAGGTTTCGGGTGGACCAAAGCGCGTCCTTCACCGAGTTGATGACCTTCCAGCAGCAGTAGATATTTGTCTCGGTGTGCGTCCCTGGAAAAACCCCGTAGAGCACAGAGTCCTGCATCACCAAGCTGCTCTGGACGATCCTCAACAAATACCACTGCATCTCACTCCAGACCTTCTTTACAAAGGCACATTCCACAAGGAGGTGTGCGACCATCTCATCAGCCCCGCAGCCGCTTCAAGGGCAGCATGCGGTGATGTTGAGACCTCGAGCGTGCATAAAGGATCTGACGGGGAGTGCCCTTCTCACCACCAGCCAAGCCAGATCGTGGTGCTTGTTTGAGAGTTCTGGTGATGAGGCGTTCTGCCAGATGACACTGACAGTCTGCTCAGAGAACCGTCCAACAGGATCCTCCATCTCCTTTTCTCTTAGGGCCCCAAGGACGTTATGCGCTGACCACTGCTTAATCGCCATGTGGTCAAAGATGTGTTTGCAGAAAAATTTCTCCACGAAGGACAGGTGCTGCTGTATGGTCCAACTACTTGGAGCAGTGTGGCCAGACTCATCCTTCGCAACACTCGGGACAGGTAGTACCTCAAAAAGTACTGGCACTTGCTGTTAGTGTACCGAGGATCTACACACAGCTTGATGCGGCCGTAATGCTCCAGTGAAGATTCTCTCGTCATCTCTGCCAGCTGCTCTTCCTCCCGGTTTATCACCGGAAGAATTCTTCCTCTTCCCACTTATTAGTAAGTCTGACAACATCTGTGGGGAGAGAATAGAGCCAACATTGAGTCTAGGTGACCCTTCGTGAGAGCTAAGAGCAAAGAGAATTAGCAGAAATTTATATTCTTGGGGTGGGAGGGGAGGGGATGTGGTATTGAGAATATAAGTGAGGATGCGGATGGCTCAGAAGGTGCTAAAAATGTCCACTTCTTTCACTTCTCTACTCCAGCTCTCCCTTACATACCACTCCCCACCCCTTCAGTGCAACATTCCTCAGGCAGTCCTTTAGCAATCTGTACCTCAGTTCTGCCATTCTCACATTCTGATCACTTAATGGATACTCTTAGCACCTTCTTAGCCTTCTGTATCCTCATTTACATTCCCTTTGTCGAATTCCACACCCCTTTCCCCACTCCCCCACCCAACAGTATAAATCTGCTGATTCTCTTTGCTCTTAGCTCTGACGAAGGGTCATCTGGACTCAAAATGTTGGCTCTATTCTCTCCCCACAGATGCTGCCAGACCTGAGATTTTCCAGCATTTTCTGTTTTGTTTCAGATTCCAGCATCCACAGCATTTTGCTTTTGTTTCGAAATGAGGCTTTGTGAAATCATGTTGAACTCTGCCCTACTCTGTATTACGATGTGGGTATGCCGGCGTTGGACTGGCGTAAACACAGTAAAAAGTCTGACAACACCAGGTTTTAGTCCAACCTATTTATTTGATAATATTCTCACTAGCTTTCGAGGGGACAGCCTGACGAAGAGGCTGTCCCCTCGAAAGCTAGTGAGAATATTATCAAATAAATAGGTTGGACTAAAACCTGGTGTTGTCAGACTTTCTACTCTGTATTACACCAGGCTATCTTCCAGTGTTCTATGAAAGTCACTTGACTCAGTATTCTACGCATCTCCAAACTGACTTGCAGCAGCAAGACCCACTCCTTGCTTCTTAAGTTTTCACAAACCCTGTCACTTTGGACTGAAAACCAATTCCCCTCAGTATCCTACTCAGTGGCTAACACAAAACAGTTATTTCCTCTATTTTTCACGCAGCAACTGTTTCTGTCTCCCTCTCCAGTTCTCACAGTCTGAGAGTCTACATCCAGAAAGACAAGCTGCCCCTCTTTTGTGCCAAGGTGATAAACTGGCACCTGATGTTTTACTGGATTCATCCTGTGCCTCTTGCTCCATGACAACCAGGTCACATGGACCAGTCCCCTGCCAGAATTCAGTATGATCTCACTATGTCCCATTCCCAGGCATTCTCTTTTACCTTAAATTAAGGGACACAGCTTAAAACATAATCACATTTAAAGTCCCACATTCATGACAATATCCCACAGGAGGACAGCAACCTTTTGGAAACATCCTTTAGAACATCATCTCAGGCTGATTAGCACGATTTGAGTTGCAGCAGCAGCAATCAATTCTTATTTCACGTGAGTACAGCTGTAAATTTAAAACTCAGAGTTTGATACATTAAAACAGATCTTTCCAAGTTCATCCACACTAATTCTTAGAATAAGCTCAATAACAAGAAAACTTTCAGAAGCATGAAGGGAAAAGCAAAATAAAAATAACTGGCAGCAGATCGACATATCCAGTTCTCTGAAAATGCTGTTCATGAGCAAGAAGAGGACAGCAAAATAAATACCTATTCCACAAGGAATTTGGAGGTCTTAAAGTACTGGGTTGGTAAATCTTTCTAAAACATTTTAAAACAATTAAAAGTGCCAAAACTCTAGTATATAGAGCAGGTCGTTTAGAAGAATGAGGGGAGATCTCATTGAGACGTATAAGATGATGAATGGGATGGATAGGATAGAGGTGGAAAGACTCTTCCCGCTCAAAAAAGACAGTAGGACTAGGGGGCACAGCCTCAAGATAAAGGGGGGGCGGTTCAGAACGGAGTTGAGGAGGAACTTCTTCACTCAAAGGGTGGTGAATCTCTGGAATTCTCTGCCCGTTGAAGTGGTGGAGGCTGCCTCGCTAAATATTTTTAAGAAGTGGGTTGATGGGTTTTTGATAAGAGAGGGGATTAAGGGTTATGGGGAGAGGGCGGGAAAGTGGAACTGAGCCACGACAGATCAGCCACGACAGATCAGCCATGATCTTATTGAATGGCGGGGCAGGCTCGAAGGGCCAGATGGCCTACTCCTGCTCCTATTTCTTATGTTCTTATGTCTCTAATTATTTTCTCCACTCAATGACCCACAAGTCTATCTATAATATCTAATAAACATACTTGGATATCTTGTAAGACTGGACTCATTACCAGAGTCCATTTCTTTATGTAATGTAAATGTTTATAAAGGCTGCATACAAGATAAATAAAGGAGATACACAAGCAAACACTCTGTATAGCAAATTCAATTTCAACAAGTGACTTTACATGATCATCAAATTTAAAAGATTTCCTAAACTGAAGGAAGGAAACATTTTGGTTCACTTTGTAAAATGAATATAGTAAGCAGTTATCATCTGTTATTCCCTCCTGGCTTGCATAAACCTCAAAAGAGGATTGGTTGTGGTTATGCTGTTGTGGTGCCTCTGCATGCACCAAGTTATCAAGTTCTATTGCTTTTGAGAAATTTCAGCATGTACGGGCAGAATTCAGAAGCTGAGTTATCCAACTTATTTCACAGTTTATAACCAATATGCACAGAACTAAAATTATATCTTTTTTAACATTATCACGATGGATGACTGCCAAATATACTGTGGGGCGAATTAAATGAAATACGTCAGCTGGAATCACTCTAAGTTTCTAGTGCAATGATGGATGGACTGAGAGATATTTTGATTTGGTCTATATTAATCGTCGCAGAAATACTTCTGCTTTTTTTCTTTATTTTTTTATGAGATGTGGGTATCACTGGCAAGGCCAGAATCTGTTGCCCAACTGTAATTGTCCTTGAACTGACTGGTTTGTTGGGCCATTTAAGAGTCAATCACATTGCTGTGGACTGGAATCACATGTAGGGATGGCAGATTTTCTTCCCTAAAGGGCATTAATGAATCAAATGGACTTTTACAAGTGGTGACAGTTTCATGGTCACCATTACTGAAAATAGCTTTCAATCCCAGCTTTATTAATTGAATTCAAAATTCTTCCAGCTGCCACGATGGGATTTGAACCCATGTCCCTGGAGTAATATTCTGGGCCTCTGGATTATCCCATGACATTAGCACTACGCCACCATCTCCTTTCATCTAAAATAAGTTTATGCACATTTGATCTGAGGAAAAAAAATGAAAAGTTATTTTGAGTGAAAAGGTAACAGAATACGTGGCCAATTTGGCCAGAAGAAGCTTTGTGAAGTAACAGAATACATGACAATCAAGTTCTACTGGATGGAGTACATTAAGTTGTTGCCAAAGAATGAGAGAATAGGATGGCATATTAAAAAGCTACTCAATATTACAATGTAAAATATTTTGACACTCAAATTGCTAATCTACAACACAGTCAGTCAATACCTTACAAGAAACAAATCCAAATTGTCCAGCTTTCTTTTCACAACAAAACTTGGGTCCAGAGTTACGTTGCTAATCCAAGATGGTATGTGTGATGTGTCTGCATTTTTGGTATGAAAATAATAGGAAATCTTAAAGTATTTCTTTTAAAATTCAGGAAAAAAAATTTCTGTTTAACCAATTCATTATCAGAAGCAAAATCTGAGAATCTACTGACGGTAAAAACTGATTTTAATGATCCTAATCAAGCAGCTACATTGCAGTTTTTGATGCCAACAACTTCACTTAGCTAATCACACTTAAATTACATTTCAGCATCACTATAACATCTTGATGTGTACGTGCACACCATCCTGCCCGAATAACAAAATAGTGAAATGCAATTATTAATAGTTGGCTGGGCCATATTACAAGCTGAAGATTTTATAGTATTTGAATCCTTTTGTCATCAATTAGAAGAGTTAACAAGGTGCAAAGCAGATTGAACCACAACCACAAGCAACAAACATTGAACTGTAAACTGACACCAAACTGCACGATTCCTAACTGTTCATTGTTCAATGGCTGAAAGAGTTGACATGCTCCAGATGCTGTTCATCATGTGCAGAGAAAATCTGATTGCAGAAAGGAGGCAAAATTTTAGGGAGACTGATCACTACAGGGATACAACTCAGTCACTGCAGCAGCGCTGGCAGAGAAAATGTCTCCAGACCCTACACAAAGCGTCCTCAGAGTTGGCTCCGAAAGGAAAACGACAGACCTTTCAAAGGCAATCACCTAGAGAGCAATAAGAATGAAAGATGCTTGCACAGCATCCAGGGCTGTTTAAAATAACACTGTCTGGTGAGAAAAATGCTCCCCATAAGTATCAAATGTTTTTAGCATATTATTCCATGGTGGGGGTGCAACTGCAAAACACATACATCTGTACATTTTAATTGACTGTTAGTGGAACAAAAATTATGCAAGGCATGAGATATGTGAAAGCCAAGTTACCAACCTCAGATTAACTGAAAGTTAGGGCCTGATGACATTACCGGTTCAGACTTTATTTCTGTAACCCAAAAAGGGACTTTTAAGAGGAACGTAAGTAGCAGTGACTGTGGATCTTCCATCCGTTTGCACCTTCATCCTGACCTCTCCGAGATGTCATGAAACCAATGACTTTTGAACTAAAGTGGCTTTGTTCAAATATTGTGTACAAATAATCAAGATGCAAATTTTCAGCACAAATGAAATGGAGATTTTCAATTGAGAGATGATTAAAATGTTAATATTGTAAATTCAAACTGTATCCAGTGTCCCAGGATATTATGGCAGCCTATGACCACAAACAGGTCAGTAAAGAAAATGTGTAATGTCTCTTACAATATCCAAGGAATCTGCTTTTTTTTTACATATTTGAAAGGGACTTTTAACAGTTTGCACCAATTATAAAGAAACAAATTGTGATTTTTTTTGTATAATAAAATGTACTGGACCACGTGACCAGAGAACCTTTGACCTGAAAACAGTGCCAACAGAAAAGAAGTTTAAGATGAGAAATCATGACACAAAGGAGAACTACAAGTAGTGGAGCTGGAGGGTGAAAACTCACTTTGCAAAGAGAACTAACGGACTGTTGTGTGCTCCGTTTCACTGAGATGCGGCTCACTCCTACTTCACAAGACTATGGCCGACAACCAGAGGGCTTCTCAATCCACCGCACGGACCACACAGCGGCCTTAGGCAAGACATGGGGAGGTGGGGCCTGCTTCTTAATCAACACCTCGTGGTGCCTAAAAATACCAACACTGGTGAGTTTCTGCTCCCCAAACTTAGAATACCTGGTGCTAGAGTGCCGCCCCTACTACCTCCCACGGGGATTCACCTGTTATCCTGACAGCAGTTTACATCCTACCCCACGCAGATGTGAAGCCCTCGTTGGGCGAAATATACCCCCCTCCCCACACACACACCACACCACCACTGTTGGTAATTCAGATCACAATGCTGTGCTCCTGCTCCCGGCGTATAAGCAAAAACAGAAGCAGGATAATCCATCAAAGAAAGTCATGCAACGTTGGTTTGAGGATTCGGATGATCTCCTCCGGGACTGCCTAGATTCAGTAAACTGATCAAAACTTAAAAACACTGTGACCAGCCTGAACAGGTATGCCACAACAGTAACTGACTTCATAAGTGTGTAGAAGACTTCTGCCAAAAAGAAAATCCGTGTGTTTCCCAACCAGAAATCATGGATGAACGGGGATATTTATTAGGTCTGAGGTGTTCAAGTCAGGTGACTCTGACCTACACAAGGAAGACAGATACGATCTACGGAGATCCAACAAAGATGCCAAAAGACAGGACTGGACCAAGCTAGAATCCCAGGCTAACCATACCGAATCATGCTGACTATGGCAAGGTCCATAAGATGTAACAGGCTGCAAGATGAAGGCAGGTAAAATCGCTGGCGCCAATGCACCCCTCCTCAATGAGCTCAATGCATTCTCTGCTTGCTTTCAGCAAGAGGTCAGAAAAAGCATGCCCTCTACCCCAGAAGCCTCGGATGAACCTGTATCCAAGTTCACCATTGCCAACATCAGACAGCCTCCTCAAAAGTTAATCCACAGAAAGCAACTGGACCGGAAGGGGTACCCGGACGAACACTCAGGTCCTGTGCAGCCCAACTGGCGGGGGTATTTGCAGACATCTTCAACCTCTCTTTACCCCAATCTGAGGTTCCTACCTGCTTCAATAAAATGACCATCATCCAAGTACCACGGAAAAGCCAAGCAGCGTACTTTAATGATTATCATCCAGTGGCTTTGACATCCATTATTATGAAGTGCTTCAAAATATTAATCGTGGCACAAATCAATTCCTGCCTATCAGACTGTCTGGATTCACCACAGTTCGCCTATCACCGCAACAGATGCCTTTTTGGCTGATCCTACACTCAATCCTGGAAGACCTGGATAACAAAGGCACTTATGTCAGACTTCTATTCATAGATTACAGTTCAGCCTTTAACACTATTATTCCTCTGAGACTCATCTCCAAACTTCATAGCCTGGGGCTCATCTCCTCCCTCTGCAACTGGATCCTAGACTCCCTAAACCATAGACTGCAGTCAGCAAGGATTGGCAACACCTCCTCCACGATCATCCTCTACACTGGCACTCCACAAGGCTGTATCCTTAGCCCCTTACTATACTCCCTATACACCTCTGGCCGTATGGCCAAATTACTCCAAACTCGATTTTTAAGTTTGCTCATCACACCACTGTTGTGAGTTAGATCTCAAACAATGAGAGACAGTACAGGATAGAGACAATAATCTCTCCCTCAATGTCAACAAAACAAAAGAGACTGTCATCGACTTCAGGAAGTGTAGTGGAGGGCATGCCCCTGTCTACATCAATGGGGATGAAGTAGAAATGGTTAAGCGCTTCAAGTTTTTAGGTGCCTAGATCACCAACAACTTGTCCTGGTCCCTTCATGCGGATCCTATAGTTAAGAAAGCCCACCCAATGCCTCTACTTTCTCAAGAGGCTAAGGAAATTTTGCATGTCTGCTACAATTCTCACCAATTCCTGCAGATGCACCGTAGGAAGTATTCTTGCCGGTTACATCACAGCTTGGTATAGTTCCTGCTCTTTCCAAGACCACAAGAAACTACAAAGGGTTGTGAAAGAAGCCCAGTCCATTACACAAACTAGTCTCCCATCCATTGACACTGTCTACACTTCAACTGCCTTGGAAAAACAGCCAACATAATCCAGGACCCCACACACCACGGACATACTCTCTTCCACCTTCTTCCATCAGGAAAAAGTCTGAGGTCACATACAGGACGTAGTGTTACAGTCATAGCTAAGGTGTCGAGGAAGATCAACTTAACGAGGTAGGTCCATTCAAAAGTTTAATAGCAGCAGGAAAGAAGCTGTTCTTGAGTTGGTACGTGACCTCAGACTTTTGCACCTTTTCCTGATTGAAGAAGATGGAAGTAGAGTATATCCGTGATGCGTGGGGTCACTGATTTACACTGACTGCTTTTCCGGGGCAGCTGGAAGTTAGACAGACTCAAGGGATGGGAGGCTGGTTTCCTTAACTCACCTGATGAAGGGCTGCACTCTGAAAGCTCGTGCTACCAAATAAACCTGTTGGACTTTAACCTGGTGTTGAGACAACTTACCGCAGTCCAACGCCAGCAACTCCACATCAATGGTTCCTTTCAAAAGCTCACTGATAACAGGTAGTAGGGAAGCAAACATGAATTTCAGTAGTTCTCTCACTTTGTCCGTGACGCTATCAAAACTTGGAGAAAATATTCTATAATTAACATGCTTTTAAACATTAGAAGGAGAAACAAGTTAATTGCTTATTTGGGAGTAAGATTTTAAATGGTTGCAGATAGCTGGACAGAACAATTGTGGAATCACAACATCAACCAACACCTATTACTTGTAATTATATAGCACCTTTAATGTAATGAAATGTCCAACTTGCTTCACAAGAGAAGGATAAGAAAATATGACAAGTTACATGGGAAAATTAGGGCAGATGAACAACAGCTTGGTCAGAGAGATAGGTTTTAAAGAGTGTCATAAAGGAGGCAGTGTAGCGTAGGGAAGGTATTCCAGTGTTTGGCGCCAAGACAACTGAACCAATGGTGAAGCAATTAAAATCCAGATCACAGGAGAATAGAATTAGAGGAGGAGAGGTGTCTTAGGGACTTGTAGGGTTGGAAGAGATTACAGATTTGGGAGGGACATGGATATGGCAGAATATGAAAACAAGAGTAAGAATTGTAAAATTAAGACATTGGCTCCTGGCCAAGCAACATAGATCAGTGAGCACAGGGGTGATGGAAAACAGGACTAGTTGTGAGTTTTTGATAATTTCAAGATTTACAGAGGACCAGCCAGGAATGGGTTGGAATAGTCACACCTAAAGGTAACAAGTGCACAGATGAGGATATCACAGCAAATCAGCTGAGACAATGGTGATGTTGGGTGATGTTAGAGGGTCATCTTTGTGATGGCACGAATGGGAGGTCAAAACCTCATCTCAGAATCAAAAGGGATGCCAAGGTTGAGAACAGAGTGGCTTAATCTCGTACTGTTGCAGGTATAATGTAGAAACCTGCTTTTAGGTGGTTATGGAACTTTACGCGGTTGATCAAATGCATGGCAGACTCATTCATTAAGCTGCACCACAAATCATTAATTCAAAGAGTTTCATACAATTTTATGGCAGACTCTAAAAACTGGTTTAGCTCAACTACTGTCACATGACAGAGGTTTTTCAGGCTCAGTTCTTTTATTTTCTAATATGTGTACCATAGGATCATAGTGCAATGCAGAAGAGGTCACTTGGTCCATCCAGTCCGCACCAACTCTCTGACAGAGTATCTTACTCAAGCCCTCTACCCCACCAACCCCACACATTTATCATGGCCAATCCACCTTTAAATGTAGGCGACTGAGATACAGCAGTCCCAAATTTTTCAACTAAAATTCAAAACAAGCTCTGCTAAAAATGCAAATAACAGAATCTCCATGCAAAATACACTGAAATATAGAAATTCAAAAAAAGTAACTTCATGCTTCCCTATCTTCCAAAATAACAATTAGTTACAAACTTTGCAAATATTAGTCTTGCATTTCTTCACTGAAGAATCCATTGAGTTCTAATCCAATGAATGTGATTTCTAATCCAATGAATGGATTTTTACTCCATTGTGTTGAGGCAAACAAAAAGGAATGTTATATTAATGTGCAAATTGTCATCAGAGGTGTCATTGTATAACAGTGCATTGTCAAACAGCAATTCCAGATGTAATCTTGACAAATGTTTTTTGGCTTAATTATTGTGCAGTGCCACATCCAAAATGCGATTAAAACATATGTACAATGTGAGGACCAGCCAGGAATGGGTTAGAATTGTCGCACCTAAAGGTAACATTGAAATGTACGGTAATGGCAATAAAGCTATGTTACAATACATTCTTAAAAACAGAATATTTCTAGTGGCATAGATAGTAATGCTGAGGCTATCAGTCTGATCGCTCAGCAAAAAAAATAGAAACTTTTGGCATTTGCACATGGTTCAATTAAATGTGAAAATCTGGAATTCACTGATAGAGATACTTCATCATAGGATGCACTATCCTTGGTAATAGATAAGGCAAAGAAATCAATTTAAAGACATGAAATTGTGATACTTATCCACTTATTACCCAGTAAACATGCCTAAAAATGTTACAGCCAGTGCATTAAGCATAAGCACATTCTTAGCAATGTGTTAAGCAATCAATACTGCCATACACCGGCAGGATAATTTAAGTATGAAGTCTCATTCCTTCAGAATTTAAATCAATATTGGTGATTAAGAAAATTACAGTAATTTTTTTCTTACTTTTTGCAATTATCTTTATTTC
Organism: Carcharhinus amblyrhynchos; assembly: GCF_965287045.1. NCBI lineage: Eukaryota > Metazoa > Chordata > Chondrichthyes > Carcharhiniformes > Carcharhinidae > Carcharhinus > Carcharhinus amblyrhynchos. Next base: position 51,911,873 of record NC_137333.1, read on the forward strand.
TCCCTTACATTCTGATTTGTCCTCTTCCATCTTCTTTTCATTTATACTACATAATTTAAATCTAATTAATAATTCTTATTTAATAATTCCTTATTCAGACTCTGCATGGCTCAGTGAGGATTCTTCAGTCTGATTGTTTGAACCACTCTGTTATATCTTACCATACTCAGAGATGCCAGAGATCCCCGGTAAAGGGCACCACACTGGATCCCAGCATTCAATTACAGCAAGCGCCCATTCAAAATTACATAAAAGGTTTGCTTCCGAAAAAAGAGACATGTTGCTCAAACTTTAGGTCTTTCGCACATTTTGGCAAACATGCAAATGCCAAATTTTAAACAATCACAACAACTTATTTGTTGTGCTAATTTTTTGGCAAATCTGATTGGCCAAGGCATTGCCACAGAGATTGCTAAAGGAAACTAGAGACTCTCCATGTTTCCAGTCAATTCAAAAAAAAGATACAAAGCTTAAACATGCTGTTTGCAGAGAACAGGTCCTTGTGTATGAAAATATGTCATTTCCAGCAAGCGTAAATGAGCCACATTCTGTGCTTGACTAGTTGTTAAACTGGTTGCTAGCGTAGCTATTAAAATGCAGAGGATTGTTCAGCAAGTGCTGCCCAATCAGGGAATCAAATGATCTTTCTCTGCAAACAAAAGGAATATCTTAAAGCTTTCAGACATTTGAATTATCGAGAAGAATGGGAAGCCCAAAATTACCATTGCTTTCTTCATGGCAAACCCTTGGCCAAACACATTCAACTTGCTAATCAATCAACATCCCTTTCCCTGTGGTATAAAGTGATCATTTGAAATCTGGCACTCTTACATTTGTCCTGATGAAAAGATTTGGCAACACATCTCATTTCAGCAATAAAATGTTTGTTGCCAACTGTCAGTAAGATGGACAACTAGTGCTCCTTCTTCGCCAGTAATTGCAAATTCCAGATGATTAATTTCTTACAATAATTCAAATTTAACTACCAATAATTAATAGATCATTTTTAATTCTTAGAAAGAAATCAAATTAAAATTCAAATGATTGCTCATAAAAGAAATCAATTGCAACGTGTCCTATAAACACATAGGAAAAATTGCTTCATAAGAACATGAGAAATAGGAGCAGGAGTAGGCCAACTAGCCCTTCGACTTCCACTCTTTTTAAAACTAAAAGATCTCATTCTTTTTCCTTCCAGCATATGAAGCAAAATTATACAACAAAATTATACAACAACAGTCAAATTATACACCATAGCTGTACATTTTCACAGAAATTTAGCAAACAAGAGTTTTATTTTGAAGCAGAGGCAGAATATTCGATTAAGTTCAACAGCACAATAAGTTAGCACTTTTCCTGAATGTACTGTCAACAAGCAAGAACAGCAATCTGTCAGTAACAATAGCTAACGTCACTAACTGGATTTATCCACAAAGTGGCATATTGTTCAAAATCTTGGCTGAAAAATCTTGTTTATCACCATAAATGCTAAAAATGGCTAGAGTTTCAATTAGCACTATTACGGCACCCTTAAAGATATACAATTTTTGCAGGTCTCGTAGAATTGCTGTAATGCAGAAGAGGACCGTTTGGCCCATCAAGTCTGCATCGACTGTCCGAGAGAGCATCTTCCCCATGGCCATCCCCACCATATCCCCGTAACTCCATGCTTTTACCCTGCACATCTTCGGACACTAAGCAGCAATTTAGCACGGCCAATCTACCTAACCTGCACACCTTTGAATTGTGGAAGGAAACCAGAACACCCAGAGGAAACCCACACAGACAGACGGAGAATGCGCAAACTCCACACCAACAGTCACCGAACGCTGGTGTCAAACTTTGTCCCTGGCGCTGTGATGCAGCAATGCTAACTGCTACGCTACCGTGCTGCCCATTGTTGGGGATACACTTGTTGAAGGTGTGACAGAAAGGATTGTTGCCTGTTCTGCCTGTATTGCACAAAATAACACATCTTCATAACTGTACTCTGTTGATGAATTAAGAGTCATTGAAGCAAAAACATGGAAATACTAACACAATGTTTGAAATGAAATAACTTAACTACATTAAGTTGTATGCACTTATGTAATTGCAGACTAACTCCCCTAAGCATAATTCCAAGACCACAAAAACTTTCTCCCCCATCACTGAAAGAAAATTTCTTCAAGACATAAGGAAGGAATCCCAAAAACTATTTCATCGCATCCTAGGTTATAAACTATAGTAGTAATAAATTACTTCAAATGTGTCCCATATGTATTTTTTTTACTTTAACCTTTCCATCATAAAGGCAACACAAAGCAATAAAAGTCTAAATGTTACAAGTTAGATTTGTCTACAACAGGTGACTGTTGTGCAATGTTCAGGACAGAAAGAGGAAGATTTTCACCAGCAGGGACACAGTACTTTATAATCTTCAAACATATGCAGAGTTATAGTTTTGCAGCAAAGAAAGAGGCCCTTTGGCCCATCATGTCTGCGTCGGCCATCAAGCACTTATCTATTCCAATCCCATTTTCAAGAACTTGATCGATAGCCTTGTACGTTATAGCATATCAAATGCTCATGTAAATACTTCTTAAATTTTGGGAGGGCTCCCATCTCTACCACCCTTCCAGGCAGCAAGTTCCAGATTCACACTGCCCTCTGAATGAAAACCTTTTTCCTCAAATTCACTCTAAATGTCTTGTCCATTACCTCAGATCCATGCTCCCTGGTTATGTGACTCCTCTACTAAGAGGGAAAGTTTATTCCTGTTTACCTGATCTACGTCTCTCACAATTTTGCATACCTCAAATCAGAGTCCCCTCAGCCTTCACTGCTCAACACCAGCCTATCCAGCCCCTCTCCTTAGCTGTAGCATTCCAGCCCAGACAACATGCTGGTGAATCTCCTCTGCACTCTTTCTCGTGCAATTACATCCTTCCTATGTGTAGCGACCCGAACTTCACACAGTATTCTAGCTGTGGCTAAACAAGTGTTTTATGCAGCTCTATCATAACCATCTTGCTCTTATATTCTGTGCCCCAGTTAATAGAGGCATGTGTCCACTGTGCCTTTTAATCACCTTATCTACCTGCCCATGGGCAGGTTAGGTGAATTAGCCCTGGTAAACATGTGGGGTTACAGGGATAGGAAAGGGAAGGGATCTGAGTAAGTTACTCCGTCAGAGAGTCGGTGCAGACTCAATGGGCTGAATGGACTTTTTTGCATTGTAGGAATCCTACGATTCGAATTCTATGGACTTTTAATGTCCTAATTGCTCATATTTAAAGAGTAAACAAGCTTTAGCTAGCTGCCCTCAATAACTGGTTTTCACCATCCTCAGCCAAGCTGCTGCATACAACATTTAGCATAACTAATTACTCAATTTCTGCAATAAAGAGCCAGTCACGAGTCCAAGCTGGCAGAAACTGTTCTGCAACCAACCAATGCCATAATAATGTAAATGTAATTGTGGTAAATTGCCTCTGGACCACTACACCTTTCTGGTTTTGAAGAAAGAATAGAAACCTTAATAAATGAAACGACAATGGGTACACAGACAGGTGGGAGTAGGTTTGGGGGCAATGACTAAAGGTAAGTATGCCTTACATAAGTATGTAGGGAACTCTGAAACAAACTAAATTAACCTGGCTAATCCTCCACATAACATAAATTTATCACACCAAAATTTAAACAAGAGAGACAGCTTATTAGCCTCAAAAGAAACACAGCCAGGTTCTGGAATTTATGTCTAATACAGCATTGAGGCAGACAATTTCACATCATCAATCAAATATAAGCCAATGTCTCAACTAAATGATTCCAAATGGGTGGCAATGGGATCAAGAAAAGAAAACGTAATTCTCAGCATTTCAATGTCTCATTATTTCAATGTCCCTTGAGTATCAAGTTTTGTATTTAAAGCTACCAGCTCAAAAATTGCTGCTAAAATAACAGCAAGGCTAATAGCGGTCATCAATATTTAAGTGCAAATACCAGAGCAATATCAGGCAAAGAGCAGAGGCAAAGTTAAACACACAGTTAAAAATGCATACCCAAAAATTGCTGGAATTAGCTTTGCTAAAAATGGCACTTCACTGTTTGGGTTCCCATTGAAATGCATTGGGCTAGGTGAAGGTGCAGTATGTACACTGTAGATATGAAGTAACTTCGCCACAGTAAGGTAAGCAAGTCATTTCAAGTCTTATGTCATTAAGGTGATAAATGTTATTTATAGCCAGTCAACTTCTTTGGCACTGAAAATTAATTATTACAGGTTCCTTCAGGGTTTTAATTGTTGATTTAGTGTTTCTAAATTAAATACAAAGTTTTGTTTTTTCTCTGTTTTTGCAATCTCTTTCCCCTTTGTCACTAATTTGACACTGAATTCACTGTTCTCAATCACACTTCTGATCTGATGCTGTTAATTTCACAATACTCTTGGCTGAAGAGATATACAATTACAGCAGCAAGAAACCATGAATGCTGGAAATCTATGATTAAAACTGAACATGCTGGAAACACTCAGCAGGTCTGGCAACATCTGTAGAGAGTAATACACAGTTAACATCAAAATCAAATCTCTTTTCCTCTCAAATGATGATGCCAGGCCAGCTGAGAGAGACAGTTACTTGCTGTAATCATGTAAGTCCCAAATGTTTGTAGAGGAAGCCGTGCTATTTTCAAGCAACCTGAAGGGCAAAATATCATGAAATTAAGTGGATATGACAAAGTCTAATTCTGATATGCAGGTGCCGGCGTTGGACTCGAGGTAGGCACAGCAAGAAGTCTCACAACATCAGGTTAAAGTCCAACAGGCTTATTTGGTATAATGAGCTTTCAGAGCGCTGCTCCTTCATCATGGTCCCGCTCAGTTGATGAAAGAGCAGCACTCCAAAAGCTCATGAAACCAAACAAATCTTTTGGACTTTAATCTGGTGTTGTGAGACTTCTTACAAAGTTGCTGTTTATTGTCAAGTTGCAGGAACCTTTTAGGCAATTGTTCAGTTTACAGTAGCATTGAGAAATGATGTTCACAATGCTACTCAGATGACTATTGTTTTATTTGCTTTAACTTATCTTGGTGCTTTGAGCCAATGTTTTTGTATAGTTAGTAAAAACAACATTATGTTCACTTTGTTTCCACTCCCAATATTGAAAAATCAAATCTATAAGTCTATTCGGGACCAGGTCTTACGTTAAGGATAAAGAAATCATCATATCTGCTGGTTCAGTAAATTTATTCAATGATTAGCTAATAAGTTTAGAGCAGGAAGGTCACGGGTTTGATGAATAGTCTAGGCTGTGTTAGAAAATTTCAGCCAAGCTTTCAGGGTATGACGCATTAGGCTTAACATCATTAGGTTAGCCGGAGAAAAAAAAATACAAGATTCTGCTTGACCATTAACTCATGATGCACTGCAAAGCTCGTATGAAGTCACTGGTTTGAGTCAAGATTAGTTTTAGCTCTACTTTCTATCTTACATCTTCATCTATGAAGAAGTGCCATTTTTGGCTCAAAGTTAGCTCTACTTTTTTCTCCAAAGATTCTGCTAGAGCTGCTGAGTGTGTCTAGCATTAGTTTCAGCTCTTATTTCCCCAGAGTTGAACATCCTGCCAACACTCACCATCACAACTTGCATATCAATAATGTCCATTTGGACAGGACATGAAGACTGTCTGGTGCTGCTGAAACTGTATTTCCAAAAGGTCAAAATCATCTGATGAGAAGTCGTCGGCAATGAGAAAACATACTGGAAGAACAGAATACCTGATGTAGGGTAGCTGTGCCAAATCCACTGTCAACAAGGCATTCAATACCATCCCACTGGTCATAGCATGCTGTTTACCTGCAGGACTAATTGTTCTTGTTCACTGCATTTTCACCTACCATACGCTCCCTGGCCAATAGAAACTTAAATTAACTTAAAGGCAATAACATGAATTCAATCTTACATTTCCACTGCTCCACTGAGAGGAATCAAAGTTACACAGCTAAATTACCTGATTACTCTCCACCAGTCATGTAATAGGTATAAAATAAAACAGAACTGTACAATATTGTAACGACTACATTGCTTTCTGCATGTTATTCAGCAGAGTCCCAAATATCCTGCAACAGGTTAATCAAGCAGCTGTTTTAATCTGTTTACATGTTAAATCTAAAAACCGTATCGAGAGTCTGAAACAAAGCATCTGAACCAATGCTTTTCTTCATTTCCTCATTAGTTTGGTACCGAATTATGATCTTGGATTACTTTTATCTTATTGGAAATCTTCAACCTAAATTCAAGTCATATTATCAAACTTCTCTGACACCTCATAGCTTTCAAAAATACCTATAAAATATTTGAGTAGCCCAACATAAAAATTTCTGCTGCAACAAGGTTTCATTTCTTGAACAAAACTACCAGCAACAATATTAAAAGGCTGGAATTCCAAAATGAATGCAGAAATGCTGGAAATACACAGCATGTTAGTCAGCATCTGCCAAGAGGAAAGATAATATATCCTATTCGAAATAATGGATGGGGATTGTGAGGAACATGTAGTAATCGCCTCAGCCATTCTTTTCAATTCATTGTACCCAACACTCATTTTGCCTGGACGACCACCGTCCGCCCGCCCCCCCCCATATTTTAATGGCATTTATCTGGTATCTCATTTCCTTTGCTTTTCACCCTTCAAATGTTATTGATTTCACCAATAACTATCCATTCACTTGCTCCCCTCCGGCTCCCAAGGTAAAGAGGCAACAGGTTCTTGCACCTTGTTTGTCTCTTATCCATTTTTCTCAAAGCAGTTGTTTAATTTCCACTCTCCAATGCCAATCCTCACCGCCCCCAGCTCCCTTGGCTATGTTTATCTCCCTGTCAGGTTTCCCCCTGCAGCCTTTTACTCCCCATGACAGCATTTCTCATGCAAATCAATATCCTCCCTCAGTGCCCTGCTCCACCCCAGCTGATTAAATGCCCTTCCAGTTACTGATTTGAATTTCTCTTTTACAGAATTCTACCCATTCCCACCCTTCCCACATAACCACCATTTCCGTTCCCAAGCTCAGTTCCTATTAACTGCCTTTGATGAAGCTTGCAACTCTCTTTTCCCACCACCTACCTCCCCCACCACCCCCCCTTACATTAGATGAATGTACTCGTCATTGGCAATGCACCAGCCCTCCCAAATCCCTCACCACAGTACTTACTGAACTTACCAACCATTAGCACTCACTTCAATTCCAATACTCTGCTACCTTCTCCATTCCCCAATCTTCACACCCATGGTATAACAATTACTCTGCAATTCATCTTGAAATAAAGAGTGCCCTTTATCTTGTTTCCCCATCTGCATAACAACACAGAAGTATTAGCCTCAATATTAAACTCCTGAAAAAAACCTGAACACATCCTCGATCCGTTGCATACAAGCTCATGGAAAGGTGCTGCATTTCACCAACATGTTCATTTCAAGCTCCCGTGTGCAACTGGCAACTGGATTTAGATTGTACGGTTGCTCCACAGATTTCCTGACAGTCGAAATACCACAAGTGAAAGTGAAGCAAAAGCTACTGCCTTAGAGCTTTTCTTCAGCACTCATTTTGGGCAATGTAGAGCAGGACTGTTCCTTGAGGAAACTTCTCCCTTCACCACTGCCCACCACTGATCCTGCCTCTTTCTTCCACCCACCAATAATTCCCATTCCCCTCCATACTCCATGGCCTCTTCATCCATGCAGCAATATGACTGACCTCATCCCCACCCCTCACACCAAATGTCAAACAATTTCTTCAAGAATCCTCCGGCTGCAGCCTCCTCCCATTGTTCCCACCTGGCAGCTGGTCAGGCTGACAATTTAGAAGAGCTCTGCATCTCCAGCTGATGGCAGTCATGATGTGGAGGTGCCAGCGTTGGACTGGGGTAAAAATAGGAAAAAGCCTCACAGCACCAGCTTAAAGTCCAACAGGTTTATTTGTAGCAAGCACCACTAGCTTTCGGAACACCCTGTTCCTTCATCAGGTGAATGGGAGTTCTGATCACAAACAGGGCACAAACTCAATTTACATGCATAGTGATTGGAATGTGAGTCTTTATGGCTAATCAACTCTTAAAGGTACAGACAATGTGAATGAAGACAGCTTTAAGCACAGGTTAAAAGGATGTGTATTGTTTCCAGACAGGAAAGTTAGTGAGATTTTGTAAGTCCAGGCAAGTTGTGAGGGGTTACACTATCTGTAACCCCCACAACTTGCTTTGACTTACAAAAATCTCACTAACTTTCCTGTCTGGAAACAATACACATCCTTTTAACCTGTGCTTAAAGCTCTTTTCATACGCATTGTTTGTACCTTTAAGGATTGATCAGCCGTAAAGACTCACATTCCAATTATTATGCATGTAAATTGAGTCTGTGCCCTGTTTGTGATCAGAACTCCCATTCACCTGATGAAGGAACAGGGTGTTCCAAAAGCTTGTGGCGTTTGCTACAAATAAACCTGTTGGACTTTAAGCTGATGTTGTGCGGCTTCTTTCTATCTCCAGCTTTGCCAGACTTTTCACCATTTCCACCCTCTCTTGGAACTTCCCCACCTCCCCACAAATATTGAGGGCTATTAACAGTCATGGTGCTCATGGTATATCAGCTCAAGGTAATATGTAATATATTAAGAACAAAGCAAATATTCATCAATCCACAATTTTTCAGCAGGATGTCAATGTCCCCTTTTGCAGAACTTGCTGCTGTTTTTAAAGCACCTTTTATAAGCTGAAAATGCCCCTCACACACATCCAATAGAATCCCATTGCAAAACACTGTAATTAGAATCCTGGGACAGTATTAATCACTTCAATCATTAAATTTACTTCGCTCCATCAATCTTTTGGCATATCCAATACTGCCTCTTGTCCACCAACATCCAACAAAGATGATTTCCTTGCAGCCATTGACTGTTCCACTTCTTTACCTCTTTCTTATCTCTAGTCCCTATCCCCTTTCCACACATCGTCCTCTCCCTTTGCACCTTCCCACATATTTGCATCTTCTCCATCCCCATCTATTTGCCTCTTCCTTCCCCACCACAAGCTCCCTTGTCCCACATCCTGTAACCCTTCTTAACTTGAAAAATTCGAACTGGTCTTTACCACCCATGCGCAATGACACATGGATTAGTTTTTCTTCAGTTTCACAAGATGAGAGTGTTGCTGGCTGGGCCAGCATTTATTGTCCATTCCTAACTGCCTTTCAGAGGGCATTTGAGACTCAATCACATTGCTGTCACATATAGGCCAGACAAGGTAAGGATGGCAGATTTCCTTCCCTTCAGTGAACCAGATGGATTTTTATGACAGTGATTTCATGATCACCATTAGATTTTAAATCCCAGATTTTTACTGAGTTCAAATTTCACCATCTGCCATGGCAGGATTCGAACCCGAGTCCCCAGAGCATTACTCTGGGTTCGTGGACAAGCCACTATGTCACTGCCTCCCCGTACTGGAAATACTCAAAAACAGTTTTGATTCAACATGGGGCTGTTAATTTAATAAAATACTAAATAATTTATTGCAGATCAGAGTTATCTAGCTGGATAATTTCTACACCCAGAACTGATTTTTTTTTTACTTAATTCAATATCAGAGTCAAAGGACAACAACATGAAAGTTGGGATGATTTATTTAACCTTCCATTGAAGTGGCACAGATCTCTGGAGCTGGCAGTAATAAGGAAATGAATTTTCAAGTTAAATTTGTTAAAATTAAAGTCACTCTTGTCAAAGACAGAAGGAACGTGTATTGCAAAAATAATGAGATTATGTGATTAAAGCTCGTTTATTGCACACAGGAGTAACTGAATTGTGGTTAGTACATTTCCACTACCCTCTACGCGGAGAAATTACATCAGTCCTGTGCTGGACTTTCTCACCAGAGGAGACAGTTCATTTCTATCTAACCATCAATTTCTTTCATCATCTTAATTACCTCAATTAGAACATCCCTTAATCATGAATATTGGCCATCCTCCAATATCTCCGCACGTGAACTAAGGTTTTGGCAGATTGTTCAATTGTAGAGTGGCAAAATTCATCCATACATTAACACAAATGCACTTCTTAGCAGAAGCATCAGGGAAAATGTGTGCCAAAAAGAACCCTGATACATTCTGTTTTCTCAGCCAGGAACACCAAGACGAGTGCCCATAGTACTGTTCTGGCTGAAGTTAGTTAACTCAGCAAGATCAAGGATCGAGGAGCTAAATGAGCACGTTCTTGATCTGTTAGGGGCGGGGCCATACCAAAGCGCGCAAGATGGCGGCTAGAGTAGCGATAGCAGGCGGCCTCCGGGTGATGCGAACCAGCTGTGGTCTATCGGCTGCTCCAGGCCCCCATCCGGTTTTCCGGATTGGCCACGCCCCTGTGAGGGCGCTGGCATCTGGCGGTATTCCAACTGATGAAGAGCAAGCAACTGGGATGGAGAAGATGATCATGCAGGCTATGAAGACTGGGTAGGATCCTTTCAACATGCTGAAGCCTAAGGAGTATTCTGGGACCAAAGATGATCCTCACATTGTACCATCCATCACCAACAAGAAGCTTGTAGGCTGTGTTTGTGAGGAAGACAATACTGCAGTCATTTGGTTTTGGCTTCATGAGGGAGATGCCCAGCGCTGCCCCTCATGCGGGGCTCATTACCAGCTTGTACCTCACAAACACTGAATGAAGACAATACTGGATACACTCCCATCTGCATTTGATGGATCTTAATGTTAATGGTTCGGGACCCAATGTGTAACACTCCAAGCCATTTGCCACTGTATTCTTAAGAGTAAAAAATGTTTAAAAATAAAGTTTACAGCTGCCAAAAAAAAATCTGTTAGGCAGACTAGGCAGCATAATTTGACTTTCTGCAATTGCTAGGTCAACTGGCTATTCACAAAATATGACTTAATCTGTCCAGGTCAACTGTGACTAAGAATCTTGCCATGCTACTCAAACTGTATGCAATCTGCCCCAAAGTAAGGCTGAGTATACTAATCAAACAACCATTCTTAATTAGGAGGAAATAGAATGCCATTTCCTCTCTGTAACTGAACACTATGAATGGTATTAAGTACTACTGGCAAATAATACTGAAATCAATTTTCAAAGTAAAATTAAAATTGAAATATCCATATACTCAATCATTTTTCAGTGTTCATTCTAACATTATTAAAGCAACTGCAACTGAAAGTAATGCTGTTCTTTTACTCAATGGTGTTTAACAACTTCACTAAATGCAAGGCAGGGTGAAGACTACGTTTAGTAAAACCAGGGTCACCGTGTTCCACAATGCGTAGCCAAATTTAACAAGCTCAGAAACAAATGGAACAAACTGACATTTTATAATCTTATGAAAACAAGATCAACCAACCAAGCAGCTTGCAGCAAAATTCACCAACAAAACAGAAAATTTCCAGAATATAAGAAATGACTTACCAAGTTAGCCATATAAATTGTCAATAGGCCTCGCCTGTAAACCAAAAAAAACTTCATGAGGCACTTAAACTCCAGACATTCAATAAATATTCCTGCACAACATTGTGCTGTATTGGATGAGTGCACTTGAAAAAAAATCAAAACTGTTAAGATCTATAAACACACATACACAATATAAAAAGCCATTTTTTTTGGATGGCAGTGTAACATGAAATGGGTACAGGGTACATCCTGAACACTGGCAAGTTTTTAATCGGAGTCACATTGCAATGGAGAGGTGCTTAGCAGTATCAGGGCCTTTCCAATGAGAAAGAAAACTAATAAGAACATAAGAACATAAGAAATAGGAGCAGGAGTAGGCCATCTAGCCCTTCGAGCCTGCCCCACCATTCAACAAGATCATGGCTGATCTGAAGTGGCTCAGTTCCACTTTCCCGCTTTCTCCCCATAACCCTTAATCCCCTTGCCTACCAAAAACCTATCTACCTGCGTCTTAAATATATTGATCGAGGTAGCCTCCACCACTTCAACGGGCAGAGAATTCCAGAGATTTCTGACAATCAGTCACCCAGGTTGCACCTGTGTAGCTTCTAATGAAGAATCACAGAGCAGCATTTGCACAACAGTAGAAGGGGCTCACTGGATCAGGAGGTGTATGATAAATTTAGCAGGGAAAATGAACATGCAAAATCAGATTTGGAAAAGAACTCATTCTCAACTCATTTCCATAACCTTGCCTGGGTAAGACTCTGACCCAGTCAAACGTGTTCCATTTTCAGTAATTGCTAGGTGTGTGATAGCAGTTAAGATTTAACTGTCTATCATTTCAAGAAAACGTCAAGCCTCCATTCATCATCTCAGCTTGCATAAAGATTAGAATTTCAGTGACTTTCAAACACAAGCAAGCAAAGCTCTGCCTGCCCAGTTCAGTGCAGACACAATGCTGTGCCTTTATTCAGTTTGATAATCTGACAGATCCAGCAGTATAACTCAAATATGAACTAGAAACACAAAAGATAGCTGGCTACAATACGCCAACAGCATTTCTCCAGGTATATCTAGCATTCAAACAAAACCAAAGTCACAAGGTCACACTTGTTGCTCAGTCAAGACAATGTCACGACAAGATTTCACTTCTCTACTATCAGTTTTAATTTCCAGGGTTAAAACTAACATTGCATTTCATATGAGGGCTGTTAAATTAATGAAATGTTAATAGTTGATAATCACTCATGTTTTGCACAGCCACTGGCAGTTTGCCTATCAGCAGTTTCCTTTAAAAGTGTATTTTTCTTTGATAGCTCAGGCTGCTGGAAACTATCTGTCCAGAATACATTTTGCACAGGCAGACATTTGCATAGAATTCAGAATGCTTGCTTTTTAAAGGTGGGCTACACTGCTTATGACAGATAGTCACTGCCCAGAAGTGTTGCGAAGTAAGATAACAGATCAGTTTCAAACTGAGTAGTGCTGTTTTCAAATGGCTGTTTAGAGATTTCAAACACGGAGAAAATAGAAACACTTTGAGTTTGTAAGGCATCCCTGTGAGATGAATGAGTAAGCTAGCTTCTCATTTACAGTTACAGCAGAATGTGGTGACTATATTGTACATGTATAGGATGACCCTGCCCAACCCTGGACAAAATCCAATTGTGGTGCCATTGTTTGCCAGTGCATAGATTGGAATCACCACTCCTCATTGTTCAAGTTGTGGGAAGAAAATTCACTTATTATTCACCACTTTTGTTAACAACTTAGATAATTGGATCGAGAGGCACATAAAAAATTTGTCAATGACACAATGATAAAGCAGTACTGAAAGAAACATACAATTACAAAGAGATATGAATCAATTAAATGAATACTTCTGAAGGGAGTGCAACATAGATTAACCACAATGATGTCTGCATTGCTATGGTTCAAGTACAAGAAAAAACGGCAGTAATGAGGGTCGTATTCCCTGGAATTTAAAAGGTTAAAGACGGTTTCAAGATATTTGATTTTGTGCTTCTTCAAATTCAATTGAAGTATCTGAGGTCTGATGAAAGGCATATTTGCATGAACTCTCTGTACCCAGTCACAAGAGCATTTCTCTTAGGAAATACATTGTAGAATCATGGTCTCCATTTCAATAGCCTTTCACCTATAGAGAATAAACTCTCAGCTGTTGACACATCAAAGTGCAGTTTGTGTACTGCACAAATCCATTTGGACCCTATTTAGCAGTTGTCCAGTGCTGCTGGTGGAAGGCAATTGTGAAACCGCCATAACAAAGCCTCTATTACAAAACACTTGAACCACTCACAAAATATTGTTCACCTGATCAACGGACAGCTTCATTTCAGAATATAGGCTTAAGTACAATAGACCACAAATAGTCCTTAGTCAAGCGATTTTAATTCACATACTGACAAAGCACTAACTCAAGCTCCAGTTCACGCCATTTCATCAAAGAATAATGCTTGCCCCAATTGCTGTTTGAAATGCTATTCAATTTTTAAACTTTTTTATAATTCAGCATTGCATCATTTTGCTGCCACAGATGGTCTTTCCATTTCCATTTGCACAAATCCTGTTCATGTTTTTCACTACATAATGATGTAAGAGACATCCTTTTACGAGGGAACGTACATGCTGCATTTGAATCAATTTGTCAATTCTTTAACCAAGTAACAACCTGCTGTGAAGCAAACAGCAGATTAGTACATGTAACAATAACAGTAACAATAACTGTAGTCTAGCTTAACCAAGGAAAGGAGAGCAATAAGCTTTAATAATATACAAGGCTGACAACACAGGTTTAATTCAATTCACAGTGGTGATAGGTAACTCCAGAGTGAATAAAAAAGAAAATTCCAGAACAAAAGAAATCTGTGAACAAAATCAGCCAATGCAATAGTTACGTATTTTAGTTCTTTATTGTCCTTTGCGTGAACAGCTCATTTGGAGCTAGGTCAGTTTTCTTGGAAACTCTGTTTTTACACATTTTTCAGATTGATGTATGTAAATATGTTAAAAATTTCACACACTTTCTCTAAACAAATATCTATTTGCCGGTGCACTAAACAATGCTGCTTAAAATTTTCAATTGTTGAAGTAGTCACTTGCAGATGAACTTATAAACATAGACAGAACAGCTGCATTAAATTAAATTGGTTTTATAGGCATATGCAAGCCAAACAAAAAAAAACTTAATGGATCAATTAACAAAACTTAATGACAACATGTAATACAGAATCTAAGAGCATTTACTTTTACTAAAAACACATTTTAAAGTAATCACATACGGTTATGAATCCAAGGCTGCTGTGACGCCAGGAAATTGGGGCCTGAAACCAGTACCTATGTACATAGTGTGCTACACGGCAGAAAATAGCTCTGAGTTACATGGTCAGCTGCAACTTGCATTGAAACCTACTTGTCAGAGAATGGTTAAAAGTGAATCCATTTTAAGCAATTTCACATTTCCAGTAGGAATGGAAGGAAAATTATATCAGGAAGCATATGGTTTGCTGACCCCAGCTTTACAATCCTAGTTCCTGCCAATCACAACCAGAAGCCAGAAGGAAACAGTAGAGGTCATTCCTAAATAATGGCAGTGCTTTTGGAAACAATGGCTGAATCTACAAGAAAATAAATTTACCTCTCATTTTTCCTGAATCTGTTAAGTACACAGCTTTTACCCTAAAAACATCTTGATTTGCAGCTCATTAGGGAAATCTGAAATCTGAGTTGAAGCAAGAAACAAACAGCAATAGACCCAAAAATAACATTCACCTTATTGCTCTCTGAGTGTCACAAGGTGAAAGAGTCCCCTGGAGATGATTATACCAAATTAAAACAAAGAGAAAGGGAATTGTGTGGTGTTCGACTCTCACTAAATTAACCTAAACACCACAACGAAACAGCATTCTATGTCCCACCACATCCACCCATTTGGACTCCTTGTCAAAATAAACAGTTCTGTTTAGCTCTAAAGGAATAACTAACTAAATTTATGCACCAATTGGAAAACTACTGAAGAGGTTACCAGAAATACATCTCACTTGAACTTTAGTACACTACGGCTGAAGGAGGGTATTTTCCTGTTTTTTTCCCCCCATAGTCTTAATCTGCTAACTAGAACTAAAGATATCAGGAAAACAGAGTTAGTTTAAGAAAATCAGACAAGGTGCAAAATTGATTGGTTCACGATCGCCAGCAAAAGTTTAGATTACCCCCATGTTCAAAACATTAGCGCTTTAAAGAGTTCAATTTGATGTTAGAATCTGTCATTAAGGAGGAAATTGCGAGGCATCTTGAAGGGAATTGCTTGATAGAGCAGACGCAGCACGGTTTCATTAAAGGGAAGTCGTGTCTGACAAATTTACTGGATTTCTATGAGGATGTGTCTAGGGCGGTGGATAGAGGAGAGCCGGTGGATGTGGTCTTTCTAGATGTTCAGAAGGCGTTTGACAAAGTGCCTCACAAGAGGTTATTGCAGAAGGTCGAGGGACATGGAATTGGGGGTAGGGTGTTAGCGTGGATAGAGGATTGGTTGTCAAATAGGAGGCAGAGAGTGGGGGTCAACGGGTGCTATTCGGATTGGCGGATGGTGACTAGTGGAGTGCCCCAGGGGTCGGTGCTGGGGCCTCAGCTTTTTACCATTTATATAGATGATCTGGAGGAGGGAACCGAGTGTAGAGTGTCGAAATTTGCTGATGACACCAAGATTGGGGGAACGGCAAATTGTGCGGAGGGTGTGGAGAGTCTGCAGAAGGATCTAGATAGGCTGGGCGAATGGGCCAGGAAATGGCAAATGGAATTTAATGTTGGCAAGTGTGAGGTGGTCCACTTTGGTAGGAAGAACTATTACTTACGGGGCGAAAAACTGCAGCAGGCGACGGTGCAGAGGGACCTCGGGGTCCTTGTGCATGAGTCGCAAAAACCCAGCTTGCAGGTGCAGCAGGTGGTCAGGAAGGCGAATGGGATGCTGGCCTTCATAGCGAGGGGGATTGAATATAAAAGTAGGGAGGTCTTGCTGCAGCTGTATAGGGCATTAGTGAGGCCGCAGCTGGAGTACTGTGTGCAGTTTTGGGCGCCGCACCTGCGCAAAGATATTTTGGCCTTGGAGGGAGTGCAGAGGAGGTTTACTAGGCTGATACCGGAGTTGAGGGGGTTGAGCTATGAGGAGAGGCTGAATAAACTGGGCTTGTACTCGTTAGAGTTTAGAAGAATGAGGGGAGATCTCATTGAGACGTATAAGATGATGAATGGGATGGATAGGATAGAGGTGGAGAGACTCTTCCCGCTCAAAAAAGACAGTAGGACTAGGGGGCACAGCCTCAAGATAAAAGGGGGGCGGTTTAGAACGGAGTTGAGGAGGAACTTCTTCACTCAAAGGGTGGTGAATCTCTGGAATTCTCTGCCCGTTGAAGTGGTGGAGGCTGCCTCGCTAAATATTTTTAAGACGCAGGTTGATGGGTTTTTGATAGGAGAGGGGATTAAGGGTTATGGGGAGAGGGCGGGAAAGTGGAACTGAGCAGCGACAGATCAGCCATGATCTTATTGAATGGCGGGGCAGGCTCGAAGGGCTGGATGGCCTACTCCTGCTCCTATTTCTTATGTTCTTATGTTCATCCGAATTGTCAAAAATATGCTCTGCTCTATTGGGGGCGCCTTCTGGCAAAGCTCGCAAGATATAAAAATAATTCAGAAAAGCTCTTGCTTTGGCCCTGGTAATGACTGTTCAAATTCTACCATTTTCCGTTACCAACAAGAGGCTAATTTAGAACAAATGTAACTTGCGCAACACCAGTTTCTTAATGGAAGTATTCAAGATCAAAAACCATGACATGATTTTAGATTAGGAAAGTACTGAAGGTTGAAAACTAGAAACCAGGAATCCTGGAGCTGCCAATTAATGGCAGAAGGCTGGTTCCCAAATGTTGAAGGGCCAATCAGAGGCCTTCTAGCTTGAAAGAAATATCAGGATGCCATAACGAGCGAGGGAGGGAGAGGGCAGTTCAAAATGGAATTTGTTGCCAAGCTATCACTGCAGGGATGGCACCACTACAGGTTCCCTGTGCCTGCACTCAATGATGTGGAGATGCTGGTGTTGGACTGGGGTAAACACAGTAAGAAGTCTAACAACATCTAACCTGGTGTTGTGAGACTTCTTCCTGCACTCAATAGGCAGGGAAAGGTCTCCCTTGCCTGCCTGGAATGCTGGTTTCCAATCTGCCACCAGGAGGTCACCTCCAGAAGCTTGGAGGCCAACTCAGACAGCTGGCTAAGCTGTAGTCCCCACACAATTCCACTCCCGAGAGATGGCGTCAGGGTACCAGTGCTCAATCAGGCAGTACAAAATTCCTTGCACGTCCACTTCCATTCCTTTCTCCTGCAAAGGCTGAAACCTAACTCCAAGAATGATTACCCACTTCTGAGAAATAAAATGTCATGTCATTCGCACTTTGAATGTGACTTGATATTCAAAGCACGATTTTATCAAACAGAGAAAACCATAATGCCAACTTCCCAAATTCGAGAAGAGCCCCACAGAAAAGTAAATGAAGTAAGTAATAGAAGAAAGGAGTGTGTGCCTAGGCACGTACTCTGACATCATTGGATTAAATTCCTCTCAATTCCTCCTAATGAAAACCAAGACTTACACTAGCTAGAAGTCATGAAATAAGTTTTTATTTCAATTCAGACCAAAGCTTAACTCTCTAAACAGCAATTAAAATGTAAGAGTTGGACTTATTATTGCAAATGGGGAGGAAAAGACAAACTCGAATAACATTTGAAGTTAGACTTAAATGTAATTTAACTTGGGAAGAGCATAATGAACAAATAGCATGTTATGTAATTTTATGTGTTTTAGTACATTACAATTTATAACCCAAGGTCTAGCCAGTGATCCCACGTGTTTTAACAAATAAAAAGCAGCAGTGTTTACTTAACTGTACCTTAATTATAAATTATACAGTGAATAGTTTAACAGGCTCAGCTGGAACTAGGCATATATGGTGAAAATTTTAAGGCAATTGTGCCAACTACTAGCAGAACTGAAATGGTGCATTTTCCTTCTTGGATCAAGAACACAGCATCGGAAGAACCACCAGGCTGCGATCCTGTACCATGTCAAAAGTAAACGGCTGGTGCTATTTTTCAGTTACTAATGGCTTTCGCCATCCAATCAAAGCTGGTTTCCAAGGCAAACATTAGCATTTCCATCATCCAAGATGGGAGCTGATGTACATGGAAAGGTGGAAGAAAGGGTGAGAGCAAGAGAGAATCCATTTCAAGGTGCCCTTTCTACACATTTCAAGATAATAAAAATAGAAAGAGGCCACAGTTGCAATGAAGTCAATTATAATCAATCATTTTGATATTAAATTATTTTTCAAAATGCTGATCAAGATCAAACTTTGATATTATAGTTTCAGTACACTCTCTCTCTCTCGTACAACAGTGCTGGTTACACTGGTAAATGATCTCAACACCTTACATTCAGAGGTTTGCCAACATTGTCCCATATCTAATTACAGAATAACATAACCCAGGGGTTGATCAGCACAGCTGGCTAACATCCCTTGCATATGCTTCTTCAATTTTTTTGACAGCCAACTGTAACACAGACATGAGGTTAGATACAAATCATTAAACGGTTTTATTTCATAGTCTGCAAGTGAACATAGAGTAAAAGTCAAAATAAATTATACTTACTTAAATTCTCTCCTCAAAAAAACGGTTTAAAAAATCAGGTTCCTCTCATAATCTGATTTACTGCTTTCTGGCATGTTTGCAGCTTCAAACTACAAATCTTGATTACCTGGCTCCAATACTTTTCCACACAGTCCTTTGTTAATCTAATCGTTGCACTGCAGGTTTTCTCCATTTTTGCTGTTAATTCTAACAAGTATCCGAAATACCTTCTCTTGCAATGTCCAAAGATGTTCGGGTTAGGTGCATTGGCCACATTAAATTGCCTCTTAGTGTCCTGGGATGTGTAGTTAGAGGGATTAATGGGGTAAATATGTGGGGTTATGGGAATAAGGCCTAAGTGGGATTGTTGCCAGTGCAGACCCGAAGGGCCGAAACTCTGCAAAATAGAGTTTCTATGACTCTATGATTCTCAAACGAGTCTGTCAAGCAACCTGGTTGCCAGAAGTACATTCTCTTCAGACACTTCAAGCTGCCCACAAGAATCAAATCATCTTCACAACAGTGCATGCAGAGTTGTTGACCATCGGGTCAAGATGACATTTCTAAACATATTCAGTTATCTTGGTTAATCTGCCTGGGTTGAAGCAGTCAGCCCTCATTGTGCTCGTTTAAAATAGGCATATCTATGATATTCCCAAACTGGCCTATCAGGCTCTAATATGCATAGTCAATGTCTTAAGGTTGTAATCAATATGTAAGCTTTTTAATCAATATTTGAATGAGGGTATTTTTTTCTTTTTAAACCTGTACAGATTCTTTGTTTTAAAACACAAATCAATCCTAAAACCCTTTTAGTGAAGGAAAAAATATCCAAACATTTACAAAACCTTTACCAATGTAAAATTGATTTCTCCTCAAAACCATCTTAGTTACGTACAAGGAAGTCAAACTTTAATAGGGTACATAGATAGTAACAGTGTTGAAAGGATTTCTGACTCCAAAGGACCAGAATTATTTTCCCTCTTTAGATGTAGGCACCCTTCCAGCCACATTCAATCCTGTTAAAAACTCTTAGCTGTGCAAAGCAATGCTCAACTTCTTCACACAATTATCCAAAATGAATACCCCTAAAAACTCAAATCAAGATAATTTGCAATTGAAAGAATGGAGCTTTTATATGGTTGGGTTATCTGACATTAAAACCCTTTTAAAACCAATAACTTGATCTGTAAGAATGGACCTGAGCAATTTCATTACTGCATTACCCATAAACACATCTAACAAAAAGTCTGCAGGATTCTGGGGAAGATATTAAACACAAAAGAAAATCTTGGCAACAAAAACATTCTTGATAGGCTAAAAGGACAGGAGTCTACTTCTAGATGGATCAAGATCACAGTTTATACGTAAAACGCCTCAATCTCCACAATTTTTTACAGGGCAATTTCAATGTAAAAAGTACACACAAAAAACTGGAAATATACAGCAAAAAATCAATAATGGAAAAATAAGACCATAAGATATAGGAGTAGAATTAGCCCATTTGGCTCATCAAGTCAGCTCCACCATTCAATCATGGACGAGATGATTCTCATCTCCATTCACCTGCTTCTCCCTATAACCCCTGATCCCTTTATTGATCAAGAATCTATCTATCTATCTCTGTCTAACAGACACTCAATGACCTGGCCTCCACAACCCTTTATGGCAATGAGTTCCACAGATTCACCACCCGCCTCATAGTGTCCCTTCACTCTACGTTGTGCCGTCAAGTTCTACTCTCTCCCATTAGTGGGAACATCCTCTCCACATCTATTCTATCTTGGCCTCTCGATATTCTGTAAGTTTCAATTAGATCTCCCCTCAAACTTCTAAACTACATTGAGCATAGACCCAAACTCCTCAACCACTCCTCATATAATAAACCTTTCATTCCTGGGATTATTCTTATGAACCTCCTCTGGACTCCCTTCAAGGCTAGAACATCCTTCCTTAGGTATGGGGCTCAAAGCTGCTCACAATATTTCAGAGATATTCCAACAAATTTCCAATATCACAATATTCCAATAACGGCAGTTTATGTTTTGGGTTCCTTCAGAGCTGATGAAGCAGGTGGCCAAGGATGCCAATATCATTAGAAAAAAGGGCTAAGCATTATCTGGTGAGTAAACATCAGTGAACAGTTGGTAGAAATCATCTTGGTAAATTAACAGACAAAAAAATTAAGACACTAAAGAAACAGAAGGTATACGAATTGCTAAGGAAACATGAAACTTAAAGAAATGCAAGAAAATACAAAATATGCGTCATGGAAAAACATGAATAAATAAATTTTATACCAAAGTCAATTTCCAAACCAAATGGTTCCAAGGAAAAAGAGAGTACATCGTTCCTAAAACTTGAGAGCTCTGCTGAACAGTGGACATGAACAATGAAAGACGGGAGTGGAAGTTTACAGGGCACACGTAGGAAACTCAGGATGACGTATGACAGCACATATTAGGCAAAGTCACCTAATTTCTATTCAATCTTCCCAATCTAGAGCAGACCACATCATAAGCAATGAACATGGTTCACTACATTAATGGATCTGTACATAAATTGCTCTCCCACAACAGAAGTGTCTGGACCATGGACAATAGGTTAGTGTTGAATTTGCACAGGAGGGTGTGGATAAATTAAGTGAGGATAATGAAAAAGTGAACCTGCATATCACAGGGAGAAAGGCTCTTCCAGGAAACAGAGAGGGAACGATCCATCTGGTTATAGGATCATGCTATAAATGCATTAATGGACGTGATCAGGCAAATATGGAAGTTTGTGTGATCAAAAACAGATGAGTAGTGAGTGTGCTGTGAGAGGATAGAAGAGACATTCAAGGTCATTGGCCCTGTTGAGCACAAGAGAATTTTCAAGTAAAGATAAAGGAGGATTTTTCAGAAGCTCCGGTCATTTCAATTCAACACGAATGCAGAACAAATAAGAAACTGGGTGAAAAAATTTGGGAATCTTTACTGGACACAGGGTAAGAAGAATTCTCCAAGCTGTGTGGAGATTAGCAAGCTTGAAATAGGTATCAATGGAAAGTTCATCATTGGAGAAAAAGAGAAAGAGAAAAAGAGTAAGGCATAAAGGTGGATTGTGTAAACATGAGGAAACTGGAAATATGGCTTGTGGAATTCTCAAGATCAAGAGCTAGACCAATATGCAAACAGTCATCAATGCGACGTTAGAGAAAGCCTGGGAGACTGGGACTAGAACAAATAATGTTCATAAGAACATAAAAAATGGGAGCAGGAGTAGGCCATCTAGCCCCTCGAGCCTGCCCCACCATTCAATAAGATCATGGCTGATCTGAAGTGGCTCAGTTCCACTTTCCCGCTTTCTCCCCATAACCCTGAATCCCCTTGCCTACCAAAAACCTATCTACCCGCGTCTTAAATATATTTAGCAAGGTAGCCTCCACCACTTCAACGGGCAGAGAATTCCAGAGATTCACCATCCTTTGAGTGAAGAAGTTCCTCCTCAACTCCGTTCTAAACTGCCCCTCCCCCCCCATTTTGAGGCTGTGCCCTCTAGTTCTGCTGTCCTTTCTGAGCAGGAAGAACCTCTCCACCTCTACCCTATCCATCCCCTTCATCATCTTATACGTCTCAATAAGATGCCCCCTCATCCTTCTAAACTCCAACAAGTACAAGCCCAGTCTATTCAGCCTCTCTTCATAGTTCAACCCCCTCAACTCCGGTATCAGCCTAGTGAACCTCCTCTGCACTCCCTCCAAGGCCAAAATATCCTTGCGCAAGTACGGCAACCAAAACTGCACACAGAACCCCAGCTGTGGCCTTACCAGTGCCCTGTACAGTTGCAGCAAGGCTTCCCTACTTTTACATTCAATCCCCCTCGCTATGAAGGCCAGCATCCCATTTGCCTTCCTGATCACCTGCTGCACCTGCAGGCTGGGATTTTGTGACTCATGCACAAGGACCCCCAGGTCTCTCTGCACCGTAGCATGCTGCAGCTTTTCGCCCTTTAAGTAGTAATCCCTCCTACTATTATTCCTGCCAAAGTGGATAACCTCACACTTGCCAACATTGTATTCCATCTGCCAGGTCCTCACCCACTCGCTCAGCCTATCTAGATCCCTCTGCAGACTTTCTACACCCTCCGCACAATTTGCTTTTCCACTTACCTTTGTGACATCAGCAAATTTCAACACCCTACCCTCAGCACCCTCCTCCAGATCATCTATATAAATGGTAAATAGCTGAGGCCCCAGCACCGATCCCTGAGGCACTCCACTAGTCACCAACCACCAATCCGAATAGCACCCATTGACACCTACTCTCTGCCTCCTATTTGACAGCCAATCCTCTATCCACGCTAACACCCTACCCCCAACTCCATGCCCCCTGACCTTCTGTAACAACCTTTTGTGCAGCACCTTATCAAACGCCTTCTGAAAATCGAGAAACACCACATCCACCGGTTCCCCTCCATCCACCGCACTAGACACATCCTCATAGAATGCCAATAAATTCGTCAGACACGACTTCCTCTTAACGAATCCGTGCTGCGTCTGCTCTACCAAACAATTCTTCTCAAGATGCCTTGCTATTTCTTCTTTGATGACAGATTCAAGCATTTTTCCTACAACAGACATTAAACTAACCGGCCTATAATTCCCTGCATTTTGCCTGCTACCATTTTTAAACAGCGGCGTAACATTAGCCGTTTTCCAATCTTCCGGCACTTCCCCGGAATCCAGCGAGGTTTGGAAAATAAGGCATCTACTATCACCTCTGCCATTTCCTTCAGAACCCTGGGATGCATTCCATCCGGTCCTGGGGGCTTGTCCACCATCAGTCCTGCTAGTCTATCGAGCACTAACTCTCTAGTGACAGTGATCTCATTTAAGAACATAAGGAATAGGAGCAGGAGTAGGCCATCCAGCCCTTCGAGGCTGCCCCGCCATTCAATAAGATCATGGCTGATCTGTCGCAGGCAGATCAACTCCTACCATCCTTCTATCGTTAATACCCGGCAAACTATTCGCGTCCTCCTCCGTGAAGACCGAAGCAAAAAACTTATTTAAGGTCTCAGCCATTTCCTCATCCCCCACCACTAAATCCCCCCTCTCATCCTCTAAGGGTCCAACATTCACCCTAGCCAGCCTCCTCCTCTTTATATATTTATAAAAACTCTTACTATCCTTTTTTATATTTAGCGCTAGTTTAGCTTCATAGTCTATCCTTCCTTTATCAACTTCTTCATCACTCCTTGTTGATTTTTAAACCTCTCCCAATCCTCTACTTGCCCACTACTTTTAGCCACTCTAAGCGCATCAGCTTTTAATTTAATACTCTCCTTTATCTCCTTCGTTAACCATGCCTGATTATTCCTTCTCCTACGATCCTTCTTTACCATCGGAATAAATTTCTGCTGAGCACCAAGAAAGATCTCCTTAAAGATCCTCCACTGTTCCTCAGCAGTCCTACCGACCAATCTGAGCCCCCAACCTACATTCGCCAATTCCTCTCTCATCCTATCGCACTCCCCTCTGCTCAAACAGAGGACACAGGTCCGGGATCCTACTTTCTCATCCTCCATCTGCATCAAAAACTCCACCATACAATGATCACTCTTCCCAAGAGGATCCCTCACAACAAGGTCCCTAATTCTACCTGCCTCATTACATAACACCAGATCTGAGACAGCTCGCTCCCTCGTCAGCTCCAGCACACACTGTTCAAGGAAACTATCCCGGCAGCATTCCAAGAACTCTTCCTCAAGCCCACCACGTCCAACATGGGTCGACCAATCATAAGAACATAAAAAATAGGAGCAGGAGTAGGCCAACTAGCCCTTCGAGCCTGCCCCGCCATTCAATAAGATCATGGCTGATCTGTCGTGGCTCAGTTCCACATTCCCGCCCTCTCCCCATAACCCTTAATCCCCTCTCTCATCAAAAACCCATCAACCCGCGTCTTAAAAATATTTAGCGAGGCAGCCTCCACCACTTCAACGGGCAGAGAATTCCAGAGATTCACCACCCTTTGAGTGAAGAAGTTCCTCCTCAACTCTGTTCTAAACCGCCCCCCCTTTATCTTGAGGCTATGCCCCCTAGTCCTACTATCCTTTCTGAGCGGGAAGAGTCTCTCCACCTCTATCCTATCCATCCCATTCATCATCTTATACGTCTCAATGAGATCTCCCCTCATTCTTCTAAACTCTAACGAGTACAAGCCTAATCTATTCAGCCTCTATGAATCAATATGTAGATTGAAATCCCCCATAATTACCGCCGTTCCATTCCTGCACGCATCATTTATTTGTGTGTTTAAAGCCCGCCCCACCTCCAGGTCATTATTTGGGGGCCTATAGATATATGTTCAATATATCCTTCAAAAAGACAGGCATAGCTTATAGCACAATTATAAATCAAATTGATGGTGCAATGAACTATTATTATATAGATCTGGCCTGAAAAATATTATAACATCAGGAAGAACAAAACCAGGCCCAGTACTAAATTAAGGCCTCTTGTGAAACTTCAGCAAACATACTGATAACACTTATATAAGCAAAAACCAATCACTTTATTTCTGTTGCATATTTCACACTGCTACAGATATTTACTTATGTCCAGCATCTGGCTCCCATCCACTGATTGCTGATTAGTGTGTTTGCACAAACTAAATGTTATCGGTTTAAACAGTTATTGTAACAAGTCATTAAAATTTTGTTTAAAACACGAATTGGCAAACAACCCAAATTTCCTAATGGAATAAAATATTATTGATGGCACAATAAAAATAAAATACAGCACATAACTCATTTCTCAATATTTTAAAATTGGGCAAGAAACTGTCAATTTAAAAACTACTTTATAATCATATAGCCAAATATGTAATCAGTGTTCAAAATGCTCTTAATGAATTGATAGTGTACTATATTACTTTATCCTGTTAATGCAACAAACTTGCCCAAGGGTTGTGACAATCATTGAAACGTCTGATATACACCTAGATTTGGATTTCAGCTAAAAACAAAATACTGCAGATGCTGGACTCAATTCCAGCTCAGGTCACAGCCTTGTGGATTCTTCCTGTGTCCGAGTGGGTTTCCTCTGGATGCTCCGGTTTCCTCCCACAATCGAAAGATACGAAGGTTGGTGGTGTTGTGGATAGTCTGGAGGGATGTCAGAAGTTGCAGCGTGACATAGATAGGATGCAAGACTGGGCGGAGAAGTGGAGATGGACTTCAACGCGGATAAACGTGTAGCGGTCCATTTTGGCAGGACCAATGGGATACAGGAATACAATATCAAGAGTAGGAGTCTTAGCTGGGTTGAAGAGCAGAAGGAACTTGGGGTCCGGGTCCATAGGACTCTTAAATCCTCCTCACAGGTGCAGGAAATGGTCAAGAAGGCGTATCATGTACTGGCCTTCATTAATTGAGGGATTGAGTTTAGGAGTTGGGAGGTAATGCTGCAACTTTATAGCACCCTTGTCAGACCCCACTTGGAGTACTGTGCGCAGTTCTGGTCGGCTCACTACAGGAAGGATGTGGAAGCTATTGAGAGGGTGCAGAGGAGATTTACAAGGATGTTGCCTGGATTGGGAGGCATGCCTTATGAAGATAGGTTGAGGGAGCTAGGTCTCTTCTCCCTGGAGAGGAGGAGGTTGAGAGGCAACCTGATAGAGGTTTATAAAATGTTGAGAGGAATAGAGGCTATTTCCCAGGGCTGAAATGGTCATTACGAGAGGATACAGGTTTAAGGTGCTGGGAAGCAAGTATAGAGGAGATGTTTGGGGAAACTTTTTCACTCAGAGGGTGGTGAGTGAGTGGAATCGGCTGCCGTCGGTGGTGGGAGAGGCAAACTCGCTGGGGTCTTTTAAAAGACTTCTGGATGAGTATATGGGATCTCGTGGCATTGGAAGTTACAGATAGTTCTATGGCTTGGTAGGTATAGATGTGATCAGCGCAATTTGTGGGCCGACGGGCTTGTTTGTGCTGTAGTGTTCTATGTTCTATGTGCGTGTTAGGTGCATTGGTCATGCTAAATTGCCGCTTAATGTCCCGGAATGTGTAGAATCAGAGAATCTTAGAGGTTTACAGCATGGAAACAGGCCCTTCTGCCCAACTTGTCCATGCCACCCATTTTTTTTTATAAATCCCTAAGCTAATCCTAATTGCCCACATTTGGCCCATATCCCTCTATACCCATTGTACCCATGTAACTATCTAAATGCTTTTTAAAAGATAAAATTATACCTGTCTCTACTACTACCCCTGGCAGCTTGTTCCAGACACTCACCACCCTCTGTGTGAAAAAAATTGCCCCTCTGGACTCTTTTGTATCTCTCCCCTCTCACCTTAAACCTATGCCCTCTAATTTTAGACTCCCTTACCTTTGGGAAAAGATATTGACTATCTATCTACCTTACCCATGCCCCTCATTATTTTATAGACCTCTATGAGGTCACCCCTCAGCCTCCTACACTTCAGAGAAAAAAGTCCCAGTCTATTCAGCCTCTCCTTATAACTCAATCCATCAAGTCCCGGTAGCATCCTAGTAAATCTTTTCTGCACTCTTTCTAGTTTAGTAATATCCTTTCTGTAATAGGGTGACCACAATTGCACACAGTATTCCAAGTGCGGCCTTACCAATGTCTCGTCTAACCTTAACAAGACGTCCCAACTTCTGTATTCAACGTTCTGACCGATGAAACCAAGCATGCCAAATGCCTTCTTCACCACTCTGTCCACCTGTGACTCCACTTTCAAGGAGCTATGAACATGTATCCCTAGATCTCTTTGTTCTGTAACTCTTCCCAACACCCTACCATTAACTGAGTAAGTCCTGCCCTGGTTCAATCTACCAAAATGCATCAGCTCGCATTTGTCTAAATTAAACTCCATCTGCCATTTGTCAGCCCACAGGCCCAACTGATCAAGATCCCGTTGCAATTGGAGATAACTTTCTTCACTGTCCACAATGCCACCAATCTTGGTGTCATCTGCAAACTTACTAACCATGCCTCCTATATTCTCTTCCAAATCATTAATATAAATGACAAATAACAGTGGGCCCAGCACTGATCCCTGAGGCACACCGCTGGTCACAAGCCTCCAGTTTGAAAAACAACTCTCTACAACCACCCTCTGACTTCTGTCAAGTTGGTTAGAGGAATTAGCAGGGGGTTATGGGGATAGGGCTTAGGTGGGATTGTAGTCGATGCAGGCTCAAATGGGCCGAATGCCCTCCTTCTGCACTGTAGGGAATCTAGGACTATTGAAGTAATTATCCAATGCTCTTTTGAACGCCTGGATTGAACCTGCCCCACCTCCAGGCAGTGTATTCCAGATGCAAATCATTTGTTGTGTGAAAAAGTTTTTTCTCACATCACATTTGTTTCTTTCGCAAATCACTTTAAATCTGTGCTCTCTCACTCTTGATAATTTAATAAGCAGTAACAGTTTTTGCCTCAAACAAAAACAGAAAATGAAGGAAAATCTCAGCAGATCTGATATCATCTGTGTGGAGAGAATAGAGTCAACGTTTCCACTTTGCCGGGTGTTAGCGATGGAAAGGTGGTAGGACTGGAGGGTCTTAATGACATTACTGTTACTAGAAAGGCGGTGCTCGACAGACTGGAGGGGCTGATTGTGGACAAGTCCCCAGGACCGGATGGAATGCATCCGAGGGTTCTGAAAGAAATGGCGGAGGTGATAGTGGATGCCTTGGTGGTTATTTTCCAAACGTCGCTGGATTCCGGGGAAGTGCCGGATGATTGGAAAACGGCTAATGTTACGCCGTTGTTTAAGAAGGGTGCCAGGCAAAAGGCGGGGAATTATAGGCCGGTTAGTTTAACATCTGTGGTAGGTAAAATGTTAGAATCTGTCATTAAGGAGGAAATTGCGAGGCATCTTGAAGGGAATTGCTTGATAGAGCAGACGCAGCACGGTTTCATTAAAGGGAAGTCGTGTCTGACAAATTTACTGGAGTTCTATGAGGATGTGTCTAGGGCGGTGGATAGAGGAGAGCCGGTGGATGTGGTCTTTCTAGATTTTCAGAAGGCGTTTGACAAAGTGCCTCACAAGAGGTTATTGCAGAAGGTCGAGGGACATGGAATTGGGGGTAGGGTGTTAGCGTGGATAGAGGATTGGTTGTCAAATAGGAGGCAGAGAGTGGGGGTCAACGGGTGCTATTCGGATTGGCGGATGGTGACTAGTGGAGTGCCCCAGGGGTCGGTGCTGGGGCCTCAGCTTTTTACCATTTATATAGATGATCTGGAGGAGGGAACCGAGTGTAGAGTGTCGAAATTTGCTGATGACACCAAGATTGGGGGAACGGCAAATTGTGCGGAGGGTGTGGAGAGTCTGCAGAAGGATCTAGATAGGCTGGGCGAATGGGCCAGGAAATGGCAAATGGAATTTAATGTTGGCAAGTGTGAGGTGGTCCACTTTGGTAGGAAGAATGGTAGGAAGGACTATTACTTACGGGGCGAAAAACTGCAGCAGGCGACGGTGCAGAGGGACCTCGGGGTCCTTGTGCATGAGTCGCAAAAACCCAGCTTGCAGGTGCAGCAGGTGGTCAGGAAGGCGAATGGGATGCTGGCCTTCATAGCGAAGGGGATTGAATATAAAAGTAGGGAGGTCTTGTTGCAGCTGTATAGGGCATTGGTGAGGCCGCAACTGGAGTACTGTGTGCATTTTTGGGCGCCGCACCTGCGCAAAGATATTTTGGCCTTGGAGGGAGTGCAGAGGAGGTTTACTAGGCTGATACCGGAGTTGAGGGGGTTGAGCTATGAGGAGAGGCTGAATAAACTGGGCTTGTACTCGTTAGAGTTTAGAAGAATGAGAGGAGATCTCATTGAGACGTATAAGATGATGAATGGGATGGATAGGATAGAGGTGGAAAGACTCTTTCCGCTCAAAAAAGACAATAGGACTAGGGGGCACAGCCTCAAGATAAAAGGGGTGCGGTTTAGAACGGAGTTGAGGAGGAACTTCTTCACTCAAAGGGTGGTGAATCTCTGGAATTCTCTGCCTGTTGAAGTGGTGGAGGCTGCCTCGCTAAATATTTTTAAGACGCGGGTTGATGGGTTTTTGATAGGAGAGGGGATTAAGGGTTATGGGGAGAGGGCGGGAAAGTGGAACTGAGCAGCGACAGATCAGCCATGATCTTATTGAATGGCGGGGCAGGCTCGAAGGGCTGGATGGCCTACTCCTGCTCCTATTTCTTATGTTCTTATGTTCTCCATTCCCGTTCTCCTTCCTGCCCCATCCACCCCCTCTCCCCACCCTTCAAGGCAACTGCCATAATCCCCAGGCCATCCTATAACCATGTGTGTCTCTGTTCTGCTTTTCACACATTCTGATCACTTAATG
The DNA here is from genome assembly GCF_965287045.1 of Carcharhinus amblyrhynchos. Lineage (NCBI taxonomy): Eukaryota > Metazoa > Chordata > Chondrichthyes > Carcharhiniformes > Carcharhinidae > Carcharhinus > Carcharhinus amblyrhynchos. The sequence continues at coordinate 51,942,369 of NC_137333.1, forward strand.
GACAATTTTAGCAACTTCTCAGCCTTCTGCATCCTCATTTGCATATCCTTTGTCCCATTCCAGCCTCCCCCCACAACCCTTATAAGTATAAATCTCTGCTGATTTGCTTTGCTCTGCTGTTAGCTCTGATGAAAGGTCATCTGGACTCAAAAACGTTAGCACTATTCTCTCCTACTGATGCTGTCAGACCTGAGATTTTCTAGCATTTTCTGCTTTTGTTTCTGATTTCAGCATCTACAATATTTTGCTTTTAACAGTTTCTCCCTATCTACCCCTGTCATGGTTTTGACCACCTCTATCAAGTCTCCTCTTAGCCTTCATCTCTCCAAAAAGAACAGTCCCAAACTCTCCAAATCTATTCTCATAATTAAGTTCTTCATCCCTAGAGCCATTGTTGTAAACCTTTTCTGCATAGGATTTTCATCCTTCCTATAGCATAGTACCCAGAACAGCACACAATATTCCAGTTGAGGTTCAATCTGCTGACAGTCCCGTCAACGCCACTGTCTTATGAGGAGAGATTGGTTTCACTGAGCCTATATTCACTGGAGTTCATCCGTATAGTTACACATGCTTCTTGCATTCAGATAAAGAATCTTTAATTGTATTTTGTGCCACTTTTCTTATGGGCATAATTTACTGTTGCACCATTACTGTTAAATTCTCATCCCTTTATCTCCCACTCTAATAGTTGATGCATTATTCTATTGCCTCAACTTATCTCTTTAAACTTCACTTTATCCATTGCAGTGTCTCTCTCTCACGCTTTCCTTCAGTTTATAGGCCTATTTTCAGCCTTAGGTACACATTTAACCAGAACACTAATTCCAACCAGTTTATGTTGGGTCTATCCCTTTAGAATAGCTCCGTCCCTCTTTCCTCACCACTGGTGTCACTGTCTAATAAATCAAAACTCTTTCTTCCCACAACACTGAGCCACATGCTTAATTCTCTAATCTCTTGACTCTGCCGGTCGGTTCATGGTTCAGGTAACAATCCAGACATGATCACATTTGAGGTTTTGTGTTTTAATTTGGATTCTAACTGCTCAAATGACTTAGCAGAACATGATTCTTAGTTCTACTTGTGTCATTGGTTCCTATCTGACTCAATGAGTCCTCCCCTTCCCATGCTAAGTTCTTCTGCAGATGCAAGAATACATACTTAACTCACTGTCTGGAAAGGCAATATAACCTTCAGAATGTCCGACGCAACTTCATGGCTGGCGAGAACAATACCAATGGCCCTGACTATGCTGTTACCTATAACTACCACATTTCTTCTCAATCCTCTCATCTCAATTGCTTCATGCATCAATTTGGCATCCAAACTGCAGTTCTTGTTCTCACACAGAGGTAGCAAATATCTTTTACCTATTGGTCAAAGTTAAGACCCAAGGCTGTTCTATCATTTCATCCTGGATCCCCGTACCTGCTTGACTTGCAGTATATCCGTCTCTTCCCAACTGCAGATCAACACTAAAGTTCGACTTAATATAGATTACAAAACTCAAATCATTGTTGAATGGTTGTGAGTTTCGATGAGAAAGCTAAATAGCCTGAATCTTATGATATGGGTCACATTGAGCATCACAAATCTAGAGTAAATATTGTTTATTTAATATTATAAATATTATTGCTGGAATGATAAATGTTCTAGAACTGCAGTGTTCAACAAGAATGAAAGCTCTTGTCATGACCTACCTTACAAAATATATATTGGAGAATCATAAAATTAAAACCAAAATAAAACTGAAATGCTTATGACTATTCCTACAAAAAAAATACACAGCAATAAATTGAAGTATCATGAAAGATTTACTAAATAAAGATGCTTCACATGAAACACCCATAACACTCAAATTCATTTTATTTCAGATTAAGTAGTGTCTCACTTGCACCTTTTGCAATTTGCTGTATTCCATTTGCTGCTCCCAATGTGGTCTCCTCTATATCGGAGAAACCAAGCGTAGACTGGGCGATTGCTTTGCTGAGCACCTTCAGTATGTGCGCACTCAGGACCCTGACCTTCCAGTTGCTAGCCATTTTGAGACATGATCCTGCTCCCATGCTCACATGTCTGTCGTTGGTCTGCTGCAATGTTCCAGTGAAGCTCAACGCAAACTGGAGGAACAGCATCTCATCTTCCAGCCAGGCACTTTACAGCCTTCTGGTCTTAACATCGAATTCAACAACTTCAAATGATTTGCTCTATCCCACCCCTTTGTTTTCATTCCTTTTTTTTTGACTGTTCTCTATGTTTTATTTATTTTTTGTCTTTCTTAATTTTTCTTCCCCCGCCCACCCTTACTTTATGCCCCTCCCTTATCTTTTCTCCCCCTTTGCTTCTCCTTTTCTAAATCTTACCTCTAACCCATCCATCCATCATGCCACCGCCACAGTCACCACCCTTCATTTCAACTTCTCTGCCATTGGGCCATTCACACCCTTTATTCTCTCTGCACACAGTTATTAGCTAGTTTCGCTGATTTCTGTGGCTATGACTCATCTTCTATTCACTCCTTTTGCAGTATAAATATCTCCCACTTTCTATGCCTTTTAGCTTTGACAAAGGCTCGTCTGGACTCGAAATGTCAGCTCTTTTTTCTCCTTACCAAAACTGCCAGACCTGCTGAGATTTTCCAGCATTCTCCCTTTTGGTTTCAGATTCCAGCACCTGCAGTAATTTGCTTTGATTAAATTAATTTCTTTCTTGTACTAGTAGTTAGCTACTGAGCAAGAATGACATCCCTGAAGATTAAAAACTACATATCAGCAAATTGAAGGACCAATCTTGGTTTACAAGTATGGTACTTATACTACAGGCATTTTCCATTATGACACAAAAAAAAGTAAAATAACATGAAAATACAATTAGCCTGCCCAATTAGCTTGCATAATTCAGAACTTTTTAAATAAAAATCTCGTATTGTTTTATTGTTATCAAGGAAACTCTACTTTGCCAACAGCAATGGGTTTATGAATGGAGGATACATGCACTCATGATCCAAATAATACATAATCCTGAGTCAATATCAATGCAATTATCTCTAAGGATTATGCTCCCAATTTAAAGATTTGTCATTTTACTTTTATAAAACTATTACATTGGAACTGTCCTACACATCTGGAACTGCAATCTAATTACATGCCTGGAGGCCTAAATTCTGACAGCTTCCAACAGAACCCTTGTAAGCAAAATATTTGCACAATTGCCAACTCTTACTTTGTGCAGTTAAAATCCCCATTGTCTAGCAGAATACAGAGACTCAGCAAATAATCTCAAGTGCAAAGCTGCATCCCATCCTTCATTCATTTATTATGATTGAATCCTGATGCATTTGGCAGCTATCTTTAGCCATTAGTGCACTACTACAGAATTTAAAAAAAAGTTAATTGGTCAGTTAAATTTAGATGATTGATATATTAAACGTAAATTAAATTTCAGAATGTGGAATGGGTGCAGCAATTTTCAGAAAATGGAACATTTTTCCCCAAACCTGTCTTGACTTAAATACAATTTTGCAGAACAGCATAAAATTAAAGTTTATTTATTAGACACAAGTAAGGTTTACATTACCACCGAAACGAACTTACTGTGAAATTCCCCTAGTCGCCGTCACATTCTGGCGCCTGTTCTGGTCAAAGCACCTAACTTATACGTTTTTCGGACATCTATCCAATAAACCAATGTAGCATTGGACCCAAAGTTGCAATAACATCCCAATGCAGAGACTCCAGGCTAGATCCCAGGACAGCAAAAATAGGAAATAATTCCTTTATAGTGTCCACACTGTCCACGGTGGTAGATGCAATAATTAAAGTACAAAACCAAATTCATGGTTAACTATGAAAGCACATTTCTCACAACTGACAAGTTTAGGTTGTGGATGGAGCTCACACAAAGCGTAGATACAGGCACAGATTAAAAAAGTGCTGAAATAACAAACTTGCTGTAGCTGTTTTCTTAATTTGTAGTTAATCTCTTCGGTCCTCTGATTTCCTATAGGCAACTGCCTCCCAGCAGTAAAGTTATTACAGCAAAAGTTCATGTGCCAGAACAAGTGCTGAATATGAAAGAATGGCAACATACTAATCAAATGCAACTATTAATGTCACCACACCTTTCTTAAGGAAAAGCTTCAAAAATGTAAGAAATAAGAGGTTGAAATCCAGCCCTTGACCTCAAAAATTGAGCCTTGAAATTGCAGAATTGGCATTAAACAGCTAAGACCTTCAATAAAATAGTAACGGGAATTCTATCAAATGTTATGCTTGTATCCTATGGTCTTATTTAAAAATCTGTTCATTGGCAGGAATGAATTTCTTCGTAGTTAAACGGAAACTAAACTAGCTATGTCAGAGTAATCTTCAGACATTAAATTCATCATGAATCATCCAGTTGTTATGAGGATCCCGTTGCTGAGCAATGAAAACAAGGTTTTCTTGAAAATCATCCATTCAGTGAAGGTGCAGCGATTCCAGAGGAATTTGTCATTTGTAAGTAAGCAATAGCCGAAGACTATTCTTGCTTTCTCATCCCTTAGTATTAGATACTATTGTTGGACTTAAACGTACAGACAAATTAGGGAGGACTGCCATCTCCTTGACTTTCCTTCCCTTCCTTGAAAAGGCCTTCTAGCAACAAGCACTCAATGATTCTGTAACATTTTGCCAACTTTTTTTTAATTCAACAGAATAGAACACAATCGAAATTCAAACACTGATTGGCAGAGTGGGCTGGCATGGTGGCACACTGGTTAGCACTGCTACCTCACAGCGTCAGGAATCTGGGTTCAACTCCCGGCTTGGGTCACTGTCCGTGTGTAATTTGCACGTTCTCCCCTTGTTTACGTGGGTTTCCTCTGGGTGCATTACTTGTTTTTGCAGCATACTTGCTCGCAAGTTAGTTTTGAGTTTGTACTCCCTGATTTTAAGGAGCTCAGCATGCAATGCATAACCTATCACAATCAAAAGAGAACACTGAAAGCATACACCAAGCTCATGTTTTTATACACTTAAGTCATACAATAACTGCAATCAATTATACTTTTCCAGCTGGCTGTTATCTCTACATTCTCTAAACGCCTGTTCTAATACTTCTTTCAAATTGTAACAAGATCACAATTATTTTGTCACAACACTAAACTTTGATTGTCTCTGATAACATTTAGGCAACTATTTTGCACATTGGAAACAGAAAATCTCATAAGAATCACCAGTTTTACAGCACTTTGTGGAAACTGCTAAAGTGTGGGAACAATCAATTGGTACTAATTCACATAAGAATACAACTCAGTATGACATCAAAACACAGCTTAATTTCCTAATCTTCCAAAAATCTAGTGGATATTACATTTTTTACTTGTTAAATATTAACGGATACTGGTGAAAGAAACGTAAAGGTTCAGTACAACCCGGATATCCTTTGAAATAGATAAAATTAGTTGAGACGCAAGAAATTAAACCAACACATTTTACTTTTAGAGTGTACATCTGATGCCTTCTTGCCCTTGTTAAATTGCAAAAGGCATTCAAAATATTTGAACTATTTCACAGTGAATAAGCTTTCTCTTTCTTAAATTGGTGGTGTGGAAATCGTCTACTCAATTACTTCGACTCCTCCATAAAGCAAAAAAAAAGCAATAACCCTGTCCAACACTGCAATTCCACAGTGATTTGGAGAGTTCTTTTTGCTCTTTTAACATTAATTATGTCAGATGCTCTCGCCAGCAAAACATCTCCCACAGGGAAAACTAGCTACAGAAATTTAATGGTGAGGTGCAGTGCCTTGATTTTGGCCAAAATCCAATCACACTTCATTTTTGTTAAACACAGCAAACCCCTAATGAGTCCATTTCACAATGAACCCCAGTCATAGAGATTTCTCACTTCACTGCATTCTGGACAAGTATAGCCTATTCTGTCACGTACAGCGGAACAGAAAGGTCTACAACTACACCACATGCATTTACCATCTATCATCAGTTGTGGCTTACGCCTCAGCTGAAGTTAAAAAATATTGAAACTGTGGAGTACCAATCCACTCAGATAATCTGTAAGGCACACATTAGCACAACCATAATGTCCATTAGTCAGTAGTTAATGATTGCAAATAGAGCTAAATCAAGTATGCTCATTAACTTTTGGTCAAGGGCCACAATTCCAAGCAGTGACATGTCTGAAGGCCACTCTTTCAAATTTACTTCCCATACATACTGCTTCAATTATTATACTGTACCCAACAGAAACAGAAGAATCAAGTCAATAATGTTTTAATTTAGTGCTTATATCAAAAATGTTAAACTATTTTAGCAACCTTAGGAGCATTTGTTTCCAACTTCACACCATAAGGGAGGCTGCTTAAGCTATGTATCATTCTCAGTACTATATTCTAATCCACTTTAACACCTGTAAGAAAGGCACTGAACAGGGGACTTGTAAACAAAGATAATTTCTACACGCTGAGCAGGTTTTTATGGCCCCACTCATCCAGAAACCGTAAAATCCCACCCAGAGTCAACAGACCTCTTCACGATCCACCCCGCACCATTCCGAATTCCCTGGTGGGCAGGACAGTAAAATTCTGGGCAGTCTTTTTTGCTGACTTCGTACCCATACTAGATCAGGCGGCATAGTGATTAGCATTGCTGCCTCTCAGCGCCAGTGAACCGAGTTCGATTCCTGGCTTGGATCACTGTCTGTGTGAACTTTCCACTTTCTCCCCACGTCTGCATGGGTTTCCTCAGGGTGCTCCAGTTTCCTCCCACAGTCTGAAAGATGTGCTGGTTAGGTGCATTGACCCAAACAGGCGTCGGAGTGTAGTGACTAGGGGAATTTCACAGTAACTTCATTGCAGTGTTAATGTAAGCTTTACTGTGATTAATAAATTAACTTGAAACTTTACTTTAGATCGTGAGATTTTTTGGCAAGGATCTGCAATATGGTGACATGCAACACCCATTATTGGGGTCTCTCATCCCAATCTCAAAATCACGTAGCTAGATTAGTCCCTTAAATGTAATAAATACACTCAAAAAAAATTGTCAAACAACCACCAGAATGTTCACCAAAATGAGAGTTTTTTTTTTTAAACGCTTAAGTGTTAAGCCTCCACTTTGGTCTGGCTGGAATTGGAAGAAATTCTACCCTCTTTCTTTAGAAAGAAAAAACTTTGCATTAATGCAGCCCTTTCCATGACCATAAGACAGCCTAAAGCACTGTACAACAAATAATGTATTCTGAAACGTGATAGAATAGAATCACAGAGTCCCTACAGTGCAGAAGGATGCCATTCAGCCCATCAAGCCTGCGCCAACTGTCCTACCCAGGCCCTACCCAATAATCCTATGTATTTATCCAGCCAATCCCTCTGACACTAAGGAGTAACTTAGCATTGCCAATCAGCCTGAGCTGCACATCTTTGGACTGTGAGGAGAAACCGGGGAAAACCAATACAAACACGGGCAGAGCTTCCAAACACCACACAGTCACCTTGTGGCAGGAATTGAAACCGGGTCCCTGGCGTTGAGGTAGCAGTGCTAACCACTCTGCCACCTTGCCAACCCAGTTTGGCAAATTAAAACTCAGCAGGCAAATTGCTTACAGGGTATGGCTTAACATCAATGAAATTATTGGACACAATCTATTTTCATGGTGTCAGTAGAGGGATTCGGTTGAGGGGGGGCGGGGGACACTTCCAACTTCTGTACTCTTCCTAAAATTGTTCCACAGTCACCTGAAATACAGAAAAATGAAGCCTTGTTGGTGGTGGACAGCCTGTAGCGAATCAGAAGATGACTTATTCACCATAGAATTCCAAACCTCTGATCTGCTCCTGTAACCACGGAATTTAATTTGTTGTTCCAGTTCAGCCTCTGATCGAAGTAATCCCCCAGGATGTTGATGGTGGGGGATTCAAAGATGGTATTGTAATTGAATGTCAAGGAGAAGTAGTTAAGAATCCTTCTTGTTGGAGATGGATATTGTCTGACATTTGTGTGGTATGAGTGTCGCAAACCACTTATTAGCCCACGCCTGGATATTGTTCAGGTTTTGCAACATACGGATACAGACTGCTTCAGTATCTAAAGAGTTGCAAATAGTACTGAATACTGCAATCATCGGCGTCCATTCCCATTTCTGACCTTGTGATGAGAAGGTTATTGACGAAGCAGCTGATTGGGTCAAGGACACTAACCTAAGAAACTCCTGCAGCGATGTCCCAGGGCTGAGGTGATTGGCTTCCATCAGCCACTGCCATCTTCCTTGGTGCAAAGCAGACTCCAGCCACTGAAGAATTTTTCATGATTGTTATTGACTTGGATTTGACTTGGTGCCAGATTTGGCCACAAGCTGCCATGATGTCAAGGGTGCTCCCTCTCATTCTTTGGAATTCAGCTTTCAGCCATGTATAGAACTGTAATGAGCTCTGAAGTGGAGAAGCCTTTATAGAATTAAACTAAGCAACGGCCAACATTTTGTTGCTGAGTATGTGCCACGTGTTCGAGCAGTCAATGCCTTCCCTTACTTTGTTAATGATTAGGAGTAGGTTATGGCAAATTTGATTTGTCCTGTTTCTTGTGTGCATAACATAACTGGGCAATTTACCACACTGTCAGGTAGATGCCAATGTTATAGCTGTGCAAGAATATCTTTGCTAGGGATGTGGCTAGTTCTGGAACACATCTTTAGTACTGCAGCCAATATGTTGCCAGGGATCAAGGTATTTGCTGTATCCAGCGCCTTGAGCTGTTTCTTGCTATCAGATGGACTGAGTCAAATTAGCTCGTGTCGTGCTTTCCCACATTCCTCATTGAGCCAGGCTGGGTTAATCCCCAGCTTGATGATGAAGGCCATCCTCGGCATGAACACAGGGACTTATCTTCACAGGACCAGCGGTCACTCTTCTCAATACTGTCAGGATCTGTAACATTGATCTTCCAGCTGAAAGAACTGTCCTCGACCGAGTGTTGCAGACTGGCACATTCCAAGGTCCAGGACTACGTGCTGAGGGACGGGCTGAAGCTTGGGGCAGCCGCCGCAAAGGCACAATGGGGAAAGGCCACACTGTAAGGCCTTTTAACGGAGGCAGACCGAGGGCCCAGGAACTGCAGAATACCCTCGACCTGCGTAACTGTGTGCCAATCTGAGCACTAACGGCACACAGAAATCTTTTGAGGCGTGTATATAGTTTTTAAGTATTGAAATGTAATCATGGTAATTAGTACAAATATGTAAATATTGAGACATGGACATAGTTTTTTAAGTACTGAAATGTAGTCACTGTAGTTTGGACAGATCTGCAAAAATGTTTTGATTCCGCATTGTTGTGCTACTCAAAGCCCTGTACATTGTAATAGATTACTTGACATTTTTATGAATAAAGTATATTTTTGGAAAAAAAAATTGGTGAGGACAAGGCCAAGTAGGTTCCTCCTCCCTGTTGGTTCTCTCACCTGCTGCAGGCTCAGATAAGCAGATTTGTCTTCCAGGACAAGACAAACTCAGTCAGCAGTGGTGCTACCAGGGCACTCTTGGTGATGAACTTAGTGCTACCAGTAATCTCAAGTGTCAATCTGAATTGATCCAAGTTATTAATAATTCCAGACTTTAAACATGACAGATTATTCCAATTAAGTATTTTGTCACTTATGTGTTTATTTTGTTGGAGTGCAATAAATTATAAAGCTCATCCTTCACCAGTCATTTCAATGCTATATGTATATGTAGTGTTGTTCTCATCAATTCTGCTGAGAACCAAGGTTTCTCACACTTTCTCAAAGCCAAAGGCAGTACCTGTACTGTATCAGTATTACGAGTAGGGTTCAATTACAAGAAAATTTGCAAGGAAATAACATTATAGGTAGGGGGAAAATAACATTTCTGATTGAACCCACAATAAATCAAGTATCAAAAGTCTTCAGTTGTTATCAGAGTTTCTGCTGTGAAATCAGAACAATAAAAACAGCCTTTGACTCTTCACGTAGCTAGAACCCAATCTCTAATGTATCACAGCACAGAGGCAAGATTCTTCACACAAGTAAAGATATACCTCAAGGGTTCTGGAGCTCTCCCTCTTTATTTTTAAGATTGCCATTTTAGGGAAAATGCTAACAGTTCAATCAGTCTGTTGTTTGTAATAAATTACATCGGCTTTTCATTCTTTGGGAATCTTACGTGTGCACCAATATATACTTGGAGAACTTATATGGACAGTTCAACTTGCAGAATATTTTTTGCACTGCCAGCCTAACCTTTCAGCCATTCTTTCACCAGGCATTCCTATCCAGCCACTCCTATTATCAGTGAATGTAAAGTAGGGAACAAATTAAATAGACTTATTAGGCAAGAGATATTATGATTGGGGGAGTGCCATCAGTGCACTTCGATAAGCCTAACAGCATGGGAAAAATATATTTCTGATTGTATATATGGTGAAATAACAGTGAATTCAAAAGATCACTGCCAAGCACTGTTGTGTCTCAAATTTGATCTTAGCTGTTACTGGGAACTGTGAAAAAAATGCACAAATCACCCACTTCCAATAGCCTAAGGCACACTCCAGAATCTGACAGCTAGCACTGTGTGTACTAAAAACAGAGCTGCAGGTACAACATCTGGAACAAGCAGGGAGGTTAATGATTTGTATTCTTTATGGACTTTTTGAATTGATATAAAAGAATGATGTGCAGCTGCAACAGTTCTTGTGCTCTGAGGAAACAAAACATGCAATTTGTTTCAAAAATCAATTCCTCCTGTAGAAAACCCGACAGCCGATGCTGACATTGAATATGCCATGGCCTGGATATCTTTGAACAGTATGTAAAACTGGAGCAAGAGATAGGCTCTCTCTGCAATCTGATGAACAAGTCTGCACTATTTCATCATAGAATAACAACCATAAAAATCGTACAGCATCAGGAGAACACCAACTGACCTGTGACTGTGCCAATTCTTTGTTGAGCAAATCAAGAAATGGGTGAATGTAGGCCCGGTAAACATGCAAGTTATTGTGACAAGAATCACAGAATCCCTACAGTTCGCAGCGCTGGAGAATCTTTTCTTGAAATGCAATGCAATGATTCAATCTTCTCTCATCTTCCAAGTGGGAAAGTAATAAGCTGGTGAAATCATCACCTTTGATGATTCTACCAGATTACTCACATCAAGAAATAGTGCAGGGCCAAGCACATATCTGACCTGTATTATTCTAACATATCTATGAAGATTCATTTTTCAAATCTAGAAACTTAAATCTTCCTTTTCATATTCAAAATTCTGATAACCAAGGAGCTGCCACCGATACATTGGGGCCATTTGGCCCAATCTGTGCTGTATTCTACAATATTGCTGCTGAAAAATTGCAGATCCTAAAGATGTTTAAATGCCAAAGAGAATGCATGTACATTTTTTGATCTTACTTTACCAACTATTGGAAAACACAGAAATATTGACAAATGAGAAAAAAATAATCAATCCCACCTTTGAACAAAAGTCAGGTCAAAAATTACAAAATAAAAATTCAACATTTTGGCACCACATGGATTCAAATAAAACATAAATGAAACTGCATGAGCTGGATGAAATTGGGTGGACAATTTGTAATGAGGGAGCCAGTTACATTGAACAGCTTTACTTTCCTCGCAGCATTTAACAGGGAACTAAAATTTTGGAGCTACTGAACCTTTCAGCAGTGTAGTAATCTCCCCAAGAATGGATACTAAAAACGGATTTGTGGGAGGTTGGGGACATGAGGACGTTGGCAGGAGGAGGAAACTATTAGCCAGCATTCCATGCATTGGAGTTCCAATTAAACTTTATAACAAGAAATCAGATTCCTGAGACACAATGTCAGCACATAACGAAAAATATGTACTTTTGTTTTTAGAAAACCAACATAATAAAATACTTTTTCTGCCAAGTGGTATCTTTATCATATGGCCAGTACCATGTTGAAGTAAGATTACATGATCTGATTTACATGCAATAGATAATGAAACAAACTGTATTTCCTGCATAAATATCCATTTATTAAAATATACATGCACTAGTTTTAGAATTTTCTACATCTTTAGTGCTCAAATCTTAAAAACATACGTAGATTGCAAATTTTGTGTCTTTTTTTAATAACCTTATATTTCTTTTTATTATTCGCAAAAAACTTTTAAAAATAATCTGTATTCACTGCCAGTTGCAATTGAGTTGGTGCAATTTAATTAAAGTCATTAAAATCAATAGCATCAACAAATCTAGAATTCACAAGATGGAATCTGTGTTCACCTTCACACAAAATTGGAGGTAAATAGGTAAATGGACTAAATTATCAAGATTTTTCAATGCAACAAAATTCAACATTACTCTGCTTTAAGCTTTAAGCAAGAATGTACTGATCGACTTACATGTCATTCAAATGAAGCTTGCAGAAAATCTTCTCCCTTCCCAATTGATCCTTTCTCCCTTAAAGTAAATGACTCAAGGTAATCTATTGTTCCAAAGACATCAGTTGCTCTCAAGTGCTCCAATCAAGTGTTCATTTAATCAGGTACAAGACAAAAACTTATCTTTATGAAGCACCCTTGATGTAGAAAAAGGGCAAAGTACTCAACCATGACGCAAACAAGAAAAGACAGGGCCAAAGAAATAGATATTAGGAGTGGTAGCCAAATGCTTTATCCAAGTTGGTTTTAAAGAAAGACAAAGCTGGAATTTTCTACTTCCACCTCATGACTATGTGATTTTATGCACATTAAAAAGAACAACCAGAAAATTAAAGGCTAGTATGTGACAAATGAGAACATTTTAGCCAGTGTCAATAAACTATTCAGTTACATAAGGCATCACAAATGCTGTCCATTCTGCCTCATTCAGCATCCACGCACACATATATTCCTTTTATTGGAAGTCAGTAAGCAACAGAAGCAGATGTTTCTTATCTCTTCCCTCTAAACCGATATGCCATGATAAAACTGTAATACAATCCAATTTGGGTCACAAAAATCCATACCTAGAAATCAAAATTTGTAATGTTACAAAAGCAGAATATTGACAGTGCTAGAAATCAGGAATAAACACACAAATGCTGAAAATACTCAGTATGCATAGCAGCATCTGGGGAGAGAGAAAGAGAGTTAATCTTTCAGATTAATGATTTAAGTGTTCAATTCTAGTCACCACACTACCAGAAGGATGTGGAGGCTTTGGAGAGGGTACAGAAAAGACTTACTAGGATGCTTCCTGGTATGGAGGGCATTAATTATGAAGAGAGGTTGGAGAAACTTGGTTTGTTCTCAGTGGAACAAAGGAGGTTGAGGAGGTGACCTGACAGAAGTCGACAAGATTGTGAGGGACATAGACAGAGTGGATCGTCAGAAGATTTTTCCCAAGGTGGAAGATTCAATTACTAGGAGGCATAGGTTTAAGGTGCGAGGAACAAGGTTTAAAGGAGATGCACGAGGCAAGTTTTTTTTAAAACAGAGGGTGATGGTTGCCTGGAACTCGCTGCCAGGGAGGTAGTGGAAGCAGGTACAGTAGATTTAAGGGGCACCTTGACAAATACATGAATAGGATGGGAATAGTAGGATACAGTCTCCAGAAGGATGGGGGGTTTTAGTTCAGTGCAGGCTTGGAGGCCAAAGGGCCTGTTCCTATGCTGTAATTTTCTTTGTTCTTCAGAACTGGAAAAATTTTATCTCATCCAGTCCCAGGGTATGTGGAACATTTAACTGCTGTGCCATTGGAAAAGTCTTGTCCAGCAGCTGGAAACTTTCCCAAATCCTATACAAACTTTACTGCTAGAAAAGGAATACTGGAAGTGGATGTGCAGCACTTCAAGGCACACTATTCCTTGAAATCAACTTTGTTTCAAATCCAAGATCCCAGTAAGCTTTTAGATCTTCATTTGTTCTTGAAGAATCAAACCACTCAAAACAGCTCCCCTTAGGGAGAATCGGAGGTTAAATCATGTGACCAATTTCCCCAGGTTGTTCTTGTCAGCAACCAGGCAGATTTATAACAAGAGGTCTCCTCTCAGGAAGGTTATACAGTTTTAGAGCTCTTTAGGAAAACAGCAAGCAATACAAGAAAGCATCTCAAATTCACTGGCATTTAGCAGACTAATAACCAATCATTCCACTGGGAGTCAAGAACATAGAAAATAGACGCAAGAGAAGGACATTCAGCCCTTTGGGCCTGCACCACCATTTAATATGATCATGGCTTTCAGTATCCCACTCTCGCTTTCTCTCCATACCCCTTGATCCCTTTAGCCACAAAGGCCACATCCAGTTCCCGCCTGAACATATCTAACAAACTGGCCCCAACAGCTTTCTGTGGTAGAGAATTCCACAGGTTCACAGCTCTCTGAGTGAAGTTCTTCCTCATCTCAGTCCTGAATGGCCTACCCCTTATTCTTAGGCTGTGACCCTTAGTTCTGGGGACTTCCCCAACATCAGGAACATTCTTCCCACATCTAGTCTGTCCAGTCCCATCAGCATTTTATCTGCTTCTGAGATCCCCTTTCATTCTTATAAATTCCAGTGAGTAAAATTCGATCCAGTCTCTCTTCATATGTCAGCCCTGTTATTCCAGGAATCAGTTTGGTGAACATTTGCTGGACTCCCTCAATAGCAAGAATGTCCTTCCTAAGACTAGAAGACCAAAACAGCACACAATACTAAAGGGGTGGCCTCACCTGTATAACTGCAACAAGACACCCCTACTCCTATACGCAAATCCTCTTGCTATGAAGGCCAGCATGCCATTAGCTTTCCTTGTCACCTGCTGTACCTGCATGCCAACCTCAGCAACTGTTCCACCTTGATACCCAGGTCATGTTGCACTTCCCCTTTTCCTAACTGCCACCATTCAGATAATAATTTGCCAAAATGGATAACCTCACATTTACCTACATTATATTTCATTTGCCAAGCATTTTCTCTCTCATTCAGCCTGTCAAAGTCACTCTGTAGCCCCTTATCATCCTCATAGCGCACACTGCCATCCAGCTTAGTGTCACCTGCAAATTTGGAGACATTGCATTCAATTCCTTCGTCCAAATCATTAATGTATATTATGAATGGCTGGGGTTCCAGCAATGAATCCTGCTGTACCCACTAGTCACTGCCTGTCACTCTGAAAATGACCCAATTATTCCCACTCTCTGCTTCCTGTGTGCCGACCAGTTGTCTATCCATATCAATACCATGGGCTTTAATTTTGCTCACTAATCTATTGTGTGGGAAAAGCCTTGTCAAAATCCTTTTGAAAGTCCAGATACACAACATCCACCGGTTCACCCTTGTCCACTCTGCTGGCCCAATCCTCACACATTTGCAGAAGACTTGTCAAGCATGATTTCCCTCTAGTGAATCCATGCTGACTTGCACCGATTTTATCATTGCTTTCCACATGTTCAGTTATTGGATCCTTAATAATTGGCTCCAGCACTTTCCCCACCATTGATGTCAGGTACCCAGTCTATAACTGCCGGTTTTCTCTCTCCCTTCTTTTTTTAAAAAGTGGGGTTACATTCGCAATTCTCCAATCCACTGGAACTTTTCCAGCATCTATTGAATGCTGGAAACGAATGTCTTCAGAGTAAGAAGGGTGAGCTAGCACAGAGATGATAGCTGAATGGCTTCCTTTTGTGCCATGAACCTTCTGAATTTAATGGCAGGAGATAATTGGGCTAGGTGCACAGATGTAATTCAGTACATTCTTTTTAATTTTTATTCTAAATCCCAACTGTTATATTCAAGAATGCCTACTGGCGAAGGATAGAACTAGAGCCGATCTTTACTCAGTCTGGCATTTACTTAGAGTGAAGCATTGCAAGCATAGACTTCCTGAGATCACTAATTCAGTTTTAGTGAATGTCTTTTCACAGCTGCTCAAATGGAATCCCAATTAATACCCAGCACATGCAAACAATCAAATGTGATTAATACATAATTAATATCTATGCCACTTTGGACTGATTATGCCTGTGAGGTGTACAAGTTATTGCAGGTAACCATATTAATACAGTAAGAAGTCTCACAACAGCAGGTTAAAGTCCAACAGGTTTTATTGGAATTGCGAGCATTCAGAGCACTGCTCCTTCATCAGGTCAGCTCAGCTCACTATCAACTGTACGGTTACCCGGAAGTTAGATTAGGTTTTAATCTAACAAACATTTCCTGGGTAAGTTGTTGTTCATCCATCGTCATCAATGAGGGCCTTGACACCATTAATCATTGTGAGGCTGGTTGCGGTGTGTCCAAAGATGACTGATCAGGCCAATTCGGGCATGGAATGTCCTGGCACATATTGGACAGACTTGTGTAGATGCTGTAGTTGTTGTGCTGGTGGCTCTGGACTTGCAGAGCTCGCGCTTAAGTTGTGCTTCAGCAATGCACCTTGCTTCAGAAGCTTGACAGCCTTCGTGGATGAGGCAGCGCCAGGGAGGGCAGTTTTGTGCCAGCGTTTCCCAGGTGGTCGTGTCGATGTCAAGTGACTTCAGGGAGGCCTTGAGTGTGTCTTTGAAATGTTTCTTCAGCCCTCCACGCGAGCGTCTTCCAGCAGAGAGTTCCCCAAAAAAGGAGCTGCTTGGGTATGTGCTTTGTCGAACATGCAGATGACATGACCTGCCCACTGGTTCTGTGCTCTCATCAGCAGTGAATGGACTGACAGTAGACTTGCTCTAGAGAGGACTTCAGTGTTTGGTACTTTGTCTTGCCATTGGATGCGTAATATTCTGTGAAGACAAGTCATGTGGAAATGATTGAGCTGTCTTGCATACCTTTGATACACAGTCCACGTTTCACAGGAAGATAGTGAGTACCACGGCACTGTAGACCTTCAG
This sequence comes from Carcharhinus amblyrhynchos, assembly GCF_965287045.1. Lineage (NCBI taxonomy): Eukaryota > Metazoa > Chordata > Chondrichthyes > Carcharhiniformes > Carcharhinidae > Carcharhinus > Carcharhinus amblyrhynchos. The sequence continues at coordinate 51,959,211 of NC_137333.1, forward strand.
TTTTGTTGCTGGGCTGATTCCTCGATGTTCCCATACAGTGCAGAGCAGTCCACCGAAAGCAGAACTTGCCTTTGCTATTCTGCATTTAACTTCTGCATCAAAAGTCACTGCTTGGGAGAGGGTGCTGCCAAGATAAATGAACAGATCCACTGCCTGTAGTTTCTGCCCTTTGACTGTGATTATGGGTTCTGTGTACGGTACATGAGCAGCAGGCTGGTGCATAACTTCAGTCAAATGTTGATGGTGAGTCCAAATTTGTCACAAGCTGTGGAAAATTTGTCCATACTGACTTGCATCTCTGGGTCTGAGCCAGTATACAGGGCACAGTCATCGGCAAAAAGGAAATCTCTCAGAACAGTCTCTTTCACTTTGGTAATGGCTTGAAAACTCAGGTTGAAGAGCTTCCCATCCACTCTGTACTTGAGGCTGATTCCAGCAACATTGACCTGGAAGGCATCATTCAGCAAGGCAGTAAACATCATGCTGAACAGTATGGGTGCGAGCACACAGCCCTGTTTGACACCACTGATGACTGAGAATGCCTCAGAGGATTCTACGCCATCCAGTACTCTGGCCATCATGCCATCATGGAACTGGCGTACCATCTGAATGAATTTGGGGGGGCAGCCGAACTTTGACACGATCCTCCACTAGCCTTGTTGGCTTAGCGTCAAAGGTTTTCATTGCATAGAGCTCGCGAATCTGCTCCTAACACTTCTCCTGAAGTTGGCGTACAGCAAAAATCATGTCAGTAGTCCCATGACCTTTGCAGAAGCCACACTGTGACTCTGGAAGCAAGCCCAGCTCCAGATGAGTGACCAGGCGATTTAGCAGGATTCTTGCGAGGGTTTTTCCTGTGATGGAGAGCAGCAAGATTCCTCGGTGGTTGTCACATACTTGCCGAATGCCCTTCCTCTTGTAGAGGTGTACGATGGAAGTATCTTTAAGTTTCTGAGGCATGGATCCTTGCTTCCAAAAGGACTGGAACAACTAGGTGAGCTTCTCGATAAGTGCAGAACCAGCAGCCTTATAGATCTCTGTAGGTATGGCATCTGCCCCTGGGGCTTTGCCATTGGATAGCTCGCTGACAACTTTTGTGACTTTGGCTACTACCAGTGGGTCATCCATGGCGCTGTTGATATCAACCTGGGGAATCCTGTCCATTGCCTCATTATTAATAGATGACGGTCAGTTAAGGACAGCTTCAAAGTGTTCAGCCCATTCTCTGTAATGGAAGTTGTACCATCTGTACTCAGGAGGGGGAACTCCCGAGAGATTGAGGTCTGTAGAGAGTGTTGAGGTCTTCATAGAACCGTTTCAAGTCATTTCTGTCAGAGTATCCCTGTATTTCATCTGCCTCAGCGCTCAGCCAGGCATCCTGCATTTTACACAGTTTATCCTGGACTGTCCTGCGTGCACTGGTAAAAGCATTTTTCTTGGCAGCTGATGATGGGTCGTTCTGGCAGGCCTGATGAAGATGGTGCTTTTCAACAAGTAGAGCCTGTATCTCCTCATTATTCTCATTGAACCAATCATGCTGCTTGCGGGTGAAGGGCCCAAGCATCTTCAGTGCAGATGTATGGATAGCATCCCTGAAGCATTCCCAGTCATCCTCAGCGCTGCCTGCGAGGTGTAGATCAGCAAGCTTGATTTCTAAGTCTTCAGTCAGTGCTGAAGCTATGCTGGGGTTAGAACATAAGAAATAGGAGCAGGAGCAGGCCATCTAGCCCTTCGAGCCTGCCCCGCCATTCAATAACATCATGGCTGATCTGAAGTGGCTCAGTTCCACTTTCCCGCTTTCTCCCCATAGCCCTTAATTCCCTTGCCTACCAAAAACCTATCTACCCGTGTCTTAAATATATTTAGCAAGGTAGCCTCCACCACTTCAACGGGCAGAGAATTCCAGAGATTCACCACCGTTTGAGTGAAGAAGTTCCTCCTCAACTCCGTTCTAAACTGCCCCCCCCCCTCCATATCTTGAGGCTGTGCCCTCTAGTCCTGCTGTCCTTTCTGAGCAGGAAGAATCTCTCCACCTCTACCCTATCCATCCCCTTCATTATCTTATATGTCTCTACAAGATGCCCCCTCATCCTTCTAAACTCCAATGAGTACAAACCCAGTCTATTCAGCCTCTCTTCATAGTTCAACCCCCTCATCTCCGGTATCAGCCTAGTGAACCTCCTCTGCACTCCTTCCAAGGCCGAAATATCCTTGCGCAAGTGCGGCGACCAAAACTGCACACAGTACTCCAGCTGCGGCCTCACCAGTGCATTGTACTGTTGCAGCAAGACCTCCCTGCTTTTATATTCTATCCCCCTCGCTATAAAGGCCAGCATCCCATTTGCCTTCCTGATCACCTGTTGCACCTGCAGACTGGGTTTTTGCGACTCATGCACAAGGACCCCCAGGTCCCTTTGCACCGTAGCATGCTGCAGCTTTTCGCCCTTCAAATAGTAATCCCTCCTACTATTATTCCTGCCAAAATGGATAACCTCACACTTGCTAACATTGTACTCTACCTGCCAGGTCCTCGCCCACTCGCTTAGCCTATCTAGATCCCTCTGCAGACTTTCCACACCCTCCGCACAATTTGCTTTTCCACTTATCTTTGTGTCATCAGCAAATTTCGACACCCTACCTCAGCCCCCTCCTCCAGATCATCTATATAAATGGTAAATAGTTGAGGCCCCAGCACCGATCCCTGCGGCACTCCACTAGTCACCAACCACCAATCAGAATAGCACCCATTGATACCAACTCTCTGCCTCCTATTAGACAACCAATCCTCTATCCACACTAACACCTTACCCCCAACTCCATGCCCCCTAACCTTCTGAAGCAACCTTTTGTGCGGCACCTTATCAAACGCCTTCTGAAAATGGAGAAACACCACATCCACCGGTTCCCCTCTGTCCACCGGGTTCTTTAGGTTGGCCGCATTGATTCTTTTCATAACCTTGCTTCCTTGTGGTCACGTCTTGGTTCTGATGCAGAGCCTCATTTTGGAGACAATGAGCCTGTTGTCTGTCCAGCAGTCAGCACCACACATGGCCTTGGTTACTCTGACATCCTGTCTGTCTTTTCTCCTGACAATGATGTAGTCGATAAGATGCCAATGCTTAGAGCGGGGGTGCATCCAGGAGGTCTTGTTACGGGTAGACAGACGGAAGGCTGTGATGGTGATGAGGAGGTCGTGTGCTGCACAGGTCTTCATTAAGAGTAGGCCATTACTGTTACACTTGCCCACTCCATGCCTCCTAATGACTCCTTGCCAGATTGCAGAGTCACACCCTACTCTTGCATTGAAATCGCCAAAGCAAGATCAGCTTGTCAGCACTGTTCACTGCTGATAGCAGGGCGTCTAGTTCTTCGTAGAACTTGTCTTTCATCTCGTCCAGGTTGTCCATTGTGGGGGCATAGGCGCTGATCAGGGTGGCTTGACTTCTGTTCTGTAAGGTCATAAGCCAGTCGTTCACACCCTTGGGTAGACTATCAAGTTTCTGAACAAGGTGACTCCTGACGGCAAATCCAACTCCAGCATCACAACGCTCATCGCTGCCACGACCGCTCCAGAAAAAAGCGTATCCACCTCCAGTATCAGTCAATTGAGCTTCCAGTGTATCCGTAACTGCTGCTTCGTCGCTCGCCCATCACCACTGGACTTCAAGGGTTAAACAGGATGACGACGACACCAGCGCTGGATTTGGATTAAAGTGAGGGAGAGTTGCGCAGTATCAGCCTCACTCTCTATTCCCAATTCCGATCTAGATCCAGTGGCAAGACAACAGTCAAGACGGCTGGAGATGGGACTGGGCGCAGTGGATGACCAGGACGTCTTCTGTGTCTTGTCCTGCTCTTCGCGTTCCACAACACTTGCAGAGACCGCCTTCTTGACCGTTGGACCTTCCATTGGTCTCATCTGCTCAATCCGCCAGCCTCTGTCTTCACATGCTGGGATAGACATCTCTCTATCTCACCAAGGGGTGATACCCGTCGGCTACCCTCACCTGGTTTAGCCAGCTTGTCGAGGTCGTTGTCCAGGGTGTGGCCGTTGTCGAATGCAAACAGCTACGGGGAGCCACAGGTGACAGCTGAGTGCCAGGTGGGGACAAAGGATGGACAAACTGCCCTGAAAGGACACAACATGTTCCCCCACCAAAAGTAATACCCCTCCCTGACACCCCATACACGCCCACATCCTGGGTAAGTATCCAAGTATGGTCTCCAGCCTGATATTCCCCCCACAACCTCGGACATAAAATAGAGCTCACTCCATATAATGAAACATCCATATACATTCTCCTCTGTTGGCAGAAGGTGGACTGAAAAGAATTTGGTTACAGTCATGCATTACAAAACAAACTGGTTTAGTTTATAAAATACATTTCTGAACAGAAACAGTTTGCGTAAGAATATAAATCAACTTTCCGTGCTAGTTAGCAACCTTTAACGGTGTCACTTTAACTCAGTGGTAGCATTCTCACCACTGAATCAAAAGATTGTGGGTTCAAAACTGAGATTTGAACAGATAATCTGGTTCACATGCCAAGGAAGAATTCCAATGTTAGAAATTTGGTCCCTTGAATGTGGTATTATCATATTGCCCAGGTGGTTGTGAAAGACCCCAGGGCACTATTCAAAGAGTAGAAAATTTCTCCTCATGACAGGCCAAGGTTCACCCTCCAAACAGCATCACTCAAAAAAGATTACGTGCTTATATATTGCATCACTGTCCATCAGGCCTTGTGTATGCAAATTGGCTGCCTTGTTTCCCTTAATTACAATTGTGACTTCACTGCAAAAGTAATCAATTAGCTTTGAAATGCATTGCAATGCTATAAAAGTGCAAGTTAGTTTTTTGTTTATTAGCTTCCTAGGCATTGACTCACTTTCAAGCTTGCTATCACAAAATTAACTGCACTTTCTATTCCAAGTCACTTGAATTCACTACTCAATTCTCATGTCTAACATAGAGTAAGTTCTCTCTACCTCAAGTACACGTCACCAAGTTATCTATCATTAAAAGTTCCAAATTAGACACATCCTCAGAACTGAGAGAAAATAATGCATTGCTTTAATTAATCAATCGTGGATGTAAACAATCATTCCAACTAGAGACTGATCATTATGTTAAGACCAGGAACAGAAAACCATCACCATTCTCAACTATCAGGAAGTACACAGAGCAGACAGTGATTTTCTTCCCTTTGTGAGGCAACACCCAATCTCAGCTGAGTATTTTCCTATACATTATGCCTGAAGGAGATCAGAAATTCAGAAAGTCGGAGCATAACATGCCTCAGCGCATGGTTTGCGCATTTATGCTGCATTCAGTGCCACCACTCAAGGTTTTGGCCTTAATGTTAATTGGTTTACTTGTAAAAGAATATCTATGTGGGGCACAATGCCAATTTAAGTTTTAAACGTAAACATTCTTGCCAGTAAGCTATTGTAATTTCAATGTAATTTAGATTAATAACATGTAACAAGAGGTAAAATGTACAGAGCAACAGAATTGCACCCATGCTGTTGAAAGTTAAGCAATATCTCAACTGAGATTTTCATATATTTACACACGCGTGTAGCTTACCCTCAAAACTTAGAACAAATCAAAGGCATTCTCTTCACATTTGTCAGTTTCAGTAAAGTATGTCTATCATCATGTTATTGCATTAACGATCAGGCACCTGTAACCCATTAATGAAAAATCCCTGTCATTATTTTGAGAGATGTTTTATCAAGCAACTTAATGATTTTGTAAAGAAATGTTCAACACTGAATCGATTACCCATGGAGGAAAGTGAACAAATGCAAAAATTCCAAAAGCAAATGCTTGCTATTTCTGCCCAACTTTTATTCTGAGTTACTGCATTATAATAATCAAACTTTGAATTTAAACAATTTCATTTAATAATTTGGGTAATGCACTATCACCACAGACAGGATTAAACAGAACATTAAAAGAACATTCAAATTGCAAACACAATTAGTGTCAAACAAATACTCAATTCCAACATTACAACAGTGACTACATTTCAAAAGTACTTCAATATCTATAAACCATTTTGGTGCTACCTGAGGTCATGGAAAACAAGACATAAAGGCAAGTCAAATAACATTATCATCTTAATAGTCTTTAATGATGGTTGTTTAAGATTTTCACAGCCAAAGTTAAGTTGTATTTTACTCATTACAATTTCAGTAGTGTGTTGTGGTGCACAAGTACTTTACTCATTTTGCATTTCAAAGAAACAGCCTACATTTTTTACATTTATCATACAAAAAATTATTAACCTTTTCAAAGCAAAATTCAGGTTGAAATCAGCAGCTCAGACTGAAATTTGCTATTTCCAATTCTCAAAGGCAGTACTGATTATTAGTTACAGTTCCATGAGGCAAAAAAATCCCTCTGGCAACTCCATGAAGTAGCTATTCAGTAGTCTACCAGGTTAGTGATAAAGTTGGGAATTTCTGCTTTTGAACTTAATAGTATGCAATATTCCAAACATTAAGACAAATGAAAGGAAAACATAAGAACATAAGAAATAGGAGCAGGAGTAGGCCATCCAGCCCTTCGAGCCTGCCCTGCCATTCAATAAGATCATGGCTGATCTGTCGCTGCTCAGTTCCACTTTCCCGCCCTCTCCCCATAACCCTTAATCCCCTCTCCTATCAAAAACCCATCAACCTGCGTCTTAAAAATATTTAGCGAGGCAGCCTCCACCACTTCAACGGGCAGAGAATTCCAGAGATTCACCACCCTTTGAGTGAAGAAGTTCCTCCTCAACTCCGTTCTAAACCGCACCCCTTTTATCTTGAGGCTGTGCCCCCTAGTCCTATTGTCTTTTTTGAGCGGAAAGAGTCTTTCCACCTCTATCCTATCCATCCCATTCATCATCTTATACGTCTCAATGAGATCTCCTCTCATTCTTCTAAACTCTAACGAGTACAAGCCCAGTTTATTCAGCCTCTCCTCATAGCTCAACCCCCTCAACTCCGGCATCAGCCTAGTAAACCTCCTCTGCACTCCCTCCAAGGCCAAAATATCTTTGCGCAGGTGCGGCGCCCAAAAATGCACACAGTACTCCAGTTGCGGCCTCACCAATGCCCTATACAGCTGCAGCAAAACCTCCCTACTTTTATATTCAATCCCCTTCGCTATGAAGGCCAGCATCCCATTCGCCTTCCTGACCACCTGCTGCACCTGCAAGCTGGGTTTTTGCGACTCATGCACAAGGACCCCGGGGTCCCTCTGCACCGTCGCCTGCTGCAGTTTTTCGCCTCGTAAGTAATAGTCCTTCCTACCATTCTTCCTACCAAAGTGGACCACCTCACACTTGCCAACATTAAATTCCATTTGCCATTTCCTGGCCCATTCGCCCAGCCTATCTAGATCCTTCTGCAGACTCTCCACACCCTCCGCACAATTTGCCGTTCCCCCAATCTTGGTGTCATCAGCAAATTTCGACACTCTACACTCAGTTCCCTCCTCCAGATCATCTATATAAATGGTAAAAAGCTGAGGTCCCAGCACCGACCCCTGGGGCACTCCACTAGTCACCATCCGCCAATCCGAATAGCACCCATTGACCCCCACTCTCTGCCTCCTATTTGACAACCAATCCTCTATCCACGCTAACACCCTACCCCCAACTCCATGTCCCTCGACCTTCTGCAATAACCTCTTGTGAGGCACTTTGTCAAACGCCTTCTGAAAATCTAGAAAGACCACATCCACCGGCTCTCCTCTATCCACCGCCCTAGACACATCCTCATAGAACTCCAGTAAATTTGTCAGACACGACTTCCCTTTAATGAAACCGTGCTGCGTCTGCTCTATCAAGCAATTCCCTTCAAGATGCCTCGCAATTTCCTCCTTAATGACAGATTCTAACATTTTACCTACCACAGATGTTAAACTAACCGGCCTATAATTCCCCGCCTTTTGCCTGGCACCCTTCTTAAACAACGGCGTAACATTAGCCGTTTTCCAATCATCCGGCACTTCCCCGGAATCCAGCGACGTTTGGAAAATAACCACCAAGGCATCCACTATCACCTCCGCCATTTCTTTCAGAACCCTCGGATGCATTCCATCCGGTCCTGGGGACTTGTCCACAATCAGCCCCTCCAGTCTGTCGAGCACCGCCTTTCTAGTAACAGTAATGTCATTAAGACCCTCCAGTCCTACCACCTTTCTATCGCTAACACCCAGCAAATTATTCACATCCTCCTCCGTGAAGACAGAAACAAAAAAGTTATTCAATACCTTAGCCATATCCCCATCCCCTACCACTAGGTCCCCTTTCTCATCCTCTAAAGGACCAACATTCACCCTAGCCAGCCTCTTCCTTTTTATATATTTATAAAAACTCTTGCTATCCTTTTTTATATTAAGCGCTAGCCCAGCTTCATAGTTTCTCCTACCCTTCCTTATCAACTTCTTTGTCAATCTTTGTTGACATTTAAACCTCTCCCAATCCTCTTCTCGCCCACTACTCTTAGCTACTCTAAATTCCTCCGCTTTTAGTTTAACACTTTCCTTCACCTCCTTCGTTATCCACGGCTTATTACCTCTCCTCTTACTATCCTTTTTGACCATCGGAATAAATTTCCGTTGAGCACCAAGAAAGATCTCCTTAAAGATCCTCCACTGCTCCTTAACAGACCCTCCCTCCAACGCGCTCTCCTAGTCCACATTCGCCAATTCTTCTCTCATCCTACCGTATTTCCCTCTATTCAAACAAAGGACGCGTGTCCGGGAACCCACTTTCTCCTCCTCCATCTGCACCAGAAACTCCACCATACAATGATCACTCTCCCCAAGAGGATCCTTCACCACAAGGTCCCTAATTCTACCCGCTTCATTACATAGCACCAGATCCAAGATAGCTCGCTCCCTCGTCGGCTCCAACACACACTGTTCGAGGAAACTATCCCGGCAGCATTCCAAGAACTCTTCCTCGAGCCCCCCACGTCCAACATGGGTCGACCAATCAATATGCAGATTGAAATCCCCCATAACTACGGCCGTCCCATTCCTGCACGCCGCACTTATTTGCGCGTTAACAGCCCGCCCCATCTCCAGATCATTATTCAGAGGCCTATAGACGACACCCACCAGCGTCTTCCTCCCTTTGCTGTTCCTAATCTCCACCCACAACGATTCCACCCTCTGCTCCTTGGCTCCAATATCATCCCTTGCTACCACCGTGATGCTATCTTTAATCAGCAGAGCTACGCCCCCCCCTTTTCCCTCCTGTCTATCCTTCCTAAACACTTGATAGCCCTGTACATTCAGCTCCCAGTCCCTGTCACTCTGCAGCCACGTCTCTGTAATGGCCACCAGATCGTATCCATTTGTGTCGATCTGCGCCATCAGCTCATCCACTTTATTCCGAATGCTTCGTGCATTCAGATAAAGTGCTTTCATCCCAGCCTTCACCTGGACCCTATTTGCCGCAACGCCACCAACTATACTCACGCCCCCTACTCCCTCTATTATTGGGACATCCTCGGCCTCTTCCCTTACATGTACACTCTCCTTAACTTTAGACCTTGTAAGGTCACCTACCCTCACACCCTCCCCCCCCATAATTAGTTTAAAGCCCTGTCTACAGTCCTCTTTACTCGATTCGCCAGCACTCTGGTCCCAGCACGGTTCAGACCAACCCCATCCCTCCCGAACAGGTCCCACCTACCCCAATACTGGTGCCAATGCCCCATAAATTCAAACCCATTCCTCCCACACCAATCCCTGAGCCACCCATTCACTTCCTTAATCCTGTCAACCCTACGCCCGTCTGCACTCGGTTCAGGCAGTAGCCCAGAGATAACCACCTTGTCGGTTCTACTTTTTAATTCCATTCCAAGCTTTTCATACTCCCTCCCCAGATCCTCAGTCTGCATTTTGCTTACGTCGCCGGCACCCACATGTACCACAACGACCGGATTCTCACCCTCCCACTCCAGGTTCCTCTGCAGCCCAGCTGCGACATCCCGTACCCGAGCACCAGGTAGACAACACACCCTTCTGTGCACTTTGTCATTGTGACAAAGGACAGTGTCAATACCCTTCACCCCACTATCCCCAATCACTACTATGTTCCTTTTCCTTTTCTCTTTGCCTATGTCCTGCTGCAGCACTGTACCGTGTGCAAAAAAAAACCCTGTGAAAGAAAATGCAGATGCTGAAAAATCCAACCTGAACATCAGCAGCCGAGGTTCGACATCACCACTGAAGACAGAAGGTAGCAGAGGGAAGGTGTTTTTCTGAATGGACGTCTGTAACTAGTGGTGTTCCACAGGATCAGTGCTGGGACCTCTGATGTTTGTAATATAAATGACTTGGAAGAAAATGTAGCTGGTCTGATTAGCAAGTTTGCAGATGATACTAAGATTGCTGGAGTTGTGGATATTGAAGAAGATTGTCAGAGAATCCAGCAGGACATAGGTAGGGTGAAGAAATGGCAGATGGAATTTAATCCGGACAAATGCGAGGTGGGGCACTTTGGTAGGTCTAATTCAGGTGGGAGCTATAAAATAACTGGCAGAACCATCAGGAGCATAGACACAGAAGTCTGGATGTGAAGGTACTCAGATCCTGAAAAGTGGCAGCACAGGTGGAAAGATGATGAAGAAAGCATATGGCATTTCATTAGATGGGGCATCGAATATAAAAGTTGGCAAATGATGTTACCGTTATATAAAACATTGGTTAGGCCACATTTAGAATACTCTGTCCAATTCTAGTCACCACACTACCAGAAGGATGTGGAGGCTTTGGACAGAGTACAGAAAAGATTTACCAGGATGCTGCCTGGAATGGATGGTATTGAATTTTTCGGGGAGATTGAATAAACTGGGCTTGTTCTCCATAGGAAAATGGAGACTGAGGGGCGACCTGATAGAAGTTTATAAAATTATGAGGGGTCCAGATAGGGTGAATAGTTGGAAGCTTTCTCCCAGGGCAGAAATGATAATTACAATGGGGCACAAGTTCAAGATAAGGGGGGAAAGATTCAGTGGAGATGTGCAGGGAAAATTATTTTTACAAAGTATGGTGAGGGCCTGGAATGCACAGCCAAGTGAGGTCATTGATGCAGGCATGTTAGCGGCATATAAGACTTATCTGGATAGACATATGAACAGACAGGGAATAAAGAGATACAGGCGGTTGGTCTAGATTGGGCAACGTGACCTGCACAGGCTTGGAAGACCGAAGGACCTGTCCCTGTGCTGTTTTGTTCTTTGTATCATAAGCCTGATTTCTCCTGTTCTCAGTTGCCTATATCCCTACACTTCAAGGTAGCAGAAGAGAATGTGGATTATAACTGATTTTCCCCCTCCCAACCCCAGAGGTTTTAGAGCCAACTGTTCCACTCCTACTGCAGCCTTAAATTATTTAACTCAACAAAGAATGGATTAAATCTCCCATCTTCTGGTCTGTGTGACTTAATACCATGCTGAGACAGTCTTGATTACACATGAAAAATCTGGCTAAAGTTTATTTGCCTTTGTAAGATATAGGTCATGAGTATACAATTAAAAGCACAACTTAATTATGTCATCAGCCCCTCTTGCAGTTAATATTTGGGACATCACCATTTGTGAAGATGTACTGCCTTAAGAATAGTTTCAGTTTTACCTTCTTAAAACAAAGGATTGGCCACCTTTTGCAACATCTGTAAGGAACTTGCATATATATGCTGCCTTACTACATCTCCCAAAGTGTTTTACAGTCAATGCTCTTTAATCAAACCCAGCAACTAACCTCGACAAAGCAAGGTTGCACAAAAAGCAACCGAATGAATGGCCAGATAATCTTTTTCCCATGGTGTTGGTTAAGAAAAGAATGTTCACCAGGACATTGGGAGAACTCTTTCCCCTTGTGCAAGAAGATCTTTCACATCTGCCTGATCAAACAGACAGGGCCTCAATTTAACATCTAAGAAATAGTACTTTTGACAATGCAGTACTGTCTTAGTACAGCAGAGTCAGCTAAGTCATGCACTGAAGTAAAATGTGTACCCCCAATCTTTCATTCCGAGATAAGGATGTAACCAACTGAGCTACATTGACACTAGTAAAATAAAATCCATTTACATTTATTAAATAATTTTCCACTTGCTGAATGTAACATTATTTGTACAAGGCCTCATTTAGAAACCATGTCCAGTTTTAGTCATCTCACATGATAGCCAAGAGACAGCCTGGAAATGGCACCGATGAGAATTGCTAGCTTAATAAAAAATGTCAAGTCATTGAATTACTATAATGGTCCCAGATTTCTTAGTCATCTTAACTTAAAAAAGATGTTTTGAATTCCAGAAGATTAAATTGTGTTTCTTAAAATAACGATTCCATCCAAGTGGACAGGTTATTTGAGTTTGTTTGGCAAGGGAGATCCGTGGGACAGGGTATAAGCTACGCAAACATAGAGCTACATTAGGTATCATGACACAAGACTCAGATTTGCAGTGACAGTGAGGCAAAACCAGTGTTTACTGTCTTCATTCCACTGAAATTGACAGCAACTTAAGAAGGCCATAAAAGTGCAGGTAAACATGGGGAGACAGGAATTGCAATCTGTGATTTCTATGCTCTTCCAGAGAGTTTGGTGTTGAAGGGCCCTCAAAGTACAATTCCTAAGCAATCAGTGAATCAACTAAAATTTCCACCTTTATGTTCATCTTGCTGTAAAAATCCATGAAAACGTTACATTTTGTTGAAAGAGGTGTAATTTCAGTTATAATTTCAAAGTAAATTGTGAGGGCAAAATCCAGTCCATTTCATTTTATAAAAATGTCAGCCTGTACAACAGATTATGATTTTATGCAATGAACATAGATTCATAGTAAACATTCAAAATTGTACTAATGTCACAATTACTGCGCACTGGCCCCAGAAAGCTAATTTTATATGTCAAATTTCTCCATTATGACTAAAAATTCCACATTGTTTGTAGTTTTTTATACTGATACATTAGTTTCTAGCCAAATCCAATCATCATTATTTATTTCAGAGTTACATTAGTAGCAAAGGGTAAAGTACTTGTAATTTCCTGTTTCACTGTCTGAGAGAACACTTCAGTCTGATTAGCTGCTGGTCCTGCTTAGACAGACACTTGACTTGGCACCAAATTTAAACTGCTACTGGGAAAGTCTGTGCAACAGAGATCTTTCTAGGCAGCTTTTTTCAAAGTAAATTGTGAAGGCAAAATCCAGTCTATGTCATTTTATAAAAATGTCAGCCTGTACAACAGATTATGATCTTACACAATGAACATGGATTCACAATAAAGATTCAAAATTCAATGGCTTCCTGAGTATAGATGACCATCTAAAGGTCAGTGGGTATTGAGAAAAGAGACTTCCAGTCATTATAGTCTCCTATAAGTGATCTGATCACCTCAAGAGGTATTTCCCAGAGTTTTATGCTCCTAAATTGGCTTAAGATACTTTGCCTCTCCCAGATGGCTTAGTTAATTGATTAAGGTGTGAGAGAGGGTTGTCAGTAAAGAGAGGGGCCTATTGGGGACCATACAGTGCACTATAACTATACCAAACACAGCTAATGGATCAGTTGGTCTTCATCTGTCTTTCATTTTTATAAGTTCATATAAAAGAATGTTGATGACAATTTAAATGGCCTGCGATTCACCAACAACACATTGGAACACAACTCACTGCCACAAAAGCCTTCAATTTCTTCAAAGATTTCCTATTTGCAGTTCCCTCAACAGGAAGACACTGGGCATAGATACAAGAAAACTGAAGACTCATCCCAAAATGTTCCTAAATATTTTCCAATAGCCAGCCACAACTAGCTTTAAGTTCACACCAAAAATTAAATCAACAAACTCCTCACATTCTTGTGCAGGAACTTTGAACAAAGAAGGGACACGAAAAGTAGTAAAGGAAGAAAAAATGCTAACTAGGTAAACAAATTCAATGAAGCAATGACACAGTTAGAAATTGCAAAGGAAGTTAAAACAAAGATCATACAAGGGTACAATTGATGATTGTTCTGTTGCTATGCTAAAAAACTAGTCAGGTGTCACAGGTGCTTATGTCAATATAATGTGCCCAATGCATTTATAGTGCCAATTTTACATATAGATAACAGGACTTGTACATTAACATTAGGTATGTAAATAACTAATTAATTAGCTCTTATAACATTCCATGACCAGAGTAGTAAATGCAGTATTTTGGATTCAGAACAGAGCATCATTATGATTAAGAAGAATATTGGCAGGCAGTGTAGCCTATATATTGCCCAGAATGATATTTTGAAAATTTGAAAACAAATTGAGCATTACTGCCACACTAGAATTAAAATTAACGTTAAAATGGGATTTTTTTGTATTTTCAAATTTCAAAGTGAAGATCATTTTAATTATACTTTTTTTTTGTGGAATATGGCATTGCTAGCAAGAAGTCTCACAACACCAGGTTAAAGTCCAACAGGTTTATTTGTAGCAAACTCCACTAGCTTTCAGAACAGGCTGTTCCTTCATTGGGTGGGTGGGAGTTCTGATCACATAAAGACATAAGCTCAATTTTGAAACTGAGTTTGTCTCTTTATATGCCCTGTTTGTGATCAGAACTCCCACCCACCTGACAAAGGAATAGCCAGTTCTGAAAGCTGGTGGCGCTTGCTACAAATAAACCTGTTGGACTTTAACCTGGTGTTGAGAGACTTCTTACTGTATTTACCCCAGTCCAATGCCGGCATCTCCACATCATTGCTAGCAAGGCCAGCGTTTGTGAGGTCACTCAGCTAAATTTTAAAATAAGCAATTAACTGGTCTCAAATTAGTTCCTCCAATTGAAATAACATGTGGAATAATGGGAAGAGGAAAATCATGACCCTGGGATGGGCAATAAACACTGACCTTGCTAGTGATGCCAAAGTCCATGGACAAAGAGAAAAAAATATAACTAACATGTTCTTACAATAGCTACATTTCATTGGTCAAAAGAAAAATTCCGGAGAGTGATAAAATTGTTCTTATCAATAAACGTTTACCCAAACATCATGGACTTTGGCACAATTTAGTGGTTTCGTTGTAAATTAGGTCACTGGTTTCCACTAACTTGTGTGGCACATAAGAAAATACACACTTTGTTCAGATTGCAGCAAATATTTGTGTTACTCAGCAACAAGGTTTGCTTCAACTCAGTTGAAAGACTTGCATTTATGTTGTGCTTTGTAGACACAATTGAAATGTAGGAAATGCAACAGCAACGAGGAAAAATTTGTCAATGCAGCAAATGATTTGGATCTGGTGTGCGCTGCCTGAGGCAGATGAAGGCAGATTCAATCGTGGCTTTCAAAAGGGAACTGGATAATCATCTAAAGAGAAAAATTTGCAGAGCAAAGGGGAAAAGAAGGGAGGAGTGGAACTAGGTGCGTGGCTCTTGCAGAGAGCCAGCTGACACAATGGGCAGAATTGCTTTCTTTTGTGCAATAACCATTCCATTGTTTTAAGGTGACAACAGCCCACCGCGAGTGGTTCATGCAAAGAATTTATTTAGGACAGTTAAGAGGTAAAGTTCCTATTAATTAAACTTGGGGAGACTGAGAGAAATCTCAATGCCCTCTGTGCTGTGTAATATTCCGCCTGCTCTAGAAGCTACCACACTTAGTTCAATATTTTCTGCATTTTTGATTGCTTAACATGCAGAGAGAGAATTTTTCATCAAAACTGAAATCTTGGAAAAAATTCAGAGAGCTCCAAGGAATTATACAACAGCCCCAGCACAGAATTTAATTCAGGAGATTTAGTGCATTAACGGCCTTTTGGCTAAGATGCAAATGAGATCAAGCCTTGGAGGAGGAGCAATGCCTACTCCAATCAGCTTGGATCATGTACATCAAGCCCAAGACAGGTGGTGAGAGCCCTGTCTTGTCAGCTTGGATCAGGAATGTCTCAACTTGTTGAGACTCTGAATTGGACTTGATTTGATTGAATTGGAATAAAAATAAAACAGAGGGTCACAGGAAGTGGAAAGTCCCTGATAAGGTAGTAGATCATGATGGTGAGCACTCATCAAACATGGCAAATATAAACTGTTAGAATTTCTTTCTCACGGTTAATAAGAATAACAAAATCTTAGATTCTGAGCTGCTGATAGAAGTGAATGAGGCACCATGTAACTCAAGCGCTCATGCTTTGTGATGCAGGTCATTCAGAACAGAAGGTAGCAGTTCAAGGGATGGATAGTGGTAAGGTGAGTGACATGACACACAGAACAGAGTTATCATGTCCATAGGCCAATTGTCGAAAGTGGGTAGGTAACTGGATGGCATTTTTGCCAGAGGATTCTAGTGAATGAAGGGATCTGACAATTTCAGGACTTAGAAGAAAAATCACTGGCAAGTTTAAGTGTTCAGGATGATAACCAAGAAGCAAGTCCATGGATTGTCCGAATGGGCTGAAAGAGTGGAGAACAAGTAAGTGCAATGTAAGGAACCAAAAGTAAGTCTGGCAGTGATTTTTGTGCAGGAAAGGGATCAAGTGCCAGAGAAAGACCTTGTGATCGTGCGAAAGGCAATCTCGCACTAATAGTCCCAACGGGCATAAAAGTGCAAGCAGGGTTCAAAAGGACTACAAAGAGAAATAAAGACCATAAATGAATCTAGAAGCAGAAGTCTTCATGGTGGTTGCCAGTAAACATAGGGAGAAACTAAAAAGACAAAGAAAATTAGAGAGTTTGGGGTCTGAGGCCAGATAAGGGGCAACCATATAGGTGAGCTTTGTAAAAAGGACCTTTGCAAATGGGGTTGAAAATTAAAGTGAAATTAGTTGTTCGGGATTTTGAAGAGCATCTGGATGATACATATGACGGACAGGACTTTGCAATGCTGAAAAGTAATCTTACATTCTTTTGGTCACATATTCATCAGTGCATAGATCAATCAACATAAAAGCCACAAAGCATTTAGGGTCACACTTGTCAGAGAGATGCATTTCAGAAACACCCAAGAGGCAGCTGATGCAGAACAAAAACTATAGAAATTAACAAATAAATGTCTGGCCCGAATGATGCTTTCAGGGTGTGGTATCTTCTGATGAGATCTGTTTTGTTTAAAATACATTGTGTTCAACACATTCCACAATATCTTTTTGATATTATAAAGGCAAGCTTCCATGATAATTTCTTAAAGGGTGGTACTAAGGAATTTGAGAAATGCATTGTTAATAAGGTTAGATTAGAATTTAAAATTGGGAGTTAGGCTTACAAGCTTTTAAGTATGTTGATAAGAAAAACTGGGCTGGAATAATTTTAAATCAACAATCCTATTTAGAGAGTATAACTCCCATTCTAGTTAATAGTACTTGGGAAACATAGCAAAATGATGTTACACCTAAAGGATAGAACAATTGTAAAGCTGGATTGATCAATTAAACTGAATGGGCACTGGCACTACATCAGATACTACATTTGACGTTTTGGAGTTAAATACTACATTCAAACATCCTAAAGTACAGAATGTTTTAACGGCAAATAAATATTGAAAAAAACTAAATCTGGACAAATGTACACTTAAATTCTTATTCATAGGTGACCCAAAAAGCATAATACTTTTAATAACATTTTTAGTAATGCTTCACATGCTAACCTTCCTGATTTCATTATATTTCTTATGGGTGAAAATGAGAAATGGTGTCCTTTAACGGACGAAACTAAGAAAGAAATAGAATTAATAGTTCTGACTGCTGAAACATTGGCTCTTGCAGAGTTCTATTTGTCAAATATTTTAAGTGTACAAGGGGCATACCAAACAGGCTATTTCCACTGAATATTATGTAGAGTTTCGTTTGCTGCGAGGTGGTGCAACCCCTTTGAAAAATATGAGCAAGCAGAGTACAAATTGATCTTGTTGGCTTGAAACAAATACTGGAGGAGAAAGGACATCTGTAAACTTAGAAGCATAGATGCGTCTTGTGATACCGAACAGGATCACCAATTGTTATGATCTCAGACCCAGCAGTAATGTATATTTTTAATCCAAAAATCCAGGTATTAACTAAAAGAGTGAAGCCACAAGGCTCATGGTTTAAATTAAATTTTTACAAAACAAAAATTAAAAACATGAATTTTCATGACTGCACACCATCCTAAATAGTCAGTTACGTTAAAGATAATAAAACTACAATGAACAGTTACTTATTTCCTAAACTGAGCTTCTTACTTAAATTTCCTTCTCCACCCATTTGACACACCCCCAAAAGCTCAAAGCTAGTGCTTTCCAAAATTGCTAGATTCGAAATCTAAGGATTCAGATTTAAGTCTTGCGCTTACTTCTAGCGATGTCAACTCTTCAAATCTCCTCCAACCAATGTAGAGTTTGCACATTCTCCCCATATCTGCATGGGTTTCCTCTGGGTGCTCCGGTTTCCTCCACAGTCCAAAGATGTGCGGACTTGGTTGATTAGCCACGCTAAATTCCCTAGTGTCTGTCAGGGAATTCGCAGGGTAAATATGTGGGGTTACAGGAACAGGGCCTGGGTGGGATTGTGGATGCTGCACACTCAATGGCCTCCTTCTGCACTAGTGGAGTTCCATGATTCAATGCATGTTTGTAGACTTGCAGATCAACACAGGTGTAGTTGGTACCAGATCAGAACTCTCCTGACTCTAATATTCTTTAACTCTAGAACTCACTCTCCCTTTTCTCAGCTTGGCTATTCCAGATGTCTAACTCACTATTAATAGTAAATCCGTACACGCTCTCTCTCAAAACTGTCCTGGTCCACAGTTTCATTTAATCCTTCAACCTTTCATCCAGGATTAGTCTGGATTTTAACAAAGGACTTTTTATCTTGCTTTCAGATGTGAAGAGTGACAAAAGGCAGCTCACGAACAACACCATCCTTCTGGATCCTTCCTCCCTCTTCCTTCCCTCCAATCCCCTCTTTTCCTACAGTCTCACTCCTTACTGTGTAATCAGAATATCATCTGACCTTCCTCTCCCTGACTCTGAACAATCTGCCCTAAGCAATTCCTGTTCTCTAAACGAAGTTTGAGCTTGGACAACACGAAGCTCTTCTTTCATTACCTTGGCCTCTTCTTTGACCAGGATATTTCCCTCCGCAAGTGAAACAGGGATTTAGTTGTATTTTCTTCAATTTAGTATACCACATTAGCTATTCACAACATGGTCTCATCTCCACTGGGAAGACCAAACTGTAGTGGTAATGCTGGGAAAAGCATTAGACAGGAAATCAGAGGTACATGTGTTAAAGGAACTTCTGTGATTATGGGCAACCATAATCAACATATAGATTGGGAGAATCAAATTAGTCACAGTACAATAGAGATGATTTTCTGGAGTACATACAGGATGGTTTTCTGGAGCAATACGTTGAGGGACCAACAAGGGAACAGGCCATCTTGGACTGGGTGTTGTGCAATGAGAAAGGGTTAATTGGTGATCTAGCTGTGAGAGAACCCTTGGGGATGAGTGACCATAATATTGATAGAATTCTTTGTCAAGGTGGATAGTGATCGAGTTGATTCTGAGATCAGGGTCTTGAATCTCAATAAAGGTAATTATGATAGTGTGTGGTATGAATTAGTCATGATGGACTGGGAAACATTTCTGAAAGGAAAGACAGTGGACAGGCAATGGCAGGCATTTAAAGAATGAATAGATGAATCCCAGAAGTTGTTTATTCCTGTTTGGCGCAAGAGTAGTAAGGGAATTGAGGCCAAATCATGGAAATTAGAGATAGTATTAGATTCAAGGAAGAAGCATACAAATTGGCAAGAAAAAGCAATAGGCCTGAGGATTGGGAGCAGTTAAAAAATTAGCAAAGGAGGACCAAGGGATTGATTAAGAAGGGAAAATAGAACATGAAAGTAAACCAGCGGGGAACATAAACACTGACTGTAAAAGTTACTAAAAACAAAGGAGAAAGATTGACAAAAACAAATATAGGCCCCTTACAGTCAGAAATGGGAGAATTCATAACGAGGAATAAAGAAATGGCTGAGGAATTAAATTTGCACTTTGCTTCAATCTTTACAAAGGAAGACGTGAATAACGTACCAGAAATGCTGAGAGAAACATTTTTAGTGAGGAGCTGAAGGAAATCAGCATTAGGAGAGAAATTATTTTGGGGAAATTTATGGAAATGAAGGTGGATAAATCTCCAGGCCCTGATAATCTTCATCTCAGGAAAACTTAATGGACGTAGATCCATTGGTGGTTATTTTCCAAAATTCTTTGGACTCTGGAATAATTCCTACAATTGGAGGATAGCTAATGTAAGCCTACTGTTCAAAAAGGGTGGTAAAGAGAAAACAGGGGACTATAGACCACTGAGCCAAACGTCAGTACTGGAGAAGCTGTTGGAGTCTATTATCAAGGATTTCATAACTCGTCATTTGGAAGGCAGTGGTGTAATCAAAGTCAGCATGGATTTACAAAAGGAAAATCATGCTTGACGAATCTATTGGAACTCTGAGGACGTAACTAGTCGGGTTGACCAAGGAGAACCAATGGATGGGGTTTTTTTAGACTTTCAGAAGGCTTTCGACAGGGGTCTCACGTAACAGACTACTATGTAAAGTTAAAGCACATGGGACTGCAGGTAATGTCTTGAGATGGAGAGAAAGTTAGTGAGCAGATAGGAAGCAAAGAGTTGGCAGTTAGTGATTAGTAGGAATCTATGCTAGGACGCCAACTGTTCTTATTATATATTAATGATTTGAAAGAGTATTTGAATGTATCATCTGCAAATCTGGAGATAATACAAAGTTGGGTGGGAGGGTGAGCTATGGAAGGATGCAGAGATGCTTCAGTGTGATTTGGACAGGCTGAATGTGTGGGCATCTGCATGGCAGATGCAGTATAATGTGGATAAATGTGTGGTTATCCACTTTGATAGCAATAACAGGAAGATAGATTACTTGAATGAGAGTAAATTGAAAGGTGGATACTTAACGTGACCTTGGAGTCCTTGTGCATTAGTCGCTGAAAGTAAGCGCACATGTGCAGCAGGCAGTAAAGGCGGCAAATAGTATGTTGGTCTTCATAGCAAGAGGATTTGAGCATAGGGATAGGAATGTTTTGCTGCAATTGTATAGGGTGTTGGTGAGGCCACATCTGGAGTAGTGTGTGCAGTTTTGGTGTCCTTATCTGAGGATGTCCTTGCTATAGCTGGAAGGCAGTGAAGGTTTACCAGGCCAATTCCTGGAATAGTGGGTCTGTCATATGAGGAGAGACTAAGTCAGTTAGGATTTTCTTCACTGGAATTTAGAAGAGTGAGAGGGGATCTCATAGAAACTTATAAAATTCTTACACGGTTCGAAAGGGTAGATTTAGAAAGAATGTCCCAAACAGTTGGGGAATCAGAACTGGGGTCACAGTTTGAGAATAAGGGCCTTTAAGAACTGAGGTGAGCAGAAATTTCTTCACCCAGAGGGTGGTGAATGCATGGAATTTACTAGCACAGAAAGTACAGACCAAAACATTGTTTGATTTCAAGAAGAAATTAAATATAGCTCTTGGAGCTAAAGGGATGAAGGAATATGGAGAAAGAGGGGATCAGAATATTGAATTCAATGATAAGCCATGATCAAAATGAATGGCAGAGCAGGCTTAAAGAGCCAAATGGCCTACTCCTAGTTTCTATTCTGCGTGACATCTCTAAGCACAATTCCAAGATTCTGGTTGTTTGTCATTTTAATTTTCCACCTTGCTCCCGGGGCCTTCCATCATGTTCCAGTATAGTTCATTGCAAGCTTGAGGAACAGCACCTTATCTTCCGTCTTGGCACTCTACAGCGTTTTGTCTTCAACGCCGAGTTCAACACTTTAATTCAATTTCTGCTTCCAGCTTATTTTTTTCTGTTTTGCTAGGTCAGTCTTTGTCTTGTTTTTTTCCTTTATCCATTCATGTTGCATTCATATGAGGCTTTATATAACAATTCACACCTCATTTAGATGCAACCTTTCTTTTTTATAATATCCATTACTACTCTTTGGCTGTTGTGTCATGATTTTTTTTGTTACTTAATCTCCCCAACTTCCATCCTACAAAAGAACTGCTCCTTCGTACTCCCCTCCTCCTTCCATTGGCTTAAAAACTCATACATTTCTACCTTTCTTCAAAAAAAAATCATGACACAACAGCCAAAGAGTAGTAATGGATATTATAAAAAAGAAAGGTTGCATCTAAATGAGGTGTGAATTGTTATATAAAGCCTCATATGAATGCAACATGAATGGATAAAGGAAAAAAACAAGACAAAGACTGACCTAGCAAAACAGAAAAAAATAAGCTGGAAGCAGAAATTGAATTAAAGTGTTGAACTCGGCGTTGAAGACAAAACGCTGTAGAGTGCCAAGACGGAAGATAAGGTGCTGTTCCTCAAGCTTGCAATGAACTATACTGGAACATGATGGAAGGCCCCGGGAGCAAGGTGGAAAATTAAAATGACAAACAACCAGAATCTTGGAATTGTGCTTAGAGATGTCACGCAGAATAGAAACTAGGAGTAGGCCATTTGGCTCTTTAAGCCTGCTCTGCCATTCATTTTGATCATGGCTTATCATTGAATTCAATATTCTGATCCCCTCTTTCTCCATATTCCTTCATCCCTTTAGCTCCAAGAGCTATATTTAATTTCTTCTTGAAATCAAACAATGTTTTGGTCTGTACTTTCTGTGCTAGTAAATTCCATGCATTCACCACCCTCTGGGTGAAGAAATTTCTGCTCACCTCAGTTCTTAAAGGCCCTTATTCTCAAACTGTGACCCCAGTTCTGATTCCCCAACTGTTTGGGACATTCTTTCTAAATCTACCCTTTCGAACCGTGTAAGAATTTTATAAGTTTCTATGAGATCCCCTCTCACTCTTCTAAATTCCAGTGAAGAAAATCCTAACTGACTTCAGTTCTGATGAAAGGTGATTAACCTGAAATGTGAAGAGATGTTCTTTGCTCTGCAACCAGGTTGTTCCACAAGTTAAAAACCCTGCTTGAGACAGAGTCATGTCCACAATCTGCTCACTTCTCAACTTCTTGTTGACCCCTTTGACATTCTATAATTGATCTCCCAGACAACTTGGTCTGGGAGGTGGAAACAACAGTGGCTGAGGTTAGCACTGCTGCTTCACAACGCCAGGAAACCAGATTCAATTCACTGTGTGGGTCACTGTCTGAGAGAAGTTTGCACGTTCTCCCCACATCTGCATGGGTTTCCTTCAGAAGCTCAGGTTTCCTCCCACAAACCGAAAGATGTGCTGATTAGGTGCATTGGCCATGCTAAATTCTCCCTGACTATACCCGAACAGGTGCCATTGTGTGGCAACTAGGAGATCTTCACAGTAACTTCATTTGCAGTGTTAATGTAAGCCTACTTCTGACACTAATAAAAACTTTAAAAAGGTTCGTTACTAAAAGTCAACTTCCAGAGAAACTTAATTCCTAAAGGGACAGATTGTTTTACAAAAATAAATGTTAGGGAGGCAAGAAAAGGGGCAAGTTACAATGCTTCGAATAAAATATGGAAATTTTTGATTTGTTTTGTTTTTCAAATTATGGCTGCATATATTCACACTTCAAGGGACAGTGTAAATTATATACTAAATCTGTATAACTGGATTGTTATGAGTGCTAGACTTAATAAATTATGTTTTAAACTGCCTTCTTTCATTCAGGGTAAAATTGATTCATTTGGAGAGGGGAATGTGACCAACCCCAAAATCTACCTGAAGGCAAGCCTGTGTGATCTTGTTCCCATGGGATATGGGCCCAGGCAAAAACTGCTGCAAAGTAGTTTTAACACCTTGACACAGAGAAGGCAGCGTTTTTGCTCTGCACAGATTCTCTAACTCTGAACCAGTCAATTAGAGAGATGTGGGGAAGATGACCCACAACAAGTGCTGCTTTGCCCAGAATTAAAGGACTGTTTTTGAGTTAACCATCAAGCAGACTGCTGATGAGATAGGGTCAAAGAAACGAGTCTTGCAGAGAGTTAAAGAGCAAGCCAATGCCAGAGGATGCCTTGTTACCAAATTCAATTTGATTATGCTCAGCTGATTGAGTGGAGACACTATGTTTAGAAAGACACTGAAGATTGGTCCTGGTTGGACAAAGGAAAGATTTGTTAAAACTGGGAAGAGCTTGGGACTTTACACACAAGACTCTGGTTGGAATCCTCTCAGCTCACACAACCCCCTCCAACTACCAGTGCTCAGCAAATTCTCTGTTCATAGCAGCTGGACTAGTGAATCTCAGCCAGGTAAGAGAATTTTGGCCTACATTTCTGCTGAGAGTGAGGTATATTCAAAAAATTTCTATAGTGCAGAAGGAGGCCATTCAGCCCATCAAGTCTGCACTAACTCCCCGACACAGTATCTTACCCAGGCCCACTCCCTGCCCTAAGACTGTAACCTCACACATTTATCCCACTAATCCTCCGAACCAATACATCTTTGGACTTGAAGGGACAATCTAACATGGCCAATCCACCTAACTTGCACATCTTTGGACTGCGGGAGGAAACTGGAGCACCTGGAGGAAACCCATGCAGACATGGGGAGAATGTGTAAGCTCCACATAGACAGTCACCCAAGACCCAAATTGAACCTGGGTCCCTAGCGCTGTGTGGCAGCAGTGTTAACCACTGTGTCAACATGATGCCCTCCATATAAATGTGGTGCTGGGATTTGCGATTATGTTAAGGTTTCAATTATGTTAGGAAGTTAAATGGGAAATGCCATTCTTTGTAGTTTAGTATATTAGCTGCCTACAAAGTAATGTTTAGTCAATGTTAATTTGTTTGTCTATTACAGTGAAGTTCTTAAGTGATGTCAGTCACCAGGAAATTCATATTTCTTTTTTAAAGTTATTGGTTTCTATGGAGATCACATCAGCTGCAGCTGATGGGAATCAACTTGAGCCCTATAAATAGACACTGACTACAAATATGACCATTTGGTTAGGAAGTTCATGCTTATAATGTGTCAATCTGTAAATAAATATAAAACGTGTAAAGGTGCAAATTGTTGCAGATGCTGGAATCTGAAACCAAGAGAGAAAATGCTGGAAAATCTCAGCAGGTATGGCAGCATCTGTAAGGAGAGAAAAGTATCTTTTAAGTCCAGATGACCCTTTGTCAAAGGTGGGTTCTAGTTCTTCACTGTACCAACCAATTGGTTCAAGACTAGAATACTGATCATTCATGATGCTGCCCAAAATAAAATATATTTTCAAAAAAGTACATCTTGTCTTTCGTTTTCAAACTGTCCAGCTTAGGCAGTTTGCCTTTTATGCCGCCTGTTTTCCTTCTTTCTTTTCATTCCTTATGGCTTATAGTTTCTCATGTTTCTACTTGCACATGGTAATTCTCTATTTTCTGTAACGCTATTCTTTCCTCTGTTTTTCTCTTTTCACGCTTTTCGATGGTGTCTGATTATCAGTTTCCTCACCACTCATGGAAAATTAGAGCTAGATTTAAAGGGGGTGGAGGAGAAGCATCTTACAGCCAGAGTATTTTTTTTTCTCCATGAGTCTGAAGCCACAATTTCATCTTGGGCTTCAGCCTTTTCTTCAAAAGGTCTGTGTCCACTGTCTGGGCACCATACTCACACACACCCATTCAGGCCAACTGTATCTGATCATTACTGCTACAAAAGGATGAGGCCTGCAGCAGTACTTGTGACACCGAACCATACTAAGACATAATAAATATTGGCATCTTTTATCCAGATATCAGACTCTGGGAGCTTCCTATAAATAATTTGTTTAATGCTAATCAATTGCTTCTAAAATACAAGATTTCTTTTTAGAAAAGTGAGTTGCATTATAAGCAACAATTAATAATTAATGTTGCAGGAGCCTTTGTGTACAAATGCAATTGTGCAAGCACCATCAAAGTAAACAAAATTATATTTCCACAAGAGGTATCAAGAACACTGAATAAAGTAATGTTTTATGCCAAAATATAACAGATTTTGATGTTTAAATATCTTCAGAAATTTTGGTGTAAAATGTAATACAAAAACATTTCCTAAGATATGCAATTTCTCAAAAAAAAGAAAGTAAAAGTAAGATATTGCAAACACTAGAAATATAAAAACAGAAAAGGCTGGCAGCACTTAAGAATCAGGTGACATCGGCTGAGAAAGAGAAAAAAGGTTCAGCTTTCAGATTTTATCAAAACCAGTTCTAACAAAGGATGAAACAGAATAGCCTGAAACATTATCCTGGAGGCTGCCACCCAACCAGCTGAAGGTGCCCAACACTTCTGAATTTCTCACTACATTTACACGAACACCTTTAAATTGAGATTTAAAATATTTAGACAAAATAATACTTTGCCTAAGTTTTACAAGTATTGTAAAAACAAATTCATAATTTATAGTAAACACACCGATAAATAAAATTTGCAGATAATTATTTAAGATTGTGAATATTTTGTAAATACTCAGGTTTTAGTAAACATCTTTTCATCGTGACATGCAACTAATGAAGTATCAAAATGTAAATGAACACCATTTTGTCATCAAGGTCTACAAAAGTGCAAGAGCATACTTTTTCTCAAAAACCTATTCTCACAAAACATAAGTACATAAACCTGCACAGTGCGTGCACGGTTAATTCAGTTTTTTGAAAGTCGCAAATTGCTGGAATGCGCAGCTTTCCAAATACCAGTCAAATCTAACTCATTGGCAATATCCACCAGAAAGTCCTCCAGTAGATCGTACAGTTGCTGCATGAGGCCTAAGCCCACATCTTTCAATAGCTTCCTGGAGTTGGAGACAATTCCCTTTGGAGGCTAATGTAATTTAGATCTTTGAAAAGGGAGATAAGATGGATCCAGGTAACTATAAGCTCATTAACTTGAAGTCAGTAATAAGAAATATCCTGCAAGAAATCATTCAGGATGCTGAAAGTAATTACAAAAGTAGAGAAGAACATATCAAGGACACCAAACATGGTTTCTGAAAAAGGAATTCCTGTTTTACTTAATTTAATGGTACTTTTTGAAGCACCCACAAGATAGCGGATAAGGGCAACTTGATAGACATCATTTGCCTTGACTTTAAAAATTCTTGCTAAAGTACCAAAGAAGGTACTGCTCGACAATACTGAAGGCTCAGGTATTAGTGGTAACATACTGCGCAGTTTGAGAATGTAATGAAGGCCCACAGGCAAACAGTAGTTTAAAATGAATTTGTAGATGACTAGGCAGCACATTAGAAAGCACTGCTGCCTCACAGCATCAGCGACCCCAAGTTCGATTTGGGCCTTACATGCCTGTGCGTGTGCATAGGTTTCCTCTGGGTGCCCCGATTTCCTCCCACAGTCCACAGAAGTGCAGATTAGATGGATTGGCCATGCTAAATTGCCCGTAGTGTCTAAAGATGTGTACGTTAGATGGATTAGCTGTGAGGATGCACGGGGTTACAGGGATGTTTTCATCCCTTGAGTGCTGTGACTTTACGGAACAAATACAAAACAAGCTTTTTCCAAGTTTAAAATCAAAAGAAAGGATAAATTTTTTTTTACAACATCCAAGCCTTAATTGCAACAAACACCCATTCCTCATTCTTAAAGGCAGAATTGTGCTTCAGGTTAGGAAGAGGTTCTTTTCCCAGACAGCGGTGGACCCAGTGGAACTGCTTGTGCAGTGAACATTGACTTGCTCATTTTCATCAAGTTTCTAGTTGGGACAATTATCACCTCATGCAAGAGGAAAGCAGCAAATAACAATAATCAGGACAGAGAATGATCTCCTGGACAAATTCAATTGTCCACGGGGACTAGAGAAGAATTTTCCAGATTATTTTTTCCCCTAAATTGCTTGACTTACCTTCTGATTTTTTTTTTTGCTTTTCCAAGAGATTAGATGGCTTCCACATGTGCACTCGATGTATTGTAGTTCACAAGACATCAAATTTGGACAGGAGTGATGGATTGGTTGGTCTTTTCCTGTCCACCATTTTTGCAAGTTCATAACATAGGTCATCTTTAGAAAATATTTAAAATTTTCTACTGCCTTTTTGTCATTTCTGCATGACAATCAAATGTTTTTCAAAATGACAAAAATAGTTATTTCTCAAAAAGGAACACACACTGAACAGGGATTTTTGCTAAACAAACTGGGCAATTGTGGATTAAAACAGAGTTCATTAGTGCTAGTTAAATCCAACAAGAGATTTGAAGTTTGGAAGATGATAAATTAGTATAGTTCAGGACTTTACATTTAGTTGGCTCACCAGTGACTTGAATCCTCCACTCAAACTACATGTCATTGCATCATTCTATAGACACATTTAAGCATCGATACACAGCCAACTGATCAGGAGTTTTGAATTCCAGTAGTTAAATTCCAGGAGCTTTTGCAACTCCTCCAACCTGAACACCTTCCTCCCTTTCCACCATATGTTTCCCTGGCCACAAATATATCCCTTGAGGATAAAAAGGAGTGGAGACCTAAAAGCTGGAAGTTAGAAATTATGAAACATAGAAGATGCTTGGAAGTACACAATCGAGTCATTGGAAGGGAGGAGTGATCAGTTAACTTGTTGGATATAGGCCCACCATGCGTTTCTACGGGACATTTTATTTCATTCCTGATGCCACTGCAAGGTTCTCCACTCCAATCAAGCTTGGTAGAATTGATTTCCCGTCAAACTTATGTACTACTCCTCAAAATTTGAATTAAAAACATGGCCACTACAGAACTGGGCAGAAATTAAAAGTCAACAGCTTCCATGTCTTTTCTTGCCCAAAATATGCACTTTAAGAACAAATTAGTATCTGCAGGCTAAAGTGTTATAAAACATTTCCTGTGTCTCGCCCTCCTGATAATGGTCATTCTGTGAATAAGTAAAACCAATAATTAGGAATGTTTCTCCTTTTTAAAAAAGGCAATGCAAGCCCCCATTTCTCCTATCATTCCAAACAACTAATTACGAGTACTATTTTGATAAGTGAAACATGTCACTGCACTTTGCATATGCAACATTAATGAGTTTCCACAAACACCTTATCGAAAATACTGAAAAAGTGCTGGATTAACTCAAAGTCTGGTAACATCTGTGGAGAGACAAACACTCTGAACGTTTTGCGTCCATTGATCCTTCTACAGAACTAAAAAAGGATAGAAATGTAATGAAATATATATTTGGAGAGACGGGAATAGGGCAGAATGGAAAATCAGTGATAAATTGGAGCTAAGGATAGATTGGCAAAGATGTCATGGACATGAGTAATTGAGGGCCCCTCAATTACCAAGATGGCTCATCAATTATAAGCCATTCAGTTTAATTTCAGTGGTGGAAAAACTTCCAAAAACAACTATTTGAGGCAAAATTAAGAATCATTTGGTCCAGTAAGGATTAGTTAATTAATGGCAGCATGACTTTGTTAAGGGTAAAACAAGTTTACCTAACTTCCTGGAATTTTTTGAAGAGATAATAGAAAGTTGGTGAGAGTACAGGTGTTTATGTGGTGCACACAGATTTCTAAAAAAAAGCATTTTAAACAATGCTGCCGAACAGGCCAGTGAGCAAAGTTATAGCTCCTGGAACAAAAGGGACAGGAGCAATGTGGATACAATGTTGACTGAGTGATAAGAATCAAAGTATTGGTTAATGTATGCTTTTCAGACTGGAGGAAGGCTTGTTATGGAGTTTTCCAAGGGGTCAGTGTTGGGACTGTTGCTCTTCCTGATCAATATTTATGATCTTGGTGTACAGGGCACAATTTCAAAATTTGCAGATGATGTGAAATTCAGGCACAGCATGAACCACGAGACGGATAGTGTTGAACTTCAAAAGGATATAAGTACCATTAGAACATAGAACAGTACAGCGCAGTACAGGCCCTTCAGCCCTCGATGTTGCGCCGACCAGTGGAACCAATCTAATGACCCTCTAACCTAAACTATTCCAATGTTATCCATATGCCTATCCACTGACCATTTGAACGCCCTTCATTCATTGGCAAATGAAAATCAATGCAGAGAAGTGCAAAGTGATTATTTTGGCAGGAAGAAGGTAGAGAGACAACATAAAATTAGAGGCAAAATTCTAAAGGGATGCAGGAGCAGAGGAAGTTAGGTGCATATGTGCACAAATTTTTGAAGGTGGCAGTACAGATTGAGAGAGCAATTAATAAAGCATACAGTATTCTGGATTGGATTAATAGGAGCTGAGAGTACAACAGCAGGGAAGTTATATTAAACTTATGACAAACTAGTTCGGCCTCAACTGGAGTATCGTAACCAGTTCTGGATGCCATACTTAGGAAAGATGTGACAACATTAAGGAGAGTACAGAAAAGATTCACGAAAATGGTTCCAGGGATGAGGAATAAAAACAAAAAATGCTGCAAAAACTCAACAGATCTGGCAGCATCTGTGGAGACAAAAACAGAGTTAACATTTGGGATCCTTGTGTTCTTCTTCAGAGTCATTATTTCAGGGATGAGGAACTTAAGTTACATGGAGTTGGGACTAATTTCCCAGAGAAGAGAAAACTGAGGGGAAACTTTGTAGAGGAATTCGAAATTTGAGCAATCTAGACAGATAGGGGAAAAACTGTTCCTACTGGTGTAAGGATTGAGAAAAGGGTGGAGATTTAAGATAACTGGTAAAAGAAGCAATGAAATATGAGGATAAACATCTTCATACTGCATGTGGTTAAGATCATGAATGCACTGCCCAGGGTGTGGTGGAGATCAGTTTAGTCTAACCGTTCATGAGGGAATTAGAGCATTTAAATTTAAAGAATATGCAGGGTTATGAGAAGGTGAAGAAGTTGGTACTGGAAGAATTGTTCATTTGATGATATGGTGCAGACATGACAGTCTAAATGGCCTCCTTAGGCACAGAACTGTGATTCAGTGAAACAAGAACAGTTTCATGATTATCTTACAAGATTAAATGTGGAAGTGGTGACGTTGTGGTATTGTCTCTGGACAAGTAATTCAGGGACCCAGGATAATGGTCCGTGGACCCAGGTTCGAATCCCACCAAGGAAGATGGTGGAATTTGAATTCAATAAAAATCTGGAATCCAAAGTCTACTGGTGACCATGAAACGCACGTGGTTTCCTTTTTAGGAAGGGAAATCTGCCCCCCTTATCTGGTCTGGCCTACATGTGACTCCAGTTCCAAGACGATACGGCTGATTCTGAAATGGGTGATTAAAAAGTCAATAAAAGGCAATTAAACATGTCAGACTACCCAGCACCTGACATGACAAGAATAAGCCTAGCCCTGTCAATCCTGCAAACTGCTTCTTACTAGCCTCTGGGGGGTGTATTCCAAAATTGGAGAGATATCTCGCAGCAAGTCAAGCCCACGGAATCATATCTTATGGATAATGTCCCAGATACCACCATCCCTATCCCTGGGTATGATCTGTCCCACTGACAGGACAGACCCAGCAAAGGTGATAGTGTACTGGAGTACCATCGAAAAGAGGTTCTCAACACTGACAACGGATCACATGAAGTCTCAAGGCATCAGGTCAAATCTAGGCAAGTAAGCCTCCTGCTGATTACCTTGTATGGTGCCCTCAGCTGATGAGTCAGTGTTCCTTCATGTTGAACACCACTTAAAGGAAGCACTATGGGTGGCATGGGCACTAAATGTACTTTGGGTGGGGGATTTCAGTCAATCACCAAGATAGCTCAGTAGCACCACCACTGACCAAATCTTCATCCTCACCAACCTGTCTGCCACAGAAGAATGTTTCCATGGCAGTATCATCAAGAACAATCACTCTAAAGTCCTTGTGGAGACAAAGTCCTGTCCTCATACTGAGGAAACCCACTATTGTGTTGTGTGGCACAACCACTGTGCTAAATGTGATAGATTGCCTACAGACCTAGCAACCTAGCATTGATGCCTGGGCATCAATGGAGGTGCTGTGGACCATCAGCAGCAGAATTGTACTCGACCACAATCTGTAGCCTTACGGCCCAGCATATGCCCCGCTCTACCATTAACACCAAGCCAGGGTAATTCTAAACTGTAGTTCAATGAAAAGTGCAGACAGATATGCCTGGAACAATACCAGACATAATTAAAAACTAGTTGCCAAGGTGACAAAGGTACAAATCAGGACTTCTTGCATATAAGCAGCAATAAAATCGGCAAAGCTAAGCAATTCCACAACCAACGGATCAAATTTAAGCTCTCAATCTTGCCACATCCAGTCATGAAAAATTGAACGATTCACTGAAGGAGGAGGTTCCACAAATATTCCTATCCAAAATGATAGGGGAGTCAGGCCAGCATCCAAACAGAGCAAGACAAAAGATAAGATTGAAGCATTTCAGAGGTTTCCAGCATTACAGCTGCCAGTCTTCAACCAATTCCATACATTGGATACTGTAAAGGCTTTGGGTCCTGACAATATTCCAGTGATAATACAGAAAACATGTGCTCTGAACTTTGCATGCCACTAACCAAGCTGTTCCATTACAGCTATAACACTGGCATTCACTTGGCAATGTGGAAAATTGACTCAATATGCTCTGCATTCAAATCCAACCTGACCAAATACCACCTCCTCAGTCTTCTCTTGATCATCAGTAAAGTATCGGAAGGGGTAATCAACAGTGCTTTCAAGCAACTCTTGCTTAACAATAATCTGCTCCAGGATGTTCAGTTTGCGTTCTGTCAGGATCATTCCGTTCTTCACCTCATTACACCTTTGATTCACATATATACAAAACAGCTGAATGTTAAGAGATGAGGTGAGAGTGACTGCCCTTGACAACAAAGCAGCATTTGACTGAACATGGCATCAAGGAACCTGAACAAAACTGGAATCAATGGGAATCGGGGGAAAACCTTCCGCAGGCTGGAATCATACCAGGTACAAAGGAGGATGGATTTTGGTTGTTGGAAGTCAATCATCTCAGTTCCACGACATCACTGCAGGAGTTCCTCAGCGTATGTCCTAAGTATAAACACCTTCAGCTGCCTCATCAATGGCCTTCCTCCATCATATAGACTGGCCATGCTAAATTCCCCCTCAATGCACCTGAACACAACACAACAGTGGATTTCCTCAATACGAAGACAGGACTTTGTCTCCACAAAGACTTTAGGGTGGTTATTCTTGCTGATACTGCCACGGAAAGATTCTTCTGTGGCAGACACTGGAGTGTGGTGATGAGGGAATTTTCACAGTAACTTCATTGCAATATTAATGTAAGCCAACTTGTGATAAACTTTACTTACATGAGGTCATCCACTTTGGAAGCAATAATAGGAAGGCAAATTATTATTTAAGAGAGGTGGATACTCACTGAGACCTTGTGCATCAGTCCCTGAAAGTGCGCAGATACAGCAAAGCAGTAAAGAAGGTAAATGGTATGTTGGCCTTCATCACAAATGAATTTGAGTATAGGACTAGGGATGTTTTACTGTTATTGTATAGGACATTGGTGAGGCCACACGTGGAGTATTGTGTGCAGTTTTGATGTCCTGAGGAAGGATGCCCTTGCTATAGAGGGAGTATAGAGAAAGTTTACCAAGCTGATTCCTGGATGGCAGATCTGTCATATGAGGAGAGACTAAGTTGGTTAGGATTATATTCACTGAAATGTGGAAGAATGAGAGGGGATCTTATAGAAACATAGAAAATTCTAACAGGATTAAACAGGTAAATTCAGAAAGAATGTATCCACTAGTGGGGGAATCCAAAATGAGGGAATCATAGTTTCAGGATAAAGGATAAATCTTTTAGGACTGAAATAAAGAGAAATTTCTTTACCCAGGAAGGGGTGAATCTGTGGAATTCACTACCACAGAATGTAGTCGAAGCCAAAAATTTTGTGATTTCAAAAAGAAATTAGATATAGTTCTTGGGACTAAAGGGATGAAAAGGTGGGGTGGGGAGCGAGGTGGGGGGAGATGTGGTATGGAAACAGGATCAGAATATTGATGATCAGCCATGATCAAAATGAACGGCAGAGCAGACTCAAAAGGTCCAATGGCCTACTCCTGCTTCTATTTTCCATGTTTCTGGAAGGTTAGAGGTAAGGATGTTCACTGTTGATTGCACAGCGTTCAGCACCATTCAAGACTCCTCAGATACAGAAGCAGTCCATGTTTAAACGCAGTGTGACCTGGACAACATCCAGACTTGGGTTGACAAGTGCCAAGTAAAATTCACTCCACACAAGTGTCGGACAATAACCATCTCCAACAAGAGAAAATCTAACCACTGCCTTTTGACATTCAATCTCATCACTAATGCAGAATCTCCCAATAACAACACCTTGGGGGTTACCACTGACCAGAAACTGAACTGGACTAGCAATGTAATTGCAGTTACAAGAACAGGTCATTTGCTCAGAATCCTGCAGTAATTCACCTCTTGGTTCCCCAAAGCCTGTTCACCATCTACAAGGCACAAGTCAGGACTCTAAAGGAATATGTTCCACTTGCCTGGATGACTACAGCTCCAATAACACTCAAGCAGCTCAATACCATCCAGGATAAAGCAATCCGCTTGATTGACACGCCTTCCACAAACATTCACTCCCCCACCATCAATGGACAGTGGCAGCAGTGTGTACCATCTTCAAGATGCACTGCAGGAACTCAATTATCCTCTTTAAACAGCACCTTGCAAACCCACGACCGCTACCATCTAAAAGGACATGGGCAGCAGGTAAATGGGAACACTTGGAAGTACCCCATCAAATCACACACTATCCTGACCTGGAAATATATCACCATTCCTACACTATCGCTGGGTCAAAATGCTGGAACTCTCTCCCTAATAGCTGGGTCAAAATGCTGGAACTCTCTCCCTAATAGCTGGGTCAAAATGCTGGAACTCTCTCCCTAATAGCTGGGTCAAAATGCTGGAACTCTCTCCTCAACAGCTGGGTCAAAATGCTGAAACTCCCTCTCTACTTAGATCACAGGAACTGCAACAGTTCAAGAAAGCAGCTTATTGCCACCTTTTCAAGAGTAATTAGGAATGGACTATAAATGCTGGTCTAGCCAGAAACACCCACATCCCAGAAATTAATATAAATAAAATGTTACATTTTAAACTTGAAGTTTCATCCTTATATAATCTGTACTAACATAAGCAGCTAACCCGACTTCTATTGAGTTAAACTGAAATAAAAGCCTCCAGAGATGATTTACAAAAGAGGCCAAGTGTCAATGATGTGTATCTCATCTTCAAAATGGACAGGGAATCATGAGAGACAAAATTAATGTAAAGCAAAAATAACAAGTAGTGTTTATGAATGATCAGGGCAGGAAAGACGACAACAAGCAAAGCAGCAGTAACATTTTAAGAGACTTTTAATTTCTGCAAATAATTCGAAGTACATATTTTAATACAATATTTAATACAACAAGCTATTCATAACATCTTGGAAAAATTATTGCTATATTGTTGGCATATCTTCAACTTATGAATTGAACTTAACAACTCATGGCATACAACCTTCTCCAGAATCTGACAGCTTTAAGGGTTAAACCAATTGCACCACGCATTAAAACTTTGAGCTAATTTGAAATTGTTTTAGTGCAAACGTAATAGTAGTCTCCTTAAACTGAGAGCATTATAAGGCTGCTGTACCAAATTTTTTTTTTTAAGTTCACTTTTGGTTACCACTCAATTGTTTTAAGTGCTGGGTTCTATTTTTTTAAAACTGTTCCTTGTGATTCAACATTGGAGTTTTGTTTTCTTTAAAAATTAGTGATTTATCTTGCAAAACAGGCAAAGATAACCATGTTTCCTTTTTCCTGCATTATAACTTCATAAAGTCTTTGAGTGAACTTGAAAGTGGCCTGCAGTCATTGTATGATCGTTCCTTGTGCTTTGGAACATCATGATCAGCATTAAAAGATTAACATTTCCATTTGATGCGCATTACGTTAACACAACGTGCCTTTAAACAATTCTAAATTTTCTGATCATCAAAATACCCTGAATGGGATGGATAGGATAGAGGTGGAGAGACTCTTCCTGCTCAGAAAGGATAATAGGACTAGGGGGCACAGCCTCAAGATAAAGGGGAGGCGGTTTAGAACGGAGTTGAGGAGGAACTTCTTCACTCAAAGGGTGGTGAATCTCTGGAATTCTCTGCCCGTTGAAGTGGTGGAGGCTACCTCGCTAAATATTTTTAAGACGCGGGTTGATGGGTTTTTGATAAGAAAGGGGATTAAGGGTTATGGGGAGAGGGCGGGAATGTGGAACTGAGCCACGACAGATCAGCCATGATCTTATTGAATGGCGGGGCAGGCTCAAAGGGCTAGATGGCCTACTCCTGCTCCTATTTCTTATGTTCTTATGTATTGATAACAACAGCAGGGTGCATAATAGGCAAAAAAGCCACCCAAAAGACATCTGAATTGAGGAGTGCAAGGCTGTGTCAACTGTGGTAAGTGTAGTGGATTCAATCAACATTACACTAAACTTCCCCAATGGCTCAGCAAGCGTATCCTGAGAGCAACACAACACAGCTCAGGGTTCCTATCTGCGATCCCTTCGGAGATGGGAATACAACAAATGCCTCAGCACCCCTAACTGAGGGGAGAGGAAAATAAGAGTTCCCAATTCTTTTTGGTTTCCAACTTCCCTTGCTACAAGTGCATCTCAATCTCAGCTGATGTCCTTCACAGCTGAATAATCTGCTGCCATTCACCAAGAATCACACAACAAAAATCATGTGAGTGAGCTACAGTCTTCAGAGCAACCAGCAACGGTTCTGCAGCAAGGAGGAAAAGCCTTCAGGATAGGAGATGAGAGAAAGCTGGCAAGAAGTTGGGGGTGGGGGTGGGGGGAGGAGAAACACAATGATGCAAATAGACCTAAAACACAAAACAAATCGTCCATTTCACAGACCCTTTATGAACACAATGATTCAAAACAATGTTATGTATATGATATTACAGAATTCCATTGCAATATATTCTTGAATAAAGAAACTGCAGGTGTCATAAGCACTTTACAAATTTATACATAAAGCACTGATTTATAGGGACAGCAACTTTGAAAAAACTTACCTGCTTTTCCTCTCAATCAGAATGGCCAAATAGGAAGCAGGCAAAGCAGCACCAAATCCTGCGGACCATATGTAGAATTTCCCCAGAAGTTTCCTACATTTGGTGAAAATCAAAACACAACATTTAAACCAGCTTTATCAGCAATGTTAGATAATCTACCTTGACTCATCTGCAATACCAACTAGCAGAATTGAATAAAAATGAAGGAGAACTACATATGCAAGCTCCTATGTCGCTGCAACTGGAAGTCCACCAAAAAACCTCTAGGGATTGGAATTCATTATTTCTTGCACTCCAACATGCCCTTAACGCTAAAGTAAAGTTTATTTATTAGTCACAAGTAGGTTTACATTCAAGTTGCAATGAAGTTACTGTGAAACTCCCCTAGTTGCCACACTCCAGCACCTGTTCGGATACACTGAGGTAGAATTTAGCATGGCCAATGCACCTAGTAAAAAGCCTGACAACACCAGGTACTTTTACTGTGTTTACCCCAGTCCAACGCCGGCATATCCACATCATGGCTACTATCGACAATGCACCTAACCAGCACATCTTTCAGACTGTCACAGGAAACCAGGGCACCCGGAAGAAACCCACACAGACACAGGGAGAATGTACAGACTCTGCACAGACAGTGACCCAGGCCGGGAATTGAATTTGGGTCCCTGATACTGTGAGGCAACAATGCTAACCACAGTCTCACCATGCCACCCCAATATGGCTCACTAAAATATACCAAAAACACACCATGTGCAACTTGATTGCAGATCCATTCATATAATTCCATGAGTGAGAAAGCATTGTTCATTAGAATTTTACAGCTACTCATACAAAACCACTATATTCCATATTCTGTTCTGCAATTAGCATCAAAATATGAAAAACCAAGGTGCAAAACAAACTATTCTTCCAAGTAATCCAGTTTTTTTTTAATTACTCACTTTTAATTGGCCTAAATACATTTCCTAATCTTATGAACACTTCTCAATTCTTGAGAATAGTCACTCATACTACAGTAATGGTTCCAAGGTAACTGGGAGTCTTTCTGCAACTCACTCAAAGGATCATTCTTCACTAACAAATCTGGGCGACTGTCATCGGCAGACTATATTACCATAAAGGCCTACTGGCCAGCCTGATTTCTACCTCCTGATATTCGCTATCAAGTTCAGAAATAAAAAATGACCGCAAGATACAAAAGTGCATCAAGCACTCATTGAGCTAACATATTGCGGCTTAAATCAGCACCTTTGGAGAGAGGAAAAGAGGGGGTCAGTGTGGAGAAAGACTATTAAAAAAAGTTTAATCTCCATGTTAGTTGAAGGCTCGTTTCATTTAAACGTATTCTTCGCAAGCTGCGTAACAGAACAACCACACCTCTCTAAGTAAACTGAACTTTGAAAAAGTCGGGCGTACGTTTTCGTTGACGATAACAATTGGAGGACATGTGCAGTTTAAAAAAAAGCAGAATGCATAATGGTAACTTGGTATTCCTTCAAGACCAGAGATCAAATTGTGGTGCTTTCCCCAAAGTCAATTAGAGACCATTACTCAGCTACGTTTTAAGATCAATTAGATGTCAGAATATATTTGCTTTAAGAAGCATAACACAAACTTTCACGTGTCACAAATAAACACAAATTTTATTACAGAAAAATGCAACTTGCAATGTAGACAGGACCTGTATGCCCCTGCACTTCACTGATGACTGCAGCCCTAACTTTAGCAACCACATCACAATAAAGGAGGCATGACCAAAAACATTTTATTTACCAATGGCAACTGAGTCAATGGCACCCCAGTGGAAGCATTGCTACAGAAGAGAAAAATGAAAAAATATTTTTATGAATAGATTACCTATGTTATCAATCATGAGAGACAGCGTGCATTGTGAGTGAGCGAGAGACAGAGAGAATGCATACAGGGCAGAGACAAAGAGTGCACACAAGAGCAAGAGAAGGGAAAGAAGGCAAAGAAAGCATACACATGTTGTGGGCAGGGGTGGAGAAGGGAGAGCATGTGCCACTGGGATTGGGGCAGGGCACGTGTGGGTCACGCTTCAAAGGTCAGGGCAAGACTGGTGCAGTCCAGAAGAGGGAATGGCACAGGGTGGGTGCAGGCCTCAAGAGGGGCTGGAGTGGTGAAGACAAGAGGGGAGGGCAGGGGAGCAAGACAGAACCACTAGGGCAGAAGGGTACTCATGTAATGGTAATGTCATGTACTCATGACATTACTGTTACTAGAGAGGCGGTGCTTGACAGACTGGAGGGGCTGATTGTGGACAAGTCTCCAGGACCGGATGGAATGCATCCGAGGGATCTGAAAGAAATGGCGGAGGTGATAGTGGATGCCTTGGTGGTTATTTTCCAGACGTCGCTGGATTCCGGGGAAGTGCCGGATGATTGGAAAGCAGCTAATGTTACGCCGTTGTTTAAAAAGGGTGCCAGGCAAAAGGCGGGGAATTATAGGCCGGTCAGTTTAACGTTTGTGGTAGGTAAAATGTTAGAATCTGTCATTAAAGAGGAAATTGCGAGGCATCTTGAAGGGAATTGCTTGATAGAGCAGATGCAGCACGGTTTCATTAAAGGGAAGTCGTGTCTGACAAATTTACTGGAGTTCTATGAGGATGTGTCTAGGGCAGTGGATAGAGGAGAACCGGTGGATGTGGTCTTTCTAGATTTTCAGAAGGCGTTTGACAAAGTACCTCACAAGAGGTTATTGCAGAAGGTCGAGGGACATGGAGTTGGGGGTAGGGTGTTAGCGTGGATAGAGGATTGGTTGTCAAATAGGAGGCAGAGAGTGGGGGTCAATGGGTGCTATTCGGATTGGCGGATGGTGACTAGTGGAGTGCCCCAGGGGTCGGTGCTGGGGCCTCAGCTTTTTACCATTTATACAGATGATCTGGAGGAGGGAACCGAGTGTAGGGTGTCGAAATTTGCTGATGACACCAAGATTGGGGGAACGGCAAATTGTGCAGAGGGTGTGGAGAGTCTGCAGAAGGATCTAGATAGGCTGGGCGAATGGGCCAGGAAATGGCAAATGGAATTTAATGTTGGCAAGTGTGAGGTGGTCCACTTTGGTAGGAAGAATGGTAGGAAGGACTATTACTTACGGGGCGAAAAACTGCAGCAGGCGACGGTGCAGAGGGACCTCGGGGTCCTTGTGCATGAGTCGCAAAAACCCAGCCTGCAGGTGCAGCAGGTGGTCAGGAAGGCGAATGGGATGCTGGCCTTCATAGCGAGGGGGATTGAATATAAAAGTAGGGAGGTCTTGCTGCAGCTGTATAGGGCATTGGTGAGGCCGCAGCTGGAGTACTGTGTGCAGTTTTGGGCGCCACACCTACGCAAAGATATTTTGGCCTTGGAGGGAGTGCAGAGGAGGTTTACTAGGCTGATACCGGAGTTGAGTGGGTTGAGTTATGAGGAGAGGCTGAATAAACTGGGCTTGTACTCGTTAGAGTTTAGAAGAATGAGGGGAGATCTCATTGAGACGTATAAGATGATGAATGGGATGGATAGGATAGAGGTGGAGAGACTCTTCCCGCTCAAAAAAGACAGTAGGACTAGGGGGCACAGCCTCAAGATAAAAGGGGGGCGGTTTAGAACGGAGTTGAGGAGGAACTTCTTCACTCAAAGGGTGGTGAATCTCTGGAATTCTCTGCCCGTTGAAGTGGTGGAGGCTGCCTCGCTAAATATTTTTAAGACGCGGGTTGATGGGTTTTTGGTAAGAGAGGGGATTAAGGGTTATGGGGAGAGGGCGGGAAAGTGGAACTGAGCAGCAACAGATCAGCCATGATCTTATTGAATGGCGGGGCAGGCTCGAAGGGCTAGATGGCCTACTCCTGCTCCTATTTCTTATGTTCTTATGTAGGCACACCATGCATCAGGGGGTGGAGTAGGTGGGAGACAGGGTTTTATTGCATCAACATTGATATTTGAGCCAGTGATTTTTATTTCTCCTCTATCTCATTTTTCTTTCTAAAATCAGACTTACTATAAATGGTTAAATTTCAACTAAATGACCAACACATAATCAAGACGTCGCATTTGTAAGCAGTGTGATATTTGGTACCTTTTCTTACAATCAGAACATTGGGGAACAACTGAGAATATCTAAGTACTGGTAATATCTAAATATCAGTCACCCTCCTTGTATTTTTACACTCGAGTAAGCCAATACCAACAAGCACAGCCACTGAAATCAAAATTAACTTCACATGTTTAGTTTGAACGGTATTGTTTCTCATTTCAAAGGTGGCAGAGAATGTAGGTCATGAAAGTTAAATAGCAATCAGCCTAGTGAAATGTTCACACAAAACAGTCCATTTATCAAATTTCCGACAAGTTTGAGAGGCGCTATTTGTCGCCTATTGTCAAATTATAGCTTTAAATGCTGCAATTCCCTATAATTGATTGAACATTTGAAGGTATAGTCAAGCACCTGAATAAAGCTTGTGACCATTTCAATACAGATCTAAGAAAAATCAATGCCACCTGTAAGTTAGTAAATCCCTCACCTGAGGACACAGAAAAACATAATATAGAAGCCACCATTTGCAGTAAGGAATGATGTCGACTGGAGAATCTCTGGAAGCAGTTTGTGAATGTAGTAGTCTAACTTCCGCCGTCGAAGAATGGCTGCAATCTAAAACAAACATAGTATGATTTCTATTTTAAAAGTTGAGAATAAGGTGCATCCAATATTGCTACATCCAATTGCTTTATTGATACATTGTTTAGCCTGCACAGTTACACATCTTCCTGATTTGCAAAGTTTTATCCCTATCTGTAACAAAGATGTTTATAAAAACATGTCAAAAACAAATGAAAAATACTTCAGTCTAAAAATATAACTGGTGCCTTGCTGTTAATCGCCCAAAGAGTCTGTGTTGTAGTTTGTGAACAAAATATTAAAGCCAGCAGTATGCTTCAGCAATCAGCATTGACTGACTTGTTACAGCAATTCAACCAGCCAAAAAACCCAAATCCAAGTTAGTCCTTGGCAAGTTCAGAAGAAATGTTTTGTAAATTAATTAATTCTTAAAATAACTATTTTTAGTAAACTACACAAGAATGGACAAGCAATAGCCCATCTACTTCAACACACGATTGCACTTTAGCCATGTAGAAGGACAAGGGCAGCAGATACATGGGAACACCACCACCTGCAAGTTCTCCTACAAGTCACACACCATCCTGACTCTGAACTTGAATCACTTTTGCTTCACTGCCCCGGGTCAAAATACAGGATTGCCCTTCCTAACAACATTGTGGGTATACCTACATATGCACTGCAGCAGTGGTTAACACTGCTGCCTCACAGCGCCAGGGACCCAGGTTTGATTCCTGCCTTCAGTCACTGTCTCTATGGTGTTTGCACATTCTCCCCATGTCTGCGTGGGTTTCCTCCGAGTGCTCT
Source organism: Carcharhinus amblyrhynchos (assembly GCF_965287045.1). NCBI lineage: Eukaryota > Metazoa > Chordata > Chondrichthyes > Carcharhiniformes > Carcharhinidae > Carcharhinus > Carcharhinus amblyrhynchos. Next base: position 52,001,659 of record NC_137333.1, read on the forward strand.
GGTGTCCTCCCACCCTCCAAAGGTGTGCAGATTAGGTGCATCAGACATGCTAAATTGCTCCTTAGTATCAGGGGGATTAGTAGGTTAAATATGTGGGGTTACAGGGATAGACCCTGGATTGGATTGTTGTTGGCACAGGCTCGATGGACCAAATGGCCTCCTTTTGCACTGTAGGGATTCTACAGAAAGGTAGCTTTCTAAAAAGAGCTCACCACCACATTCTCAAAGGCAGTTAGGGTTGGACAACATATGCTGGCCTAGCCAACAAAGTCCACATCCTGTAAAAGAAGAAAATGGAAAAAAGAACCATTCAATACAGGAGAGTTAAACAAAATGAATTACCCGGCAGTACTCATATATAAACCCAAATGTCTGGTTGCAAATGTCACAAAGGGATTTGAGCTATTAAAAATATTTTTTACTGCAAGAATACTAGTGCCTCATTTGACTGAGTTTTTATCTGCTCATCTACTATAATAGAAAACTATCAACATTAAAGGATTCATTTGATTATACATATTAGGCAGGTTTCTCCAATGACATCTAAGGCCACCCCCACTGTGAATGGAGAATCTGGTACTCAGCCAAAACTCCATTCACTGCAGTGCCACCAGAGAACAAATTCTAGTCACAGACGAGGTCTGAGGTTTTCAACAATAGAATCTTTTCCATAACATAATTCTGTTCTAGCTCTGCTGAGGTTAGGACACTGCAAGTTACACAGTTTTCATCCTCCCATTAGAACCAGAAGCTAAAGGTTAGGAAAAAATGAAGGAAGAAAGACAACCTAAAGAGACTGCTCATTTAAAAATACTATCACTTTATTAACGATTCTTTGTTTCATTATGTTATCCTAATGTTTTAATATACAATATATGCCGTGATATAATGTCATAGTCAGAACAGGACAAATTGGCCTATCAAATCCATACCAATTCTCCATAACTAACCAGTCAGTCCCATTCCCCTTGCTTTCTCCACGTAGCAAAGTTGATTTCCCTGAAGTGTCTATTCAGTTTACTTCTGAATCAATTGGTTGTCTACCACCCTGGCAACCACCCTCATAGGTGAGTTCAAGATTATTTCCGCTCTGTATAAAAGATCTTCCTCTCATCGATAATATGTAATTGTATTTCCAAAAGGCACCATTGTTGTTTGTGAGACCTTGTGTGCAGACTGACTGCTCATTTGCCTACAAAACAACAGTGAGTACATATCATAAATAGCTCATTGGCTGCAAAATGCTTTTGGTGATCTTAAGGATATGAAAGATGCTATTTAAACAATTCTTTCAAGAATTTGAAAAAAATGTCAAAGGATATAGGAAAAGGGTTGGTATTTGGGACTAATTTGATGGCTGTTCAGAATGAAACACAGAAATGAGTAATAATGGGGTAGTCCTTAGTTTAGGGATGTCCATGTTATGTTTCCTTCCATGCGCCACTGACAAATATTTAATAGTGCGAACACAAATGATTTTGAATGTGGAATGGGAGAAGTCAATTGTGGTTTATAATGAAAGTCATGACATAGGAAAGATTAGAATGAGTATTTGACATAGCTCAAATGGATCAAATCGCCACCTCCTGTGCTGTGCTAGGAGTAATGAACAGGAGTTCTACAAAGCAGAGTTTCTCCCATCCTCATATCCAACTTTCCTCCAGGTACTCAGGTTTCCTCCCACAGTCTGAAACACTGTGGTTAGATGAATTGGCCACGCTAAATTCTCCTTCACTGTACCTGAACAGATGCCGGAGAGTGGAGACTGGGGAATTTTCATGGTAACTTCACTGCAGCATTAAAGTAAGTCTTGTGAAGCTAATAAACAAGCTTTAACTCAATTGTAGTTTGTGCACTGCCTCAGCTGAAGGGAGCTAACTGTGTACAGAATGAGGATGAAATGTGGTATTTTTCTAATCTGAATGGCATAATAATTCATTGCCGGAGAAGTTCAGAACAATTTGGCAATGTATTTTGCTGTCCATGTGATTCTCCTCATGAGACTCCGATGACATTGGAATTTTGAGTCATACAGGGCATTTTTCCTGTAACAGAACAGCAAAATATTTACTAACAAAATGACTGAGATATTGGCTTTCCCTCCAATCGTCAATGAAATTTTTAATTATATTACATTTTATTATTGACTATATACTGCACTGACCAGGCAGACTATTAACAGAGGCACTTGATATTAAAACAGAATTTTTTAAGCATAATTATTCAAATTTACTTTTCAGGATATATAAGCACATCAGAATACAAGCAGGAATCAGCTATTCAGCCTCTTTAGCCTATAACATTCAATTTGACCCACATTTTTAAATTCTTCTTTGACCGTGGGGTAGTTGCCAGAGGACTGGAGAGCAATTAACATAAGGACTAGAAACAGGTGTAGGCCATCTGGCCCCTCGAGCCTGCTCCGCCATTCAATAAGATCATGGCTGATCTTTGCGTAGACTCAGCTCCACTTACCCAACTGCTCACCATTACCTTTAATTCCTTTACTGTTCAAAAATTTATCTATCTTTGCCTTAAAAATATTCAATGAGATAGCCTCATCTGCTTCACTGGACAGGGAATTCCACAGATTCACAATCCTTTGTGTGAAGAAGTTCTACCTCAACTCAGTCCTAAATCTGCTCCCCCTTATTTTGAAGCTATGCCCTCTAGTTCTAGTTTCATCTGCCAGTGGAAACAACCTCCCTGCTCCTATCTTATCTATTCCTTTCATAACCTTATGTTTCTATAAGATATCTCCTTATTCTTCTGAATTCCAATGAGTATAGCCCCAATCTACTCAATCTCTCCTCATAAGTCAACTCTCTCAATTTCAGAATCAACCTAGTGAATCTCTTCTGCATCCGCTCCAGTGTCAGTATATCCTTTCTCAAGGAGACCAAAACTGTACACAGTACTCCCAGTGTGGCCTCACCAGCACCTTATACAGCTGCAATGTAATCTCCCTGTTTTTAAACTCCATCCCTCTAGCAATAAAGGACAAAATTCCATTGTCTTCTTAATTACCTGCTGCACCTGCATACCAACGTTTTGAGATTCACGCACAAGGACACCCAGGTTTCTTTGCACAGCAGCATGCTGCAATGTTTTACCACAGAAGCAGAAAGGGTCAAAAGCTTCAAGTTTTAGGTATCAGATGACCAACAACCTGTCATGGTCCCCCCATGCCAACACTATAGTTAAGAAAGCCCACCAACACCTCTACTTTCTCAGAAGACTAAGGAAATTTAGCATGTCAGCTGCGACTCACCAACTTTTACAGATATACCAGAGAAAGCATTCTAACTGGTTGCATCACAGCTTAATAGGGCTCCTGCTCTGCCCAATAGCACAAGGAACCACAAAAGATTGTGAATGTAGCTCAATCCATCATGCCAACAAGCCTTCCATCCACTGACTCCGTCTACACTTCCCGGTGCCTCGGCAAATCACCCAGCATAATTAAAGACCCCCATGCACCCCGGACATTGTCTCTTCCGCCTTCTTCCATCAGGAAAAAGATACAAAAGTCTGAGATCACATACCAACCGACTTAAGAACAGCTTCTTCTCTGCTGCTGTCAGACTTTTGAATGGGCTTATCTTGCATTAAACTGATCATTTTCTACACCATAGTTATCACTGTAACACTATATTCTGCACTGTTTCCTTCTCTACGAACAGTATGCTTTGTCTGTATAGCGTGCAAGAAACAATACTTTTCACTGCATGTTAATGAGTGACCATAATGAATCAAATCAAATTTAATTAATAGTCCATTTTGTTCTTACTCCTACCAAAATGGATGACCTCACATTTACCAACATTGTAGTCCATCTGCCAGACCTTTGCCCACTCACTTAGACAATCTATATCCCTTTACAGAATTTCAGCATCCTCTGCACACTTCGCTCTGCCATTCATCTTAGTAAGAAGTCTCACCACACCAGGTTAAACTCCAACAGGTTTATTTGGTAGCAAAAACCACTAGCTTTTGGAGCTGCTCCGAAAGCTTTTGCTACCAAATAAATCTGTTGGACTTTAACCTGGTGTTGTGAGACTTCTTAATGCATTAGTGACTGGAAGCCAGTGTTCAATGGCAGACTACAGGGATCAATGCTACGTCCCTTATTATTCGTCATTTAGATAAATGGCATAGATGACTCTGTGTGTGTGTGTGTGTGTGTGTGTGTGTGTGTGTTGGGTGGGGGGGGGGTGCGTGTGGAAGAGAGGGAGCTGGTAAGATTAGCTAGTTTGTGGATATCACAAAGATTGGCCAGGTGGTTAACAGTGAGGTTGGGTGCCTTGGGCCATAGGAAGATACAGACAGGATGGTGAAATGGGCAGGTAAGTGGCAGATGGAATTTAACCCTGAAATGTGTGAGGTGATACACTTTGGAAGGAGTAATTCGACAAGGAAGTATTCAATGAATGGCATGATACTACAAAGCTGGGAGGGAAAAGGGACCTTGTATGTTTGTCCATAAACCTCTAAAGGCAACATGTTTGTGGGGTGGAGAAAATGGTATATGGGACGTTTGCCTTTATCAATCGAAGCATAAATTACAACAACAGGGAGGTCATGTTGGAGTTGTATAGAACTTTGATGAGGCCACAGCTGGAGTACTGTGCGCAGTCTAGTCGCCACATTATAGGAAGAATGTGATTGCACTAGATGGGGTACAGAGTAGATTCACCAGGATGTTGCCTAGGATGGAACATTTAAGTTATGAAGAGAGTTTGGATAGATTTGGGTTGTTTTTGATTGAGCGGAGGAGTCTGAGGGGCGATCTAATTGAGCTGTACAAAACTGAGGGGTATGGATAGGGTGAATTGGAAGCCACTGTTCCTCTCTCCCACTAAGCAACAGTCCTTTTACCAGACTCCAGGCACTTATACTGGAGAAAACTCTCATGTCATGGACAATATTTATTCTTCAATCAAAATCAAGAAAAATACAGGTTTTCTGATAATGCCCCTCATTTTTGTTCCTGGGATCTTTGTGATGGTGTTTTCCTTCTCTGTAGGGTTGACTAAGGCCCTTTGCGACACTTGAGATTGTCAAGGGCACTATATAAATGGAAGTTATTTCTTTTACTTCAGGAATTGAATAAACTATAACTGTAAACTTTACCAACACAATACATTCCTTGTTCTCAGTCTAATTAGGATACTCCAACCATTTTGATTATCAGATAGGTTGAGTCCTATCTCCATGGTAGATTTCTCATGACTTCTTCGACTTGGCAAGATGGCAAAGTGGTAATGAACCTACCAAGCACAGGAACTGTCAACAGTTCTAATTTATATTGCCAATTTGACTCCATTGTGTTTTCCCCTCTCCCATCTATAGTCCTAAAATCATTACTTACTGAAAGTGCAGTAGTCTCAGCTACACAGAACTCTTCCAAAACACAACTAACTGAAATGACAATTTTTGTAAGTGCATTGTCAGTACGCATCTTTCTACAGTATGAACTGAATGGCAATTCTACAGTAGGAGTAATAAAACTTCTGCAGCAACTGCTTGCCTCTCACTACACCCCAAACAAGAAAGGTACAAAGCCCTGGATATATGGGCATATGTTCAGATACCTGGTCTACAGGTAATGTTTTCCAGCCACTGTTGTTTGAATTCTCACATTAGCTGTCTGACTAATCACTATCATCTGCAATGGTCAAGGAATCAGTGGAATGAGATAACAATACTCTGGTAAATATCACTTCCTGACTTCCCAAAGCCTTTCCATATCCTACAAGGCACAAATCATGAATACAGTGTAATTACTGTCAACCTGCCTGAATGGATGCAGCTGCATCTTGACACCATCCAGTCCACCTGATCAGAATGTCATCCATTATCCTAAGCATCCACTCCTTCCAATATTTGTTTCGTTGCAGACTTCTATGGTATATCCTGCACAAAGACTTTATTGGCTGCATCTCCCCAAACCCTGGAAGGTCAATTGCAGCAGATATATGGGTATATCAGCACCTATAAATTCCCCTGAAAGAGACACACCAACCTGCTGTGAAAATAAATTGCTTTTTTTTTAATCATCACTGGTTCAAAATCTTGGAAATCTCTACCTAACAGATCGCACCTTGACTGCACAGGCTGCAGTAGTTCGAAAAGGGAAAAGGCATAAGTAACATGCCCATACACTGCAAAGGTGCTTACATTATTAGGAATAAGCAAAGATGTGATTGTTTTGCTATTAACTGCCAAAACAAAACAGCCAACAAATAAACAACCACTACACAACAGTGCGATCCCCAGTGTCCACGACCCTTACATATTTACAGTTCGCGTTACTTTCACTTAAAACACAATATTACAGAAAACAGTACACATCCGGTTACATATCCTCTTTCCACCTGCTAACGCCAGCTTTGGATTAATACTTAAGAAGCAATGAACAGCTTCACAAAACAAGAAGAGTATTACACACAGGAACAAGATTATATTGGCTAATCTTCAATGAACAGGTTGTACAGCACTAGTAAAAGGTCATCACTCCTACGACAATGTTATTGCTACCAGCTATTTACGCAATACATTGCCCTGAACCAAGTATGAAATGTTTGTCGCGGTTTAATATTTCGAACTCGGCGCTTTCATTTTTTTCAACCGGCAGGCAAATTTGCTGTAGGATCAATGGAGAGCTGGGAGAGTTTATTAAAATGTACAAGTGGGCCGGGTATTATTTTAATATAAAATAAGCTTCCCAGTCCTTTCCCACCACCTCCGGGATGTGTTTCCTTTTACAGCGACCAGGCCTCCCCCGCCACCTTCCGCCCGCTTCCTCACACAGTGCAGCCGTACTCACGATGTATAGGGGCGCATAGATTTTCAGCGACTCTTGGAAAGCTCCGACAGTGACTTGGAAGGCGGACATGGTGCAGGAAGTGCTCCATGTGTGCCCGATCTCATAGCAGCCGTGAGGAATACTCTTACTGAAGGCAGCCATAGTGATGACGGGACCGCCAACGCTACGGCGAGCAGGGCAAAGGTCAGCTCGGCTGGTAGGGGTTACTCCCGGTCAGAAGAGAGAGAGCGAGCTGAGGCTGGAAAAATTGAACTGCCTGGAGGTGGATAGTGACACCATGAAAATCAAGTTCGCTGAGTGACAGGAAACAGTAGTGGCGAAATGTTTTTTCCCAGACTAATGAAGATATACTGGGAATCCCCAGGAATTCCCTCTTTCAATTTAACCAAGAGCCCTCGATTTCCTCTCTTTCCATTTGCCTTCTTCTTCCCACTGTTACCTTTTCTGTTTGAAGGTTGTTTCTCTCTAATTTAATTGGGTTTCTTTAATTATTCTGTATGTTCTCACATCCATGCATTTATCTAAAATCCCTGTGCCTTTATCCTTCATTTATATAACTTCTACATTTCCTTCTATCAAATCTCTGTAGTTTCCTTATTTCTCATTTCCTCTATTCTATTGTATATTTCCCTCTATAATCTCCCTCCCCCGTATTTCTTGATATAATTGTTCTGTACTTGTATAACATAATGTAGAGATGCCAGTGTTGGAGTGGGATAAACAGAAGGATCTAGATAGGCTGGGCGAATGGGCCAGGAACTGGCAAATGGAATTTAATGTTGGCAAGTGCGAGGTCGTCCACTTTGGTAGGAAGAATGGTAGGAAGGACTATTACTTACGTGGCGAAAAACTGCAGCAGGCGACGGTGCAGAGGGACCTCGGGGTCCTTGTGCATGAGTCGCAAAAACCCAGCCTGCAGGTGCAGCAGGTGGTCAGGAAGGCTAATGGGATGCTGGCCTTCATAGCGAGGGGGATTGAATATAAAAGTAGGGAGGTCTTGCTGCGGCTGTATAGGGCATTGGTGAGGCCACAGCTGGAGTACTGTGTGCAGTTTTGGTCGCCGTACTTACGCAAGGATATTTTGGCCTTGGAGGGAGTGCAGAGGAGGTTTACTAGGCTGATACCGGAGTTGAGGGGGTTGAGCTATGAGAAGAGGCTGGATAAACTGGGCTTGTACTCGTTAGAGTTTAGAAGAATGAGGGGAGATCTCATTGAGACGTATAAGATGATGAATGGGATGGATAGGATAGAGGTGGAGAGACTCTTCCCGCTCAGAAAGGACAGTAGGACTAGGGGGCACAGCCTCAAGATAAAGGGGGGGCGGTTTAGAACAGAGTTGAAGAGGAACTTCTTCACTCAAAGGGTGGTGAATCTCTGGAATTCTCTGCCCGTTGAAGTGGTGGAGGCTGCCTCGCTAAATATTTTTAAGACACGGTTTGATGGGTTTTTGATAAGCAAGGGGATTAAGGGTTATGGGGAGAGGGCGGGAATGTGGAACTGAGCCACAACAGATCAGCCATGATCTTATTGAATGGCGGGGCAGGCTCGAAGGGCTAGATGGCCTACTCCTGCTCCTATTTCTTATGTTCTTAAACACCGTAAGAAGTCTCGCAACTCCAGGTTAGAGTCCAACCAGTTTATTTGTCAGGGACAATTTTGTCACCTGACAAAGGGACACCGTTTCCGAAAGCTTGTGGGATTACTATCAAATAAACTGGTTGGACTCTAACCTGGTGTTGTGAGACTTCTTACCTTGTCTAACATGCCCAGTTTTTGCTGGAGCTGAGTCAGAAATTCATGGAGTCATATTTTACTAATGGGAATGTGGTTTGTGCTGACAAAGCCACATTTATTGCACATAAGGCAACATTGCCCTAAGGCAATGTTGAACTTTAGTTACATGAATAGGCTGGAGACACTGCTCGTTCTCCTTGGAGTAAAGGAGAAAGGAGGTAGGATAGAGGTATTCAAAATCACAAGAGGTCTGGATGGAGTAGATAAGGAGAAACAGTTCCCATTGGTGGGAAGATAGAGGATTGGCAAAGGAAGCAATGACAACATAAAGAAAAACATTTTAAACAGCAAATGACTAGGGTCTGGAATGCAGTGCCTGTGAGTATTGTAGTGGCAAATTCAATTGAGGCCTTCAAAAGCAAATTAAATAATTGTCTGTAAATAAAAGAATTGTAGGGCTACATGATATGACAGTTGCAGGACTAGCTGATTTGCTCTTACAGAGAGCTAGAATCAGCACAGTGGGCCAGATAGACTCCTTCCATGCTGTAAACACTCTATGGTATGGAGATGCTGGTGTAGGACTGGGGTAAACACAATAAGAAGTCTTATAACACCAGGTTAAAGTCCAACAGGTTTATTTGGTAGCACAAGCTACTAGCTTTCTGAGAAGGAGCAGTGGTCTGAAAGCTAGTGGATTGTGCTACCAAATAAACCTGTTGGACTTTAACCTGGTGTTGTGAGAGTTCTTACTAAGCACTCTAAGCCAGATATCTCCATAGATGACAACAGAAAGGTAAAGAAAAGAACAACAAGACAAATATAGTTTAACAAATGCTTAGGATAGAAGCAATAGCTGAAATAATCATTTTTAAAATTCTATATTCATTGATCCAGGCACACTATTAAACTTGTCTGATTTTTCGGGCATGAAAATATTTTCAAGCCTGCAGAGAATTCAGCCTCAGTTATGACGGAGATAAGTAACTGAAAATGTTATGATCTCACCTGAAAGATGATATCAGTTTTCCTTTCAATAAATATACTTTATTCTTAACATTTAAAAAAGCTCATTACACAAGAGTTCAGATTTGACATTACAAAGTGTTGTACAGTTTGCTTTTGCTCAGTACAGTACATGGTATTTCTGAGATGCCTCCCTATACTTACAATTACATGCCATATTTACAGTATACATTTCATGTCAAACATTCTCTGGTGCATACAGCCTGAGGGATTTTACATGGATTCCATCCCTTTAGTGTACTATGTCATGTCTTACAATCTATTAGAGTTTTTTGAGGAGGTAACAAGGAAGTTAGATAAAGGAGAACCAGTGGACATGATTTATTTAGATTTCCAGATCTTTGACAAGGTGCGTATAGGAGACTGTTAAATAAGTTAAGTGCCCATGGTGTTAAGGGTAAGATCCGAGCATGGATAGAGGATTGGCTGACTGGCAGAAGGCAGAGAGTGGAGTAAAGGGGTCTTTTTCAGAATAGCAGATGCTGACTAGTGGTGTGCCTCAGGGGTCAGTGCTGGGACCACACTTTTCACAATATAGATTAACGATTTGGAGGAAGGAACTGAAGGTACTGTTGCTAAGTTTGCAGATTATACAAAGATATGTGGAGGGACAGTTAGTATTGAGGAAGCGGGGGTCTGCAGAAGGACTTGGACAGGTTAGGAGAGTGGGCAAAGAAGTGGCAGGTGGAATACAATGTGGAAAAGTGTGAGGTTATGCACTTGGGAAGGAGGAATGGAGGCATAGACTATTTTCTAAATAGGAAGATGCTTAGGAAATCAGAAACACAAGAGAGTCCTTGTTCAAGATTCTCTTAAGGTTAATGTGCAGGTTCAGTCACAGTTAGAAAGGCAAAGGCAATGTTAGCATTCATGTCAAGAGGGCCAGAATATAAGAGCAGGGGTGTACTTCTGAGGCTGTATAAGGCTCTGGTGAGATCCCATTTCGAGTATTGTGAGCAGCTTTGGGCCCCATATCTAAGGAAGGATGTGGTGGCTTTGGAAAGGGTCCTGTGGAGGTTCACAAGAATGATCCCTGGAATGAAGAGCTTGTCATACGAGAAACAATTGAGAAATCTGGATCTGTACTCATTGGAGGTTAGAAGGATGAGAAGGAATCTTATTGAAATTTACAGCATACTACAAGGCCTGGACAGAGTGGACATGGAGAGGACGTTTCCATTCGTAGGAAAACTAGAACCAGAGGACACAACCTCAGGCAAAAGGGATGATCCTTTAAAACAGAGATGAGGAGGAATTTCTTCAGCCAAAAAGTGGTGAATCTGTGGAACTCTTTGCCATAGAAGACTGTGAAGGCCAGGTCATTGAGTGTTTTTAGGACAGAGATAGATAGGTTCTTGATTAATAAGGGGCTCAGGGATTATGGGGAAAAGGTAGGAGAACGGTCATGAGAAAAATATCAGCCATGATTGAATGGCAGAGCAGACTCAAATGGGCCAAGTGGCCTAATTCTGCTCCTGTGTCTTATGGTCTATGGCAGAAGCCCCTTACACTGTGGCCTTTTTCAATTGAGCCTTTGCAGCAGCTTCCCCCAGGCATTCTTCAGTATGAGCTTATAGTCCTGGACCTGAGAATTTGCCAGCCCACAACACTCAATCATGGACAACTCAATGCATTGGAAGACCAACAAGTTTTGGGCAGACCTAAGAGTGTCTTACACTAAGTTGATAGCCCTCCAGCAGCAACTGATATTTGCCGCAATGTATGTCCCTGTGAAAAGCTGGTAGAGCTGAGTCCTGCAGGATGAAGCTGCTTGAGTTGGACCTTGACAAAAACTGCTGCATTTCTTTCCAGGCTTTAATAGCAAAGGTGCATTCCAGTAGAAGGTGGACATTGGCTGTACTCCACCACAGTATCTCAAAGATAACATAAGGTAAAGCTGACTCTCTTGATCTGCATGAAGAATCTCACAGGGAGAGCCTTTCTCACCATTAATCAAGCTGATATCTTGGCATTTGTTTGAAAGTTGTGATTAATGAGGCATACTGCCAAATGATTTTGACACTTTGTTCAATGAACCATCCAACAAAGTTTATCATCCGCATGGCCTTTATAATGATGTGGCAGACTGTTGTCTGATGGAGTTGTGGTCAACACATTTTTCTGCACAAGCTTCTAATAACTCACTTCTGTGTAGGTGTCAAGATTAGAATATATATGGTCCTAATAGATTCATATCCCTGCCAGTTGACTCAATATTTATCCCCACCTGTGGCAACAGGGGAGATGCAGACATAATGGTATTGTTACTGTCACTATTAATCCAGAGACCAATGGTAATGTTTTGGAATTAAAAGTCTAATGTTGCCTATGAAACAATTGTCATAAAAACCCATCTGGTTCACTAATGCCCTTAAGAGTGCACTCATTATACTCACATCCCACAAATGAGTTAAAAAAAAACAGAATGTGCTTTCCAGAAAATGCATTGTAGTTTTTCGCCAAGCTTACTTTGGCAGCATTAGTTTCATGATCTTTCATGGTCTCTACCACCAGAAAGTTGAACACAATATCAATACCAACACCAAATTGCTCATCCAAATCATACCCTGTAACATTCAAGAGCAAAATTCTGCAGGTATTGGAAATTTGAAATAATGCTGGAAATAGTCAGCAGGTAATTCAATTGAACACTAGATAAAGGAAAATGCAAAGTGAAATATGGAGAAATGAGGGGTGAGAACTCTTAACATTTAAAAAGGGAAGCGCCGATAAATGAAATAATGGAAATACAAGTAGAAAGTGATACCAATATTGAGAACTTGAAAATGGGCCAGATGAAATACAAGTTACGAAACTGGAGACTGATGAAATACAGAGGAATGAAAACACAAAAAGCAAAGAAATGCAGAGAAATGTGCAAGGACGTGTGGAGAAACCATGGATGTTTTGAAAAATAAACATTGAGAAAAATAAGCATTGGAAAATCTCTCTTACTGAGAAAGAGAATGTGCATCTTCGCATATTACAAATAAATTATTTTTTGCATCAAAAATGAATACGATGTTTATGATGAGAGCAATAACTATCCATATGTTTTTTAAGTTTTATACATGCAACAGATGCTTCCTCTCTACAGTACTCGATTCCCTATCGTCACATTTCCTGTGTTTAATTTTTGGCTTTATAGATTCTTATGTCTAAACTAATATTGAACGTTATGTAAATTTCTCATGTGACCCCACCCAATAATTGAGGTGGTGTAATGCAAGGTAGCCATGATCATAGTCACCATGACCATAACCACGATCATCATCATGATCATGATCATCATAATCATACTCATGGAAATCATGAAAACTATGAAGATCTCCTTACAGCATATAATGGATTGTGGAAAGGACTTACAGCTCTTGGTGGTATCTACCTTCTTTTCATCATTGAACACTGCATTGGCATATTCCGAGATCGCAGAGCCAGAATGGTAAGCTAAAAATATTTACATTGTTACCGATGTTAGGGGCCAGATTAGAAATCCCAAAGCATATTATGATTATAGACTTGACCCTAACATTTTTTTTTAAATTTTGGCGTTGTGTGAGGATAAGGTGTTTCAGTCCAGTTCACACAAAAAACTTTTATCAAAACAAATATTTAACAATATAGTTTGACTACAACAAAATCAATTAGCTTAAATTTTTCAGTTAAAATGCTTAAACATGACAAGATACAATCTGTTAGTTCCAGTTTAAGCAATATTCCTCTTATAGACTTAAACTGTTTTTCAAAATCAGTTAGCAAACAACACAGGCTTACATGTTGGTATGTGGGCTGCCTGTCCTCAAGCTTTTGAACACTTCTGGAAGTGGAGAGATGAGAGAAATCTGTCTTCTGACACTCAGACAGCATCCTCCAGAAAGAGAGAGAGAGTCACTTCTGGCTTTTTCCAGGAGTCAGGCAGAAACTAAAACTGTTTTTCCCTATAAGCTTAGCTCTGTCCATTCACACAACTTCTGTCTCTTGCCAACCTAATTAAGTTCTGCTCTGAAACTCCAGGGGGAAAACAGAAAATTCTTGCTAGAATTCATTCTTTGCCTTTAGGGACATGGAGTTGGGGGTAGGGTGTTAGCGTGGATAGAGGATTGGTTGTCAAATAGGAGGCAGAGAGTGGGGGTCAACGGGTGCTACTCGGATTGGCGGATGGTGACTAGTGGAGTGCCCCAGGGGTCGGTGCTGGGGCCTCAGCTTTTTACCATTTATATAGATGATCTGGAGGAGGGAACCGAGTGTAGGGTGTCGAAATTTGCTGATGACACCAAGATTGGGGGAAAGGCAAATTGTGCGGAGGGTGTGGAGAGTCTGCAGAAGGATCTAGATAGGCTGGGCGAATGGGCCAGGAAATGGCAAATGGAATTTAATGTTGGCAAGTGTGAGGTGGTCCACTTTGGTAGGAAGAATGGTAGGAAGGACTATTACTTATGTGGAGAAAAACTGCAGCAGGCGACAGTGCAGAGGGACCTCGGGGTCCTTGTGCATGAGTCGCAAAAACCCAGCTTGCAGGTGCAGCAGGTGGTTAGGAAGGCGAATGGGATGCTGGCCTTCATAGCGAGGGGGATTGAATATAAAAGTAGGGAGGTCTTGCTGCAGCTGTATAGGGCATTGGTGAGGCCGCAGCTGGAGTACTGTGTGCAGTTTTGGGCGCCGCACCTGCGCAAAGATATTTTGGCCATGGAGGGAGTGCAGAGGAGGTTTACTAGGCTGATACCGGAGTTGAGGGGGTTGAGCTATGAGGAGAGGCTGAATAAGCTAGGCTTGTACTCGTTGGAGTTTAGAAGAATGAGGGGAGATCTCATTGAGACGTATAAGATGATGAATGGGATGGATAGGATAGAGGTGGAGAGACTCTTCCCGCTCAAAAAAGACAGTAGGACTAGGGGGCACAGCCTCAAGATAAAGGGGGGGCGGTTTAGAACGGAGTTGAGGAGGAACTTCTTCACTCAAAGGGTGGTGAATCTCTGGAATTCTCTGCCCGTTGAAGTGGTGGAGGCTGCCTCGCTAAATATTTTTAAGACGCGGGTTGATGGGTTTTTGATAAGAGAGGGGATTAAGGGTTATGGGGAGAGGGCGGGAAAGTGGAACTGAGCAGCGACAGATCAGCCATGATCTTATTGAATGGCGGGGCAGGCTCGAAGGGCTAGATGGCCTACTCCTGCTCCTATTTCTTATGTTCTTATGTTCTTATGCTTCAGTCTCCTATTACCATCTCTCTGCCAGCAGTGTGTGTGTTTCTAAATTCCCCATTGCCATTGCCCTCTCTGCGTGCACGCACCCCCCCCCCCCCAAATTCTTCAAAATCTGGCCTCCCTGTTCTAGGCCCTGAATATATCTGCTAATCATATAAACATTTTCTGCTCCCTCCCACTCTGATTTTCAAACATCTTCCTTGCTTTAAACACCCTGTTCTGGCTCACCGAGCTACTGCCAAACTTCACAACCCATTACAATCAATTAGCTGCCTGAGAGAGCTCGTTTTAGTGCTGCCAGCTTACCAATTCTGTCCTAATGAGGGCTAATCAAGAAAATGCTTTGACCTGCCGCATTGATCCCAATGGGCAGGCACCACAATTTCTCCACCCACCACCAAACCAAGGTGCACCCAACCCAAAAATCAGCCCCAGTTTTGTCCAGATGATGTGAGCAAGTTGATGTTTCTGTTTTGATGTTAAAAATATTTTTGCTTTTTTTTTAACATTTTGAAATGAGCGATTAATGTTTTGAACTTGGTCTCTAAAAGACAGATGTAAATGTATATTTTGTCTATTTGAACCATTCTGATCAACTTTATATTCTCTATGTCATTTAGTTATTTGTTTTTTTTATATCTCCCTTGTTAATGTTCTTAAGAGTCTGAAGCAGAGATAGACTTACGATGAAACATATCATGTCTTGGCACAGGGTCTCAACTAATGCGGGGGGGGGGGCATGCTAGCTGGGACTTTGGGGCACCAGCCAGAGCCTGAGAGCTCTGAATTTGTTCACAAGTTCATTTCTATTTCTTGAGCCCATCAGCAACCAATGCAGAACAACAACAGGCTCTGACTGGTGGAGACCTGTAGGGGTTGAAGGCGGCCGGAGCAGCCTGAGCCAATAGTAAGCTTGCCTCAGGTCTGAGGGTCCAAGAGGAGGCACCAGTGGTCATTGAGGAGAGCAGCAGAATGATTCAACCAGGCCAGTAGCAAGGCTGAGAGAGCTGGTGGGCAACAAACTGAGGCAGAGGTGAGAAGGCCAGGCAGCAGGCGAAGCAGCCAGTGAATAAGCCTGTATATCTCACAAGGACTTTGTCGTCAAGCAGGGGTTAAAGGAAGTGTTGGTGGGGAGTTGAGGGGACCAGCATAGTGACTCAACCAGCCAGCAGGACTGAGGACAGCTGGTGGGCAATGAACAGAGAGCAAAGGTAAGGCGACATGAGGGCAGGCAGCATGCAATGTAGCCAGTGAGTGAACGAGCACATTTCCTGAGATCATTCTCAAGCAGAGGTGAGGTACGAGGTCCGTGGAAGCACTGGGTCATCGAGGGGAGCAGCGAGTCAACTCGACCAGGCCAGTAGGGCTGAGGAGGATTAGACAATAGCCAAGGGCAAGCTGAAGAGGCCAGAAAGCCAGGCAGGCATTCAGTGAAGCAGCACAACAGTAAGGTTATCAAATGAGCTGGGGCAGCTTAAACTGCAGGGCTGAAGTGGGCAAAAGAAGCCTGCTCTTTCAGAAAATTAATTCATTAAAACATGATTTAGAAAGAAATGCTATCCAAATTGCCGTGGACTGCAAACAACCGATGAAGTAAGAAAATCTTAAAAATATGTCCCTCTTCCATATCCTCTTGTTTAAGTTCTGATTTTTTTCAAATGGGATCACTATTTGCTGGTCTGATATCATGGCTGTCACATGCAGACAGTTATAACCACTGAGTAATCATCATTCCCCCATTACTCTTAATATTGGCTTTCAGAAAGTTCCTTTTGGACAAAGAATGGAACTCTGCCAGACAGTTGCCAGAAAAGCCACTTGAACTCATTGGAGTCCACTTGATTGAAGTACTTGCTCTTGCATTGGACATTTTCTGGCTCGTTCTGTCCTGCACTGGACTGTGCCGTGCTGCAGTCATATCATCAGCTGATTTCTCCATCTCATTTTTCATTGATCATGTATGGTCACCTCAAAACACATAGATCATAATGTCGATCATCTCTACCTTCATGCTGACAACAATTAGGCTTGGATTTCAATTGGTTAATTACAGGCTTGTTTTCATTAGTTAAAAAGCACTAAAACAGTTAAGGAATGATTTGTCATTTGTGTTTTTTTTGTATTTTTGCAGCTTGCATTGTGGACTTGAATTTGAATCAATCAATTACAGGCTTGTTTTCATCAGTTACAAAGCATTGAACCAGTGAGCA
Source organism: Carcharhinus amblyrhynchos (assembly GCF_965287045.1). Classification (NCBI taxonomy): domain Eukaryota; kingdom Metazoa; phylum Chordata; class Chondrichthyes; order Carcharhiniformes; family Carcharhinidae; genus Carcharhinus; species Carcharhinus amblyrhynchos. The sequence goes on from NC_137333.1 coordinate 52,018,659, forward strand.
ATGTACTTTTTTGGGTTCCTATGGTTTGCTTTATGGATTCAAATTCATTAATTATGGGCATATTTTCATAAGTTTAAAAACACAGAAGCAGTGATCTATGTACTTTTTTGGTTTTTTTTTGTGGCTTGAATTGTGTGAGCTGGGTGTGTAAACATGGTCAGGATGGCAATGATGACATTTGGGGGTGGGTCTTGATGTCAGTTAGGTCACAGCTTGATGTCTCGGGTGGGTAGGCTTAATATCATCAGGGGTAAAGCACCATGCCACCAGGGAGGTGGGATGCAATGTCTTGGGGGGAGGCCCAGGCACGGAGGCAGAGTGCAGGGCCCCTAAAACTGTATGTCCATCTCTGGAATGAAGAGCACAAGTTCTTCCAGTCTTTCCTCAAACACAATCCTTTGGCAAGAGAGATCATCCTTGGGGTTATTCTGTTCCTTTGCCCCTATTTAGCAATACAATGACCAGCACTCAATCTGATCTCACTACTGAACGCATGGGGCTCACTTTTGGTGCCCCATCTGAATGCCGAAACCAGGTGTTCAATTGCTTCAATACATTATTTAGGGGTTTCAAAGCTTGTACGAATAGAAAATGAACTGTCTATATTGGTCTGAGCATGGTAATTTGAAGGCCAATTTTGGGTTGACCTGGAACTTCTGGGCTTGCAAGCCACTAGGTCTGAGCCCCAAAATAGATCCTGACTAATTTCAACACAGTTTGACAAGAGATCCTAAATCTCATCTAACAAACAGATTGACATTTTATTTGGTTCATTGATTGTTACTTCTACTGTGATGGGGGTACTAGGTGCTATTACAGTAGCTCTTTTAACATCATCCATAGCTATTGCAATACCAATCATACAGAACATACATCGCCATTTTTCTTCAATGTGCGGCATAATGCATTTATCAATGTTGGATTTCATTTTCCAATGATCTGCCCAATAGGCTTGTTTAGGTGCCTCTGGCTTCATGTCAAACTTGATACTCTTTTCACAGTAGTACTTGTAAATGCAATCGATTTGTATTGAGATTCTCAATGGATTCATGTGGGGACACTCCATTTAGTACTTTACACCATTTCAATAACATTCGCCAATCAAGAATAAGTTGTTTCCCTTCCAATAGCTATTTTCTTTTACAATATTTTATGTAAATATTTTTAACTTTTTTTATTTGATTTATTAGAAATTCAGAATATTCAGAAATCCTATTCAGCCTTACATTCTTAATAAAGTTTTATTTTCCCAACGGTTATCGCACTTAGAACATAATCCGTTGGGAACTAAGACCCAGCAGAAACCACGTCTGATAAAGCTTTCGTCTCCTAGCGATTAAACCAAAAAAAAGTTAACTTCTTTTTCGAACGTACACGCCCTGTGTATTTATTAAACAGGTAGTTCATTGTAATAGCTGAAATATTGGAAATCGTATACTATGACAGAGCAATTCAATTTGCATCTACTTAGCAGGTTGTTAAAAATGTGTAAAAGGTTTTCTGAATCTGACCCCCGATGAGTGCAGACAAATAAACGACTAGTTAATGTGCAGACATCCAACTATTCCTGTGTTTGTGTGCAATTAGTGTCAGTAATTGTGAAGGATAGACCAAAGCCTGGAATTACATTCGCAGAGGGCAGACATTCACCAGACTGGAATGCAACTGGCTCTGCCTTGCAGTGTTTGTGTTTTGATAACAAATGCCTCAGAAATACTTGAGCTCTAAAAGAACTTTCCACACACACAAAAAGTTGCCAAAGGTCAGCTGATTTAACTCTACTCGGTATAACTGCATTATTTAATATATGGCACATTCCTTCGGCTTTCTAATTTGTCTACTTACTGAAACGCAAGCACATAGGGGTGTGTTAAAAATAACGATGGAGAACTTTTTAAGAAACCTTCCAAACAACCCATTATTAAATATGCATGCATTTTTAATTGCTTACCTAATTTGGGTACTTTCAACATTTTAGCTATCGGGGTTATGGCAATTGGAACCATGGCATTCATGGTCCTATACATGTTATTTATACACGACCTACAATAAATAATTGGACAAAAGTGCTGCACGGTGGCACAGTGGTTGGCACTGCTACCTCACAGTGCCAGGGACCCAGGTTCAATTCTGTGTGGAGTTTGCATGCTCTCCCTATATCTGTGTGGGCACTCCAGTTTCCTCCCCAGTCCAAAGATGTGAGGGTTACTTTGATTGGACTTGTTAAATTACCCCTTAGTATCAGGGGATTCATAGGATAATTACTACATGGGGTTATGGGGATAGGGCCTAGGTGGGATGGTTGTCGGTGCAGGTTTGATGGGCTGAATGGTCTCCTGCACTGTAGGGATTCTATGATTCTATGAAAAGTCTCAAGATATGTAGGTTAGTTGGATTAACCATGGTAAATGCATGGGGTTCCAGGGATAGGATGGAAGTAGGCCTGGGTGAGATGCTCTGTGGGACAGTTTGTGCAGACTCAATGGGCCGAATGGCCTCCTTCAGTGCTGCAGGAATTCTGTGAAAATGAAAAAGCACTTGGGTATCTATTCTGAAGTTAGTTTTTTTGATTTATTCCTGATTAATTTCCTACCCATCCCCAGTTTTCCTTTCCATCGAGGCAGATTTTATTTTTTGAAATGAGAGCTGAGAATTACACTTCATCACAGTGAATACAAATAACTGTCAAAGACCGATTGCAGTCACATTATTACAGCGCAAGCCAATATCACATAATAAAAAGCACATTTCATGTGAAACTCACAGAAAAGCATTGTAATGTTACATTGGCACTGGTTTCATTTCCAATAATTTATCTTTTCACAGAACACAATTCATTCTGTACTAGAATGCCTTTGTCAAAAGTGGATAGTTGGTGATAATTAAATCCAGTATTGGATTTTACTATTTTGTCTGAAAGTTAACATATTTAATGATATTATTGACTTCTTATCATGTTTGTTTTCCTTTTAATTGTTTTTGTTTTGCTTTCCAACTTCTTCAGAGTATTACCATTGACTGAAACAAGCTGTATTATAAGGTTATTCATAATAGGTACCATGGCAGAGTTGTTAAGCCACTAAACACCATGAAAACTAAGGTCTTTAAGCAACCAACTCCCACAGTGTAACATCTCCCCGCATTGTTCAAAATCAATGGCAAGATTCTGGAAAAGATGGACCATTTCTCATATCTTGGGCAATGCTTCTGGATGAAGATGACAAACTCAACATTGTCCCCTATGGGTCAGTTCAGTCTTTGGCTGACTGTGGCAAAGAGTATTTGAGGACCAGGATCTCAAACCATAGATTAAAGTAATTGTTTACCAGATAGAAGTGATCCCCCAGACCCCTATATGCTTTGGAGACTTGGACAGCCTATAGTTGGCATCTTAAAACTCTGTAGAAGTATCACAAGTGATGCCTTCAAAAGATTCTCCGAATTAAACACCAAGAAAGTTATTCCATCAGCAGCTCCTCTTCCAAGCCAACATGCCCAGCATCAAGGCATTAATCCTCCAAAACCAGTTCTGCTGACTAGGACATACTGCTTGTATGACTCACAGCAGACTCCTGGAGAAACTGTTCTACTCGGACCTCAGTTACAGCAGGAAACTCCCAGGAGAAAATCAGAGAAATGCTTTAGGCATATCCTCAAAGTATCTGTAATGAGAACTAACTTTCTTGCTGATGAGCGGAGATCTCTGGTTTATCACCAATCAAATTGAAAAAGTTTAATTCAGGAAGGCACTGAGCACACTGAACGACTTTGTTAGGAACAGGCAAGGGGGAAGTTGAAGCATTGGGGAGAGTGCAGAAATCTCTCCAAACCTCATCTACACAACCTTCTGAGCACTGTCTGCCCACATGTGGCACAGTCTGCAGTTTGGATTGGATGTATCAGGCATCTCAGAACCCATTGAACTGGAGTGGAAGTAAGGCATCCTCAATGCCAATGGGTTGCCCTCTTACCAGTTCAGTATTTCAAAGGCCTGGAATAATGTTCCAGATTCTGAATTGTTGCAAAAACTCATCTGGCTCATCAATGTGCCATCCTTATCTAGTCTGACCTTCTAGTAACTCCAGACCCACAGCAATGTGGTTGAATCTTAAGTGCCCTCTGAAATGGCCAAAGAAATCATTCAGTTGGATCAATCCAGTATGAAAAAACTATAATCCACTCAGATAAAAATAAATGAGTTGACCAAATTGACCTAAGCATGGGACAGGTACTTGTGTCAAGATTGGGAGTGTCAAGCAACAACATGACATTATCATACTCAGAGAATCATACCTTTTAGCCAATGTCTCAGACTCCTCCACTACCAACCCAAAGTATTTTCTGTCCCAGTGACAAAGAACAAAGAACAAAGAACAACACAGCACGGGAAACAGGCCCTTCGGCCCAACGAGCCCGCGCCGCCGTCCCACTGTCTCAGTGACCTATTCATGATTTTAGTCTATACCTAACGTGCGAGGATCAGGGAGATCCAATTTAGGGACAATTTAGTACCCAATCAATCAGCCTAAAAGCACATCTTTGGGGGGATGTGGGAGGAAACCGGAGCACCCGGAGGAAACCCACGCAACCACGGGGAGAACGTGCAAACTCCCACAGACACAGGCCCAAATCCATGTGTCCGCACAGCAACAGAGATAGTCTCTGAGCTGTCATGTTGCCCTCGAGATGGTCCAGTTTAAGCACACTAACGACATGAAGCAATAGGCAACTCCCGAAGCAACGTCCAAGAGCAGCCCACTACAACCTGCCGCATGCATGCCCCTTGCTGGACTTAAATGCCTGTGGAGACAAAAAAATTCATTATTAAACAGGCAAAGACTAACATCCCTGAGGCAAAACGTATTCCCAAGCCTACAATGTTTAGTAAGGCCTACTATATCCCCCTATATGTAGCCCGCTCATATGGCTGTCTAAGTGGCTCTTAAACAACCCTAGCGTGCCTGCTTCCACCACCTTACTCGGCAGTGCATTCCACACCCCCACTACCCTTTGCGTGAAAAACTGCCCTCTAATATTTGTCTTATACCTAGCCCCCCTCACCCTAAGCCCGTGACCCCTCGTTCTATCCATTTCTAATAGCGGAAAAAGCTTACCACCATTTACTCTATCTATCCCCTTCATAATCTTATAAACCTCTATTAGATCCCCCCTCAGCCGACGTCTCTCAAGGGAAAACAGCCCAAGTTCATTCAATCTATCCTCGTAAGACAGCCCTTCCATACCAGGCAACATCCTGGTAAATCTCCTCTGCACTCTCTCCAGGATCTCTACATCCTTCCGGTAGTACGGCGACCAGAACTGGACGCAGTACTCCAAGTGAGGCCTAACCAACGTTCTATACAACTGCAACATCAGACTCCTACTCTTATATTCTATACCTCTTCCTATGAAGGCTAACATACCATACGCTTTCCTCATCACATTCTGCACCTGCACCGACACCTTCAGGGACTTGTGCACTTGCACCCCCAGGTCTCTCTGCGTATCTATACTCCGGATAGTTCTACCTTTTATCGTATAACTCCCCTCCACATTATTCCGGCCAAAGTGCATCATCTCGCACTTCTCCGGATTAAATTCCATTTGCCATCTATCTGCCCAATCTACCAGCCTGTCTATGTCCTGTTGCATTGCCAGGCACTGCTCCTCAGTACCCGCCAATCCAACCATCTTAGTGTCATCAGCAAATTTGCTGATCACACCACCTACCCCCTCTTCCAAGTCATTAATATATACCACAAATAGAAGAGGTCCAAGTACCGAGCCCTGCGGCACACCACTGGTGACAGGCCTCCAATTGGAAAAGGAGCCTTCCACTACTACTCGCTGTCTCCTCCTCCCAAGCCAGTTCTCCACCCATCTACATACCTGGCCTTGTATCCCATGAGCCTTCACCTTTTCTATCAACCTACCATGAGGGACCTTGTCAAACGCCTTACTGAAATCCATATAGACGACATCAACGGCTTGTCCTTCGTCAACCGTTTTTGTCACCTCTTCAAAAAATTCCACTAGATTCGTAAGGCACGACCTCCCTGTAACGAAGCCATGCTGCGTATCCCTGATCAGATTGCAGCGCTCCAGATGTTCATACATCCTATCCTTGAGGATCCTCTCCATTAGCTTGCCTATAACTGACAGGGCAGACTTACTGGAGATGGTCAGGCAGTGGTATACAATTGGGAACAAGATGTTGAGACCCAATGAGATCCATGTCAACAGATCAAACATGGAAAAGGAAAGTTCCTGCTGATTGCTGTTGCTATTGTCTCTCAGTAAACAAATCAGTATTCCTCCACTTTCAACATACTTGAAAGAAGCACAGAGGTAGCAGGAATGCAGAAACCAACTTGACCTCATCGTTACCAATCTACCATTGGCAAATGCATCTGCTCATGAGAGTATTGATAAAAGAGATTACCATACAGCTTTTGTGAAGACAATGTCCCATCTTCTCTTTAAGGACACAACCCTACCTGTTGTGTGGCACCATGCTAAATAGTAGAGTACCAGAACAGATCCAGCACCTCAAAACCAGGCATCCATGTGGCCACAGCCAAAAAAATCTGTAATTCCAACACTCAGCATGCTTCTTAATCTATCTTTATCATTAAGCCAGGAGATCAGCCCTGATTCAATGAAGAATATAGAAGAGCATGTCAGGACCAGGAATACCTAAATGAAGTGCCAACTTAGGAAGGTGCAACAAGCTAAACAGCAGAAGCAGCTTATTATAGCCAGAGCTAAGCAATCCTACAACAAATCAACTTAAAGTTCTGCAGATCTTACACATCCAGTTGTGAAGAAATATGGGCAATTGATCAACTAGTGGGAGGAGGGTGTTCCATGAATATTTTGCATGCTCAAGATAACAGAGCTCTGCATATGGCTGTAAAAGACAAGACTGAATCATTTGTAACCATCTTCAGCCAGAAGTGCCAGTTGGATGATTTATTTTGACTTCTGCCTCAGGTCACCATCATCACCGAGTGAATTTCATTCACTCTATATGATGTCAAAGAACAGAGCAAAGGCTATCGTCTCCTTAAAAAACCTGCCCATCATCTCTACAAAGTATGTCAGGAAGTGTGAGACAATACTCTTCACTGAGTGTCATTCCCCATTCCTATAATCCCATGCTCCTTTCTTCCCAGATAATAATTCAATTCCCTCTTGAACACCTACTTCCATCACACTCTCAATCAATGTGTTTGAGATCCTAACCACTCACCGCATGAAAAGCTTTCTCCAGGTATCTCCATTGCTTGTTTTGGCAATTACTTTAAATATATGTCTTCGTGTTTTTGATCCTTTCACCCAAGGGCACTAAGTGGTTTCCCCCTGTTTACTCTGTTCAAATCCCTCATGATTTTGAATACTTTTAGCAAATCTCCTCTCAGCCTTCTCTTCGCTAAGGAAGATAATTCCAACTTCTTCAATCTATGTAGGTAACCGAAATTCCTCATCACTGGAAACATTCTGGTGCCCAGAACAGTACACAATACTCTGAGACTGAACTAGGGTTTTATACAAGTTTAATATTATCTCCTTGCTCCTGTATTCTATACACCTATTAATAAAGTCCAGGATGAAAATTAGAATTAAACCTGTGAATTGTTCTAAATTGATTAAAGCGTCTTAGGTCGGCAATGGTTACGTATTTGTTCACGGTTTTCATTTAACTTAGTATTTCTAGTCCTACAGTTTAGCTACAATCTGATCCCTTTATGAAGATTGTTAATTGTAGAACATAGAACATTACAGCGCAGTACAGGCCCTTCGGCCCTCGATGTTGCGCCGACAAGTGGAACCAATCTGATGACCCTCTAATCTAAACTATTCCAATGTTATCCATATGCCGATCCACTGACCATTTGAATGCCCTTAAAGTTGGCGAGTCCACAACTGCTGCAGACAGGGCATTCCATGCCCTTACTACCCTCTGACTAAAGAACCTACCTCTGACATCCGTCCTATAATTACCACCCCTTAATTTAAAGCTACATCCCCTCATGTTAGCCGTCACCATCCGAGGAAAAGGGCTCTCACTATCCACCCTATCTAACTCTCTGATTGTTTTGTATGCCTCAATTAGGTCACTGCTCAACCTTCTTCTTTCTAACGAAAACAACCTCAAGTCCCTCAGCCTTTCTTCATAAGACCTTCCCACCATACCAGGCAACATCCTGGTAAACCTTCTCTGCACCCTTTCCAATGCTTCCACATCCTTCTTATAACGCGGCAACCAGAACTGTACGCAATACTCCAAGTGTGGCCACACCAAAGTTTTGTACAGTTGCAACATGACCTCACGGCTCCGAAATTCAGTCCCTCTGCCAATAAAAGCTAACACACCGTACGCCTTCTTAATAACTTTATCAACCTGGGTGCCAACTTTCAGGGATCTATGCACATGTACACCAAGGTCTCTCTGCTCATCGACACGACCAAGAGTCCTTCCATTAGCCCTATATTCTGTACTCCTGTTACTCTTACCAAAGTGAATCACCTCACACTTTTCCACATTAAACTCCATTTGCCACCTCTCAGCCCAGTTCTGCAGCTTATCTATGTCCCTCTGCAAACTGTAACATCCATCCTCACTGTCTACAACTCCTCCGACTTTGGTGTAGTTGTGGTATAACTAAGGTCAGCACTTGTCAATACTGATGCGATCTGAGGGATTTTCCATGACAAAGGGCAAAGTTCCTGGGCTGGTATTCACAATCCACAGTTGCTGCATTACGATCTTCCTTTTCACTTACTGGGCAAATCCAAGCTCGGGCTCTTTTTTAAAAGGTGTAAAGTAATGTTTATTTATTAGTCACAAATCGTCTTACATTAACATCTCAATGAAGTTACTGTGAAAGTCCCCCAATATTAAAAGTATTATTTTTCTTCAATATCCATTGCATACAGAATAGTAAACATTGTTTACTTAATTAGTTCGGGGACGCAATCATGAGCGTTATTATAATCAACACAGGAAAGAAAGCAGAGTCCCTCAGAGCAGGAAAATATGTCTTCTATTTGTGACTGCTTCGTGTACATCAATTCAGATCTGAATGCGATGAAGTATAGCTGGAAGGACGCACAGAGTGGAATATGAGTTATTTCTGCCCCGCAACGGGAAAGTGTCACTTAGTGTTCGGAAGAACTTGATGAAAATGACACAACCTGAGAGAGGGGCAGGCAGTCTGCCGGTGGGAGGTGGCGATCAAGAGTGCGCTCTCCGGATTGGGTCTGAGTTCTGCCATCAAGATTCAGGATCAATGTAAAGTGCTGGGCAGCCCCGCCTCTCTGCTTCACTTTAACTGGACGCTGCCTGAGGAACAGTCGCAATGTGTGGTGATTTCAGATGTCAGTTGCAGCCTCTCGCTCGATCATGTTAGGTTGAAAAGGAGACTTTTTTAAACCTTCTAGCCGGGTAGTTGGGAGTAAGATGTATGATGTTTTGAGGTTACGGAATAAATGCTTTGGACGGAGACCTGTTAACGGCGTGGTCGCGGGGCAATAGATAATTACAATTTCACCCAACTTGTATCGATTGCCCTAACAAAAAATGTCGCTAAACAAGGTCAAGTATTAAGTTAACTTGAAACAATCGGACAGTGGCAAGACGAACCGTTTTACATAAACGTTAACAACGATTTCTCTGAGTAGATTTGAATGCGTTACCGCAGGAGAATTCGGAACTCTTGACCATTGTAGGAGATGAATTGGTTCTCGGCACTGGATTTCTTAGCGCTTTGCTTCACTTTCTTTCAACACAAGCTTGGCGCTGTTCAAGGATATGGGGACGAAGATGAACGGAGATGCGATCCCATCAAAATCTCAATGTGCCAGAACCTGGGATACAATGTGACCAAGATGCCTAATCCGGTGGGACATGAGTTACAAACAGACGCCGAGTTACAGTTACAAACATTTACACCTTTGATTCAATATGGCTGTTCCAGTCAGCTGCAGGTTTGTAACACTGGATTACATTTAATTCCGAGTGTTTGCTCTGAGTCACTGCAGTGCACATTGTCCAGGGCGTTTATTGAATGTGAGAGTTAGTAAATTATTGGCTGAAAAGCCGCCCAGAATTTGAAAATGTGGATAACTTGCTAAAATGCTTAAAAATTGTAGGGACTAAATTCAAATAGCGCGGGCTGGAACATCCACACGGTGCAGATAAAACGTTAACTAAACTCTTTGGAATATAATCTAATTTTCATAATCAACGAGCTAGGCACAATTTAAAAATGTTAACATGAATGTAGACTTTTATTTAAAGGAGCGATTTATCTTAAAAGAGGTGACATTAAAGCTGATCTATATTTCCTCACTGTGTATAGTTCAAGTGCTTTTCCATTCTTAGCTGGCAATTGAACCTTTCCCTTTATGCCAAATGGTTAGTTGGAACATACCAATTATATAAATCAACATTGGACAAGTATCTGAAGGCTTGAGTTCAGATGCTGAAGATCGTCCCGCTTTCTTTTGAAATGTTTGCCTTGAGGTGATTTATGTTTGAGGCACACTCTCGCTTTGGTGAGAGCCGAGGTTATAAATGTTAGTTTATTGGACGCTTTTCCGAAGTCGGAGTGAAAGGCATTTGTAAATTAACCCTAAACTGTTGCTAATTTTGCCCCTTGTGATTGACGGAAGCGCCCCCCACATCGGGCAGGTTAAATTGTTCTGCTCAGCCGGCTGATTGAAAAATCGGGATAATGTTCATAAAAATGAGTAAAAACCTTCCTTAGGTTGCGATTGAAACTCATCACACACAACCTGGGGGTAAGCTGAAAGCTGGAAAGTGTGAGTATCACAGGCAATGGAATTGAGGCGAGACCTGATTTTACTGTTTCCACTGATTCTCTCTCTTCATCCCCACAGTTTTTTTTATGTTCGGTTTATGTGCCCATGTGCACGGAGAAAATCGACATCCCGATTGGCCCGTGTGGCAGTATGTGCCAGTCTGTGAAGCGGAAGTGTGAACCTGTGCTGAAGGAATTCGGCTTCTACTGGCCCGAGGCGTTAAACTGCAGCAAGTTCCCACCGCAGAATGACCACAACTACATGTGCATGGAGGGGCCGGGGGACGAGGAAGTCCCCTACCACCCCAAGACCTCCACCTTAGCGGAGGAAGAGTGCCAGAGCATGGGGGGCAACTTGGATCACTACGTCTGGCTCAAGAGAAGTCTCACTTGCGCCTTGAAATGTGGCTACGATGTTGGACTGTTCAGTCGCTCAGCCAAAGAGTTCACCGACATTTGGATGGCAGTCTGGGCCAGTCTGTGTTTTCTATCGACAGCCTTCACAGTTCTGACATTCGTGATCGATTCTTCTCGATTTTCCTACCCAGAGCGCCCCATTATTTTCCTGAGCATGTGTTATAACATTTACAGCATCGCCTACATTGTGAGGTTGACGGTGGGCAGGGAACGTATATCGTGCGACTTCGAAGATGCCGCCGAACCTGTCTTAATTCAAGAAGGACTCAAAAATACTGGATGTGCCATTGTTTTCTTGCTGATGTACTTCTTTGGGATGGCGAGCTCCATCTGGTGGGTAATCCTGACACTGACTTGGTTCCTGGCTGCTGGGCTCAAATGGGGACATGAAGCCATCGAGATGCACAGTTCCTACTTCCACATTGCAGCCTGGGCCATCCCGGCCGTGAAGACAATTGTTATACTGATCATGCGGCTAGTGGATGCTGATGAACTCACGGGCTTGTGTTATGTTGGAAACCAGAATATCGATGCAGTCACTGGATTCGTGGTTGCGCCTTTATTCACTTACTTAGTCATAGGAACTTTGTTTATTGCAGCTGGCCTGGGGGCTTTGTTCAAAATCAGATCTAATCTTCAGAAGGATGGGACCAAGACGGACAAGCTGGAAAGACTGATGGTAAAAATTGGGGTCTTTTCCGTTCTGTACACAGTACCCGCCACCTGTGTCATAGCCTGTTACTTTTATGAAATCTCAAACTGGAATCTTTTCAAGTACTCAGCAGATGATTCCAACACAGCAGTAGAGATGCTGAAGATCTTTATGTCGTTATTGGTGGGCATCACTTCTGGCATGTGGATTTGGTCTGCCAAGACATTACATACTTGGCAAAAATGTTCAAACAGACTTGTGAGTTCTGGACGAACGAAGCGAGATAAACGTGGAGATGGCTGGGTCAAACCAGCAAAAGGCAGTGAAACCGTTGTCTAAATGTGTAAACATTGGAAGAAGCAAGGAAAAATATCCCGTGTGTGTTACAGCGGCTGGATTTCAAAGCACCACAGATCAATTTTTGCCTATTTTTTCACCCTATCACATTTTTAGAAAGCCCAAAATAAATGCAGGTGCTCCTATAGAGCCTAAGAATTTTAGGGATAATTGTATGTGAAAATATTTCCTGCAATCTAGTAGAATGTGACTGTTTATACTACTATTTGGTCTAAAAAGATGACCTCATTACCAGATTTTGGAATCTAATATTTTTGTGTAGTATATTTTAGTAGTTGTTGTACTTTTGGAAAAGCAGAATATGTAAGCCAAAGAAAGGAGACTTCTTTCATGAAACTTTGTGTAAGTAACTGTGATGCTCTGTAAACACTTCAATGTCTAATTGGATATATTTGAACTGAAATAAGTTTCAGTTGAAGAGCAACTCAACCATCTCACGTAGACATTAAATATTGTACACTGGAATCATGGAGCTAAGTATGAATGTGTAGTTGAAGCACAGCCAGTAGCCAGCATTGTGATCCAGACAGCTTTGTGCATTATATCCAGTCTTTGCACAAACTGAAGTAGGCTGTTTGTTACTAATGTTTCTGCACAAAAATCTGTCTGCTGGTTTAATATGTGTATCTGAACTTGTGTATGACCATTTTAGACAGACTGTTGGTGGAGAAATGTTAGTCAGTATGACCCCAGGTGCTTGAAATTCTCAGTGCCTTAAATGCAGACTGACTGCAAGATTTTTCATTCAGGGCAACATTCAAGATGTTTCCTGTATTTTGCCATGGAGGGCTGTTCAGGGACCCATTATGATAATTAATCCTTTTGAGGACTGCTAGCGTTGTGGCTCCAAAAATAAAGACCCATGAAAAGAATATTGTCAACCTAGTAGTCTATAAATCCTATAATTATAAAATCAAAATCTGCACATGATGTAACTGAGCAATAAAAATAGAAAGGACTAGAAATCCAGGGTGGGTAAGTCAGCCTCGGTAAGGAGAAAAGACCAGTCAGGATACTTCAGTAGGACACCCTTAACTTGAAACATCATAATTTGTTTTCTTTCTGGTTGTGTTCTTTTGCATGTTCTGTTTTTATAAAATTGTAAAATTTCACTAAAGGGGAAGAGAAGCCCTGCAAGAGTATTTTCTATTCAAAATAGATGGGGAGAAGTAATATGCATTCTGGAGTGGCTTCAATTATTTTAATGTATGTTGCTACTTTGGGCCAGACGTGAAGCAATTTCTAACCCCTGTAAAATTTATTACCACATGGGTATGTTAAATACTTACCAACTCTACAATACATTTGCAATATTCAGCATTCAAAATTCACAGAGCAGCTGTCTTGCAAATCCTGTGTGTTGGAAAATTGCTGGCATGTTTTGGATGGGACTGATCATATTCAACATTCAGTGGGTTGACCATGGTGATATTTAGTTGGTAATTTTGGGTTTAAAACTGAATGGTCAACTCTATACCTGTTGTGGGTCAAGAGATAATATTTTACATTGAAATATGTCAGAAAATACACAACTCAAAATAAACCTTCCAGTATATTTGTTGTATTTAACTATGTAGACTGACTATGCAGTTAACTTTAAATTTGACTTGTTCATTTTTGCCCTTGAACGATAGTTCTTACTATAAATAAGTAAGTGAAAACCTGCTTCACTATAATTGTAAGAGAAGGAAACTAATGAGAAAGATTAGTTACTTATTAGTGTCTGTAGTTTTATGGTCACTCTCTTACTCATAATGAATGTATACAAAGTATTCTGTCATTCAATGCCAGTTTGTGTTCCATTATTAACTATTCACTGTTTGTTTTGCAAACGCCCTTAAGCACATCCTGTGTTTAATACAGATGAATCCCACATTTTTTGGGGTTCACATTACCTGAAAAAGCCAAACAGAGACATTCAGGACTTGCTACAGTTTTCAAAAGAAATGTCAAAACCGATTTTTATTACTTGTAAATGCACGTGATGTAAATTTCTAATTTATCTTTGTAAAGAAAAGCTTGTTTTATTTAAATTACATTTGTACCTGAGAAGAGCAAAATTAAATTTTTTGTTTCTTAATTGTGTAAGTGTGGTGAATTTTAAAATAAAGAAGTTGATAAATTCTGGTAAACTTTTTCTCATACACTTTTCTGGGAACATCATGGGGCTGAATTGGAAAGCTCTGAGAATGGGTGTGAGGATTGTGATACTTGTTTAACCCATGCCAGTTCACTGCAATGCAGACAGCACATCAACTTTGTGCTGCTTATCCTTTTGAATACTCCCTATATCCAGCCAGTGTTAACCAAGTCATTCATTAGCTGGATAACTCAGCAGGCCAATAACATACTGGACAGCATTACTTAAAGTCAGCTTGCATTTCTTAGAGAGATGTATTATGGCGCTATCACAATGCTAAATGTGATAAATCCCAAACAGATCTAACATTTCAAGATTGGGCAACCATGAGGTTTGGTGGGTAGCAGCAGAATGCTCAACCATAAATTGCAACTTCAAGGTCTAACATATCCCTCGTTCTAACATTGTTACCAAGTCAGGGGATCAACACTAATTCAACGAAGTGTGCAGGAACAGGACCAGAGATACTAAATATTAGGTGTTAACTTGGTGGAGCCGCAACGCAGGACTATTTACATGCCAAACAGCATAAGTAGCAAGCGATAGAGATAAACAATTCCACAACCACAGAATCTTATCTAAGCTCTGCAGCCTGGCCACAAGTAACCCACCCTCATGGGGAGCCCAGCATATCAGTGCAAAAACAAGGCTGATGTATTTGCAACAATCCTCTGCTAGAAATGCCAAGTGAATGATCCATGTTGACCTCTTTCAGTGGTCCCATGTATCACAGGTGCCAGTATCCAGTCAATTTGATTCATTTCATTTGTTATCAAGAAACAGCTGAAGCACTACACACTGCAAAGGCTATAGGTTCTGACAATATTCCAGCAACAGTAGTGAAAACCTGTGCCCCAGAACTTGCTATGCCCTTAGCCAATCTGTTCCAGTACAGCTGCACCATTGGCATCTACCCAGCAATGTGGAAAAGCAGGACAAATCCAACCTGGCAATTACTGCCCCATCAGTCTACTTTTGATAATCAATACAGTGATGAAAGGGATTATCAATAACACTATCAAGCGGGACTTGCTTAGCAATAACAATCTCACTGACGCTCAGTTTGGGTTCCGCCAGCATCATTCAGCTCTTGACCTCATTCCAGCCTTGGTCAAAACATGAACGAAAGAGCTGAATTCTAGGGATAAGATGCAAGTGACTTTTCTTTACATCAGGGCAGCATTTGACTGAGTATGACATCAAGGAGCCCCATCAAAACTGGTGTCAATGGGAATCAGAGGGAAAACCCTTCACTGGTTGGAGTCATACCTGTTACAAAGAGAGATGGTTGGAGGTTCCAGGACATCATTGCAGGATTTACTCAGGACAGTGTCTTAGGCCAACCATTTTTGACTGCTTCGTCAATAACCTTCCTTCCATGATAAGGTCAGAAGTGTGGATGTTCACTGATTATTGCTCAATGTTCAGCAATATTCGTGACTCCTAAGATACAGAAGCAATTCATGTCCAAATGTAGCAAGACCCAGACAATATCCAGGCTTGGGCTACCAAATGGCAAGTAACATTCACACCACATAAGTCCTAACAAGAGAGAATCTAACCATTGTCCGTTGACATTCATTGGCATTACCACTGACAAATCCACCACTATCAACATTTTGGGGGGTTACCATTGACCATAAATTGATACAGACCAGCCATTTAATTACTGTGATTACAGGAGTAGGTCAGAGGCTAGGAATACTGTAACTCAACTCCTGACTCCCTAAAGCCTGTCAACCATCTATAAGGCGCAGGTCAGGAGTGTGATGAAATACTCTCCTCTCGCCTAGATGACTGCAGCTCCAACACTCACAAAACTAGGAAAATGCATCTCATTTGATTGACACCCTATCCTCAAACATTCACTCCCTCCATCACTGATGCACAATGGCAGCAGTGTGTATCACCTACATGATGCACTGCAGGAACTCACTAAGGTTCCTCAGGCAGCACCTTCCAATCTGACAACCACTCCCATTTAGCAGAACAAGGGTGGCAGCCAGATGGGAACACTACCAAGTGCAAGTTCCCCTCCAAGCCAGTCACCACCCTAACTTGGAAATATATCACCATTCCTTCACTGTCACTTAGTCAAATTCCTGGAACTCTCACCCTAACAGCAATGTGGGTGTACCTACACCACATGGATTGTAGTGGATTAAAAGGCAGCTCATTACCACCTTCTCAAGGACAATTAGGCCTAGCCAGTAATGCCCACATCACATGAATAAATAATACATTTTAAAAAGTGCTGAAGTCATGGCTGAAGAACTGGCCTGAAAAAGGATGGAGAATAGCACAACAGGAGTGGGAGTAAGCTCCAGGGTTTTCAGGGATTGCACTGGAGGTCATGTTGGAAAAAATCCAAAGGAAGAGTGATGTCTGCAGATGAGAAAGAGGCTTTCCATTCATAAAGTCAAAAGGCAAAATGTACAGATTGCTGTGGATGTTAATGCCAGAAGTCAAGCCCAGTAGGTCTGGATGCAGTGTCACAAGTTCAATTGCACAGTGGCACAGTGGTTAGCACTGCTGCCCCTCACAGTGCCACAGACCCAGGTCCAATTCCTGGCTTGGGTCACTGTGTAGAGTTTGCTTGTTCTTCCTGAGTCTGCGTGGAAGCTAAAGAAGCCATCCCTTATGGACAAGACCTCCATATACACAGGATCTGCTCAGATGAGGAGGATCGCAACAGACACCTCCAGACACTGAAAGATGCCCTCATAAGAACAGGATATGGTGCTTGAATCATTGATCGACAGTTCTGACGCATCACAGCAAAAAACCACACCGACCTCCTCAGAAGACAAACACGGAACACAGTGGACAGAGTACCCTTTGTCATCCAGTACTTCCCTGGAGTGGACTAGCTATGACATCTTCTCCAGAGTCTTCAGCATGTCATTGATGAAGACGAACATCTCGCCAGGGCCATCCCCACATCCCTTACTTCTTGTCTTCAAACAACTGCACAACCTCAAACAGACCATTGTCTGCAGCAAACTATCCAGCCTTCAGGAGAACGGTGACCACAATACCACACAACCCTGCCACAGCAACCTCTGCAAGACATGCTGGATCATCGACACGGATGTCATCATCTCACGTGAGAACACCATCCAACAGGTACACAGCACATACTCTTGCAACTCAGCCAACTTTGTCTACTTGATTCGCTGCAGGAAAGCATGTCCCAAGGCATGGTACATTGGAGAGACCTTGTAGACGCTACGACAATGGATGAATGAACACCGCTCGACAATCACCAGGCAAGACTGTTCCCTTCCTGTTGGCGAACACTTCAGCGGTTACGGGCGTTCGGCCACTGATCTTCGGGTAAATGTTCTCCAAGGCAGTCTTCATGACGTACGACAGTACAGAGTCTCTGAGCAGAAACTGATAGCCAAGTTCTGCACACATGAGGATGGCCTGAACCAGGATCTTGGGTTCATGACACACTATTTGTAACCCCCATGACTTGCCTGGGCTTGCAACATCTCACTCACTTACTGTCCTGTCGAGAGACAATACACATCTCTTTAACCTATACTTAATGCTATTTCCACTCACATTGTCTGCACCTTTAAGACTTGATTAGCTGTAAAGACTTGCATTCTAATCAGTATTCTGTAAACTGTGTGTGCCTTTATATGCCCTGTTTGTGATCAGAACTGCCAGTCACCTGATGAAGGGGCAAACCCTGAAAGCTAGTGGCATTTACTACCAAATAAACCTGTTGGACTTTAACCTGGTGTTGTGAGACTTCTTACTCTACTTTATCAATCAGGCCTCAAACCCAACATATACCTCAAAGTTAACATTGCTGCAAGCGTCATCCCTACATCTCTCAAGTTTCACACACTGCAGCTATTCAAACATTGCAGTCAGAACAGACAACCAGATTACATAATATTCAGGCAAATCTGCATCCAACATCAGCTCTGAAAGTTCTGCACATATTTTGACAGCTGTGACAAATTGTACCAGAGCAACCATGATAATCAGTATCATTCTGAATTTTAAAATTCCACAACATTCTAAAAAAAATTAGTTCTATTTCCAATGTGAATGAATCCTGTAAGTGGAAAACGGATTTGTCCCTTCACCAAATACTACTCAGGTCTTGTGTGTGCCATATCTTATCTGTGTAGCATAATTCACCAAAATATGTCAGTTGGTTTTTGAGATATGTTGTTTATAGTCATACAGACCAATGATTGTCAGAAATTTCAGACAATACAAGACTCATGAAGCCAGTGTCTCAGTTTAAAGACATAACCTTTATGTTGACCAGCGGCCGCTAGGAGAAATCATCAAAGGGTAAGGGCAGCTCCCGAGATGGAGCAGGTAGACCGCCCCAATAAATTCTGATGTATATAATTAAAAACAGATCAAATATAGATTTTGTTATCTATTACTCCTGCCTTTCATTAACTTTAAATCAATCATCTTCAAAATACACAGATCAACAATAATACCTATCATATACTTCAGCCAATTAAGTCTTACCCTCTGTCATAATGGCATTTCACTAGTCCTTAGAACCTGGACACTTCCTCCCCTCTTGGCTAACACAACTTCCTTCGTTGCCTAATAACCTCAAATGCTAGCCATAAAGTTCAAAGTGAATGTCCCCATAAGTTTCCTTACAGGTCACTGTCAAACCAGATTAACACATGATTCTACATCTGGGCATGCATCCATCTCACCTGGACAGTGAGTAAACCCTATTCATAAAATTTGATTAAGTGTTCTGACTGTTCTTAACATTAGAAACTCTGCTGATTAAAAACTTGCATATTTCCGAGGTATCAAAATTGCCTTAGAGAATATGGCTTTGTCCTAATGCTTTACCATGATGTTTTGCAGCAATCTACCTTTGATTCTTAAAATACATTGATATATTCAAAATATCAGTATATGTGTTTTTAAATCATAACCACTTATTTAAATCTCTTACTGCTTTTCACATGTGTGTACACTGCTATCTTCTTAGCTTATAAGTCTGTTGTAAAGTAATTTAACTCAGTGCTGGTTGTTATGTCAGTGTCTTAATATCGAATGGTTTGAAAATCTTTGATTTTGATTTGATTTGATTTATTATTGTAACACGTATTAGTATACAGTGAAAAGTATTGTTTCTTGTATGCTACACAAACAAAGCATACCGTACATAGAGAAGAAAAGGAGAGAGTCCAGAATGTAATGTTACAGTCATAGCTAAAGTGTGGAGAAAGATCAACTTAATGTGTGATAGTCCCATTCAAAAATCTGATGGCAGAAGGGAAGAAGCTGTTCTTGAATCAATTGGAATGTGTCCTTAGTCTTTTGTATCTTTTTCCTGAAGGTAGAAGAGAGTATGTCCAAGTTGCATTGGGTCCTTAATTATGGTGGCTGCTTTTCTGAGGCAGTGGGAAATGTAGACTGTCAATGGAGGGAAGCTGCTTTGCAAAATAGACTGGGCTGGGTTTCTTTCATGACCCTTTGTAGTTTCTTGCAGTCTTGGACAGAGCAGGAGCCATGCCAAGCTGTGATAGGATTTCTTCTCCTTACAACCCTAATCCCACATTCTCTTTTGATTTACTTTTTATGCTTCATCTCTCTCCATTGATGCTGTCAGACCTGATGAGATCTTCCAACATTTTTTGATTTTGATTAGATTACTAGGGCTACTGAGGTGACATATTAAGGGAGTGGCAGTAGTTCTCTCGAGCACAAACCTGCTATCCTCTTTCAGGAGGATAATATTTGTCCTCTAATGCCCTTGTCAGCTAGACAGTCCAGTCTGCCATGAAGATTGTATAGTCCAAAGTCCAGGTTTTTCTAGGTGACGTCATCTGAAACAGCATCATGTGTGCTGATGACACCCAACTCTACGTCACTGCCAGTACTCTCGACCTTTCACTGTCTCTAAATTATCAGATTGCTTGCTTGATGTGCAATACTGGAGGAACAGAAGGTTCCCACAACTAAATTTTGGGAAGACCAATGCAAGCACCTTTGGTGTCTGCCACAAATTTCATTCCTTTGTCGTTGACGCCATTCTGGCAATTGTCTGAGGCTGAACCAAACTGTTCAGAATCTTGTTCTCGTACTTGACCCCAAGATGAGCTTTCTACCATATATGGGCCCCATTCACTAAAACAACTTATTTCCACCTCAGTGGGTAACACGGTGGCACAATGGTTAGCATTGCTGCCTCAAAATTCCAGGGCCTTGGGTGACTGTCTTGTGGGGTTTGCACGTTCTCCAGATACCCCTGTTTCCTCCCACAGTCCAAAGATGTGCAGATTAGGTGTATTGGCTATGCTAAATTGTCCTGATGTCCAAAGATGTATAGGTTAGATGGATTAGCTATGGCAAAGGCACAGGGTTACAGAGATAGGGGTGGGGAACTGAGCCTGGTAAGTTACTCTTTGGAGAATTAGTGCAGGCTGGATGGGCTGAATGGCCTCCTTCTATGTAGGGGTTCTATGATTCAACCCCTCACTCTACCCCTGTCTAAGCTCAGCTGCTGCTGAAACCCTGATCAATGCTTTTGTTATCTTTGGATTTGACTAACTCAATGCACTCCTCACTAGCCTCCCACATTTTAACTTCCATAAACTGGAGATCATTCAAAACTCTGCTGACCATGACTTCGCTCACATCAAGTCTTGTTCTCCCAGCATGCCTGTGCTTGCCGACCTACATTGGTTGAGAGTTAAGCAATTTCTTATCTTTGCTTTCAAATGTCCTCGTAGCCTTGCCCCTCAGCAGCTCTGTAATCTCCTCCAGCCCCTGCAATACTTCATCTTCCCTTCAGCATATGTTTAACCTGCAGCTTGAGTTGTCTGCACCACGTATAAACGGCTCTCCACAATACCTATGCTCCTCTAACTCTGGTCTCTTCAGTATTCCTGATTTTAAGCATTCAACCACTGGTTGCCAAGGCCCAGTGCTCTGGAATTTCTTCCTTAGACCTCTTTGTTTCTCTACCTATCTCCCTGCCTTTTAGACATTCCTTAAAGAGGGTATATCTGACCAAGCTTTCAGCCGCTTGTCCGAATATCTCCATGTGTGACTTGGCATCAAATTTTGACAGCACTCATGTGAAGCACCTTGGAATGATTTACTATGTTAAATGTGGTACATGAACACATTGTTGCTGTTGTTTTACCCTTAATATAAATTACCTCAGTTATTTATTATATCAGCTACCACTGATGATGATGATATAATCCAGTAAGAATTCATTCCTGTTAAAACAATGTGTTCAATGGTTGTAATTTATACATTAAATCAGTAAACTTTATGATCTTCCTTAAATATACCCAAAAATGAATGCTGCTGTTCCTCGTGTAACTGCTTGTTTGCTGTGGGGAACGCTTCATCTTCCCTTCAGCATTTGTTTAACCCATAGTTTGAGTTGTCTGCACCATGTATAAACAGCTGAACAAAGTTCAATCAGAGGAGGAGGTGCTGAAATGCAAGTCGACTCCTCTCTAACATTTATACTTCATAAAGACGGTTACATTTATTTGATTGAAGCATTTTATTTGTTGCTCCTAAAATTGGTTTGTTGACCAAATACAAAGTTTTCTGATCATGTTAAATTTATCTTATTTTTGACTCAAAAAGCACATATATGCTCACATTTTATTTGGTAATTAAAAAGCTGATTTAAAAAAGACTCTCTCAAGGCCACCTCAGAAAAATACCACTAGTATTGTATTTCTGGTATAAATGATATTGAATTGAATATTGTGCACACCTTGCTTCATTACCAGTGTAGGAAGATTTAGTCTAAACTTCAAAATATTTTTGACTATGAGTGAACCATATGGCTACTCTTGCATTCACTCATATTCTGCAGTCTTAGTTAATGATCCACAGCAGAACCTATTCGAGTCTGTTTATTCTGGTCCCTGTCAGCCATGTAAATGCTGGATCCTAACCACTGTATCGCTTTAATAGAACGTGGGCAACAGGGGACATAAAATAAATGGGTGGAGCAAAAAGTGTAAACCAACCGAAATCATCGAAGGGTACCATTTTGCTCGTGTGTGGGCTGTTGAAAACCTATATATTAAGAGAAGAATAGCTTTAACATATAAATTTTTGTGTTTGAAGAGAGCTCACCAAAATGAGGGGAATTAAAGGCCTACAAATGTTACTTTGATATTGGAGACCAACCTTTTGAAGTAGTTCTCCAGTAACAGCTCCCAGATGCATTGCATACAAAATTTGCACAGCTTAATGGATGTAAACAATGGTGATTATTCTGTTGGTGTTCTTACATTCATCTGTGTCCATGAATGGAGCTCCCTTTCCTCTCTGAGGACATTGTGTGTGTTACTTGCATATGTCAAGGAATAGTTACTAATTTGGAAAGGCCCATAGCCTATTGACATTCTTCCATCTAAAAGATTCCCCATTGTACCATTCAATTGTTTATTAAATATTTCCAGGAATTTCATTTCCATTGCTCATAAATCATTCTTTGGGGGAAGAATTTCCTGAAATCAATGACACCCAACTCCATGTACATTTCTTTCACTGTTCTGTGTTTGAATCCTTTCTGTTTGATTTTGTCCTGACTACAGCAATGAAATCTCCCTGTTCATCACTAACAATATCCTCTGTGACTGCACACACAATGGTCGGGAGTTTCCGCTCCCATTTTCATCGGGCTGACGGGAGTGGAAAATATTGTGAGCAGGCCAAAGTTGTGCTTTGTCTCGATGGGAAAGATTGCCATAATCATCCCCTTCCTCATTGACAGTGAACTGTGTTTCCTCCTATGCAACATTGGGAACCTCATTTCAATATGTTTGCATCTCATTACTGGGTCTATATGCTAGGATATTTCCCCACTCGCTCTGGTCAAAATGTCCACCCATAGTGGAGTGCTGAAACAGCAACACAAATCACGACTTGTTTCATAAGAACTAGGAGCAGGAGTAGGCCATCTGGCCCCAAGCCTGCTCCGCCATTCAACAAGATCATGGCTGAACTTTTTGTGGACTCAGGTCCACTTAGCCGCCCTTAATTCCTCTACTGTTCAGAAATTTATCTTTCCTTCCCTTAAAAACATTCAATGACGTAGCCTCAACTGCTTCACTAGGCAGGGAATTCAACAGATTCACAGCTCTTTGTGTGAAGAAGTTCCTCCTCAACTCAGTCCTAAATCTGCTTCCCCTTATTTTGAGGCTATGCCCTCTAGTTCTAGTTTCACCCGCCAGTGGAAACAACTTCCCTGCTTATATCTTATCTATTCCCTTCATAATCTTACATGTTTTTGTAAGATCTCCCCCCATTCCTCTGAATCCTAATGAATATAGCCCCAGTTTACTCAGTCTCTCTTATAAGCCAACCCTTTCAACTCCGGAATCAACCTAGTGAATCTTCACTGCACCCCCTCCAGTGCCAGTATATCCTCTCTGAAGTAAGGAGACCAAAACTGTACACAGTACTCCTGGTGTGGCCTCACCAGCACCTTATACAGCTGCAACATAATCTCCCTGTTTTTAAACTCCATCCCTCTAGCAATAAAGGACAAAATCCCATTGTCTTCTTAATTACCTGCTGCACCTGCAAACCAACTCCTTGAAATTCCTACACAAGGACACCCAGGTTTACTATTTAAATAATAGTCCATTTTGCTATTATTCCTACCAAAATGGCTGACCTCAGATTTAACCAACAGTGTACTCCATCTGCCAGACCCTCACCCACTCACTTAGACTATCTATATCCCTTTGCAGATTTTCAGCATCCTCTGCACACTTTGCTCTGCCATCCACCTTAGTGTCATCTGTGAATTTTGACACTTGGTCCCCAACTCCAAGTCATCTATGTAAATCATTTCAAAAGGCATACACCAAGGGGAGTTTGGAGATGAGCACAGTGCTCTTGGAGCGGTTCCGCATACTCAAAGAGGAGAGAGGTTCCAGACTCTGGCTTGGAATTGAGAGGGGGGAAGGGGGGATTACCAAGATGTGACTCAGGGTACTAGGTATGATTCAGGGTCTGAATCATACCTAGTATGGGCATGGGGGTATGACCCGGGGCTACCAGAATATGATGCAGGATACCAGGGTGTGAATCAGGGGTTGGAGGGGTATGATTCAAAGATCCAAAGATGTGCGGGTTAGGTTGACTGGCCAAGCTAAATTGCCCCTCAGTGTCAGGGGGATTAGCAAGGTAAATATGTAGAGTAATGGGGATAGGGCTGTGGTGAGATTTTATCGGTGCTGACTTGATGGGCTGAATGGCCACCTTTTGCATTATAGGGATTCTTCGACTCTATAATTTTATGGGGGTATGACTCAGAGTACGAGGGTATGGTTCGGGTATCAAGATATGTATCAGGGTATTGAGGTATAATTTGAGAATATGGAGATATAGTTGAGGGGTGAGCAGTCTTGTCTCAAGATTCAGTATTAAGAGTATTGCGTAGATTGGGGATGACTAGGCAAATTCAACTTTTGCAGATGTTTCAATAGCTGATAGTGTAACAATGAGTGAGAAAGACAGCAGTAGACATCAAAAGGACATGATCAGGTTGATTAAATGGGTGGGCACCTCAGTAGATAAAATTCAACATAGAAAAGTGTGTGGTGACACGTTTTATTTTGGAGAGAAGAATGAGGGGAGACAATACATGTTAAGTTTACATTTTTAAAATGGGTGCAAAAAAAAGCAAACTGGCGGGGTAGATTGGGCGTTTGTGTACAAATCTTTGAAGGTGAGAGGACAGATTAGCAAAGCAGGGCAGGTAATAATGCAAATGGGATCCTGGGCTGTATAAATATAAGTAGAGAATATAAAAGCAAGAAATAATGCTAACCTTTAGAGAACACTATCTCGGCCCTACCTAGGTGTGAATTGAACCAGTGGCGCTGGGATCTGGATATTAAAGCGAAATGGGAGTACTGAGCCTAGATTTGCTATCAGTGGGTCTGCCTCAGGAAAGTTACAACAGATGGCCTCTTAATAGTCACCTATGGGACGTTGTCCAATTAGGCAAGGAGGGCAGGCTCCTGATACTACCAGCCCAATCAGAATAGACTTTACAGCGGGGCTGGTAGGGTCTCAGACAGGAAACACGCCCTGTCCTCAATTAAAGCCCTCAAATGGCAACTTAAAGGCTGTTTTCCAACCTGCTTCAAATAACTCAGGGTGGGAATTAGAAATTGTTCACATCTTTGTCTAGCGAAAAAAGGCTTTGGGGGTACCTCCATCAGAAGCCCTCTTCTGACTGGAGCTGTCTTCCCCTAATGAATTGAATACCTCTGGAACTCCCTGCCCACCAGCCTATCCTCCATTAACTCAATTGCCCCTCCTAATCCCTACTGAGCATCCACACCTTACTCTCCCCAAGATCCCAGCTACTTACCTTCACACTGGCTCCCTGCACTGAATTCCAGGCACAGTGTGCTGCTGCACTGTCCCTTCTGGCCACTGAAGTGTTGTGTCTGGATGGGCTGGAGAGCTGTCGGCCAATCTGATTAGTCAATAGGTGTCCAAGGTGGGACTTCCTTCCAAGTGCGGACAGAAGTCCCACTGGCTGCCAATCAGTCATTTGAGGGTGATATGGCAGGAGGTCTGTTGGAGTCAGCAGGGAATGCATCCTTGCCAACCCCAATCTGCCATCCAACAAACCCAGGCCCAGGTTTTAGTTGAAGGTATGCCAGCAGATAAGAACTAAATGACTCAGGCTTCAATGTTCAACCCCTAACTTTTCTATTTCACAGTAATGAGCTGGATTCAGAAATACATTGCATTTTGATAAAACTTGTATTTCACACTGAACTAGAAGAAATGATTGTTTCTGAAGAGGCAAAGTAACTCAGCAACAAGGCAGATAAAATTTAATACATCTGAAGAAGTGAGAAGTACATAGGGAACAAAAAAGGGGTGATGTAATTTGT
The DNA here is from genome assembly GCF_965287045.1 of Carcharhinus amblyrhynchos. Taxonomy (NCBI): domain Eukaryota; kingdom Metazoa; phylum Chordata; class Chondrichthyes; order Carcharhiniformes; family Carcharhinidae; genus Carcharhinus; species Carcharhinus amblyrhynchos. The sequence continues at coordinate 52,044,966 of NC_137333.1, forward strand.
ATGTTAATAGTATAATAGCTAAGGAGGGCAATTAAAGACTTTGGCAAATCAGGCCACATGACTGTGCTCCTGCTCCTGGTTTACAAGCAAAAACTGAAGCGGGAGAATCCATCAAAGAAAATCATGCAATGTTGGTTGGAGGGATTGGATGTTCTCCTATGGAACTGCTTAGAGTCAGTGGACTAGTCAGTATTTAAAAATTCTGTGACCAACCTGAAAAAGTTAGTAACTGACTTCATTGGTGAGTGTGTAGAAGACTGTATGGCAAAGAAGCAAATCCATGTGTTTTCCAACCAGAATCCTTGGATGAACAGGGATATCTACTGTTTTGCTGAAGGCTAGGTCTAAGCATTCAAGTCAGGCAACATTGACCTAGAAAAGAAAGTAAGACGTTTCACAACACAAGGTTAAAGTCCAACAGGTTTATTTGGTAGCAAAAGCCACTAGCTTTCGGGCCTCTGACCCTGCGTCAGGTGAGTGGAGAGTTCTGATAACAAACAGGGGATGTAAAGACTCACACTCAGTTTACAGAATACTGATTGGAATGTGAGTTTTTACAGCTAATCAAGTCTTAAAGATGCAGACAATGTGAGTGGAGATAGCATTAAGCACAGGTCAAAGAATTGTGTATTGTCTCCAGACAGGACAGTTAGTGAGATATTGCAGGCCCAGGCAAGTCATGGGGGTTACAAATAATGTGACATGAACCCAAGATCCCAGTTGAGGCCATCCTCATGTGTGCGGAAGTTGGCTATCAGTCTCTGCTCAGCGACTCTGCACTGTCATATGTCGTGAAGGCCGCCTTGGAGAACATTTACCCGAAGATCAGTGGCTGAATGCCTGTGACCACTGAAGTGTTCGCCAACAGGGAGAGAACAGTCTTACCTGGTGATTGTCGAGTGGTGTTCATTCATCTGTTGTCGTAGACTCCCCAATGTACCATGCCTCAGGACATCCTTTCCTGCAGTGTATCAGGTAGACAATGTTGGCCAAGTTGCAAGAGTATGTACCGTGTACTGGTGGATGGTGTTCTCATGTGAGATAATGGCAACCGTGCCGATGATCTAGCACGTCTTGCAGAGGTTGCTGTGGCAGGGTTATGTGGTGTCATGGTCACTGTTTTCCAGAAGGCTGGGTAGTTTGCTGCGGATAATGGTCTGTTTGAGGTTGTACGGTTGCAGGGTTGTTTGAAGGCAAGAAGTGGAGGTGTAGGGATGGCCTTGGCGAGATGTTTGTCTTCATCAATGATATGTTGAAGACTCCGGAGAAGATGTCGTAGGTTCTCCGCTCCGGGGAATTACTGGACAGCAAAGGGTACTCTGTCCACTGTATCCCGTGTTTGTCTTCTGAGGAGATCGGTGCAATTTTTGGCTGTGGTGCATCGGAACTGTCGATCGATGACATTGGGGAGACCATGCAGACGCGACGACAATGGATGAATGAATGCTGCTCGACAATCACCAGGCAAGACTGTTCTCTTCCTGTTGGCAAAAACTTCAGCGGTCATGGGCATTCAGCCTCTGATCTTCGGGTAAACGTTCTCCAAGGCTGCCTTCACGACACATGGCAGCGCAGATTCGCTGAGCAGAGACTGATAGCCAAGTTCTGCACACAAGAGGATGGCCTCAACCAGGATCTTGGGTTCATGTCACACTATTTGTAACAGCCATGACTTGCCCGGGCTTGCAATATCTCACTCACTTACTGTCCTGTGTGGAGACAATACACAACTCTTTAACCTATGCTTAATGCTATCTCCACTCACATTGTCTGCATCTTTAAGACTTGATTAGCTGCAAAAACACCCATTTTAATCAGTATTCTGTAAACTGAGTGTGTGCCTTTACATCCCCTGTTTGTGATCAGAACTCTCCACTCACCTGACAAAGGGGCAGAGGCCTGAAAGCTAGTGGCTTTTGCTACCAAATAAACCTGTTGGACTTTAACCTGGTGTTGTGAGACTTCTTACTGTGTCTTCCGCAGTCCAATGCCAGTATCTCCTCATCTAGAAAAGAAAGCCAGGTATCATCTAAGGAGATCCATCTAAGATGCCAAAAGACAGTACCAGACCAAGCTAGAGTCCCAAGCTAGCCACACAGTCCCCTGCTGACTATGGCCAAGTCTGCAAGACATAACAGGCTACAAGGTGAAGGCATTTAAAATCGCCAGCTCCAACGTACCCCTCCTTGATGAGCTCAATTCTATGCCTGTTTTAAGCAAGAGGTCAGTGAGAGCACGCCCTCCAGCCGGAAGCCTCGGATGAACCTGTACCTTAGTCACCATTGGCAGATGTCAAAACAGCCTTCTTGAAGGTCAACCCACAGAAAATGACTGGCCTGGACGAAGTAGCCCGCATGAGCACTCAGATCCTGCGCGGATCAGCTGGCGGGAGTATTCACAGACATCTTCAACCTCTTTTTACAACAATCTGAGGTCTCTATCTGCTTCAAGAAGACGACCATCATCCTGGTACCTAAGAAAAACTAAGCAGCGTGCCTTGTCCGGTGACTCTGACATCCATCATTATGAAGTGCTTTGAAAGGTTAGTCATGGCACAAATAAATTCCAGCCTACCGCATTGCCTGGACCCTAACCTTTACAGCTAATTTACAGCTGTAACAGGTCTGCAACAGACGCCATTGCGTTGGCCCTGCACTTAACCCTGGAACAACAAAGACATCTATTTCAGACTGCTATCTATTGACTACAGCTTAGCCTTCAACACTATTATTCCTATGAAACTCATCTCCAAATCCCATGCCTGGATCTTGACTCCCTCTGTGAACTTCCTAACTCACAGACCACAATTAGTAAGGATAGGCAAACACACTTACGCCATGATCATCCTCAACACAGGTGCCCCATGAGGCTGTGTTCTCAGCCCCCTACTGTACTCCTTATAAACCTATGACTGTGTGGCCAAATTTCCCCCAACTCGATTTTCAAATTTGTTGATGACACCACCATAGTGGGTCAGACCTCAAACAATGATGAGACACAGCACAGAAATGAGATAGAGAATCTGGTGAACTGGTGTGAAAACAAAAATCTCTCCCTCAATGTCAACAGAATGAAGGAGATTGTCATCGACTTCAGGAAGCATAGAGGAGAACATACCCCTGTCTACATCAAAGGGGACGAAGTAAAAAGGGTTGAGAGCTTCAAGTTTTTAGGTGTCCACATCACCAACAACCTGTCCTTCTCCCCCTATGCCAACACTATAGATAGGAAAGCCCACCAACGCCCCTACTTCCTCAGAAGACTAAGGAAATTTGGCATGTTAGCTGCAACTCACCAACTTTTACAGATGCACCACAGGAAGCATTCTTTCTGGATGTATCACAGCTTTGTATGGCTCCTGCTCTGCCCAAGACCACAAGAAATGACAAAGGGTTGTGAATGTAACCCAATCCATCACGCAAAACAGTCTCACCTCCATTGGCTTGTCTACACTTCCCGCTGCCTCAGAAAAGCGGCCAGTATAATTAAGGACCTCATGCACCATGGACATTCTCTCTTTCACCTTCTTCCATTGAGAAAAATATACAAAAGTCTGAGGTCACTTACCAAACGACTCAAGAACAGCTTGTTCCCTTCTGCCATCTGACTTTTGAATGCACCTACCTCGCACTAAATTGATTTTTCTCTTCATCTTAGCTATGACTGTAACACTACATTCTGAACTCTCTCCTTTCCTTGTCTATGAACTTTGACTACATAGCATGAAAGAAAAAATATATTTTGCTTTGTATACTAATACATGGGGTGGAACAGAAGGCACAGTAGTTAGCATTGCTGCCTCACAGTGCCAGGCACCCGGCTGCGATTCCCACCTTGGGTCCCTGCCCATCTGCATGTTCTCTCTGTGTCTGCATGGATTTCCTCCAGCTGCTCCAGATTCCTCCCACAGTCCGAAAGATGTGCTGGTTAGGTGCATTGATCGTGCTAGATTCTCCCTCAGAGTACCCGAACAGGCGCCGGAGTGAGGCGACTAGGGGATTTTCACAGTAATTACGTTGCAGTGTTAATGTGAGCCTACTTGTGCCACTAATAAACTTTAAACTTTTTAAAAAATAATAAATCAAATCAAATTTAATTTGTGCAGTTGTATGGCCACCCCTTGAGAAATTTTAATTTGCCATTGAAAGACAAGAGCAACATTCAATCTTAAAGGGAGTGCAGAGAAGGGCCATGAGACTGTTCTTTGGAATAAAAGGACTGAGTTATAAATGAAAGACTGGGGAAATTTGAGTTTGGTGCACTAAAAATAGAAATCTGAGATGTTATATAGTCATGTGGATAGAACAAGGAGACACAGATTCACATTAATTAAATGTGAAATTAGGATCCATGCTTGAAAGCCCGTTCCACACAGAGGAATGAATAAATGGGAACTGACTGTAATTCCAGTTGGGATTTGGGGAGTGGCCGATGAGTTGAGTTAGTCATACATTGCATCAGAAAATGGGCCTGGGAGGTTTTAACTTCCCCACCACACTAAAAATGTCTGCTTCCTCCCTTCCATTTATGTAGCACCTTGGGATGGTTTGTTATGATTATGGTGTTATACAAAACTTGTTGAAAATCACACAGCAAAGGGTGAGTACGAAAATATTTGTATGGGAAGTTTTCCGGGAGGTGGGGTGGCTGTAATTTTCTTTGCGGAGAATTGAGAAGCACTTCGGCTCAATAACCAGTCTACAAAGCAATGTAGGAAGAGGAGTTCAACAGATTAAATTATAGCAGAACTAAGCATGAGATCATGCACTTTGGATCTGAGAAAGACAAGCCAGATTATTTTCTTAAAAATGAGAGAGAAATTGTGAAAAAGCAAAAGGACTAGGGTCTATGTACAGATATCACTAAAATCGAGTATGTAGGGACAAAAGTAATCAAAAGGACTCATGGAATGTTCGTCTTTATTTCCAGAGGTTGGAATACAGGCAATGATTCTGCTCTCAGTTTTGGGCACCTAACTTCAGAAAATATGAATCAACACTGGAAATCAAACCCAATGCTGCCTCTAAATATACCTTAGAACATCATCCAAGGAGACATTTAGCCAATGCGGATGCCTTGAGCCGCCTGCCACTTTCCACCGGCCAACATTTTGCTCTGAAGATGGAGTCATCCTGACTTTGAAATTTGTGGGCACTGTGTCAGGATCTGCCAAGCAAATCCAGGCATGAACCCAAAAGAACAAAGAACAATACAGCACAAGAACAGGCCCTTCAGCCCTCCAAGCCTGCACCAATCATGTGTTCCTAACTAGACCATCCGTTTGTATCCCTCTATTCCCAGTTTGTTCATGTGGCTATCTAGATAAGTCTTAAATGATCCTAGTGTGTCTGCCTCAACCACCTTGCTTGGTAGTGCATTCCAGGCCCCCACCACCCTCTGTGTAAAATACACCCCCTGCATATCTGTATTGAACCTTGTCCCTCTTACCTTGAACTTGTGACCACTTGTGTTTGTCATTTTCGACCTGGGAAAAAGCTTCCAATTGTTCACCCTATCTATGCCCTTCATTATTTTATAAACTTCTATTAGGTCACCCCTCAACCTCCATCTTTCCAGGAGAACAACCCTAGTTTACTCAATCTCATAGCTAATCTCACCTCATAGTACCAGGCAACATCTGGTAAACCTCTTCTGCACTCTCTCTAAAGCCTCCACATCTTTCTGGTAGTGTAGTGACCAGAACTGGACGCAGTATTCCAAATGTGGTTTAATCAAAGTTCTATATAACTGCAACATCATATGCCAACTTTAATACTCTATGCCCCATCCAATAATGGCAAGAATGCCATATGCCTTCTTCACCACCTTTTCCATCTGTGTTGCCACCTTTAAGGATCTGTGGACTTGCACACCCAGATCCCTCTGTGTATCTATATTCCTGATGGTTCTGTCATGTATTGTATAGCTCCAAAATGCATCACTTTGCATTTATCTGGATTAAATTCCATCTGCCATTTCTCCACCCAATTTTCCGGCCTTTCTATATCCTGCTGTATTCTCTGACAATGTTCATCACTGTCCGCAACTCCGCCAATCTTTGTGTTGTGTGCAAACTCACTAATCAGACCAGCTACATCTTCTTCCAAATCATTTATATATATCACAAACAGCAGAGTTCCAGTACAGAGTCCTGCAGAACACCACTAGTCACAGACCTCCAATCAGAAAAAGACCCCTCCACTGCCACCCTCTGTTTTCTATGGCCAAGCCAATTCTGAATCCATCTAGCTAGTTCACCCTTGATCCCGTGTGGTTTTACCTTTTGCGCCAGCCTGCCACGAGGCACCTTATCAAATGCTTTACTAAAATCCATGTAGACGACATTCATGGCCCTTCTGTTGGTGAAACTACATCACGTTGTCCTAAGTGATAGACCACAATGGCGTCCTATGGAAGATTTGAAACCATATGGTGGTTGTCCCGTGTCCAGGCCAGTGACCAATAATTCAAGAATTGCACAATGGCCGCCTAGGAATTTCTAAGATGAAAATGCAAGGAGCTATGTCTTGTGACCTGGCAGAAGCAGTGATATCAAAAAGTCAAGCCGTGCAAAACTTGTCAGGAAAACCAGAAGGCCCTACCAGCAGCCACTCTTGACAATGGCTGGTGAAATGCTGGGTGAAGTAATGCTGACTTCACAGGGCCATTTAAGAGCAGCATGTTTTTAATTTTCATTGACATCCATTCAAAATGGATTGATGTGCACCAGACAGCCTCTACTACCTCTTACAATAACATAGAAATACTCCGTCAATCTTTTAGTTTGCATGGTAAACCCAAGGTTCTCATGTTAGATAACGAGACCCCAAAGACCAGTGGGGAATTTCAGAAATCATGTATTTGAATTGAGTAAGGCACATCTGCACAGCACCGTACCACCTGTAGGTAAGATTGATTGCTAAGATATGGTCCCCTCCCCTCCCCACCAATCGCCCACAGCAGCAGACCCCCCTGCCCCCCACTAGATATCCATCACCCCCACCCCCCCACACTACCACCAGTGAGCGATCAAGCCTCCCTCCACTTCCAGACAATGATCTGGCCCCACTCCTTCCCCAACAATGAACTGGTCTCACTCCCCGCCCCCCCCGCCAGAGAATGGTCTGGCCTCACTCCCCTTCACTTCCAGAGGAACATCTGACCTGCTTCCTCCTCCCCCCTCTATCACCAGACAATGATCAATCCTCCTGCCCACCACCAGACAACGGTCGGCCCTTTCGTGCACCCACCCACTGCACCTCCCCCCCACCCCCCGCCAGAGATACATCTGACCTGTCTCCACCTCCCCCCCGACCAGACAATGATCTGAGCTCACTCCCCTCCTCCCCCACCAAACAGAGAATGATCAGGCCTGCCTCCCTCCTCCTCCTTACCATGATCTGAGTCAGAGAGCCGTTGGAAACACTGAACACGCTCTTCACAAGCTGGAACACCTGATTCAGACATTATGGTGCAGTTCCGAATTGGCAACTCAGTGGTAAAGGGGGAAATGCTGATAAAGTTGGGCGGGCAGTTCATTAATTCAATTTAGATGCATGCAAATGTATTTAAATCACCATTGCGCCCAATTTGGGCACGAATCGAATTGCCACCATTTCCTGGTTTCGGTAAAGTGGCAATCTGCGCGGACACGGGTGCAGATTGCAATAATGACCTCTCACCTGACTTTACCACATTTTCGTGCCTGAAAACAGGCACAAGGCAATGGTAAAATAGGGTACAATGTGTCCATCTAGCTGTGTTGCTCTTCCAATGACAAAGCATGAATGATGAGACAGAGCCACTGCAGTGAAGGAAAGAAAATGATGCAAATCCTGCACTCCAGGTCCCGTTAAGTTATGGAATGTCCTTCCCCCTGTGCCCAAAGGTCTATTCAGCCTCATGGAATCACATGGCAGAACCTCAGCCCTGTGAAGACATTGTACTCTAATTGAGTGACAGCTGATCCTTCTGAGGAATGGACATGAGTCTCTTTAAGTGCATGCCTCCATTTTCTGAATCCTTGGAGAGAAGCTTGATGTACTTGTCAATAAATCTATTCTCTTCTTGGTCTGTAAAGCCTAAATCCAGTGTAATTTTGTGAACTAACTACCACTTTTGGCTTTGCAGTGCTATTTTAGGAGTTCAACTGGTTGCTGATTGCAGTTCAGCATCGATTTAAAGATTTCAATGTCATTCCCTTCTCACTGGCTGACCTACTAAGTGGAAGAACATTCCCGCATTTTCGACCACAGACTGAAACTAACCATATAATGGGCAAACCAGCAGGAATAAGTTCATCCAGCAACTTTAATAACCTGTAATCTAACCATGAATAGTATGCCAACAATAATTCCTAGGCTCGTAGACACAAACTGACTGAAGAAGTAAACCCACAAGAATGCAGACCTGTTGTGGTGATACGAATGCTGCATTTAATGTATAATACAGGGGTCTTTCTTGTGTGTTTGGCTCCTGTGGATTTTGTTAAGAAACCCAACTTTACCTTCCAGGGCTGGGAACTCAAGTCCCTCACTATATAACAAAAGTATCTCCCAGATCTTGCCTCTTACTGCCCAGCCTCTTACTTCAAATCTGAGTCTTCTGGTTACTGACCCTTCTGCCACTGGAAATACTTTCTCCTCATTGCCCCACTGAACGCCCCTCAGCTTTTTGAATGCCTCCTTTCCATTGTATCTCTGCTTTGTATCTTGTCTTCACCTACAAGGTCCGCTAAAAAATTGCAGATCCTCAATATTTGACAAACTACAATTTTAAAATGTTTCTCTCTTTGAGCAGTTTATAAAATGAAGGCAAAGTAAAAGCAACAACTTCTCTGTGATTTCACAGGTCAGAAAAGGTGATTCATCCCAATATTTTGAGGTAGTTTTCTTGCAAGTTAAGGATGCCACTTACATGGAAATGTTCTTCAGGCAGTGATGGATCTCTATTTGTCATGTTCATCCTCTTTGTCTGTTCTATGCAATATGTTACTTCCCCCTATAGCAAGATGGCAAAACATTTCCAGCTATCGGGCAATTCACACAAAAACCAAAATACTGTGGATGCTGCAAATCAACATCTGCCCCAGCTCTGCACCCTGCAGTAAGGCTGAGTGACTAATCTAAGTTCAGCTATGTAAACTCTGCAAGCTCTTTGAATAATGTATTCCATTTAATTTCCTAAATTATAAATTACGGAATAGTTGAGCGAGTTTGAGAATATAAATTGAATGCATGCTGCTGATTTTCCTCTCATTATTGTTGAGGATGTGACACAACCAAGGTACCCTGCCCATCTCCTATGGAACTGTCCCACCTTTGCAGTTCTGTAGTAAAGTAATGAGTCAGCTAAGGACTACAGCACCAATTTTTAATGCCCCCAAATGCTTACCTTCTTGGTTGGGCCTAGCTGTTGATTCCAAGGCCTGATTTTCTTGAGTGCTGGTTCTGCTGAAGCCTGCAAAAATTATTTTGAAGAAGATGCCACAGACCCAAGAAGAAAGAATCATAAGAATAACTCATCCAGACACCAGCCATAGGTCTTATGCTATGTTAATGAGGGAGCTGATACTGTTGATTGGTAAGATTACGATTTAACCTCCAGAAAACAGTATATCAACCTTAGATAGTGCTGAGAAGTGCAGCTTTTCCAAGAAATGTTGTAAAAGCCAGCCTTTAACCAGCGTAACACTGCCAAAAAACTGGATGCAGTTCTGCTTCAGAAGAAGCTTGCACCTTGTCAGCTTTCGTTCCTCATAGAATTCATACATTGCAGAAGAGGCTTTTCAGCCCATCTAGTCTGCACCAACAATAAATACCACTGAAGTTGTACAAATCCAATTTTCCAGCATTTGTCCCATATCCTTGAATGTTATGTTTCAAGTGTTCTTCCAAATACTTTTTGAAGATTGTGAGATTTTTGGCCTGCACTACTTTCCCAAACAGTGAATTCCAGATTCCCACTACCCTCGAGCGAAAGAATGTTTTCTGAAGTCCCCTCTGAATCTCCTGCACCTTACCTCTCTCATGATTCCTCATGTTTCCTTCTGCCTCCTTTAGATAAAACGTTCACCCAAGTTGTAATCTTGGTTGGGTGATATACTCTGTTTTCTCCAGAGCTCTGATTAATTATTGTTTGTACTTGTGAGTCACTGATCCTCCCCGTCCCACTGTATATCAGAACTAGAACACCTAGTGTTTGTACTTATACTGAGCCACTTATTTTGAAACAGGTAGCTATTAGTGAAAAGAAGTAATTTAAAATACTATTTTATTTATAATAATGAATAATTTTAGAATAAGTATAAAAGGAACATTGAAAACAAAGATCTGTTGGTTTATTAATCCTGTTCCATGTACACTTATACACATTTATGAGCCCCTCATGCCTGATCCTTCCAACATCCATCCCCATCCCATCATCCATCCCTGCTCAGCTCCCCTTTCCCCATCCCACCACCCACCAACCAGTCGTGCAATCTCCTGGGAGTGACAAAATAAAGAGGAAATTCATTGTCAATCAATCCAGGGAAAAGGATGCAAAAACTTCCCCCAGATCCTGAAGGTGGTCAAACCAAAACTAACAGGCCAGAATGGCCGAAAGTCACATCTTTCAATTGCTTACATATTTTCTTTATGCAGTTAGGAATTCTTTAAGATCCCTTTTGAATACTTTCAGAGCACTTGCATGAGCCTGCAGCTCATTTCAGATGTTGCTGACTTACCATGAAAGAACTTTCTCTTGACCTGTGACTTAGTTCCCTGCTTACACAACTTCTACTTATTGCACCTTTATCTGCCAAAAGATGGGGAAGTGTGTGGATTCATGCCCAGCAAGTCAATGGTTACGGAGGGTGGAGCAATTAATCCCTGAAAAGTGGTGTTGGATCAGAAACCCAAAACAATTCCTCCTGCTTCTGGATTTAACCTGGACAGGTTTGGAGGTGAGTGGGAATTGTTGCGTAATTTCAATGTTTACATCCCCAATTAACTGAGGATTAAACCCAGCAATCTGGCTTTAACAGCCAGTGCACAGGTTTCTCGAACTGTGTGGAACTTATCAGGGTCAACAAGGCAAGAGTGTAGCAGGGAATCATTGATTGCTATACTCTTGTTGACCCTGACAAGTTCCATATAGCTTGAGAAACCCAATACAACTGACAGGATGGAAAGGCTTGAAACTACATAGTCATTGGGTTGCCTATGTGGAAGACGTGTGTTTGGAGAATTTATTTTGAGAGTTTGATCTTTTTGGAAGTCTTTCACATACATTGGACTTTACTTACCTAGAACTCAATTTCCCTGCAATCAGATTCACTGCAGCATGGGAGAATATATGCAGTGTAACATGGGCCTCTGATGAGGAATAAGAGGAGCAGCTACACAAGGAACAGTAGCACCAAGAACAGAAACAACACCAGTGACCTTTCTCACAACCCCATGGCACCCCACAGGACAGAAGGAGTGGACATTGAGCTCCAGCTTTATCCAAAATATCCTAGAAATATTTAAATTGGATGTATCAAACAACCATTTTATATTTTTAACATTAACAAAGTAAGTGGCTGACTTGTTTTTAAGGTGTATTCAACATGGCTGATGTCATGATTAACTAAAATCCTGTTTAGACATAATCCAAATAAAATCTACTCTTCCTAAAACAAATTGCTTTTACCGGTTAAATAGAATCTGATAAAAGAACCAGTCAAAAGAAAAAACACAAAGACTTAAAGGGTTAAAAGCTACAACTGGGGTTTAATGCAGATTTATAGTTTATGCCAGAGTAACTGTTGAACAATCTCAGCTTTAGCTGTAAGGATCTGAACAAGTTAATTTAATATCCACTGTTACTAAATTAGTAAGTTAAAAAAGAATACTTTCATCTTTCCCTCACTAAAGCAATGCAAATACAAGTTAACAGCTATTCTCTGTTTTCTAACAGTTAATTTAGGACACGCCTTGAATCACAGCTGTATTTGAACTCAGGGTGCTTTGTCAGCTTGCTGTTTGCTCAATCAATTGAACTTTTATTTATTCAAGTAGGGTTAAATACTTCAAAGTAGAATTGAAATAACATCTAAGGAAATCTGCAAATCAAAATTCCATCAGGCTAATGTTGCTACTTTGATACTTCACACAGAGTAATTTTTTTGAATCTCGAAACAGCCAGATTTGGCACCACTGATTGTTATTTATTGATTTCCACATCATGTTCACTTGGCCAATGTAACAGAGGGGTGTTTTGGGGAGTTGCTGAGCAGAGGCCAGATGTTTTCCTGCAAGTTGGAACGTAGTCATTGCCTCATAGTACCATCCAAGATTGCCTTAACATCCCAGCCACCAGTTTTCTAAAAGCATTGACATTGGGAGGATTAGTACAGGAGGGAATGAGTTCAGTCAGCAGTGAGTCAACCCCATTGTTGCTTTTCATGTGTTTATGTGTGTCTTGCAAAAGTTCTGGATGTGGTCAGAATTGGGTATAATAACCATGACGTTCTTACCACCTGGAGCTGAAGGAAATAATTGTCATGCTTAATTTACAACCTTTGACATACATGGTTGAAATCTCCTTATTTGGTTTCTAGTTTGGTTATATTTTTTTCTTTACCTCCTGATTCATTGTCCTGTTGTTGCCTAATAGAAAAGATCTGAAATGGTCATTTTTGGTTTCATCTGACAATACATAAAATTATCCCAATTTAGACTACTTTGGTGCATGTGCCCAAAGGGTGACAGAGCAGTTCAGATTCCCTGACACTGCTGAACTGTTGTGGGATGATGCCAAATGCGAAATAGATGCCTCCTTTTGGTGGCAGAGTATCAGAGGATCCTTGGGCTATTCCAAAGTGCCTAGATAAGAAGCTCAGGCGAGCGTCAGATGAAAAGGCTTCCCAATTTTCCTTTTCTCCTGCAATTTTTACAAGGACAAGGAAATGGCCAGACAGAAACTAGATGGAAATCACCATCTCATAAAAGTGCAGTACAAAAGTGAATACAGTACAATGCATTCCTCAGTCATCCTCAACACTCTTCCTTTCCTATACTGTAAATGCAAGAGACACAACACCTGCCCTTTGGCCTCATCCCTTTTCACCACTCAAGGCCCCAAGAACTTGTTCCAGCTGAAACAATGATTTATTTTTACTTCTTTCAATTTTGTATACGGTGTACACTGCTCAAGATTGTCTTCTCGACAAAACATAGACTGGGTGACATCTTTGTGGAACATCTCTGTTCAATCCACATTTCAAGTTTCTAGTCACCTTGCTCGCACTCTGACCTTCCTGTTCTTGGTCTTCTGCAATGTTCTAACGAAATCCGATGGAATTTCAATATTGCACTTCATCTTTTGACTGGGCGTTTTACATCCTTCTGCAATCAGCACTGAGTTCAACAATTTTAGATTGTAACCTCTGCCCCCATTTTATTTTCCTTTTCTTTGCTGATTCGTGTTTTTTTAGTCTCCGTTTCCATTATCCACTTCTTTGCTTTCGAACAGTAGCTATCCGTGATCCTTCTACTCACATCTCCCTAGCACCGCAGGAGTTCCTACAACGCAGGATTGCAGCAGTTTAAGAAGATGGCTTACCTTCTCAAGGGAAATTAGGGATGGACAATAAATGCTGGTCTAGCCAATGATGCCTGCAATCCCAGGAATGAGTAAATAAATAAACGATGCATCTTTTCCTTTCTATGGTGAATCTGTAAACATTGGTGAGAGCTATGGCAGACATGCCAAGTTTCCTTAGTCTCCTGAGAAAATAGCGGTGTTGGTGGGCCTTCTTAACGTGCCAGCATGGGGGGACCAGGACAGGTTGTTGGTGATCTGGACACCTAAAAGCTTGAAGTCCTCAACCATTTCTATTTCATCCCCATTGATTTAGGCAGGGGCACGTTCTCCATAATGCTTTCTGAAGTTGATGACTATCTCTTTCGTTTTATTGACATTAAAGGAGAGATTATTGTCACTGCAGCTGTGCACGTAGTTATGCTGGTTGGTGGAGTTGTAGTCTTTCTCTGGCCAGTGTCTTCAGTATGAGCGACCCAGAACATTCTGTCTGTTGGATTTAGCTCTTGATATATTGACTTATAGAGAAGTCTGCATGTCTGTTGCTGTGGGGGCCTGTACCATTCACCCCTGTTTCCAGTAGGCTGTAACTGGGTTTCCAATCCAATGTGCTCACTGAAAGCTCTCACTATCCTAACAATGGTTGCCAATTTTCCTTGAGTATATTCTACAAAATGTATACGAGCATATTCTGTTTAAATTTCCTATTTTTCTGAACTCCATTCATATACAAGTCAATGTGGTGTATAAGATGAGGCCAGACTAGACCAGAAAAACTGAAGCAATTCAACCTCATTTATAAGTACATTTATCAATGAAAAAGAAAAATCATACAACATATTTCTTTTGCAAGTCCAAATCTGGTTCACTAACAATGAAAAACTAGTAACAGACATGATTCTCATGACAACTGCAAAACCATATATTGCACATGAATCACTGGCTATGAACACTTTCAACACAGTTTACTCTACATCAGAAAATGCAGAGGATTGCCATTAAAATTCATAATTCCAAAGTCTGTACTAATCTGTTTGGCCTTCAGATGGAGCTGAACTATATTTAATTTGTGGCATAGAGCTTGTTGTGTCAACACATACTCTTTCAATTTCTGTTTTGATGTTAGTCCACCTGGCTTTAGATCCATTGTTAAAATTGTTATTTTGTTCCCTTGGTTGTATGCAATACATCCTTTACTTTGAGCCAGTCTCAAACATCTTTCTCATCTCTGTATTTACAGTGAGTGGATATGTGCCTGCCATTTTCTTCTGCATTTCCCAATTTTTAGCTTGAATGCTGCCGTACAGGATTGATATGACTTGACTGGTGGCATTTTGGAATGAGGGTGATTCTCTTCACCAACCACCCGCACCACCCCCCCTCCCCCTGCCAAAGTGGATCACTCCAGCAGGGATTACAATAGTTCCCCCACTTATGGGAAACTAGCAGGCGGATCCCGCTGGAGTGAAGGGGGGGCAATCGGGGCCCCCCAGATGGTTGGGCGGCAGGGATGTGCCCCCTGGGCATTAGCACCATGGCAGTGCCAGCCTGGGCTCCTGGTATTGCCCAAGGGACAAAGTGCCAATGCCCAGGGGACACCTTGACGCTGCCCTGTGGGATGCTCTGCTCTGTGGCATGGACAGTGACAAGGAGGATGGGCTATTGTGGAGGGGCCAAGGGAGGGGGCCTGATGGTATTGGGCCTCGTTGACCGATTGGCGGGGGTGGAGGATCCCGCTGCCACTCTGCACTCAGAATCGGTGGGGAAAGGAGGCAGGCCAGTGATCGGAGTGGAGTGGGAGGGTGGAGGAGGTCAGCCTGCTGGGCGGGTCATGACAGTGGGGGGTGGGGAGGATTGGGGTGTGGGAGAGGCTGGAGTTCGCGGCGAGATGGGAGCAGAGTTTCGGGGCTGGCCTGGGAATGGCCGGGGGGGCCAATGATTAGGTCATGGATGAGGAGGGCAGTCAATGCAGAGGTCAAAGGGCTAGCCAGCAATCGGGAGGCCGGCAATGCGGGGCTACTGTGCATGCACCTATCTAGTGCTGACAGATTGGTGCATGCACAGTGTCCCGCTCAGTGCTATGCTGGCAGCCTCTCCAGCGGGAATAGGCCCCACCCACTGATTTTTAATGATATTCACGCTGGTGACCTCTGCAGCGTACAGAGTGTGAGAGATTCTTCTCTGAACTCCCACTGAAAAAAAAATGTGAATTACTCCAGTTTTCACATGAATTCGACACTTCAAATTTTTTTGGAAGAATAGCAGCCATGGTGTTTGCCTAGATTTATTTATTAAATGTGGTGTCTAAAATACACTTAAATGATAAATAAGTTGAAGTGGGATATAAGACAAAGTCTGATCGTCTGGAGAAAAAACATCTCATACATCGAAAAATACGGTACTTTCATTCTAGCATATTGTATTCACACTCACAACGTGGTCTCCTCTACAATGGGGAGACCAGACACAGATTGGGTGACTGCTTTGAGGCATACCTCCATTCAGTTCACAAGCATACCCTCAGGCTTCTGATGGCCTGTCGTTTTAATTCGCCACCTTGCTCTCATACTGACATCTCTTGGCCTGCTGTACTGTGATGTGGAGATGCCAGCGTTGGATTGGAGTATTGGATACATGCCCTGTCCCCTAGGCTGCTCCTTAATAGCTCACCCCCCCTTATTACTGCCCATGCCACAGAGCAGAACATCCCACAGAGCAGTGCCAAGGTGTCCCCTAGGTATTCGCACACTGCTGTATTGTCCCAGTGAAGTTCAACGTACACTTGAGGAATAGCATCTCATCTTTTGATTAGGCACTTCACAGCTCTCTGGACTTAAAATTGAGTTCAACAATTTCAGACTGTCAACTCTGAAACATTTGTTTCTTTTTCTTTATCTGTTTCATTTTTTCTATTATTCTTGATTTCTATATAGCAGTACACCTACTTTTATTTCTTTTCCTGTCCCATCATCATTGCCTTTATTCCCAGCAGACTAACTCTTCTGTCATTCAATGTTTCCACCCTATCACAGACCTTCCATTGTTTTTGTTTCACCTACTCCTTGCTCAAAACCTATTATATCTCTGATGTTTCCCAATGCTGATGAAAGGTCACTGAGCTGAAACATTAACTCTGTTTCTCTCTCCAAAGAAGCTGCTTGACTTGCTGAGTATTTCCAGCATTTTTCTGTTTCCAACGCCTGCAATCTTTCATTTTTAGAACCTCCTTCCTTATCTCACTTTCCTAGACAATTACTAAAGTGCATAAACCACCTTTGCAAAGGTTTCACTTTAATTTCCATACACTTGGCTAACTATAATTACCTTACACCGGATTTGCACTAATGGCTATGCCAAGGGACATGCAATTAAGCTAACTCAGGAAATTCATATAGCATGCTGATGGAGGAGGTCTTGTGGCACAGTGTGTAGCATTACTGCCTCTGCACCATGAAGCTTTGGGTTCAAATCCCACACTTGATGGCCAAGGAAAGTACATTCATAAGGTGGTCAAATAGATTGAGTGTCACCTACAAATTCTTACAAACATGCCAATGGCTGACAGTAAGAGGGGGAAAGACTCCTGATCAGCCATGTTTGATATGGAGTGGTGTCCCTCAAACTGTAAGGTTCTGCTGACAGACTAGTGCTCTGTTCCAGGGAAAACTAGCATTGGGAACAGACAAAAGTCTGGCTTAATGAACTGCTAATTGTGGGAAGAGAATTGAAATATTGATGCAATATTACATTTCTCTTTCAGTTCAATTTTTGGCTCAGTAAAGAAAATCTTCTTACAATGTCAATGACTTTGTGTGCAGAAAAACTTACGTCAAAATTGGCATTGACTATGTAGTTTAATATGCATTCCTTATTCACTTGTCATTGTGTACAACAGTGATGATGTTTCTTTAGGGTTAAATACTGAACAGCAAAATTACGTATTTGCAGAGGGACCTCGGGGTCCTTGTGCATGAGTCGCAAAAACCCAGCCTGCAGGTGCAGCAGGTGGTCAGGAAGGCGAATGGGATGCTGGCCTTCATAGCGAGGGGGATTGAATATAAAAGTAGGGAGGTCTTGCTGCAGCTGTATAGGGCATTGGTGAGGCCGCAGCTGGAGTACTGTGTGCAGTTTTGGGCGCCGCACCTGCGCAAGGATATTTTGGCCCTGGAGGGAGTGCAGAGGAGGTTTACTAGGCTGATACCGGAGTTGAGGGGGTTGAGCTATGAGGAGAGGCTGAATAAACTAGGCTTGTACTCGCCAGAGTTTAGAAGAATGAGGGGAGATCTCATTGAGACGTATAAGATGATGAATGGGATGGATAGGATAGAGGTGGAGAGACTCTTCCCGCTCAAAAAAGACAGTAGGACTAGGGGGCACAGCCTCAAGATAAAGGGGAGGCGGTTTAGAACGGAGTTGAGGAGGAACTTCTTCACTCAAAGGGTGGTGAATCTCTGGAATTCTCTGCCCGTTGAAGTGGTGGAGGCTGCCTCGCTAAATATTTTTAAGAAGCGGGTTGATGGGTTTTTGATAAGAGAGGGGATTAAGGGTTATGGGGAGAGGGCGGGAAAGTGGAACTGAGCCACGACAGATCAGCCATGATCTTATTGAATGGCGGGGCAGGCTCGAAGGGCTAGATGGCCTACTCCTGCTCCTATTTCTTATGTTCTTATGTTCTTATGTTCTTAATTCAAAATAAGGAGAAGCATATCATATCAATAGATATATCGAGGAATAATTCATCCAGCGCTCACAAAATACAGTGGCAAATTTCCAGACAAAAAGTGTTGAGCAAACATTTCCATGCTGGAATGTAAGTAGTTCTTTCTGCAATATTCATGTTGGTGGTGTGAAATAAAGAGTGATAAAATGTGCCAGTTCTCATGATGAGGCAAGTAAATACTTAAGTAAATATCTATAAGTTCAAATGAAAAGTTTTAATGGTATTGTGTTAAGGGGTAAACAGGAAAGATTGGCTGTGAGGTGTTTTGAGATATTCCGAAGGAGTGAAAGGCGTGGCAGATGTGCAAGGTCTTTCCTTTCTCTAAGGATTGGAAGAACATTCTGCAGGTTGCTGTGTCAATGCTGTAACCCTATCACTCCCTGTTATTGATTTCTGGAAAAAAATGCCTTTGAATTTATTCATCAACCAGGAGGTGGTGCTATTGCCACAGCAAGGTTTTATGTGTCAAATCTGAATATAGTTTAAATAAACAGGTCTGACATTGAAGTACTTTGCAGCTGTCACAAATGCAATATGTGGGCTTCTGCCAATGGCAAATAGGTAACATTTCCATTTCATAATTGCACTGGAGCAGAAAGCAAGTTCTGTGGTAGCTGATGGCTGTGTTGCAGTTGGTTTTTGAAGTGGGGAAGTACAAATGGCCTAGGCAATGACTTTATATTGTTCTGGCCAATAGACAGAACCATCACCAGGTATGAGCAAACTGGAGACAAACCGGATATTATTTGACTTTTTGAAAAAGCAACATTTTGAAATCTGATTTTAGCCCTACAGGAGACAATATGTCAACAGCATGACATTGTCAAAATGAAATGCAATGGCTTGATTTTCTCTGTAAAGGGATATATTTTATTCAGCTTTCCACTGTGCAAATATATACCTCCTCAATGATTAATTTAAAGATATAAGATCTTAGCTGATTATCAACTTTGACCTGCTGTAGTTTCTTCAAGATGGGGTATTGTGCAGAAAGATGTGATGACACAATTACATTTACCCTATAATGAATTAAAATAAATTTAAAAGAAATGCAATATCAGTTAAATTTAATGTTCTTTATCTTCTTATTTTCATTGTCTGATCTCTGTATTTCATTAACTAAGTAAGACCTCACATATTTACTCTATAGTCAGTGTTTGAACTTGTTTTATGTGGTCGACTCATTCATAAACAAGATTCGACCACTCTATAATTTTCCATGAAATTGAGATGAGAAAATTAATTGGGGTTAGATCTTTAATTAATAAAGTTATGACTTTCAAGCTGTGTGCAGTGACTTTCTTCAGGTGAAAATTGTGTTTCCTTATATATAAGACAGGTCCTGTATTTATCTGGTATGCACAAGGATTCAGCTTGGTGCCTTGAAGAGTATGATGGATGAGGACACGCTACACCAAAGGCCAATATTCAAATATTTAATTAACTTCAAGGCACATTAGAAATAAATGAACTGTTTTTGAATGTGTCTGTTCATGTGTGTTCTAAGGCACATTATCAGTTTTGCAAATAAGCAATGAGTGGATCCAGAGCACATAATGTGTGTTTGAATGCACATGATAATGGGTGAACATAAATAATAATGGTACAATGGCTTGGATAGAGATATAGAGAAAATAATAAAAAGACTTGGCAACATCAGGAATCATTGAATAGGCTGGAGCTCTTCTCTCTTGAAACAAAAAGGCCTTTAAGATTATGAAAAGATTTGACATAGCCGACATAGAGAAGATATTTCTAATTGTAGGAACACCAAAATAAGGACCAGAAATTATAAGACCGTTACTATTCCAACGGGGAATTCAGGAGAAATGTCTATCCAGAGAATGATTAGAATGTGGAAGTCACTCCTACTGTTTGGGTTTTGAAATGTGACCAGTTTGATTGACATGTCTAGCTTTCCATAGTCATATAGTCATTCCATGCCAGGAGGCTGCTTCTGGAGGTAGACATCTTAGAGGTGCACTCTCACTGAATACACACTGATGTTGTCTTGATACTTGAAACATTTTGTACAGAGTGGATAAAAACATTTTTGAATTCTAGCAAAGGAGCAGATAAGACACTGAGAACATTTACAGAAGCTCAATTAGAAATTAAGAGGTGTGTCTAAAAGTTCAGTCAATGAGTCAGGTTTTAAGTAGGATACTAAAGTTATTGAGAGAAGTTGAGAGACACAGAAGGTTAGTGAGGGATTTCAGTTCTTGGCTGAAAAAGCCAGTAACTCCCAGGAAGAACTCTGAGAGAGAGCATGGGGACAATTCTCCCACACTGCTGCATTGCTATTGTAGCACAGCAGGCCAGAACACTTTAGCGGAGTCCCAGCTCAGCACCACAGCTTCCACACACCTCCCACTGCCAGGTTTCCACTGCTGTCAGCTCTGCGCTGGAAATCGGCGTGGAGATGCATAATATATTCAGACCCTAATTTGAATGCCATTGTAATATCTGAAATCTCCAGGCCCACTAACCCATCCCACCGCACCAGGAGTGGTTCACTTTAGCAGGGTTTAGTATAGCTCCCCACTTGTTGGGAGCTGGTGGCCCAACCCCGCTGGGGTGAAGGGGGAGCAATCAAGGTCCCTCCAGAGCGTTGGACATTGGGGAGATGCCCCCAATCTTTGCCACCTTAGCAAGTGTCAGCCTGGGCCTCTGGCACAGCCCAAGGAACATTGGGTGCCAATGCCCAAGTGGTATCTTGGCACTGCCTGTCAGGCATTGGGCAGTGCAAAGGGGGCAGAAGCCTAATGTGGGGCAGGGTCTACTGGGGGGGTGGTGTCGGGGCTGCAGGGGGTCAGGGGTGCCAGTGGGGGGGGGGGGAATTCGGAGATTGCGGATGCAGGAAGTGGGGGGAGAGGTCAAGGCTAGCCTGGGCATGTTTGGGGGACCAGCAACCAGGCTGTGGGGGAGGTCACATGGCCAGTGATGTGGGGGTTGCGGGGCTTGCCAGCAATTGAGGTGGCCAGCAATCGGAAGATGGACAAACAGGAGGCACTGTTCTTGGTGCTGACAGATCAGTGCATGTGCAGTGGCCTGCTCATATTATGCTACTAGGAATAGGCCCTGCACCCTAGTTTCTGAGTGAATCTCGCTAGTGCAGTGCACAGAGTGTGAGAGATTCATTTTGAAAATCCCGCTGAAAAAAAAGTGTGATTCACTTCAGTTTTTACGCAAATTTGGCACTTAGAATTCTTTTTGGAGAATTGCCCCCGTAGGATGGGTTTTCTCTCTGCCACTGGGATTCAGAGGAGGGTATTAAGACATCAACTGTTGTACAGCTGAAATCTTCAAGCACCATATCTACAGAATTAAAAAACTTCTCTATCTCAGAATCTGTTTGACCTGCTGACTCCACCTGAAAAAGGCAACAATGACTGCAGAAGTCATTGCAGCCTCTTGTCCAAGCCTTATTTCAACCACTCTATATCCAAAAGACGGATTCAAGCAATAGCTATACCTCACACAAACTGATTTAAAATCTCATCTTTATGTATTTAGTTTCCTTAGTCTGCATTTTAATCTTTGTATTTGCATTTTAGTTAATAACTTGATCAGTTTTTACTTAAGGAACATTCATCAGTGGTTTTGGAATAAATTAGCCTTTATCTTGTTTAAGCCTGTCTGCTGGGTTATTTTTGAAGTGAATTATTCACAAATTAAAAGGAGGCTACATCGACACACACAAACCCTTAGCTCATGGACCACTTTGAAAGAATGCCTTTTACATGGTATTGGCACAGGTGTAAGTGGGGTTTTTTATGAGGTCACAAACATTCACTCAGGAAGCTAATGTCACTGGTACAAAAGACATCTTTATTAAGAGCAGAGATCAATAGGAGAAATTATCTCGATGGTCATAGATTGAGAATACCTGGACCCTATGGACGAGTTCTGAAGTTATCAATAAAAACAGAACGGTTATACATTTTCTTTACCAGATTCCCCACACTTCATTAGTTTAAAATTAATTCCATTTAGTATACACATATCAATACAAATCTCTGTCAAGTACCTCAGCCAACGGCAGAATACCTACCATCATGGTGGTATTTCATTCACCTTTAAAATCTGGATGTTAACTGCCTTTTTGGCTAAAGCTACTTTCCTGTTGCTTGGTTACAGTAGATGCTACCATAAGGGTCAAAGTGGATGTTCCCACTGGCTCACTGCCAAACTGAATAGACATATGTTCCTGTGTCCAGGATCATATCTATCCTTGTGTCTGGGCAGAGACTGAACCTATTGATTATGTTTCAAAATGTGTTCCTTCATAAGAATCTTCCAGATATGAGTTTTGCAATGGGTTCTCAGGACTCTGGCTCTAAACTATTTACCTTTCCCATCATGCCTTTCGGTAACTTGCTTTGGCCAAAGTGAACAATCACAGCAAAATACTTGAAATACATTCAGAGAATTGGCTCATATGTTTCAAAATCATAGTTGCTTGTTTTGTTTACTGTTAGCTCTGCCAGTGCCTCTATACTGTCTAAAAACTAAGAGAAATGTAAAACAATTGCTTTCAATCCTCCCTTCTGGCCATTTGGCTAGTCCAATACTAGGCCAGTTATAAATGCATCTAAAGAACTTTTTTTAACTCTATAATTGATTTGGCTCAACTATGATTGTCATTGACAATGCTGCATTAGCTGTGTACTTGATTAACTGCATTGAATTAAAAAATCCCTATTAATTCAGAAAATCATAAGGGAAAAAATAATCATCTCATGTTATCACTCAAATGGATGATTGCCTGTACATATTCTCATATGCTGGAGTGGCACTTGGGATTCCGGTTAACTCTTCCTCCACTTGAAGTGATGCAAATGCTACTACATCTTCCACATACTGGGTTGCTAAAGAACAGCAACATCTGATTGCTTGTACAGTCAGAAAGAAAATCAAAATGACTGCTCTGAAAATCATTATCCCTTGCACTATATTTGTTCCCTGTGAATCCATCCAGTCAGTTACTCAGAGCGAAAAAGACGTTGGTTGTTTAAGTTTCTCGATCTCCTTCCAAATCTGTGTAACCAAATTAGTTATGTTCTCCGAAGTGTCTGGTATATATGTGCAACAATTCAATCCAATTAAAGCACATGTTCCACTTCTAGCTGCCAAGATGAAGTCTAATGTCACCTGATTCTGTATCACAACAGTACATACTGCAACCATCTCATCGCTGACCTTCTTAAGGGCTGTAGCAGTATCATTGGCAATTTGTTCTAAAATTGAGATAATGCCTTCAGTCTCAATTGATATTCTTATATGCGCATAAGGGGGTATCATTATACCAAGGAAATTGTCTAGTCCCACAAGGGCATGTCACTTTCTTCCAGTTGGAAGCTAGTAAGAATGATAAGTATATAGACTACAAACTCAAGGTAACATGACCCCTTCCAACCAAAAGGCAACCACAGATATGCCTTAATTCCACAAATCCAATAAGTACCATTGATAGTTAGTTTGTATATTTCCCTCTGAAGCAATATGGAATAATGCAAGATCAATCATTATTGGGTGGATTCAGACAAATTTGTTTGGCTACATCTACTGCGTGTTGACACTTGCTGGTGCCCAAGCTCCCTCCAGGGCTCTTTTATTCTCAATACATAATATTCCTTGCAGCTTCAATTCTGCTCCATTCTGCTGGACTGGATGTGTTAAAAATAGGTGAATACCTATTCATGGCGCACCTGTACAAGATCTATTCCTATAAAAGTCTACTCTATCACAATCCCTAGGAAAACCTAATGCTACTACCCTCTGATCTCTGAAAGACTGATCCAACATAAATAAATCTGCCTATGATAAATGTATTGGGTGTAAAGGTATCCCCCCCTCAATATGTATAGGAATACGCAACATTTAGATATATTAACAGTTCTAGCATCAGTGTATGCCATATATATAGAAAAGTATTAGTCTGCAGTTCCTGATGGACTGTCCATATTAAATATAATAAATGCAACAGTAAAAGAGCAGGGAAGTGTACAATCATCATGATAATTATCAACTGACAGTTGTAATATTATCTTTGATAATCCCAGCTACTCAATATTACAGGTCAATATTAAGAAGGATGTAAATTCAATTACAGAACTGCATCACAAGCATGTTTTCTTTAATCTCAGGTCCAGAGCTTGACAATCCTTCTCAGGTTTTGATAACTAATTGCTAATATTCTGTTGAAATTATCTTGGCATCTTCATGCACACAACATTGTGTAAGCACGAAGAGAGTGGCCCTAAGGTCCTCTCATTAGTATCACAGTAACTAAATTATTCCTATTTCCTCAATTCTAATATTAGCTTCCATTGTTTGCTGGAGCACGCGAGTGAAGGAGCAGAGAGTCAGGTAAGAAATTATCTGTTTAAAACCTGTTTAAATCAGTTAAAAGCATTTTTGCGGGCTTTTTAGTGTGTAGTAAGAACTTACCTTGTAGAACTGTTTAAATCATTCAAAAGCATTTTCGCGGGCTTTTTGTGTTTACCGCTTTAAGAATTCAAAGGGAGTGGATAGCAGGGATTTGTAGGTAAGCAGGCTTTTAAACAGTGCCAGGTTTAAAAGGAGGCCTGGTGTAAACAGCGGGCAGCGTCAGAGCGGGCAGCTGAGTGAGCTGCTAGGGCTTAGGAACAAAGGGCTTTGGAGAAAAGGGCCAGGTAAGTTTGCGTTGAAATTGTTCAATATTACTACAGGGAATAATGGAGGGGCATGTGATGTGCTGTTTCTGTATGGTGTGGGAGCTGGTGGACCCGAGGGTCCTTCCCAGTGACCATGTCTGCAGTAAGTGCTGGTTGCTGGAGGAGCTCCAGCTCAAGGTAGATGAGCTGGCCCCTGAGCTACAGACACTGAGGTTCATCAGGGGGAGAGAGAGTGCCATTGTCAATGGGGTGCAAGTGACATCCACCCCCCCTAGACTGGCTAACTCTAAGGGTCAGGAACAGGAGGGGGCTGCTGAGAGGAGGAAGGAGGGTGGGGACCAGAGGAAGGAGGGTGGGGATCAAATGCCTCAGCCTCTCAATCTGCATAACAGGTTTGAGGTTCTTGCTTCCAGTGTGGACGAGAACGAGGGCTGTGAGGTTGGTGAGCAAACTGCTCACGGTACAGTGATGCAGACACAGGACATAGACAAAGAGAAGGTGAAAAGGAATGTAGTAGTAATTGGGGATAGTGGGGTTAAGGGTATTGACACTGTCCTTTGTCACAATGACAAAGTGCACAGAAGGGTGTGTTGTCTGGCTGGTGCTCGGGTCCAGGATGTCGCATCTGGGCTGCAGAGGAACCTGGAGTGGGAGGGTGAGAATCCGGTCGTTGTGGTACATGTGGGTGCCAACGACGTAGGCAAAATGTGAACTGAGGATCTGGGGAGGGAGTTTGAAAAGCTGGGAATGGAATTAAAAAGTAGAACCGACAAGGTGGTTATCTCTGGACTACTGCCTGAACCGAGTGCAGACGGGCGTAGGGTTGATAAGATTAAGGAAGTGAATGGGTGGCTCAGGGATTGGTGTGGGAGGAATGGGTTTGAATTTATGGGACATTGGCATCAGTATTGGGGTAGGTGGGACCTGTTCAGGCGGGATGGGGTTGGTCTGAACTGTGCTGGGACCAGAGTGCTGGCGAATCGAGTAAATAGGACTGTAGATAGGGCTTTAAACTAATTGGGGGGGGGAAGGTGCGAGGGTAGGTGACATTACGGTGTCTAAAGTAAAGGAGAGGGTACAGGTAAGGGAAGAGGCCAAGGATGTCCCAATAATAAAGGGAGTAGGGGGCATCAGTATGGTTGGTGGCGTTCTGGCAAATAGGGTACAGGTGAAGGCTGGGATGAAGGCACTTTATCTGAATGCACGAAGCATTCGGAATGAAGTGAATGAGCTGGTGGCGCAGATCGGCACAAATGGATATGATCTGGTGGCCATTACAGAGACGTGGCTGCAAGGTGACAGGGACTGGGAGCTGAACGTACAGGGGTATCAAGTGTTTAGGAAGGATAGGAGGGAGGAAAAAGCGGGGGGCGTAGCTCTGCTGATTAAGGATAGCATCAGGGTGGTAGTAAGGGATGATATAGGAACCAAAGAGCAGAACGTGGAATCATTGTGGGTGGAGATTAGGAACAGCAAAGGGAGGAAGACGCTGGTGGGTGTCGTTTATAGGCCCCCGAATAATGA
The DNA here is from genome assembly GCF_965287045.1 of Carcharhinus amblyrhynchos. Taxonomy (NCBI): domain Eukaryota; kingdom Metazoa; phylum Chordata; class Chondrichthyes; order Carcharhiniformes; family Carcharhinidae; genus Carcharhinus; species Carcharhinus amblyrhynchos. The sequence continues at coordinate 52,071,438 of NC_137333.1, forward strand.
TCTGGAGGTGGGGCGGGCTGTTAACGCGCAAATAAGTGCGGCGTGCAGGAATGGGACGGCAATAATTATGGGGGATTTCAATCTACATATTGATTGGTCAACCCATGTTGGACGCGGTGGGCTTGAGGAAGAGTTCTTGGAATGCTGCCGGGATAGTTTCCTTGAACAGTGTGTGTTGGAGCCGACGAGGGACCGAGCTATCTTCGATCTGGTGTTATGTAATGAGGCGGGTAGAATTAGGGACCTTGTGGTGAAGGATCCTCTTGGGAAGAGTGATCGTTGTATGGTGGAGTTTCTGATGCAGATGGAGGAGGAGAAAGTGGGTTCCTGGACATGTGTCCTTTGTTTGAACAGAGGGGAGTGCGGTAGGATGAGAGAGGAATTGGCGAATGTTGATTGGGGGAGCGCGTTGGAAGGTAGGTCTGCTGAGGAGCAGTGGAGGATCTTTAAGGAGATCTTTCTTGGTGCTCAGCAGAAATTTATTCCGATGGTTAAAAAGGATCGTAGGAGGAGAGATAATCAGCCAGGGATAACAAAGGAGGTAAAGGAAAGTGTTAAATTAAAAGCGGATGCGTTTAGAGTAGCTAAGAGTAGTGGGCGTGAAGTGAATTGGGAGAGGTTTAAATGTCAACAAAGAATGACAAAGAAGTTGATAAAGAAGGGTAGGATAAACTATGAAGCTGGGCTAGCGCTTAGTATAAAAAAGGATAGCAAGAGTTTTTATAAATATATAAAAAGGAAGAGGCTGGCTAGGGTGAACGTTGGACCCTTAGAGGATGAGAGGGGGGACTTAGTGGTAGGGGATGGGGATATGGCTGAGGCCTTGAATAACTTTTTTGTTTCGGTCTTCACGGAGGAGGATGTGAATAATTTGCTGGGAGTTAGCGATGGAAAGATGGTAGGAGTGGAGGGCCTGAATGACATTATTGTTACTAGAGAGGCGGTGCTCGACAGACAGGAGGGACTGATTGTGGACAAGTCCCCAGGACCAGATGGAATGCATCCAAGGGTTCTGAAAGAAATGGCGGAGGTGATAGTGGATGCCTTGGTGGTTATTTTCCAGACGTCGCTGGATTCCGGGGAAGTGCCGGAAGATTGGAAAACGGCTAATGTTACGCCGTTGTTTAAGAAGGGTGCCAGGCAAAAGGCAGGGAATTATAGGCCGGTTAGTTTAACGTCTGTTGTAGGTAAAATGTTAGAATCCGTCATCAAGGAGGAAATAGTGAGGCAGCTTGAGGGGAATTGCTTGATAGAGCAGACGCAGCACGGTTTCGTTAAGGGGAAGTCGTGTCTGACAAATTTACTGGAGTTCTATGAGGATGTGTCGAGGGCGGTGGATAGAGGAGAGCCGGTGGATGTGGTCTTTCTGGATTTTCAGAAGGCGTTTGACAAGGTACCTCACAAGAGGTTATTGCAGAAGGTCAGGGGACATGGAGTTGGGGGTAGGGTGTTAGCATGGATAGAGGACTGGTTGTCAAATAGGAGGCAGAGAGTGGGGGTCAATGGGTGCTATTCGGATTGGCGGATGGTGACTAGTGGAGTGCCCCAGGGGTCGGTGCTGGGGCCTCAGCTATTTACCATTTATATAGATGATCTGGAGGAGGGAACCGAGTGTAGGGTGTCGAAATTTGCTGATGACACCAAGATTGGTGGAACGGCAAATTGTGCGGAGGGTGTGGAGAGTCTGCAGAAGGATATAGATAGGCTGGGCGAATGGGCCAGGAAATGGCAAATGGAATTTAATGTTGGCAAGTGTGAGGTGGTCCACTTTGGTAGGAATAATGGTAGGAAGGATTATTACTTACGTGGCGAAAAACTGCAGCAGGCATCGGTGCAGAGGGACCTCGGGGTCCTTGTGCATGAGTCGCAAAAACCCAGCTTGCAGGTGCAGCAGGTGGTCAGGAAGGCGAATGGGATGCTGGCCTTCATAGCGAGGGGGATTGAATATAAAAGTAGGGAGGTCTTGCTGCAGCTGTATAGGGCATTGGTGGGGCCACAGCTGGAGTACTGTGTGCAGTTTTGGGCGCCGTACTTGCGCAAGGATATTTTGGCCTTGGAGGGAGTGCAGAGGAGGTTTACTAGGCTGATGCCGGAGTTGAGGGGGTTGAGCTATGAGGAGAGGCTGAATAAATTAGGCTTGTACTCATTAGAGTTTAGAAGAATGAGGGGAGATCTCATTGAGACGTATAAGATGATGAATGGGATGGATAGGATAGAGGTGGAGAGACTCTTCCCGCTCAGAAAGGATAATAGGACTAGGGGGCACAGCCTCAAGATAAAGGGGGGGCGGTTTAGAACGGAGTTGAGGAGGAACTTCTTCACTCAAAGGGTGGTGAATCTCTGGAATTCTCTGCCCGTTGAAGTGGTGGAGGCTGCCTCGCTAAATATTTTTAAGACGCGGGTTGATGGGTTTTTGATAAGAGAGGGGATTAAGGGTTATAGGGAGAGGACGGGAAAGTGGAACTGAGCCACGACAGATCAGCCATGATCTTATTGAATGGCGGGGCAGGCTCGAAGGGCTGGATGGCCTACTCCTGCTCCTATTTCTTATGTTCTTATGTTCTTATGTTCTCCTCCTGAAAATAATTGCTGTCCCCCTAACTGTTCTCACTGGAGACCTACACTGGGATCTACATTGTCCCTTCTCTTCTTCTCCTGAATCCCCTTCAGTGGAGATTCCTTCACTGGAACATACCCTGTCCCTTTCTTAAAATAACACTAACTCAAACTTAATCACTAATGCCTAGGCAGACCTCTGATTGGTTCTAACCTCACATTCTAGTGCACAACTCAAAATAACTCAAACTTAATCACTAATGCCCAGACGAACCTTCAATTGGTTTCAGCCTCACGTTCTAGTGCACAACTCAAATTGTCAATTCATCTAAAAATAAATGCTTGCAATTTCTCTTCACAGTGACAGAGCCTTCGCAACCTTTTCATTTGTTCGGATTGCCAGCTTACGGGGTCCAGCAACTAGACACGTTACTCCCGACAGATGATAATAAAGGTTAATGCCCTTCCAAGGAGACATATTTATCTGTCGGACTCCAGTGATTCGATCCCATCCCTCCATCGCCAAAAATGCTGTAAGCAGACTTTTATGAGTTTGCAAATGTTCACTCAGGAAGCTAATGTCATTGGTATGAAATACATCTTTATTAAGAGCAGGGACCAATGGGAGAAATTATCTTGATGGTCACAAGTACAGAATACCCAGACCCTACGGACAAATTCTGAAGTTATCAGTAAAAACAGAACAATTTTCTTTATCAGATTTCCCCACCCTAGTTTAAAATTAAATACTTGAAATACATTTAGAATACCGGCCTTTATGTTTTAAAATCACAGTCACTAGTTTAATTCCCTTACTGTATTTACATGTGTGTCAGTTATCATGTAATTCTTCACTGTTAGCTCTGCCAGTGCCTGTATACTGTCTAAAAACTAAGAAAAATGTAAAACAATCACTTTCAATATGACAAAGTGTTGCCTTTGTGCTAAACAAAATGGTAATAAACTCTAATGGTTCATGACCAAGAGATTGGGGGCTTTATTTTATTAACGAAATGTGTGAGGACTGACAAAATGATGACAGACAATAACAATTTTTAACATAGCCATTTTGAATGAATTGCTCCAGCTGTCCTGCTGTTGTTTTGTTGATAATTGATGATGTATTTTTTGAAATGTTAATTGACAGATTTTAATTTTCCTCAGTGGTGCTTGATTAACAATTTTTGTCCCCGTTTCCCATTTCTGCAACTGCTCAATTATGGTTCATATTGCATTTTGTGAATATAAATTCAAGCAATCAGGTGAAAAGTGGAATAGAAAGTTGCTTTGTGTCCATGTGTTACCCTTAAGTTGTGATGAAAAGACACAAGGCTTTTGGTACGTAAGTTTATGTACAGAGTAATTTATATACAAGCATAGAAACGGTGTTGACACTTCATCCATTATCAACTGCAAGAGATTTGAGCAGCTTCTCAGGTCTATATAACTCCATCTCAGCATGGGTTAATTCTTTAGAAAAGTAATGGGAGAAACTATGACAAAAATGATTATTTAATATCAAAGTGGCCTTCTTGGTACAGAGTGGAACAGAGGAATGGTTCCTTCCCACCCAAACCCTGGCTTGTGGATGAAATGGCTTTTACATCAGAAAACTATTTCATGACTTTGGTCATGGCAGAGTTGGACATCACAAGTGGAGGCATCTTGGTACTTGCATTGTGTTGCACACCCTCTGGGTGTTTAGGATCTTTAGTTTTAGCATTTTTGAATCTCGCAATTTTAAATCATTCTCTTTTCTCTCTAAGTTCCTCTGCTACATATACTATTTCCCAGCAGAGAGGAAGTGAGCAGAGATAGGAAATTGGTTCCCAGGCCTTTACTAATGCACCTCTGTACCCTACTACAAGGAGAACAGCCAAGCACTTGCTTACTTTCTTGTTTTTCTTTTCTGTCTGTGAATGAAGTTCCGATCTATTTTATTGTGTTTGGATCTTTGTTCCAATAACTTAAAAATTCCAGCATTGTTCAGAAATCCTTGATTATTGCACCATTTTAAAATTAATTGGTCAAACATCAGGGCCTAATCCTTAATCCCGAAGGTATGTAACATTTTTGTCACGTGATGGCACGCATTTGATGTGATTTTGCTTTAATAATGCCTGCCAATTCTGTGTAAGATTAGTAGCCATGGCTGGAGGAATGTTAAGATGATAAAGAAAAATTGGTGAACGATGTGACGAATGCATAGATTTAACTTTGATTCAATTATTTTTCATTCTTTTTGTTTGTGCAGCTGTTCATCTGCACCTGCATAGGATTAAACATTTGAAGTTTTTTTCCTGCTTCTGCACAATCAGTTTACAAATTGTGCCAACTGGTAGCATTTGTGTTAAATTAAATTCTGTTTGCTGGTTTGTTTTTGTAATTCATTGCAGTTCCTTTTAAATTTAAATCATTCAAGCCATTATAAATGCCTCTACAAGTGAGAATGATCCACAAGTCATTAATGACGCGATACGAATGGTCATGACATATTCAATTTACAATGTCATTAACATTTGTTATACGCCCCATGGAACTTTAATTAAAAATGTTATCTTCAAGGCAAAGTGTGTTGTGTCTTATCTATCCATTAGCTCTCTAAGTCTTACTACAAATCTTACATTTACATGTTTGCATTCCCTAACTTGCTGTCATCACGTTTTGGTCACTCATTTTGTGTCAGGTTTTCCCATTATAATTTCTCACTCTTTACAAATGTTTTCGTTTATGAAGCACAGCATTGATTTCACAAGCATGCTGATGACACTCAACTCCAACTCGCTACCACCTCTCTCAATTCCTCAACTGTTGCTTGTCTGACAACCAATACTAGATTAGCAGAAATTTCCTCCAACTAACCACTGGTTGGAGCCACTGTTTTCAGTCCTGCTACAAACTGTATTTCCTAGCTATTGATTCTATTCCTCTGTCTGACAGAGGCCGAACCAGACTTTTGCAATGTTTAACCCAAGATGAATGGCCGAGCTCCTAACAGCACATCACTAAGGAAGTCCCTTTCAACGCATGATTCCGTCCCACTTCACCTCATTTGCTGTTGAAACCTCCATCCGTAGCTTAACTACCTCTAGACTTGATTCTTCCAACATACCCCTGGCGACTCATCCACATTCTATCATTGGCAAAACTGAGAGTATCAAAAACCCTGCTGCCTGTGTTCTTACTCGCATCAAGCCCCATTCATCCATCACCTCTTGACCTTGCTGACCTCCAATGGCTCCCAGTCAAGCAACATCTAAATTTTGAAATGCGCACCCTTGTTTTCAAGTCCCTCCATGGTCTTGACCCCTAGCCGTCTCTGCAATTTCCTCTAACACCACCGATCTGCCAGATCTCTGCACTTATCTATTTCTGGCCTCTTCAGCTTCGGTGATTCTAATTGCTCAATCATTGGTGGCCGTGCATTCAGTTGCCCAGATCCAAAACTCTGGAATTCACTCCCTAAATCTTTCCGCCTGTCTACCACCTTTTCGTTTTTTAAGGTTGTCCTTATGTCAACCTCCTTGGCCAAGTATTTAACCATTTGCCCCCATAGCCCGTCATGTGGCTCAGTGTCAAATTTTGCTTTGAGATACTTTATGACATTAAAGGTACTCCAAAAATGCAAACTGTTGTTAACTCGCCATGCTTTAATTACTCAATCTAGCCACCAGGTGGCTCTATGCTACTTTATACCAACCTTCACAGAAAGAATTTGGCAATGGAGTCATCAACCTGACTTAGCAGAAGGTTCATTTTTGCCAATGCATTTACTTTATGTTTAATAAAAAAGAACTGAATAATCTTTGTTTTACTTATTTTGTCCTCTTGTTTGTTTTGTCAGCATTGAGATGGTGAGAGCAAGTAATCACAACCCCTTCTCCGTCATTTTGTCATATGCTGTAGTTCCCAGCCGATCAGACACAGAAAGTGTTATCCAGTTTCTGTATAGAGTTTAAAGAGAAAAAAATCATTGTTATTTTGCCAAGTGTAAATATTCACAGAGATTTGTTTATTTTTGAAACTGTACAATTTGTATGCCTGTAAATGGTTCATTACACTTTAAATTTACATTTAAATTTTTAAAATGTCTTCACGTTACGAGCATGTTCAGTTTATGATGATATGATGCAACTTGTGATGCAGCCATCTTGATCTCTCTTTCAGGGTGACCAACTCTGTGGGAAGAAATAAGGACAGGGGAGGCATTACTAGTAGGGCCATTGACCGGGATAAAGGGCACCCAACTGTCAGGCATCCCCCAGTTTTGCTGGATGCCCCCTTCAGGCTTGCCAGCTTTTCCACCCGGGGTTTGCTGGACTTCTTGCCAAGTTGCCTGATGCTCTACAGCAGCACTGTGTACTTGTGCCGACAAAGATCTCAGACAGTGATAAGACTCTCAGTAGTCAACTCATTACAATACAACTATTGTTCCCTGCTTCCTGTTGGTGCCAGCAGGCAGGCACTTTGCAACTTCACCTCTGCCAAGAGTATAAGTCTAAAGAAGTACTGATAAATTGGTGGAAGAGATTCAGAATGCATTTGTGAAACACTGTTATTGGAAGGACCATAAGGACATAAAAAGTGGACAGTGTTGGTTCACTAGGATGATTGAAGGTGGGAAATCACAGCTTTAAAGAGTTATGAGATTCAGAGACTACTTAAAATGAACAGAAAGAGTAGAAAAGTTAGACAAATCATCTTTATAATGAGAGCAATCAGAGCATGTTGGAGCATGCACTATTTCACCATGGGAAGAAATTGAATTAATCTCATTGCCTTTTTCCTCCCATTGCTGAATATCTCCCACTGCTTGAAATATTTATTGCTTTTTTTCCCTGAAAAGATTATTTGAAAATTAATTGAATGAATATTAAAAATAGCAAAATATTGAAAAGGGATGGAGAGAGTAGGGCAATGGGATTAGTTAGGGATTGTTCTCGGAAAGTACTGGAAGAGGGGCGATGTGTTAATAGCTCTTTGTGCCGTAAATGTTTGAAGCATATGTCCAAATCCTTTGGTGGAATTCTCCAATCTGGGACTAAGCCACATGGTGAGTGTAAGGACGGGAAATGTTTCCCACTGCAGAGGCTGACAGACTGCACGCCATTTCTTCCAGCCCCAACCTCATTAATTGTACCTCTGTTGGTTTGTGCCACCTTCTGTGGCAGGGTAGGCATGATGGGATGCATCTCATCACCATATCCACCATATTTAAAAGGTGCTCAGAATCTTCACTGTCAGCTCTTACCATTGAGAGGGATGTCAGAAAGGGAAGCGAAGAGCGCTCAAGTTTAATGTCACTTCCTTGCGCATCCTCCATGACCGTGCCAAGGTCAGGAAGGATATTCTGTACCCGACTGATGGTAGAAGACCCAGCAGGGAAGCCAACGCGGCATGGGCACAGGTGGCTTTTGCCGTAAGTGCCCAGAGGGTGTCTGTCACATGGATGTGGATACATTTGCATTTGGAACAATGAGTATTGTGGCATTCTTCATCAGCTTCACTTTAATTTTTGTTTTTCCCTGATCACCATAACCCCACACCCCTGCCAGACATCACCCCGACAACTTCTCCATCATCTTCCTTCCCTCCCGAACCCTTCTCCTTCGACAATGTACAGATAAACATGTATATTGCTTCCATCCCTGAATCCCACTGCCCCTTCCCTCCCCCTGCAAATCATCCACATTGACGTCTTGGACCTCCTTTTTCCCGCACCCTGCACCCTGCAGCCCCCACCCCCCCAAGTCCATGTCTTCCTTGTAATCCCAGCAACCACCATTGCTGCCCCTTCTATCACTACCAACACATCCTCACACTCCCACCTTACTGGCTCCCTCTGCCCCTCTTGCACTGATCATTCCTTCCTTCTACACCCTCCTCTGTCCGTTCCCCATGAGACAGACATTGGCTCCAGAAACCCTCTCTTGCACAATCACTTACAGATTCCCCCTCCCCCTATACTCCTACCCTCCTTAATCCTTCACTCTCCATTACTCCTTCTCTCACTCCTTCCTACTCTCCCCGAACACCTTCATCCCTACAAACTCCCGCCTTAACATCTTTCTCCCCCATGACATTAACTTTCACATTGCATCCTGCTCCCTTGCTGCCCCTGAACATCTTACACCACCCCTCCCAGCCTCACCCGCCCCAACACCATCACCACCCCTCCCAGCTCCACCTCTTCTTTCTAAGACCACCTCTCCTATCCAAATCTAACATTTCTCCCCCACCCACTTACCCCACTTTATTGTGTCCCTGCCAGTGCTTGGTGAAGATGCTGAAGTACCGACATCAGTGAAGTCTAAGCTGCTGTGTGGAGGCCCACACCTTCTGAGAGCAGCCATGGACAAGAGGATTCATCCACCACTCCAGGTGATGAGTTTCTTGTGGATCTGGTAGCTGCAGCCTTGTGCCTTCTCTTCGGATCTCCATGATATCAGACACTAAAGGTAAGTCCTGACTTCTGCACGCCATCTTGTTCCACACGTGTACAACACCAGTGTGTTTCCCGTTACGGACAATCGGGACTAGGGTAAAACTGCTGTAGATATCTTTGCCATGTCATTCTCTCCAGGGTGTTCTGCACAATGTGCCAAATGGTCTCTTTCTTCACCGTAACAATCCTGCGATGACCAAGATAAATTCTATGATGGTGTTGATGAACTGTGTCACTGAACAACTCTCACATTTCCATCATATTGATGGAATTAAACTGTGCTGTATGACACTGAGCTCCTGAATTATAGTCATTTGGAAATAGATCCCTTGAGAGCTGAGGCCCTTGGCTCCTGTGCTGCTGAGGGGTATGGTTTCTGCACTCTCTACAGAACAGTAACAATTCCTCCTCACTTTCTGGTCCTTGGGCTCATTAATGCTCAGCGTTTTACCAGCTGAGTGAGCTTCTAACTCATTAATTCAATCTTCTCAAGGAAGTGACTCTGTCCTGGCATGAACACAGATAGTTTAGAATGATAGAGTTTGTCCAAAAAAGGGCTGCTGTTCTTTTCAATATTCTTGTGGGTGTGCTTTCTGTTGCTCTAAAGGTGAAATTTCATTGATTAATTAATTAGCTGTGTTCTTTTTGAAGGCTGCCATTGAACTCAATTCTCTTTCTCCCACCAATGATAACCCAAGGCAGAGGCATATTACTTCATTGCAATGTTAATGTAAACCTACTTGTGGCACCAATAAATAAACTTTAAACTATTACTGCTCCTGAACTAACAGACATGGATGCTGGAGGGATGTCAGTGATGTTACACAACCAAAGAAGAATTCAGTCAGAGAAGAATTCAATCCAAGGGGCTTTATCTGGATGTTATTCACATTTAGGAAGGAGCTTGATGCTGTGAATAAGAGCATTGCCTGAAAAAGGCACCAGGGATAGGTGAGAAGGAAATTCTTTAGACGGTGGTTTAGTGGAACACAGTAGAAATGTCCTAATTCGGATCGATAGTAGTCATGATGTGGGTATGCCGGCGTTGGACTGGCGTAAACACAGTAAAAAGTCTGACAACACCAGGTTTTAGTCCAACCTATTTATTTGATAATATTCTCACAAGCTTTCGAGGGGACAGCCTCTTCGTCAGGTGAATGGAGAGTTCTGGCCTCAGACAGAGCATATAAAGCACAGACAGTTTAGAGATTAATCAGTAATCTCTAAACTGTCTGTGCTTTATATGCTCTGTCTGAGGCCAGAACTCTCCATTCACCTGACGAAGAGGCTGTCCCCTCGAAAGCTTGTGAGAATATTATCAAATAAATAGGTTGGACTAAAACCTGGTGTTGTCAGACTTTTTACTAATTCGGATCAACAGGGGAAGTACAATCCAGAATGGGTCTGGAAAGGGATGTAGCTAAAGATAATTTTTAAAAGAAAATGCAAAAGGGCGCCAGAACGGAAGAATGATACTCTTCTCCTGTGCTACATGTTTCTGTGATAAGGCAGAGAGATAAGCAATCGGTCTGGTATATGAGACAGGGTAGATAAAACCGAGACAGCAAGGCTGATCTTTCTCCTGTTACAATTGCAGCATTTCATGTAGGGTGAGGGAGGGTACAGATACAACTCAGCCAACAGTCCAGAAAGAGGAGCAGCAGATCACAGATCCGGAGAAAGGGACTTTCTGTGAGTTACAACTCCAACAAGTGAAAGCCCCGAGAGGTTGCACTGACAGCAGAAAGGACTGCTGAAAGTGGAGTCTGGAAAGACTTGGTGCGAAGGTTGGACATTGTTACTGCTGAGCAGACATGTATCACATGTGTATGTCTTTTAATCTCCTGCAGTTGGTTCCTATAATAATTGCTTTGCGATGATTTTTACTGAGCGCTGCGCAACGGAATGGACTCTGCGAGTTTACAAAGAATGCGGATGGAATGAATGTGAGCGGCAGGGGAAAGATAAAAAGAGAAAAGGAGAGAGTCAGAGTGAGGGATGGAGGGAGAAAGGGGAGAACAGAATGAACTGACAGGTAAACAGGCAAGCGGGAGATGCTCAGTACTTGTGATATTAGACAAGGCTTTGCAGAAATCTGAGAATAAATATACCTCAATAGGAAGTGGGCAGCTACTGGAGGGAAGGCTGGCAATGTGCAAACATGACATGAAACTGCATTCGAATTATAGTTGACAGTTGAATAAAGGCGTTAAGAAACCTTCTGGAATCAGGAGCAAAATCATCATTTCGGATCGAAAAGTAGGATTTAAAAATATTGAAAGAACCAAAACAATCTTTCTATTTTCGCAGCTTGAGGAAGATGATGTGACTGAGGAGGACGTGGGCTTTACAGGCAACAAGACGGTGCTGGATTCATTCATTCTCCTGCTGTGTATCGCTGGTAAGAGCTCCCTTTAACACTTGTTGGCCACAGGGGTAACTGTCTTCAGGAGCTTTTCACTCCTGTCTACAGGACACACGAGTACCAAAATCTGAATTTATGTTCAGCGGTAAAGACAAGAAGCATTATCAGTGCTTAATGAGGTGCTGATTGGTTATAAAAGACTGTAAATTAACCTGGGTGGTGCTTTAGTGGTAATGTTACCAGATTAGTAATCCCTGAGACCCAGGCTAATGCCCTGGGAACATGGTACAGCTGATGGAATTTACATTTAATTGATAAATATTTAATATAAAGTTAGTTTGAGTAATAGCGAACACAAAATTGTCATTTTAAAAAACCATCAGATTGACCAATGCCCTTTAGAGAAATTGTGGTCCTTATCTAGTCTGACTGCTACTCACAGCAACGTGTTGACTGACTTGAGGAAGGAACAGTGCTCCAAAAGCTCATGATTTCAAATAAACCTGTTGGACTTTAACCTGGTGTTGTGAGACTTCTTACTACAATGTGGTTAACTCTTAACTGCCCTCAGCCTAGCAAGCCACTCAAGGACAATTAAGGATGGACTATCAATGCTGACAGTAAGCAAAAATAACTTATACAGCAGATTGATTAAATGTATCAGGATTTTAAGGGGTATTTCATTTGAGCATCTTATTTCATTTTTAACACCAAAACAAGCCCAGAAAGTAACTCTAAAGATTATTTGATGAAATTCTGGCATAGTGTTTTAACAGGAGTGACTAGCAAGGATTTTGGGCAGGCACCCAAAGTCCTGATGTGTGTTTATGGCAGTTTAATATCATTCCTCGGATGCTTGCATTCAGAAATGATTCCATCTTGGATGTTGGTACAGCTATTGCTAACATACATCTGAGCAGCAGATCACAACAAATCTAAAATAACATGCTGGATCAACCACTAACCATCTGATTAAACATGTTGGCACTGTAAATAATGCCAGGTTTATCAATCCATTTGAATGATCTAAAAAAGAGCAGAGATCCCAACAGATCTTTTCCAAGGACGGTCTCTGCAGATCCTTCTAGAAACAATGAAATGCAATTTTCAGTAGTCCTGGAACAACAATTACTAAACATGGGGCCAGCAGGTGTTTCAAGTAAGAGGCAAATGACTTGACCACTTACACTTGGAGGGATGTGTGGAAGAAAGTGTCTAATTTTAAGGAAAAATATCAAACTATATAATATATGCTACAAGGCATACATTGGTGTCATAGTTACTGTAATCCAGAGTGGTGAGTCAATTAGCTCAGTTGGCTGGAAGGCTGGTTTGTGATGCAAAGTGCCACCAACTGTTGGGGGTTCAATTTCCCATATTGGTTGAGATTGTTCATGAAGGCCCCACCTTCTCAACCTTGCTCCCTGTCTGAGGTGTGCTGAACCTCAGGTTAAAATCACCACCAGTAAGCAGTCTCCCTTAAAGGCATGACTTTACCCTACTATAATCCAGAAACCTTCATCAGAGTTCAAAACCCGCCATGCAATTTGAGACAGTAAAATGTTCATGTTGCTGTTGGATTATTGGCAAACCCCAAGTGGTTCGCCAATGTCTTTTACGTGAGGAGACAGGCTGTTAAGATTATTCCATCCTGCCTTTAACACATCAGCATGGTTCATTCCAGTGCCCCAGCAAATCATTCAGTTGTATCAAATTTCTACAAAGGTTTGCAGCGGTTCATGAAGCAGACCAATTTGAGATGTGCCAAGAGTATCAAATATTCCTAGAAATTGCTATCCACCAAGTTGAAGAAACTTGCTCAAAATGTACATGAAAGAGATGTAAAATGTTATTGGAAAAATGTCACAAAGGGCTACTTCTAAGAGCTGAAGGAAAATGATTTTAGTCAAAGAAAGAACTGGCTAAATGAAACTTTGCCTTTGTTGGTGAGCAAGGTATTTCACATTTACTTCCACTAGACCTTATAATTCTATCAGACCTTTCCTTCTCTACAAAAGAATCTCAAACAATGTGTACTGTTCTTTTCTTTGCAGAAAAAGATGACTTTCAATAAATGTAACCATGCAGCGATTGGTGATGGCACTCGATAGATAACCCCTATTTTTGTGACAAAGAGCCCATGGAAATTATAGGTTGGAATCTGATATTAGACACAGAGTATGCTGAAGTTTAAAGCGACAAAACATTCCTGGTTCGCACATTTATACGTTCGCTGTGCAAAATTTTTTTTAATCAGGCTGAAGGCATTTTTTGTGTTGCTCCATGGAACATCGTAGATAATGACACTGCTCAACAAATCTGTACCAAACAATTCCAATGTGCTTATCCCTGTGCTATATTTCTTTACAAAGAGGCCACAAATCCAGGAGGAAGAAATAGGTCCAGCAGGACTATCATGTGCACTTCATCACTCTGCATTATTCTCAGGTGATGCTATGTGTTCTTGTTGTCTTTTGGCTCCTGGATGTTGGTAAAATCACACTTTTAGTAAAAGTGAGATCTGTTAATGTTTAATATTTGCCATGTTGCCTTGTACAAAAGAAGATCCAGTTTGAATTGGTTCTGTTATACATCACATGACTCTCCAGTGCAGCTATGAAAAGTGGCCCTTGGAACACTTATGCTTAACAATTAGTTCCTAGCTCTTTACAGACACTTGCTGATAATACAATAAGTAACATCTCTCAGTCTTTAGAACACAATGTAGTTGTTCCAGTTACTAACTTCTGTAAACAAAAAAAAAATTAACTTTTGGAAATTAACTGAATGCCAACTTATAATCTTTTATAGCAGGTATTTTTTCGAAAAATATTATTCATGGTATTGCTTAGGTGGTAAGTTGATGGACAGAATTCTCAACCTTGTCCGTGGCTGGGATTTTCCAGTCCAGCTGCAGTGAAAGAAGATTTGGCTGAGGGTCAAATTGTCCATTCTCACTGACAATAGCAGCGTGCATAAGTTACCAGAGAATTCCAGCCAATGTGCTTCCAGCTTGCAACTCTGGCATTCATTGCTCTTAGTGGTAAGTTGGCATGCTGCACAGGCAATATTGTGCATGTTGTCCCTTGTGTTGCAGGAGTCACATGTGCTGTTGCTTAGATTGTGTCATTTACTGTCCATACTGTTAATGTTGTGTCCTTGGTCACTGATGTTTCTGATGTTGCTGATGGTCCATTCTGTTTATTTCAGCTCAGTGTAGGTCAAATATGGACTCTGTTTCTTCTCACTTGTTTATAGTTTCAGTCTCAATTATGTATGAGCTTGGTGTGTCGACTACAGCAACGACTCTTGCTGGCTCCAGGTTTTCACGGATTCTTACATGCAGACTTTGTCCTTTCAAATGTTCAGTTTGGGATTAACCATGTTTGTTGAAGTGCTGATCACCGTTTTCTTGTGTTTCAATGAGTTGTGTTACGAAGTGGAGGGTAATCTCTCTGAGAACTAACACTCAACCACTCAAAGTACCTCCTTTTCATAATCATTCAAAGAGCATGTGAGAAATGGTACAATATGCCTACAGCAATACTTAGTGGTTAAATCAAGAACAATTATCTGAGATTCTCTCTTTGAAAGAAACAAGTAACACTTTATTTTCTAACCAACAGTAAACAGGTTAACTAAACTACTCTTAAGGAATGCCATTTAGGTAATTACAATTCCCACTTATTAAAAACAAAAACAAAATAGAATTTTTATAGTCACTCTCCAAAATGCAATCAGGTTTGATGTCTTCTGGAATGTTCTTTCTTCTGTGCTACTGGTGGTCTGTGATGAAATGAGGCTTTCTCTTATAACATAAAATGTGGCTTTTACAGTATTGGAGAACAGTTACTATCTTTGTGTCTCTCTCTCTAGTGGCAGGCTGCTGGCAGGCAGTCTTCTTGTGGCTCTGGCTCTTTGGAGCTGGGAGCAGTGGCATTTATACCCCTGAAGACAGAGCAAAACGCGCACAATAGGATTGGATTACAGGTTACCAAATCACCAAATTCAAATCCAATAGGCTGATGTGATTCAAATGCTTATTTTAAACGGATTGGTTAACATTCAAAAATATGTTTTGATTTGAATGCTAAAGCCTGTTGTTTTGTCCTCAATGCAATGTTTCAATCTGTACTGGATTCTTGCATCTGCAGCATATCAGCACAGAGACAAAACTAAACCACCTTTTAAACAGACAATTTTTACAACTCTTAGCATTTTACCAGTATTTATAATGTTTATAATTTTACAACATTAACTTCACAACAGTTGCCTCACTTTCTCCTTGCCTGTTGGAGGATGTATTTTGATTGGCCGAGTAATCTTATATTTTGTTCCATTCAACAACTCCTCAGGTGATTTCATATCAGCCTTGAGAGGTGAGTCATAGAACTCAGAGGTTTACAGCATTGGAATGGGCCCTTCGGCCCAACTTGTCCATGCTGCCCTTTTTTTAAACAATAAGCTTGTCCCAATTGCCGGAATTTGGCCCATACCCCTCTATATTCATCTTACCCCTGTAACTGTCTAATGCTTTTTAAAAGACAAAATTGTACCTGCCTCGACTACTACCTCTGACAGCTTGTTCCAGACACTCACCATCCTCTGTGTGAAAAAAATTGTCCCTCTGGACCCTTTTGTATCTCTCCCCTCTCACCTTAAACCTATGTCCTCCAGTTTTAGAGTCCTCTACGTTTGAGAATAGATGTTGACTATTCGGCTGATCTATGCTCCTCATTATTTTATAGACCTATATAAGATCATCCCTAAATTTCCTACGCTCTAAGGAAAAAAGTCCCAGTCAATCCAGCCTCTCCTTATAACTCAAACCATCAAGACCCAGTAGCATTCGAGTAAATCTTTTCTGCACTCGTTCTAGTCAGAGTGACAATAAGGCTTCCTTCATCACCTGACATTCCACAAGGATTCTTTTGACCCTCTGGATGTGACTTTCTATAAACCTGTCACCTTGAGGTTGGTATGGTGATGTTGGATCCATACTGTTCAGCAAATTCCTTAACTTCCTTGGGTGCCATTATCACATTTTAATCTTTCAGGAATTCCTTGCTCAGCAAATGGAACTTGTACAGTTGAAATAATGGGTGTGGATCTCAAGTCTTTCACCTTCCAGATAAAAAAAGGGTAATCGTCTGTGACTATGCAATACAATTCCTGATTGTGTGTGGATAAATCAGTTCCCACAGCACACTGTGGTCTTTCTGCTATGTGTTTCTGTACTTCTGACATACATTACATGTCAACACTGTTTGCCTATCCAGTACACAGCTGATCTGGAGCTGAGCTTACATTTCTCCCTCCCCATGTGGCCTTCAGGCATCTTCTGGAGAAGTTTTCCCTGCATTATTTGGGGATAATTATTCTGGACCTTGCTAGCAGTGAGCTGTTGGGTGGAATCTTACCAAACAAATCCAAAGAAGTCTGAAAATTGGAGTGTTCTGCGCCAGTCTTTTGGACGGGTTCAGCATTGCAGTCTTCCCACAGCTTTGTCAGTCCTTCTGGGAGCTTTGTGCTGGCACAGAGGAGCCTAAGTATGGAGGGGAAACTGGTTGCAGGATGCTCAGGGTGCCATTGTGCAGGGTGTCCTGGTCTCTTACTGAACTGGGAGACCTCCCCACCCTCCCCCCCATCCCCTCCTCCCCCAACCGCATGGCCATCAGACACCCCTTTACCCTATCATCGGGGACATTGCTACTCCCCAACACCAACATAGCTTACCGGCATTGGGGCAGCGGGACTCTCCCGCTGAGTCCCCTGGTAGCCCCTGACCCCCCACCTTATATAGTGCCCCCTGCATGTCTGTCCTTGTCTCCTTATAGATCTCCCCTCTGCCAACCACCCTCCTTGCAGAGCTGCCCCCTCCATAAGCTCCACGCCCTGTCATCGTGCACAATTCCCCCCCATCATAGCTCCACCCCCCCCACAGGTGCCACTACCACTTAGACCCCACCCCCACAGGCCCCACCCCCACTCAGTCTACATGCCTATGGCACTGCACTTGGCACACTTATATGATTCAGAAGAAATTGTTTTTTTATCCTCATCGGCGATCCTCCCTTTCTGATTGGCTGGTGTGGCGAGCTGGTAAGATCGCGCCCGTAATCTCTGATCGACCAGTACTGTCCAATGAGGAAAGGATGTGCAGACAGGGCTTGTTTTCTCTGGAGTTTAGAAGAGTGAGGGGTGACTTGATTGAAGTAAATAAGATATAGAATGGTCTTGACAAGGTGGATGTGGAGAGGATGCTTCCTCTTATGGATGAGCTCAGAACTCAGAGCACGGTTTTAAAATTAGGAGTCACCCATTTTGGACAGAAGTGAGGAGAATTGTTTTCACTCAGAAGGTTGTGCGACTTGGGAACTCTGCCTCAGAAGGTGGTAGAGGCAGGGTCACTGAATATTCTTAAGGCAGAAGTAGATAGCTTTGTGTTAGGGAAGGGAGTCAAAGGCTAAGGGAGGGTGGATAGAAACATTAAATTTGAAACACAAACAGATCAGCCATGGTCCTATTAAAGGCAGAGCAGGCTCCAGACACTGAATGACCTACTTCTGCTCCTAATTTTTTTTGAATTCCTGGTTGTGCTTCTCAGGCCACCCATGGATCACTTGTTGAGAGAAGATCTATAACTTGGCATGGTGGCACAGTGGTTAGCACTGCTGTCTCACACAGTGTCAGAGACCTGGGTTCAATCCTTGGTTTGGGTCACTGTCTGTGTGAAGTCTGCATGTTCTGCCCATGTCTGCGTGGGTTTCTTCTGGGTGGTCTGATTTCCTCCCAAAGTCTGAAAGATGTGCTGGTTAGGTGCATTGGCCATGCTAAATTCTCCCTCAGTGTACACAACAGGCGCCTGAGTGTGACGACTAGGGGATTTTCACAGTAACGTCATGCAGTGTTCATGTAAGCCTACTTGTGATTTAATAAATAAATAAATACCTCATTGTTCCCGGCCTCATCTCTAATTTGACCCTGTTTCAATGGTGTTACATTCACTAGGAGATGGATTGTTTTACCTAAATTTTCCATGTTGTTTTTCTCATGTGGTGGTAACTGCGGTAGGGTCTCTGTCAGCACCATTTCTCATCCTGGCTTGTATTTCAGAGTGAAATTGAAATTGTGAGACCTCAGGCATTACCTCTATAGTCTTGTTGTTTTACACAGATTCCTCTTATAGATCTGCTCCAGTGGACAAAACTACTTTCCACTATGAACTTTGTCCCAAAGAGATACGTGTGAAACTTCTCACATCCATGCACCACTATCAAAGCTCTCTTTCTATTTTGGCAAATCTGATCTCAGCTGAGGTTAGAGTTGCGGACATGGATGCTATTATTTTTCCCTCTTGGACCAGGGGCTGTTCCCAATCCTTTTGCAGAAGCATTCACTTGCAGAGTGACAGTTTTCTTTCAGCTGTAGTATGATAGACATGCAAATGCATTTAAATGGCCATTAGACCCATTTCGGATGCGGGCCCAATTGCGGCCATTTTTGGGCCTTGATAAAGGGGGAACTAGTCTGGAGGCGGGCTCGGATCACGCTACTTGCCTCATGCCTGACTTTACCAAGTTTTTGCGCCCGAAAATGGGCACAACCTGATGGTAAAATCATGCCCTATGTTTCTTTCTGTGTTTCTGTTAATATGTGTGGTTCTCATCATGTTTTGTTGAGAATATGTTCTCACAAACCTTGTACAAATGGAAAAAGTCACTGCCAGAGCAGTAAGTATTAATAAAATAATTCCATTGGCTTTCCTTTCATTATTTGGCTACAAAATTTGGATGTGCGGTGTCTATTTTTTTGGTGCCATTTTGACCCCAGGATGGTGTCTGTGATATTCAGGTGCTGGCTGTGCTGGGTGCCATTTTGTTGAGAATGTTAGCACATGGGCAGGGAGTGTCCACTGGAGGTATGCGGAGAAGGCAGACTGTAACCTTAATTAACATGTAGCACTGATTTGACACCAACACTGCCATTTTAGAGTTCAGTGCTTCAGCTGTTGAGGAGCAGAAGGATCTTGGGGTCCGGGTCCACAGGACTCTTAAATCGGCCTCGCAGGTGGAAGAGGTGGTCAAGAAGGCGTATGGTGTACTGGCCTTCATAAATCGAGGGATTGAGTTTAGGAGTCGGGAGGTAATGCTGCAACTTTATAAGACCCTTGTCAGGCCTCATTTGGAGTACTGTGCGCAGTTCTGGTCGCCTCACTATAGGAAAGACGTAGAAGCTGTTGAAAGGGTACAGAGGAGATTTACAAGGATGTTGCCTGGACTGGGAGGCATGCCTTATGAAGTTAGGTTGAGGGAACTGGGTCTCTTTTCCCTGGAGAGACGTAGGTTGAGAGGCGACCTGATAGAGGTTTATAAAATGTTGAGAGGAATAGATAGGGTGGATTCTCAGAGGCTATTTCCCCAGGTTGAAATGGTCGCTACGAGAGGACACAGATTTAAGGTGC
Organism: Carcharhinus amblyrhynchos; assembly: GCF_965287045.1. Lineage (NCBI taxonomy): Eukaryota > Metazoa > Chordata > Chondrichthyes > Carcharhiniformes > Carcharhinidae > Carcharhinus > Carcharhinus amblyrhynchos. The sequence goes on from NC_137333.1 coordinate 52,091,268, forward strand.
GGGGAGGAAAGTACAGAAGTGATGTTAGGGGTAAGTTTTTCACTCAGAGGGTGGTGAGTGAATGGAATCGGCTGCCGTCAGTGGTGGTGGAGGCGAACTCGCTGGGGTCTTTTAAAAGACTTCTGGATGAGTATAGGGGTTTTATGGGATTGGGGGTTATAGATAGGTGTTGATGTGATCGGCGCAACTCGTGGGCCGAAGGGCCTGTTTGTGCTGTAGTGTTCTATGTTCTATGTTCTAACACCCTTCTAAATCTCATACAGCTGAATACACATTCAACAACAGGAAGGAGCTCTCTGGTATGTAATTATGCATCAAGCTAATAGCTTTAACTGGAGTTTATTACAGAGATTTGCTTTATTTGATTTGATTTATTATTGTCATGAGTATTAATATACAGCAAAAGGTATTGTTTCTTGTGTGCTATACAGAAAAAGCATACCATTCATGGAGAAGGAAAGGGGAGAGTGCAGATGTAGCATTACAGTCATAGCCAGAGCGTAGAAAAAGATCAACTGAATGCGAGGTAGGTCCATTTAAAAGTCTAATGGCAGCAGGGAAGAAGCTGTTCTTGAGTCGGTTGGTACGTGACCTCAGACTTTTGTATGTTTTTCCTGACGGAAGAAGGTGGAAGAGAGAATATCCAGAGTGCATACACATCCAAGGATAATACAGAATGGAATCTTCTGGACATAAGACAGATCACATTATCAAACTGACCTCAATTCACTTACCCTATTTTAAATAATTTCATCATTTATGTTTTTTTATATCTAGGATACAACATTGAATCAACAACCTTTTCACCGGCTAAAGGATTAAGTTTCATTACTGAAGATACAATGTCTCCTGCGTTTGGGGCAACAATTATCATCATTGTTACTGTTTTAATATCAGGAAGTGCTTACCTGTATTTCTTGAAGTACATTTGCTCGGGGTGTTGTAGAAACACACAGGTTGTTCCTGCAGTGAGATTAGACCCAAGCAAATCGGAAGAGCAAGTATGAATATTTTATACACCAGAGAACAGCTAACTGTGACATGGAACCTCATTATTACCTCTCCTCTGGAGCTGATTTGTAAGGAATGATTTGAAAGGTGTGACATTGAGAAGTATAGTTCTCATCGACACAAGTGTGACAAATGAAAGATATAAATTATACAGACCAGTTGTGACCAATTCAGCTTTTAGGTTGCACTTGTGGTATGTCAAAGCATACTGACTTTCAGATTCAAGACGCCAACTTGGGTTGTTCTATTTAGCAAGTGGAACAAAACATCTATATCAGAGAATAAAACAAAGACATGGACTAATCTAGATTCTAGATCAGCATGCTCTGTGGTCTTCCCAATAATACTGAGAAAACAAATGGCTTCTGTAAATAAAAAAATCGAGGTGGAAAAGTTAGATTAAAAAAATGAAAAAAATTACTTATGACCCAAAAAGTTACAGACTGTTTGAAACATATTGTTTGTGTTTTTGTGTTTTTTGTGAATCATGGATCTTTCAGCACAGAAGAGGGCCATTCTGCTTGCTGTGCCTGTATCACCTGCCAGATTAGGCTCACAGCCCAGCCTTTTTCTCATAACACTGAAAAATAGTAGGCCGGCACAGTGGTTAGTACTGCTGCCTTACAGCACCAGGGATCCAGGTTCAATTCTGGCTTGGGTCACTTTCTGTGTGGAGTTTGCACATTCTCCTCCATGTCTCTTCTGGTTTCCTCTCACAGTCTGAAAGATGTGCTGGTTAGATGCAATGATGCAAACAGGCACTGGATTGTGGCACTAGGGGAATTTTACAGTAACTTCTTTGCAGTGTTAATGTGACTTGTAAATAAACCTTTAACTTTAGTCTTCTTCATGCACTTGTCAAATTGCCTTTTGAAAAGTCCTACAGAATTTGCATGAACCACCCTTTTAGGTGGTTCATTACAGATCTTAACAAAGTATGTGTGAAGAAATTTCTCCTCATTTACACTCAAGTAGTTTTGCCAATTATTTAAATTTCTGGAACACTGAGCAGTGGAATCAGTTTCTTCCAATTGCCCTATCAAAAGGCTTGTAATTCTGAATGCCTCTCGTATGTCTTCCCTTAACCTTCTCCACAAAAGGGGAACCATCAGAGTTTCTGAGATCTCGCCATATAACCAATGGTCCTCATCCTTAATATCATTCTGGTAAACCTCCTCTGTACCCCCTCAAAGGCCTCGATACCCTCCCTAATGGGTTCTGCCCAAAATTGTATATGATTCTCCAGCAGAGGCCTGACCAGATATTGGGGGTGATCTTACCAAAGAAATTCCAAGTCCAAGACGGGCGTCAAAACAGGAGAATTTCAGGTTTATTTTCGGAGCAAGTTCAAATCTACTATTTGATGCACTCAGTGCATGAAAAATCAGCAGAAACAGTTTCTCGACTGTCCAGGGGGCGGGACTTAAGTCACCTGAATGCTGGCTGAAAGCAGAACAGTGTGCCATTGCGCATGTGCAGGTCTCCCACAGCAAAGACTTGTTACACAGCCTCTGCTACTCTCAGCGAGCCTCCATGTCTTAAAACAGCAACCCCTCCCCACGAGGGGATTGATCCTCCCTCCCGCAACACCCCCATGATCGGCCACTTGACAGCCCCCAGGACCGGCCGCTGGCCCCACGATGACCTGCCACCTGACCTTCACTCCAGTGATCGGCCACTGGACCTACTGTAGTCAGTTGCTTGACCCCCCTCATGATTTCCAGCCCAATCCCCTCCCACATGGCCAGCCCCAATTGTCCCCGTTCTTCCCCCCACCAATCCCTAATGCAGAGTATGTTGTGGGTCTCCCTTCCACTCATAGTTGCCCCCACTTTGGCCCTACTGCAGAAAGCCATACCCCCTCTAGCCCCAATCCCTTGGCATTTGCTGGAGACCAGTGAGTAGTGCCAGGGTGCCTGATGGGCAATGTCAGCCTGGCACCCTGGCACTGCCCACCATCTCCCCAGGGGGGCCTTAATGGTCTTAAGGTCTAGCAGCAAGGCCATCTGAATTGGTCCCCATTGCTGGGGGTCAGCTGTGATCCTTAGTGGAGTGAACCTCTCCCAGCAAACTCATACAGGCACATGAGCATGGATAATACTGTCCCGGATTTACTAAATCCATGTAAAATTGGATTTAAGTATATTTAAATAAATTATTTTGCCTCATGCTGGAAATGGGCATGAGGCTGATTGCGCCAGATATCTGATGCCAGTAGGATTGCGAGAGGTGAGAAATTGGGCATGAATTGCTTTCTTAGCTCTTATGCAATTGTATTGGCTCAGCGGGGTGCAACAGCAAGATTGCCCCTTTGAGTTGCTTGCTTTTGTGCCCAGTGCCTGACAAAGATTGATTCAAATGTGCTGTTACATATCTTTTGTGTATTGTAAGTTCTAACTCCTTACATACCAGAACAGTTTATATTAAGTTGAAAAGTTCAATAAAGGAAATGATAGTTTAATGGATGATACTTGACACAACAATAAAATATATATTCATTCACTGAGCTACCTCTCAATGTCTTTTACACACAGGCACTTTCCTTCCCTGATGAAGGATCACCCAGATTTGAAGCATTGGCTCTATTCTCTCTCCACAGATGCTGTCAGACTTGTGGAGTTTCTCCAACATTTTCTGTTTTTGTTTCAGATTTCAGCATCCGCAGTATTTTGTCGTTTCCCATCTCTTTGCGTGGTTATCCAATCTGCAGCTTTACTGCATGCAATGAGAAAGAGAGCAAGGATAAAGGATTCGTTTTTTGATTGGCAGAGGTAACAAAATCCCCAGTGATATGTACATGGGCCTCAGCTTTGATGGAGCAGTGTGAGATTATTTCTGTTACACCTGAGAAAAATAAAACAAAATTTTTTCTTAATGGTAAAAGACTAGAAGTGGGGAAGGAACAATTGATGTGCGGGTGCAGAAACCACTAAAAACCAACACATAATGCAAAGATCAATTGAAAAGACTACCTTGTACATATTTGAGTAATGCATCCCAGAAAAGATAAATTAGCCTTGTAGAGGGCAAAATGCTGATTTTGCCAGATTGATTCTAAGGCTTAAAGGGTTAAATTATGAGATTGTATAAATTTAAGTTAGAGTCTCTTGAGTTTAGAACATAATTTAAATGAATAAAGGGACCATGAGCTCTTTTTGCTCTCTGAGATAAATGTCATTTTTCTTTTTCTCCATGTTTTTTCTTATTCTCCCTTCTCTTTGCTCCATTTGTTTCGAAATTTTCATTTTTACACTGATAAGCATTGCGGTGCCTTCACTAGTCTAACGAATGTCTTTCTCCTCCCATTTGGGGCAAATAAGACGTTCTCATTCTGCTGTTGGTCCTCTGGATACTGTTGAACAGGATTCAAACTTCGAAATATTTTGGAATCACCCACTTTGGTGTCATCTCCCATTTCTGATGAGTGCAACCTTTCTGATCTCTGATTTTCACTCAGTTGCTATCAAAATTCTTCAGTTTCTTCTCTCTGTACCTTGTCTCATCTGGCAAAGTAAGCTTTCTCCATTATTTCTTCAAATCTTGGTTGATCACTGATCCAAATCTGCTCTCTCTGTTGAAAATCTGATAATGTTCTTGCTCTGGGATGACTATCATTGTGTTTCATCTGTTTATTTTGCAAAGTCTCCTCTTCTTCTCTGTTGATGGGAACTTCTAGTACTGCCTGCCAGCAGGATATACTGGTGCTGCCAAAATCAATGGACATCTGGCTGAATTATCCTGGGCTGGAAGATCCTGGCCTGTCTCTTTGACCCCTGGCATATATAGCATTGTAAAAAGTCTGACAACACCAGGTTTTAGTCCAACCTATTTATTTGATAATATACTCGCAAGCTTTCGGGTTAGCCCCTTCGTCAGGTGAATGGAGAGTTCTGGCCTCAGACAGAGCATATAAAGCACAGACAGTTTAGAGATTACTGATTTCTAATCAGTAATCAAATATTAGTTATCAGTTATCAAATAAATAGGTTGGACTAAAACCTGGTGTTGTCAGACTTTTTACTGTGTTTACGCCAGTCCAACGCCGGCATACCCACATCATATATAGCATTGTCAGACATTCATAGCATCAACCCAACTGGTCAGGATCCAAACATCTCCAGTCATAAGCACCTGAAATCGAAAAGATATGGAAGGAGTTGGGAAGTTGCTTTCGTCGTCTCCCAACCCGATAGTGCCCATAATAGCTGGCTGTATTCCATGATGGAGCAAGTAGTATCATACTGAGATTCATGGAGAATTGAGAGGAGTAACCTCATTTTCTTGCTGATTCATTTACTCACAGTCCTCAATCTGCTTGCCCACCCACCACCAGTGGAAACATCTCTTTACTGAGTCTATCAAAATTCCTCATAATCGTGGAAACCTCTAGTGCATCTGCCCATCTCTGCTCTAAGGAGAACAATGTCATTTTCTGTATTAGTCTCTTCACATAACTAAAGACCCTCATCCCTAATATCATCCTAGTAAATCTCCTCTACATTCTCCCTGAAGTCTGTGCTCTTAATTAAAAATGTAGAAACATAGAAAATAAGTGCAGGAGTAGACCATTCAGCCCTTCGAGCCTACACCATCATTCAATATGATCATGCACTCTCAGTATCCCACTCTCACTTTCTCTTCATCCCCCTTGATCCCTTTGAGCCACATTCAGCTCTCTCTTGAACATATCTAATGGATTTGCCCCAATGGTTTTCTGTGGTAGAGAATTCTATGTGTTCACAATTCTCTGAGTGAAGAAGTTTTTCCTCATTTCAGTCCTGTATGGCTTACCCCTTATTCTTAGGCTGTGACCCCTACTTCTGGACTTCTCCAACATTGGGAACATTCTTCCCACATCTAGCCTGTCCAGTCCCATCAGGGTTTTATATGCTTCTATCACATTCTTCTAAGTGAGTACAAGCCCAGTTGATCCAGTGTCTCTTCATATGTCAGCCCTGCCATTCCAGGAATCAATGTGGTAAACCTTCGCTGGACTCCTTCAATAGCAAGAATGTCCTTCCTCAGACTAGCTGACCAAAACTGCACACAATCCCCAAGGTGTGCCCTCACCAAGGCCTTACATAAGCCTCAAGATAAGGGGGGGGGGGGGCAGTTTAGAACGGAGTCGAGGAGGAACTTCTTCATTCAAAGGGTGGTGAATCTCTGGAATTCTCTGCCCGTTGTAGTGGTTGAGGCTTCCTCGCTAAACATATTTAAGATGCGGGTAGATAGGTTTTTGGTAGGCAAGGGGATTAAGGGTTATGGGGAGAAAGTGGGAAAGTGGAACTGAGCCACTTCAGATCAGCCATGATCTTGTTGAATGGCGGGGCAGGCTCGAAGGGCTAGATGGCCTACTCCTGCTCCTATTTCTTATGTTCTTATGTTCTTACATAACTGCAACAAGACATCTCTACTTTGATACTCAAATCCTCTTGTTCTGAATTCCAGCATGCCATTAGCTTTCCTCACCACCTGCTGTATCTGCATGCCAACCTTCAGCAACTATTCCACCATGACACCCAGATAATGTTGCACTTCCCCTGTTCCAAAACCGCTATCAGTCAGATAATAATCTTCTTTCCTGTTTTTGCCACCAAAATGGATAACCTCACATTCATCCACATTATATTGCATTTACCAAGCATTTGTCCACTCAGTCAGTCTTTCCAAGTCATCCTGCAGCCTCTTAACATCCTCCTCACAGCACACAATGCCACCCAATTTAGTGTTGTCTGCAAATTTGGAGATATTGCATTCAATTTCTTTGTCCAAATCATTAGTGCTGGGGTTCTAGCACTGAATGCTGCGGTACCCCACTCGTCACTGCCTGTCACTCTGAAAAGGACCCATTTATTCCCACTCTTTGCTTCCTGCCTGCCAACCAGTTCTTTATCCACATCAATACATTACCCCCAATACAATGAGCTTTAATTTTGCTAACCAGTCTCTTGTGTGGGAATAGAAATATAGAAACATGAATAATTGGAACAATATTCCTGCTGAGGATTTTATGAAGGTCCAACAGAATCCCCTTGCTCTGGTAACAGTTCTGAAAATGATCATCATGGATTATCTGAGATTTCCCATTAAAAAGTCATCATTATTGTTTTCTGTGGTATCATACTTAATACATCTGCTTATTTTTTGAAACCAATTATTTAGTTTGGCATTAAATAATAAACTAGTGAAAATCAAAGGCTTTGCATAAGATGAAAAGTATTTGTTTGAAATTACTTTTCCTTACTTGAGTGGAAATGTGATTTTCAGAAAATTACTCTTTAAAAAGTTCAAAATTTGGATAAATGTCAGTTACTTTCTATTTATAAATTAAATTTTCAGTGAATATTACATAGCCGAAAGAACAATAAGAACCCTATATTATTCAAAAAACTCAAACATATAATGCATGTTTCAGAAATAAAGAACAGAAAACTAGAAATCAAGAAGAAAACTATTGGAAATTTGCAGTGAATCCAATCAGTATCTGAGAAAGGGTGGAGTTGTTTGTCATATCATCTAACAGTGGCTTGAAAGGGGAAAGGGATAAATTAGAGGCCATATTAAAAAAATCACCTTAAACGTGATCCATTTTTAAGGTGTTGAGATTTGTTCTTTTATTTTTCAATCTGATCCTGACATACTAGCTGAGAAATTCAAGGACAGTTGGAAACAGGGTGTATACTGCACACACCTATTCACAAACACAGCTGGAAACAGGGTGTATACTGCACACACCTATTCACAAACACAGCTGGAAACAGGGTGTATACTGCACACACCTATTCACAAACACAGCTGGAAACAGGGTGTATACTGCACACACCTATTCACAAACACAGCTGGAAACAGGGTGTGTACTGCACACACCTATTCACAAACACAGCTGGAAACAGGGTGTATACTGCACACACCTATTCACAAACACAGCTGGAAACAGGATGTGTACTGCACACACCCATTCACAAACACAGCTGGAAAAGGACAGGTACTGCACACATCTATTCAGAAACACACCTGGAAACAGGGTGCATGCACATATTCATAACACAGCTGGAAAAGAGTGCGTATTGAGCACACTTATTTCCAAACATATCTGGAAACAGAATGCGTATTGAATGCACGTATTCACATGTTCCATGTAAGCACATTGATTTTCTGCTGGGTCATCTTAAACTGATTCCAGGGTATAGCCCATGCTACCTGCACTATTTGTCGGATTCTGAGTGCTGGAAATCACATGTTTTGGTGGCACTCAAAAGGAGTCAACATATCATAAAAGGGGAGGAGCCATCTAGCTGCAGATAAGAGGAAAGGCTTTGACAGAGAGAAATGGCAAAATCTGCATATTGCACCACTCGCTTCTTGGATGGTACTTTAGAGCAATTGTTTTCAAAGTGGGGATTGTGATCTTCGGTAAATTGCAGGATTTTAAAAAATGGGTTGCCAAAATTGATTTCCCTATAATTCCCTGACCTTTTTCCTCTGGGTAGATAAAATACATAATATGATGGCATGATTCAATAAGCAGGTCAGTGAATCCTGTATGTGCAATTGGTACCACTTTTCTTTCCCTTTGTGATAAGTTGATTCACACTCTGGCTACACATGCAATGACAAGCTCCATGTAACCCATGGATCATTTTGTCATCTGAGGGCCAGAGATACCATAAGTCGATAAACCGACTGGCTAGATTTGAACACCCAGAGTCAGGGATTAAAGTTGACTCGTACTAAAGAGACTAAGCTGCTGCACTTAACCTGTGACAGCATATTAAAAACACACCACAAGTCTATAAGGTTGTCATCATTCTGGATTAGCACCTTCTCGGAGTACCCAATGCTGAGTAAAACAAGCATTTTGTTGCGATTGCCCTTCACAATGATTGACATGTGCGAGGTGGGATTTTCTGTTTTGAGAAAGGTGAAGACAACATAAAGGAACCGGCTGAACCCTGCACTGGATATAGATATTACCCCTTCATCCTGTGAACATGATTGGAGGGAAATTGAAAGAATCAAGCAGGCTCACCTGTCACATTAAGTAAATGAATGTGGCACACAACTGTGTAACAGTGAAATATACATGAAATATCCATTTCTTATGACACTGTCAATTAGATTCATAATTGGCTGGTTATTATTATTGAATCAGTTTGGTTAAAGTGGGTGGCCTGTAAAGAATTTGAAAACCACTGCTTTAGAGGTTCATGATCTAGGCAATGGATTGAAGGAGGTGTTAGAGTTCTCTTGGGTAACAACAATCTAAAGGCACTCAGTCGACTCCTTACACAAACAGCGCTGGACACTATGCATCCATTGCAAGGGCTTTAATTACTTGTGCACAAGAAGAACTCTCTATGGCCAAATCGGATTGACTGGAGAGGTTCTGAGGTTACGGAGAAACAGCTCAGCAGTTATAGTCAATTACAACAAGTCAGGAACAAGAGATTTTTCACATCTTTCATTGTCATACATAGCCACCAATCATAGCACAGCCTTTTGCCCTTTCTTATCCAATAGAAAATCAATCCTTCATTAGCATAATATGTCCCCATACCTTGCTATTTAGTAATAATGATGTGGAGACGCCGGTGTTGGACTGGGGTAGGCACAGTAAGAAGTCTCACAACACCGGGTTAAAGTCCAACAAGTTTATTTGGTAGCATGAGTTTTCGGAGCACTATAGTCATGGTAACTTGTTCTTTGTTTTCATCCCCTTGTCCTAACATTGAATGCAGTGTTTATGGAACAAGTTTTAAATATACTCGCTTTATCCTGCGTATGACAGAAGGCCTGGCTGAAGACTGTGTTTGGCTAATAATAACTTTCCATTACTTGACAGAGTTTCATTTATAATTATAGAACTTTAATTTTCACAATTGTTGTAACCGAACTCCCACAGAGGGTGCATGCAATATACGCATTTACACATTGGTAAAACAGCAGCTAGAGTGCAGAACTAAAATGAAAGAAATGGGGCCCTGAATTGCCTCTTGGTGACTGGGAGCAGTTTAGACTCACAGTAAGACATATCCTACTCTATTTCCCACAGGTCACATAATCAACTGACCACCCGGCTTTGTGTAGAGAAGAGGAGTCATTACTATCAGTAGTAAAGAAATTAAAAGATGTCTCAATATGTAGAAGGGTCAAAAGTAAACGAGGAATCTTGGCATGTCTTTTCCAAATGCTGTTTGATTTCTGAATGTAGAATTGTCAACATTTCCAAGCGGGAAGAATGTTTAAAAAAAACACATTTCAAAATGTATCAGAAAAGTAGTTGTATGACTAATTCTAGTTGGCTTTTGAAAAATAGAGTTGACAAATCCACTACTTAGTTCCAACCTATCCCAATATCCAATTGCATTCCTTAACTCATTAATATTCTCAAAATATTATTGTAAATTACCCATCAAAAGATCCATAGATTTTAAATATCAATAATTTATGCTTTTTGATTTTTTTCTTTATAATGCTTTAAGTGTGAGAAATATAAATTATTTTCTTACAATGTATTGATGTTAACATTCTCATCCTCATTTTCAAATCATGGTCTTAGAACATAGAACATAGAACATTACAGCGCAGAACAGGCCCTTCGGCCCACGATGTTGCGCCGACCAGTTACAAAACAATGACCCACTAACCTAAACCAATCCCTTCTCGTCCATAAACCTATCCACGGATCTCTTAAACGTCCCCAAACTAGGCGCATTTACAACTGCAGCAGGCAGGGCATTCCAATCCCTCACCACCCTCTGGGTAAAGAACCTACCCCTGACATCCGTCCTATAACTACCACCCCTTAATTTAAAGCCATGCCCCCTCGTGCTAGATTTCTCCATCAGAGGAAAAAGGCTATCACTATCCACCCTATCTAAACCTCTAATCATCTTATATGTTTCAATAAGATCCCCTCTTAGCCGCCTTCTTTCCAGCGAAAACAACCCCAAATCCCTCAGCCTCTCCTCATAGGACCTCCCCTCCATACCAGGCAACATCCTGGTAAACCTCCTCTGCACCCTCTCCAAAGCCTCCACATCCTTCCTATAATGTGGGGACCAGAACTGCACACAGTACTCCAAGTGCGGCCGCACCAGAGTTGTGTACAGTTGCAACATGACGCTGCGACTCCTAAATTCAATCCCCCTACCAATAAACGCCAAGACACCGTATGCCTTCTTAACAACCTTATCTACTTGACTCCCAACTTTCAGGGATCTATGTACACATACACCTAGATCCCTCTGCTCATCCACACTATTCAAAGTCCTCCCGTTAGCCCTATACTCAACACATCTGTTATTCCTACCAAAGTGAATTACCTCACACTTCTCCGCATTAAACTCCATCCGCCACCTCTCGGCCCAGCTCTGCAACCTGTCTAAGTCTTCCTGCAAACTATGACACCCTTCATCACTATCTACCACACCTCCGACTTTGGTGTCATCAGCAAACTTACTAATCCACCCAACTATACCCTCATCCAGATCATTAATAAAAATTACAAACAGCAGTGGCCCCAAAACAGATCCCTGAGGCACACCACTCGAAACCGAACTCCATGATGAATATTTACCATCAACCACCACCCTCTGTCTCCCATCCACTAGCCAATTCCTGATCCAATTCCCTAGATCACCCCCAATCCCATACATCTGCATTTTCTGCAGAAGCCTACCATGGTGAACCTTATCAAACGCCTTACTAAAATCCATATACACCACGTCCACTGCCTTACCCCCATCCACCTCTTTGGTCACTTTCTCAAAAAACTCAATAAGGTTAGTAAGGCACGACCTACCCGCCACAAAACCATGCTGACTATCTCCAATCAATTCTTTACTCTCCAAATAACTATAAATCCTATCCCGAATAATTTTTTCTAAAACCTTGCCCACAACAGAAGTGAGACTCACCGGTCTATAATTCCCGGGGAAGTCTCTGTTCCCCTTCTTAAACAATGGGACAACATTCGCTAACCTCCAATCTTCCGGTACTATACCAGAGGCCAACGACGACCTGAAGATCAGAGCCAGAGGCTCTGCAATCACTTCTCTTGCCTCCCAGAGAATCCTGGGGTAAATCCCATCCAGACCAGGGGACTTATCTATTTTCAGACCCTCCAGAATATCTAGCACATCCTCCTTATCAACTGCAACACTGTCAATTCTACTCCCCTGCAATCCAGTGTCCTCCTCAGCTATATCCATGTCCCCCTGCGTGAACACCGAAGAGAAATATTGGTTCAATGCCTCTCCAATCTCCTCCGGTTCCACACATAACTTCCCTCTGCTGTCTATAACTGGCCCTAATCTTGCCCTAACCAACCTTCTGTTCTTAACATACCTATAGAACGCCTTAGGATTCTCCTTAACCCTATCAGCCAAAGTCTTCTCATGTCCTCTTTTAGCCCTTCTTAGCTCACTCTTCAACTCCCTCCTAGCCAATTTAAAGTTTTCTAGTGCACTACCCGAGCCCTCACGTCTCATCCGAACATAAGCCTCCTTTTTCCTCTTAACCAACGAAAAAACTTTTTTGGTGCACCACGGTTCCCTAGCCCTACCAATTCCTCCTTGCCTGACAGGGACATACCTATCACGGACTCGCAGTAGCTGCTCCTTGAAAAAACTCCACATTTCGGACGTTCCCAGTCCCTGTAGTCTCCTAGTCCAACCTATGCTTCCTAATTCTCTCCTAATAGCCTCATAATTACCCTTCCCCCAGCTAAAACCACTAGCCCGAAGTTCATTCCTATCCCTTTCCATCACTAAGGTGAACGTAACCGAATTGTGGTCACTATCACCAAAATGCACACCAACTTCCAAGTCTAGCACCTGGTCTGGCTCATTTCCCAGCACCAAATCCAATATAGCCTCACCTCTAGTTGGCCTATCTACATACTGAGTCTTGCTCTTCTCTATCTCTTCTTCCATCCCCACAATCGTTTGAGTTATGTGCTCTTCTCAAATTCTGGCCTCATATGTGCCACTAATTTTAGTTCCTCTGTCATTGGTGGATGTGCCTTCAGTTGCCTTGGCCCAAAGTTCTGCATTGCCTTTCCTACACCTCCACACCCCTCCACCTCCTACCTTGGATTCCTACTAAAGATACTCATTGATACCTATCTCTTTGACCAAGCTTTTGGTCATCTGACCTAATATCTCCTGTGTCTTGGTGTCATACTTTGTTTTATAATGCCCCTGTGAAGCATGTTAAAGGTGCCACACTTCGGGTCAGTATTCCTATTACCCTGTTTTACTGATGTTCCACTTTAAAGTATTCCAAACCAGTTCAGACCAATAATCTTATTTTCCCATTTTGCTGTTTTTCCTTCTGGCGCTATATTAATTATTTTTAAAAGTTTATTGTCACAAGTAGGCTTACATTCACACTGCAATGAAGTTACTGTGAAAATCCCCCAGTCATCTGTTCAGATACACTGAGGGAGAATTTAGCATGGACAATGCACCTAACCAGCGCGTCTTTCAGACTGTGGGAGGAAACCAGAGAACCTGGAGAAAACCCACACAGCCACAGGGAGAATGCACAGATTCCGCACAGACAATGACCCAAGCTGGGAATTGAACCGGCATCAAACCGGCATCCCTAGTGCTGTGAGGCAGCAGTGCTAACACTGTGCTTTGTTGTGTTGACAATGACGAGATGCAATCTCCACAAGATTAGATACAAGATCCAATTCCTTCTGCGACTATGCAGTTTAATGGCAAACCCCAACAGCTTTTATGGCATGCCCAATAAAACATCAGTTTCTCCCTTTAAGTGCCTTAAAGCCTAAGCTCTCTAAGAAAGATTTTCATGCCCCAGTAGCCTAATCAAAATTGGGGATGGAATTCCTGTTGAAAATCTCAGTGCATAAGCCTTCACCATTTGTCAGGCCAACCCCACGTAGGTACAATTCTGCTCATCTACTGAAAGGAAAGGACAAAGAGGCAAAGTTACAATATTACCAAAGCTCAAAGTTAAAATTACCCCAATCAATTCTTTCGATTTACTAAACAAAATGAAAGAAAAGAATGATCACTGAAGAACCAAAGCAAGAACTTGCTTTACAATTATAAAGTAACATTAATTTGACCATGAGGACAGCACCGTGGCACAATGATTAACACTGCTGCTTCACAGCACCAGGGACCCAGGTTTGATTCCAGCTTTGAATGACTGTCTGAGTGGAGTTTAACATTCTCCCTGCGTCTGTGTGGGTTTCCTCTGGGTGGTCCGGTTTCCTCCCAAAAATCCAAAGATGTGCAGGTTAGGTGAATTAGCTACACTAAGTTGACTCTTAGTGTCCCAAGATGTGTAGGTTAAGTGGATTAGCAGGGTATATATGGGGCTACGGGGATTGGGCCTGGGTGGTATGCTCTGTTGGATAATCAGTGCAGACTGTATGGGCTGAATGGCTTCTCATGCACTGTAGGGATTCCCTGATTCTTCATTCCTGCCTCTGGCACAGTGGTCAGCACTGCTGCCATACAGTACTAGGATCTGGGTTCAATTCCCGGCTTAGGCCACTGTCTGTGCAGAGTTTGCAAGTTCTCCCATGACTGCATGTGTTTCCTCTAGATATTCCAGTTTCTTCCTACAGTCTGAAAGACGTGCTGGTTAGGTGCATTGGCCATTCCAAAATCTCCCTCAGTGTACTCGAATAGGTGCTGGAATGTGGCGATTAGAGGATTTTCACAGTGGCTTCATTGTATTGTTAATGTAAGCTTTCTTGTGACAGTAATAAATAAACTTTAACTTTTTATGTAATGGTCAATGGAGACGTATATTAGTTACCAAACTCTACCACTAGACAATGCTATCAGCACATGGTTTGGAATATATTCACAGTGCAATGGTGAACACCCACAAGATTGTTAATGCCATATTTGCTTCTAGAAACAGGACAAATACCACCCCCCACCCTGCCACTAATCACCCCCACACTACCACCAAGGCACACACAGCTAGTCACAATGTCTGCCTAGCCACTGAGTAGCAGTGTTGCTGCAGCATAATCTGTAAGATCAGCTTGTAGGTTGACCTGGAGGTATTGTGGCTCCAATGTAAAGTAGGAGCATTGTACTGGAGCAGATAAATTTCTGTGCCGCGATCGGTAACATCATGCAGTGTTTGTGAAAAAACGCAGACTGCAGGACGGATTTAGGACAAGTCTAGAAGCTCAACAATAGGTATCAATGAAGCTCTATGGGCCCTTAGCAGTAGCAGAATTGTACTCTATCTGCAATCTGCTACCTCATGGCCTGGCATTTCCCTCACTACCTTTACCAATGTAAAGGAACATGTCAGGAGCAGCACCAGGTATACCTGAAAGCGATACTAACCTGGTGAAGCTACAAGACAGGACAACGTGCATGCTAAACAGCAGAAGCAGAGCTAAGCTATCCAACAGCAACTAATCAGATCAAAGTTCTGCAGTACTGCTCCATCCAGTCATGAATGGTGGTGGACAATTAAACAAATTAACCAGAGGAGGGGGCTCCTGACCATTTCCAATCTCAATGTTGCAGAGCCGAGCAAGGGACATGACCGAAGAATTTGAAAGCATCTGTAGCTAGAAATGTTGTGTAAAAGAATTGTCTACTCCTATCAACAGTAAAGCTAGTCTTCAGCCAGTTTGATTCACTCCACATGAAATCAGAAAATGGCTGCGTACATAGATACTGCAAATATTCTGACAATAGTATTGAAGATTTATAATCCAGAGCTAGCTGTGTCTCTAGCCAAGCTGTTCCAGTGCAGCTCCCACATTGGTATCTACTCAACAAAGTGGAAAACGGCCCAGGTATGTCCTTTCCCCAAAAAGCAGGACAAACATAACTCAGCCAATTACCAACTCAATAGTCTACTGTGATTCATCAGCAAAGTGATGGAAGGAGATGTCAACAGTACAAATAGTGACACATATTCACTCAGTTTGAGTTCTACCAGAACCACTAAATTGCCGACCACACTACAATATTAATTCAAATATGGACGAGAGACAGGAATTCCAGAGGGGAGATGAGAGTGACTTCCTTGACATCAATTCAGCTTTTGACTAAGTGTGACTTCAAGGAGCCCTAGTCCATGGGATATCCATGGGAATCAGGAGTAAAACTCTCCACTAGCTAGAGTCATACTTGCACAAATGAAGATGACTGTAGACATTGAAGGCCAATTATCTCAGTCCTGGAACACTGCTGCAGGCATTGCTTGAAGCAGTTTCCCAGGCCTAACCATATTCACCTTCTTCTTACCAGAAGATTAGAAGTGGGGATGTTGGTTCATGATGACATAGCATTCACCACTCCTCAAACAGTGAAGCAGTGCATGTCTGTATGCAGCAAGACCTGACCAACATTCAGCGTTGGACTGATAAGTGACAAGCAAACTTAAGTCACAGAGGGCAGCATGATGGCACAGTGGTTAACTCTGCTGCCTCCCATCTCCAGGGAGCTGACTTCAATTCCGGCTTCGGGTCACCGTCTGTATAGAGTTTGCAAGTATGCTCTGGTATCCTCCTACATTTCAAAGACGCGCAGGTTAGTTAACTGGCCATGCAGATTGCCACTTAGCGTTACAGGCATAGCAGGGTAAATGTGTGGGGTTACAGGGATAGGTTACAGGGTGAGAGTGTTGTTGGTGCAGGCTTGATGGGCTGAGTGGCCTCCTTATGCACTGTAGAGATTCTATGAATGCCAAGTAATAACAATTTCTAATAAGAGGAAGTTTAATTATCTCCCTTTGACATTCAATAGCATTATTACCATTGGACTCCCCCACCAGCTAGGAAGATTGTCCAAAAACTTAACTGGAATAGTTGTACAAATATTGTGACAATTAGTAATAGATATAAAAGTCTTCCCTTGCCAGTGATGCTCACACCCCTTAAATGAATTAAATAAAGAAAAGGTCTGTTAGCTGCAACTATTTTGTTACCATGTTGGATTTTGTTCAATTACCTTAAATGCAGACTATGCAAATTTTGTAAGAATTGCTCTAACTTCATGAACAGGCATCGAGACCCAAAGAAAGGACAAAAGCTGTGCCCTTTGGAAGGCATAAAAAACAGTTTTGGGGGCAGAAATCAGCATGTGTTGCATTTGTTTTGTGCAGGTATGTCAGGCATAAATCATATCAATTTAGCATTCAGATAAATTGTACCCAATCTGCAGACAGTGACCTCAGCACTAAATCAATGGGGCCCATATTACAGAGATCATAATGCCTGTTGAAGAACCACTTTAGAAAAGTAGTTGGGCCTGCCTTGGTAGATTTTTTAGAGGGCCTCACAGTGTCAAAAACAGAAATATTTCAAACTGTTTTTGTATTAACTGTCAAAGTTTAACACTACAACTTGGTCTTGGAACCAGGAGGCACAGGAGCAGAAGGTATTGAGATTGTTTTTTTCCCTCCCCACTCTTCACACCACCCCGAATCCACTTCCATCTGGGGCTTACCTGAAGGCGACTGTCATCGAGGCAGCCAGCTCATTGTTTCACAGTTGGCAGTTTCCCAGTACCTGTCAGGGAGTGACTGGTGCTTGCACCTTGCCCCTGGCATGTAGATGATACCCAATCTTTAATCCTTAAGCTTCTTAGCACTGGATCTGGGTCCAAGAATGATCCCAGAGTAATTTCTATGCTATGACCTTAATCAATTTACCCCCACCACTGTTGTTTTGTGAATTTAACATAATAACAAGTTTAACATGAATTATTATAACATTCTTTAATGGCAGTGCAGGCAGAAATGTCAAAATGCTTCCATTGTTAGACTTCATCTCATTGGCATATTTGTGTAATGAATAAGGCTTAAGTTTTCAAATTCTACTGCACATAAGCTGAGCGATGAAAAGTCTTAATTTGTATGTGTTACTGGGGTCTTTGTGAATTTGGGATTTATGTTGTTAACATTCTTAAAGTTGGTGTCTCTTTAAATACCAAATACTACGATGTAGCTTTGGGAAAAACATGCAAATTAAGGTCATGGCGCTTGTCACAGCACCAGATGCTCCAGAGCCTCCTATTTGGACATAAATTAAGATTTCGTAGTTAGGAAAGACACTAGAGCCACAAAGTTGATTCTCTAGGTTCATGTGGAGAAGCTAACAATGTTGTCCCATTGGTCAAGAATTGTCAATATTTGGTTAGAAGTTGTTTCCTGGTCAGCCACTCTTGATGTAGAGTGACACCCCTCATGCTATAAACCCATGGCAACTAAGTGACCTGTTCTGGGAAGAACTAGTTGCGGAAACATGCAAGTCTGCCTTAGTGCACCACTGGAATGGAGATGTATCTGAAGAAAAGACAGACAAATGTTTGTTTCAATACAAACAACCCTAATTTTGCCTGTTCCACGACAGCATCCCCCCACTCATTGGTACACAAGTTATCATCCCCTCAATAAACACACATTCTGAGGGGACGGTCACTGAGTAGACCCAACTTGTGGGCATTAAGATCAGTCACTCCATTCCCGGCCCTTCAGGCTGTTGTCAGTGGTAACTATTTCACTCTGGTTGCAGTGCCAAGTCACTGAAGCAACGTCTGTTTAAAGGCTAACTTCTGGCTAAATTTCAGCCTCAAGGCCTGGTACAGTCTCTCCCAAAACAAATCTCAGCTCTTCTCACAGGGACTGCAAAGCCCATGCAGACTTCACAATATCCAAGTTGTTTATGCAGCTCTTAATCATTGAATCCCCACTGTGCGGAAGGAGGTCATTCAGTTATCGAGTCTGTACTGACTCTCCAGAGCATCTTACCCAGGCCATATATCTGTAATCCCATACATTTATCCCGCTAATCCCCCTAACCTACACATCTTGGGATACTGAGGGAGAATTTAGCATGGCCAATCCCCCCTAACCAACACATCTTTGGACTGTGGGAGGAAACAGTAGCATCCAGAGGAAACCATTGGTCCGTAATTCAAGGGTAACAGAATACAGTAGACCAGTACTTCTCATCACAACAAAAACTTATCTCAGTGTTCTAGTTTGAAAAAGTGGAATATAAAATATTTCATTGAAACATCAGTTGCATGGCACTTTACATTGGCAAGATTTTATTTGACAATGGATTTCACAGAAAATATTACACTCTATCTCAAACTAGTGAGAAATATGTCACATATGCCCTTTGTCCTGTAGCCTTGAACCTTAGTCCATTCACTATCAACTACTGCTGATTTATGGTCATGGCACCTAGTGACCCAAACCATGAGTGTTATTTTTATTATGAGAATTATGAGTGTGATATATCCATAATATAAAAACAGAAAATACTGGAAAAGCTTCACAGGTCAGGCAGAAGCTGTGGAGAAATAAATGAGAGTTAACATTTCAGATTGATGGCTTTTCATCCAAAAAGTAGAAAATGCTGGAAATACTCCAGATTTCCAGTATCCGCACTATAGCCCTTATTGAAAGACAATTATAATGTCAAAACAAAACATTGTTCAGACTGAGACTTCACTTGTCACTATCGAAAAATAAAGGAACAGAATCTGAGAATTTGCTGGAGGCAAACTTTTAATGACATTCATCCATTATGAATATTTAATTCAGCTTTTCCCTATGTGAATCAGTCAGTACTCTGATTCAAATAGCTTGTGTTCACATCATAAAAAAAGGAAATAAAAGACGGAGCTAATGAAGATGGATTGACTCTGTGGGATCTCATCTACCTAATGTTTAAACTGCAGCCTACCCCACTGCTAAGACATTGCAGTTTATGGATCACTAAGCAGACAGAGATGTGGTTTAAAATATTTGAAAAGTGAGTCAACCATTGCTTTACATAACTCCTTGTAATCACTTAATTATAGAAGTTTGGAGGGGTGGGAGTCTGTACTTAAAACTAATGTAGAGTGAATAAGTTCTACATTAAGTAAATTTATTCAAAGTATTTAGGATGGTGTGTCTTCTTGGATCAATGATGTGGACATGCCGGTATTGGACTGGTATGGGCACAGTAAGAAGCCTCACAACATCAGGTTAAACTCCAACAGATTTATTTAGGATCATGAGCTTTCAGAGTGCTACTCCTTCATCAGATGAATCACCTGATGATGGAGCAGTGCTCCGAAAGCTCGTGATCCCAGATAAACCTGTTGGAGTTTAACCTGGTGTTATGAGGCTTCTTACTATTCTTGGATCAAGGTTGAGACAACAATATCGCTCTTTGACATTTCAACTGTTCTGCAATTCTTCTCCCCACTGTCTTTGTCTTTCATTTTTCCACTTGAAATCTGGCCTGTTTGAAAATCTGATGAATCAGATTAGCTTAAAGAAGTGCTTTGATAAATGCCAATAATCAGTTCCAGGTAATGTTTCTGTCAGTTATTTCCAAGGCACTAACTGTACTTTCTAACAAAACAATTAATCAGTGGTAGAGTAAAAACCCTATACACCTCCACTCCTACTCATCACAAACTGAATTCACAGAAGTAAGTGTATGGAATCTGATCTTACAGCTCAGTAAAGGAGGCTTATATGTCCAGATGTCACCAGTGAGATTCTTTAGTTAACAAATATTCCTATAATCATGTCCAGGCTATTGACAGGTGCTTGAAAAGCCAGGCAGCATATGCCAAGCCATGTAAATTTATAAAAGTCATATCTAAAACAGGAGACAATAATATTGTCACTTTTGACTGCTCACTCTATACTGTTGCAATCGTGGTCTTAAATGGCAAAGGTTGGATGGAAGCCAAAATTCAAAAGGAAAATAAGAGACAAAGTTCCTATTTGACTGCCAGAAATCAAGATCTCACTGATTTCTAGAAGAGAGGAGAATATTTTGTAGATTTGCTTTTTTCCTCCTCTTAGCCTGAATTTCCTGGAGAGCAATTTTCATAATGATAGCATTTAAGAGGAGGACTGGGCCAGAATTTCTCCAGCTATTTGCGAGGGGCAGATTCTCCGGCCCAGTCGCAGCTCAACACCTTCTGTGGGTTTCCTGGTGGTGTGGGGTGGCTACAATGGGAAATCCCACTATCAATGGCAAGACCAGGACATCCCACGGCAAGCGAACAACATGTTGCTCCTTGTTGCCAAGAAACCAACTGATTTGGGACCAGAGAATTTTGGTCCAGCTCAGTGAAGTTTCCTGCAGCGAAATGAATGGAACATTGATTTACACCCAGAATGGCCCAAATTCACCTGATATTTGTGTTACTCAGATTTTTTGAGTTTGATGCTGTAGGAGCAGTTTTCTGAGTTTCAACCCTTGGGACAAATAATTCTAGCCAGGAATTTCTGGAGTAAGTTCCTTTGACTTAACAAATCAGCAAATTATAAGTAAGCTTCCTACAGTACTGTTACATAGTAATTCCATACCCAGATCTATCCCTTTGCTTTAAGTTCAAGAGACTATCAGAGAATTCCTACAATGTCGATGGGGCCTATCGAGCCTGCATCAACAACAATCTGACCCAGACCCTATCCCTGTAGTCCCGTGTATTTACCCTGCTAATCCTTCTGACTCAAAGGGGCAATTTAGCATGGCCAATCAACCCAACCTAATCAACATTTTCAGCATGTGGGAGGAAACCAGAGCACCTGGACGAAACCCACACAAACACACGGAGAACACGTAAATTCCATACAGACAGTGACCCGGAATTGAACCTGGGTTCCTGGTACTGTGATGTAGCAGTGCTAACCACTGCGTCACCATGCCAATACACTAAACAAAACCTAATAGTGATGACACTGTAACATTGAAAGATCGGATCAGGAGTGACACAATGTAACTCTTAAGTCAGCAACTGACCAAGTTGCTCTCAAATGCAGGTCAAGTGTCTTTTTACAATATTTTTTCTACCTTCTTTTTACAGGGTTGAAACTGGTGTTATATTGACAAAGCATTATTGGCTGATAAAGGTTCCCCTTAACATGAAATGTTTAACAGAATATAGAATTCTATCTTTAAACCATGGAGAAAAAGCCTGCCTGACTGTTACCTACCTTTTGTGAGCCTTTACATAGGTCTTTGATCGTTGATCAAATTTTTGTGTTCTCTTCCCTTATCTCATCCTATGTTGTTCTCATGTTTAGTTCCACAACCCCCATCACTGGCCTTCAAACTAATTTCCAGGGCCTTATCTGCTGCTAATGTTCAGAGCTGTTCATCAAGCCTGTTAACAGGGTGTTATCATAAATTATCCAGTTCAATTGTCTTCATTTCTTATATACTATAATTAATTTTCATATTCCAGTGAGAATTGTTTCTAGCATCTCTTATCAGGAGTTTGATAATCATCTGTATATCTCAAAGCCTTTTATGCCATGGTCTTGAGATGCATTTGTTTTTCAGTAATGGCCCAGTGATCCATTCTGGCCCAGGGTCTTACTCACTGGAGAAAAAAACCTTGTTCAGTGCATCATTCAGCAGTTTGATTTCACTTTGGTAATTCCTATTGTTGGTCATAAATTTGCAACTGGTGCTGGAAACAGAAAGGTCTCATCCCAGCTGTGGCTGAAACTCTCATTGAAAAGTCACGTCTGGACTTGACAAATATTTCATTTTGCTAACCTCCCATTTTTGGCATTCTATAAATTTCAGCTCATCTAAATTTCTGCTTCCATTTCTTATCCCACACCAAATCCTGCTCAATCAACACTCTATTGTAGCCTGATGAGTACCTATAAAGACACCAGCAATGCCAAATGGTTAAAAGGGCTAGCTCTGTACCAGGCTAAGGACTGTGGGAACAACAAAGGTGTCAGCTATGGAATAAACATGGGAATTGATTGAACAGTGGCTGTCATTATGCTATTGAATAGACAGGTGATTGGGACATAGTTCCTTGTGAGTTATGTTTCTGAGAATTACAACCCCCAATAGGGGCACGGCTCAGTATTCATGACCAAAATGAGAGTGCGATTGATTACTGGCTGTCCCTGGTGACTGGAAATATGACGAGTATCAGCAGGACCTCGATGAGAAGTTGAGACACAGACATCGTCAGCAATAATCCAGGATTAACCATTGTAGAGGCAAGGCCCTGAGACCTTGAAACAAAACCCATCTGCTGGGAATCTGATCAGTTTGCCACACCATGGGTGGTATCTTTAAGTTTAATTTATGAGTTTGAATATTTCATGAAGTTTTGATACTTTTTGAATACTTGTGTTTAGAACGGAGTGGGTCAAAGGTTAATTATTTTGTGTGTAATGAAGTCAGAAATTAAATACTTCTTGTGTGTATTGAGGTTTGATACATGATGCAATTTTTTGGTAACTTGTAAAGAACAATAAAAGGAGTTGTTTTGTACAATAATGAGAGTTTTAGTGCCTTTATCCACAGCATCAGTTGACCAGGGTTTGAGGGCAACACTATTCTTCGGTTCCAAGCACTCAGATTCAAATTTCTCATCTTTGTGTCTTTCATTTTTTTCATAGCTTTGCTTCTTCAATTCTATAACTCCTTCAGAGCTCTGCATTCCCGGCTATTACTGTGTCCCTCAACACTTTTGCCCTAACATCATAATTTCTGTGGTTGAGGCCCTAACCTCAGGAATCCATTCCTTACCCCTCCCTCACTAAACCCAGCATTCAACCAAAGCTTTTGGTTTTTCCTCTCCCTGCTTTAACTCAGCATCTATTTTTGTCAGATAATGCCTCTGTGAAACACTGTTCATTCTTCATGAAAAGAAATACAAATACAAGTTGTTGCTCTGGTTATCAGTGTGTTTCCACATAAAGACTTAGTAGAATAATCTAAAATGAAACACAGTCAGTCACGCATTAAACACAGGAACAAGGGAAAGGGATAAAAGGTAGAAAGCGTTAATCTGAAGATGAGATGTAATGGGTGCAATGAATTGATTGGCCCCCTCTTGTGCTGACATTTCTAACTCCTAATGCTATATGCAATCTAGAATCTGTAGTCTCCAGGGTGCGAGGCTTGCAATGAAGGTTGGCATTTATAAATTTTAAAGCATAATTCAAGCAATTGCCACACATACAAAAGGAAGTCACCTTTTTCATTACTTTATTGATTAATATAGCAACATACATTGCATTAGAAATTGTCTACATTCAAAGCTCACGACAAATTGAAAACATTGATGAATAGCCACTGAATATTAAAAATAATTTGCAGTGCAGCATAGTACATTTGATCAATAAAAGGTATAAAAAGGTGTGTAGCATGAAAAAACCTTCGATCATTGTGCACAAAAATCAGTTCAGAAAAGTTTATAGATCTGTATAAATGTTATTGTAAGCACTGAAATAGTTCATCTGGCTGGCACTGTGAAAAACGGCAATACATTTCACCCTTTGTTAAATCTTGCTGTATAAAACTAGAAAGTTCAGACATTTTGCACAGCATATGCTATGATCATTTTCAGAGCTACCAAGCATTAAAACAAATCATTCTAAATTTTGACACTGATTTTTACATTCATGTTAATTTTATGTAGACTGTTTCATTCAAAAGCAATTACATATGCATGATTATGTTTTGTGGCCAAATAATCTGTTTTTTTTGTCTTTGCTAGCCAACAGTAACTTGCTCATTTCCTTTTGAATAGATATTTACTTAATGCAGCTGCAGAAAGGTCAGCTGGCGAAATATCAAGATGTTTAATTCACGTTATTATCACTTTATGTTCAAGTTAAGGCAAGTGAGTAATCACATCTGGTGGGATAAGTAATTACAGTATCACTGATCTCACTGCAAGGATTTGAGAGCGCTGATACTCAAGTCACAAGTTGATCAGTGATGGTCAAATTACAAAGTTGAATCAGTTAGTACAATCATCTTTGCTCAGTTCAGATATGCTGACTGACATCAGTAAATTTAACTATGATAGCATTTCTTTGCACAAGGCTATAGTAGTATTCATTAGTACTCATTGCTGCAATAGAGCCAAGGTTTTGCTGAAGCATACTGACTAGTTTCAAATAACCTCAGTTGACATATTCCATCATGTTAAGAATAATTGCAGACAGATCACAGAACAACCGCCAAACATTATGATTCATTCATGAATGCAGCTGCTCATCCAGACAGGAAGTCTTAATTGCCAGTTCCAGATACTGAGTGACCTGCTCACAGTGCATGGATGTATTAAGAACTAGAGCAGGAGGAAACCATACCGCTGAGTCTGCTCTGGCATTCAATATGACCACTATGGATTTCATCTTGGCCTCAAAGACACTTTACTGCCTGTTTTCCATAAACCGTTACTAAATAAAAATCTGTCCATCTCCTTAAATTTACTCAATGTCCCAACATCCATCACACCCTGGCAGAGTGAATTCCTCAAATTCATATCTCAGATGTAGGCCACGATGCGTCCAGTGCGGAATGTGTTAAACCAGAACAGGGCTGGAGAATTACAGGCAAATGGTTTAGTGCATTCTGGTGCCAAACCTCGGCACTATCTTCCCACCCACTGTTCCAACATAATGAGCATTTAAATGTGCAGAGTCTGTTTGAGGCTGGATTTTGACCTTTAGGTGCAGTGAGAACCCAACAAGAATCACTACTGGGCCAGAATTTTACCGCTTCACCTGCCTCGATTCTGGCAGGATGGCATTCTCCGTTGGCCATGGGCAGGATCTCACAAGCCTTGGGTGGGCAAGGCAGTAAAATTCTGGCACTGGTCTCCATAGATGGCACTGTCAAATGGCACCCTGGGTGCCAG
Source organism: Carcharhinus amblyrhynchos (assembly GCF_965287045.1). Taxonomy (NCBI): domain Eukaryota; kingdom Metazoa; phylum Chordata; class Chondrichthyes; order Carcharhiniformes; family Carcharhinidae; genus Carcharhinus; species Carcharhinus amblyrhynchos. The sequence continues at coordinate 52,116,947 of NC_137333.1, forward strand.
GGCCCGAGGGGGGCTTGATGGTTTAAAGGAGGAAGAGCAATTGGAAGGGCCCCAATCTTTGGGGGGAGGGGGGGAAATTAGGTAAATTCTTTTCAATAGTGGAGGGTGAGACTGTGAAGGTGGGAGGAGAAAGTCTTCAATTTCCATCTGATTTCAGGGTACCCTTTCTCTGTCTCAATTGCCAGTTCCAGATACTGAGTGACCTGCTCACTGTGCAAGGGTGTATTAAGAACTAGGAGCAGGAGGGTTTAGGCCCCATCTGTCTCAAAACCAATGCATAACTCACCACTCTTACAAAATATGACTAAGTGTGGGAAAATTGCAATCTGATTCTGACACGGATTCTTGAGGCACAATCTTACAACCTCGTTCTGTCCAGTGTGGTGAGGTGGTAAAATTGCAAAGGGAACAAAATTGCGTTTGCGCCATTTTTGTTCTGCACATACAAATGTAATCAGTACTGTTCTGCCAGCAGGATCGGCTTCACACCCAAGGGCACAAAGCTGATCAACATATGCACATCATGTTTTACATGACATTAAACGCACTCGGCGTGGCTGTTTACGGCATCACCAACACTTACATCCTCAGCAGTTGGATTTCACACTGGCAATAATCACAGCTGGTCATCACCAGTGGAGCCCAGGTGCAATGGCCATGTCAGGAGGGATCGGAGGCCATTGAAGCCCTGGGTGGTTGGGGACATGGTAGGGCAGTGCCAGCCTAGCAATGCCCACCAGGAGCCATAACTGTGCCAGGGCAATGATAAATGGGTGGGGCCTGTGGGGGAAAGCTCTGCATACGGAGGGGGGGTGGCGGTGATCGGCAAATGGGGAGGGTGCTGTAGATACGGTACTCATTGCGAGGGTCTAGTTGCCAGCAACATGTGTTGCCAGGGGGAGTGACACTGTTGCCAATGATTGGGGGGGGCGGGGGGGCGGGGGGGGGGGGGGGGGGGGAGATTTCACTGGAAAATCAGGGCACCTACGCAAATGGTGCCTTAAGTAGTCTGCAGCTGGCTTTACTGGTGAGCGTAGGCTCTGCACCCCATCTCAGTTTTAAATCCGATATCCCTTATCCTAAAATCAGGGCCTCTCGTACTAGATTGGCCCACAAGAGAAAACATCTTCTGTACTTCTAGCTTGTCAATACCTTTTATCATCTTATATACCTCAATTAGATCTCCTCTCATTGTTTTAAATTCCAAGGAGTAGAGGCCTAAACTGCTCAATCTCTCTTCGCAAGCCAAACCTCTGATCTCTGCAATCAATCTAGTGAACCTCCTCTGAACTTACTCAAATGCCAGTACATCCCTCCTCAAGGGGACCAAAAAAAAAATGCACACAATACTACACATTAATAATGAATTCAAACAATGACAGATGTTAAACTTACCGGTCTATAGTTTCCTACTTTCCACCTTCTTTCCTTTTTGAATAAGGTTATTTCATAGCATTTTTCCAATCCATTGGAACCTTTCCTACACCCAAGGAATTTTGGATTATTATGAATGGATGCACTAGCTCTGTTGTCACTTCCTAAGGTGTAATTTCACTAATGCCTTGTAAGTTACAGCAATGGTTCCCTAATTTTATATTCTGCTCCTTTAGCAATGAATATCAAAATTCCACGTGGCTTCCTTATTAGCTGTTGTATCTACATACTAGTTTTCTATAATTCATGCATGAGGATACCCAGATCCCTCTGCAGTGAAGCACTCTTTTTCTGTCCATTTAGATAATAAGTTGCTTTTCTATTTTTCTGACTAAGGTGGATAACTTCACACTCGCTCTGCCACATTTTGGCCCCACTCACCTAACTTAGCCATAACCATTTGTAAATTTCTTATTTCCTCATTGCAACTTACTATTCCACCTATTTCTGTGCCCCGTGCAAAGTTGGCTACAGTACATTCTTTGTGTCCAAAATTAATATAGATTGTAAATAGTTGGGGCCCAAGGACCGAACCCTGCGGCACCCCACTAGTTGCATATTCATCAGAAAAAGACCCATTTATCTTGCCTTTCTGTTCATTAGAGAGTCCTGTATCAAAGCTAATAAATTACCTCTAAGCCCATGTGATCTTACCTTGTGTATTAACCTTTTGTATGGCACCTGATCAAATGCCTTCTGGAAGTCTAGATACCTACGTCTACTTCTGGTAATGAATTCCACAGGCTCACCGCTCTTGGGAGACCAAAATTGCACACAATACTCTAGTTGTGACCTCACCAATGCCCTGTATAATTGCAACAGCACATCCCTGCTCCTGTAAAACTCAAAACCTCTCGCAATGAAAGCCAAAAAACCATTTGCCTTCTTTACCATCTGCATGCTTACCTTCAGTGACTGGTGCACAAGAGCACTCAGGTCCCAATGCACACTCCCCTCTTCCTATTACTTCCTTAATAATGAATTCTAACAAATGACAGATGTTAAACTTACTGGCCTATAGCTTCCTACTTTCTGCTTCCTTTCCTTTTTGAATAAAGTTATTTCATAGCATTTTTCCAATCTGTTGGAACCTTTCTTGCACCCAAGGAATATTACGAATGGATGCACTAGTTCTGTTGTCACTTCCTTTCGGTCCCTACAATGTAGGCCATCAGGCCCAGGGCACTTGTTGGCCTTCAATCCCAATAGTTTGCTCAGTACGTATAACCACTGCATTACCTCTGAGTATTGGGGTGGTATTAGTGCCCTCCATCATAAAAACTGAAGCAAAATACTGATTTAATGTCTCTGCCATTTTTATGTTTCCCACTGTTAACTCCAGTCTCATCCTACAGGGGTGGGGGGGGGGGGGGGGGGGAGGGAGGAACATTCATTTTAGCCACTCTATCTTCTATAAACTGATAGAAACTTTGTGATCTTTCATTATATTTTGTGCTAGTTTTCTTCATAAATTTACCTTTACCCTTTTAGTAGCCTTTTGTTGATCTTTAAAGAAGTGTCCCAATTCTCCACATTTGACCTTTGCAATATAGTATGCATCAGTTTTTGTTATCTTGAACTTCCTTGCTTTTCCTCATCTTACAATCTTCCTTCCTGTCAGGAATATATTTTAGTTGGGAGGATTTGAATATCTCCTTAAACATCTGCCACTGGTCATCAATTGTCCTAACTTTTAGTCTTTCCACCCAGTCCACTAGGGCCAAATCGGTCCTCATGTCTATGTAATTTCCTTTGTTCAACTCCAGAGCACTAGTGTAGGAGTCGTTTCTTGCCCTCAAGCTGAATTTCTAGCATGGTAACTCTTCCCCAGAAAATCATTAATTAATTTCTATTCACACAGTACCAAATCCAGAATAGCCTGCTCCCAGGTTGCATAAATTATTGCTCCAAGGAACAATCTTTAATACATTCAATGAACTTCCCCTTCAAGGCTTACCCATACCAATTTGATAAATCCAGTCTATGTGCAAAATAAAATCATCCACCATTATTAATGCACCTTTCTTACAAGCCCCCCCAGTAATTTCTGGTTTAAATTGTGCCCTGCTGTGGAACTACTGTTTGGGGACCTATAGGTTATTCCCATCAGGGACCTGCCATTTCTTATTTCTACCCAGACTGATTTGACATCTTGACCTTCAGCGACAATATTATTTCTCACTACAGCACAGACCTCTTCCTTTACTAACAAAGCTACACCACCACCGCTTATTCCTTCCTGTCTATTCTTCCGAAACAGAGAACCCTTGGATATTCAATTCATAATGAGTTTACTGGTATCCACATCTCAAGATAACCACTGTGCCACCCCCAAATCATACCTTTTTGTCTCTATTTGCACTGTTTACTCAATTTTATTCTGAATACTCAGTACATATAGATACAAAGCCTTTAGATTTTGCCCTATTATATTTCTCTACTCGTGTAATTCCTTGTTGCAATATGGCATTTACATGCTCTTTCCATTCCTTTTATTTTCTGGTATCAGTGTCATCAGTAACCTGCATGCCTACCACGTCCTTTAATTTTCCATACAACTTAACCTTCCCTGCCCCTGCAATAGATCATTATTTAACCATGCATGAACAGAGTCCCTCTATCAGCAGTTAAAATGTTAACTAGTCTCAACAGTAGGACCCATTCTTCAAACAAAAATGCAGAAGACTAATTCCAGGTATTTTGAAAAAAGTCATATATGCAAAGAAATTTTAAACCTGGTTAGATATTGAGCTGAAGTCACACTCTTTACATAAAATTGAAGAAACAAGGGATCTCCTGTTCTCAATCTGCTCCCTCCTGGATTCAGGCTGGTCTAGGCCTGGGATTTCCACTACAGTTTTGAAATTGGTAAGACTGTTACACCACCAATGAAGTTTGTGTTTTAGTTAGCCCCTTTTTTTAAACAGAAAAGGAGGATAAAGGAATGTAAGTGAATCCAAACTTTTTGATCAGTGGCCTATCATCATTGTGACCCAAACATTCAAATGATGACTGAGGTTTCAGGATTTAATGCCAGTATGGGATGGATAGCTAATTTTAGATTGAAAAAGTATAAAATACAAGAGATGCTAAATTTCATAGATGTGTTTTGTCCCTAAAGGGTGAGTTTCCAAGAAAACTAATCACTGCTTAATGACTATTTCATTGAAACCAGTTGTTCAATCTTTCAGTTTGCTATAATGATATCCATGGATGAACCTTGGTACTAATTTCAGGCAAGCTTAAACTTGAAACATCATGTACTATAAACCATAAACTTCACACAGCAAGTAGATGCCGAGGTGTAACATTTTCTATGATCACGAGTGAACAATATGAAGGCGCAAGTTCAACTTTGCGAAGGATACATTTTAAAGTCATGTCTTCTTGCAAATATTGATCAGAAATTAGTTTTGTTTATTAGTGTCACAAGTAGGCTTACATAAACACTACAATGAAATTACTGTGAAAATTCCCTTGTCGCCACACTCCGGCACCTGTTTGGGTACACTGAAGGAGAGTTTAGCATGACCAATGCACCTAACCGTTATGTCTTTTGGACTGTGGGAGGAAACCCACACAGATACGGGAATGTGCAAACTCTGCACAGTGACCCAAGCCAGGAATTGAACCCAGGTCCCTGTCTCTGTGAGGCAGGATTGCTAACCACTGTGCCACCTCTATTAATTATTTAATTAATTCCAGGTCAGGAGTGGGCACCAATGTCTTTGCAACTCCCCCATTTAAGTTTGGGGCAAGAAGGAATGAGGTCAGCCTTCCTACCCAGATCTCAGCTGACTTAACTGTCCAAAGACCCTGAAGTTCACTGCCACAGGTATATCTCCCAGCGGTTGGAGGTGTGAGTGGGCTGTGCCATACATATCCTGGTAGGCTTGCCTGCAGCATCATCCGACCTGATTGCCTTCCCTCACTGCCTTGTGTTCAGGGATCCATAGCTGCTTCTCCTAGCAAGGACTGCTGTGGTAACCACTGCTTCTGGTGGCAGTACTCTATTGAAGAGTTATCAGTCTGCAATTGGCCAGCAGCCCAATATAAATCAGGTAGGTGACAGACTGTTCTTTTTAAATTATGCCCAAGTGCCTGAGAAGGTCCACAGTGAGGTAGTCACCAGCTGCTGGGTAGGTCCACTGCTGTATCCATTAAATTCAACCCATTGTGTGCATCTTGAAACCCTAGATTAAAAATCTTATGATCCAAAAAGATAACTGCTTAGGTCCAGTGTGCTTCCATAATCAAGTTGTTCCAAATTGAATCACACCAAATTATTACACCAAATATTGCCTCAAAAGCACAACTTTCGCATTTGCTTTATAAATCAACGTACTGCAAAATTTATTGCTGTTAGTGAATTCAGTGCAATTACAGACACTGTTTCATGATGTGAATTGCATTGATTAGCAATTGTTGTTAAACAATCTGGCAAACAGTACTGAATGAGCAGAAATTTCCTCAATTCAACAATGTGAAGACAAGCCGAACTCACTCCAATCTCTGTTCCCGAATTACTAACTCCATCCCTTTTCTTGGCAACTGTCTGAGATCAAAACAGTCTGCTCACAATGATGCTGAGATAAGCTTCCAACTTCATATTTGTTTCATCACTATGACTATCTATTTCCACCTCCGCAACGTTGCCTGACTTCACCCATCTCAGCTCATTTGCTGCTGGAACTCTTATTTCTGTCTTCATCACTTCTAGACTCGACTATTCCAATTTACTATTGGATGATCACTCACAATCTACCTTTAATAAACTTGAGATCCTCAAAAACTCTGCTGCGCATAGCCATAGCAAGTCTTGTTCAACTATCACCTTGGTACTTGCTGCCTCTATCGATTCCTGGTCAAGGTCTTGGTTTTACAATTTTCAGATCTCTTCACACTCCTTTCCATCTCTGTAACCTCTTCCAGCCCCACAACTCTCAGATCTATGCTCTAATTCTGGCCTATTATGCATCATCGTCCACCGTGCCTTCATTTGCCTCAGCTCCAAGGTCTGGAATGCCTCCCCTTACACATTTTCACCTCTAGTTTCACTTCATTATGACATCTTAAAATCTACCTGAGGTCATGTGACCCAATATTTGCTGATGTGGCGTAGTGTCATACTTTGTTTGAGGATGTTCCAGTGAAGTGCATGGGGAAGTTTTGCTGCATTGAAGGTGCTAGACAAGTTATGTAGTTTGTTGCAATACACGGAATTACAAAACACTGTACAAATTTGGAGCATTAAGAAAATGTTGTAAATGAATAGCAATTAATGCAAGTTAATAATTCCATCATTAAATCAACAAATACCAGAATGGTCGAAGAAACAGTCAATCAAAATTGGAACACTTACTGTTGGAATTTATCATCAGCATCCCACAAGGACCTGGGATATTAGCTGCATAGTTATGGAAACAAAAAGTTATCAATAATCACAGGAAGTGCTAGGATGTGAGGTGCCCTTTATTTTTAATATGCATCAGTAAACATTCCTTATCCTAGGAATATTACTGAAAAAAATAAACCATATTGGGTGTCTAAATGAGATAGCCAATAATGAGAGTTACGTAAATAAAATGATACTTCTTCTTCAAAATCACTACAAGAATGTCATTTGAAAGACTGGAAGAACCTACTGATACAAAAACATGTCCCTTGAGGATAACCCAAATGGAAATTTGATTGGCTGCCCATAAAACATCACCTTTTGGCAGATGTTTTCTTGCAAGAAAAAGCCCGAAAAAATTAATCTTTTATCACTAAGTACATAGTGAGATTTCATTGGGCAAATACAGGTGCAAGAACACTAATGTCTACACCATCCAGTTCAATTGTGTGACATCTCAAGCTCGCTACAACATCCATATGATCAACAAGATGCAGAATCTTGACTAGACATCTTCAGCAGCATCTCTCAAAACAGTTTTTACCATTTAGAAGAGCCAAGGGCTGTAAGTGCACAGGAACACCATCAGCTCTGAACTTTTCTCCACGTCAAATATTGTCCTGTCATAACATGTATTGTCATTTCCTTGTTAATCACTGGGTCAAAATCTTGCCACTCCCCATCTGGCAGCATTGTTGGAGTACTTGCACCATGTGGATGGCAGCTATGCAAAAAAATGACCATCGCCTCCTCAGGGCAATAAATACTGACTTTACTCAGAATACTCACATTTCAGCAACAGATCAGAAAAGTAAAGACCGCTTTGAAAAATGTGACTGTTTAATATTAACTTCCCTGTTTTTCTTGATTTCCTGTTAATATTAAGCAAGCTTTCACTCATCCAACAAAAATAAAAGTTTAAAATGCTTAACTTGGTGAAGATAATGGAGTTAAGGACAGGTTCTGTTAAGATCTTAAATGTTGCTTTACATAATCCCACAATTGTCATCAATAGCTTGCTTTTGAATTCTAGTCCATGCAAAAGCAAATAAACACACACAACATAATGTCAGGAAGTGGTTTTGACATTTACAAAACTGCATTAATTATAATAACTGTTTCTATACTAATGAAAACAAAATGGGTGGCCTTGCGGAGAGAAGTATCGCCACACTGTCTTGTAGGACTTGCTTTCCATATTTAATGCAGTGATTCATTTTGGATGAAAAATGGCCTTTTAAAAAAAACTCGGCTCATTTAAAAACTCTCCAAGTGCTATAATATATATTTAGTAATCAAGACATCCAAAGACATTTAACAGCATTTCATTAGACTAAAAGTTACTTAAAATATTTCAAACTGTGACATTATACATTTCTTAAATGAGTTCCAAAATGCAGCAAAAAGAAGCCATTAATGGGAGACTAATCCAAGATGCCACCACAGTGAAGTTACAAGCATTTTAAAACCTTTTTACCCTACTTTTAATTTAGCATGGTTACAATACTTCATTCTCTTGTGTTGCACTCCCAGTAAAGGAAGTTTCAGAATTGGATTTTTTTTTTTAAAATGTGATATAGGAGTTTGCTAGCTTGCACAATACAATTTTAACAAGAGCAAAAAAAAAATCTTCATCCATCTCTACAATCAGCATAATTTCCTTTGATCCAGAAACAAATCTGTGCATATTTCAGAGGGGTGATGCGAACAGCCACGTTGTAATCCTGCTGCATACCATTCTTATCCACCCATTGGTGTCCTGAAAATATTCCAATCACTTTTCGCTCCCATTTCCGACTGTGCCTTTTCCACATTCGGATGTAAACACCTGAGCCACTGGCTCCTGGCTGAGCATCACAGTGCTGATACAGGAGGTCAGAGGTTTCATCTTTAACCAAGCAGAAACGATAGACGAGATCTCCTGGTCGATCATTGTCAAATCCAGAAAAGTGAATCCTGCCACCAGGCAGTCTTCCCAGAGGAGGAGTAATTCCTATTTTCATGAAGGGTTTCTTGTGAGGTCTTTTTAGTTCCAGAAGTGCATAGTCATAATCCATGCCAATATCGTTTGCTGAACCTTTAATCCATCCTTTTGGAACATGTGTCCGCTTTACTCGTATCCAATGGAACCTAGGTTTTTCTGGAGAAAGGAAGCTGGATTTATTCGTGGCTTTCCCAGTCTCCTTTTGTTTTGGTTTAAAAAATCCAACTTTCATCTTTTGGGCACCCTTCACATAGTTCTTGCCATCATGAATACAGTGAGCAGCAGTTAGGACATGCTTCTCAGCTACTAAAGTTCCAGTGCAACCTGTGGAGATTTTCACGGATGTTGAGAAAGGATAGTTGAATAGAAAGTTTTTTGCCAAGATGCTGAATCGGCCATCCAGGCCAAAGATTTGCCTTTTTGCTCTTCGACCACTCCCGTGATTCTGCTGGTTTATCAAATCGGCAGCATTGAAGCCATAGATGTCCACATTTGTGAGAGTCCTACTTCCGTTTAGGTATAGAGTTTCATAAGACAAATATTCTTTTAGGTCTTCGTATGTTGGTAGAGGTGCTCTTTTGTGGCACTCTAATTCACACGGAGATGTTACTTCTAGCTTTGCTTTGCCTTTAAAATGCGCTGTCTCCAGTGCCACAGTCTCTTGAGGCAAAACAGCAGGTATGTAAGTTTTCTGCCATTCTGCCTTAAGCATTATCACATGCTTAATGGAACAAAGGAAAATGACTAGTGCTGGTGCTGTTACCATGGTGAGTGGCGATTTGCTGTTGAAAAAAAAAGACTTTGGTTAGTGCTGTTAATAACTTCATTTCCTTGCGCCAGCTCCAAAAATTAACTCCTAAAGTGATAACATTCATGAAATACTAATGTGACAGCTGGATAGCACCACACTCTGCTGATTGTTAATGCAAGTTCTCTTTCTGCATTGGGAAGCTACATACAAAGCATGTGGATGCTGGAATTTTAAAATGCTGCACACATTTAAAGCAGGTTACAGCAGCATCTGAAGAGAGGAACAGAGTTTGCATTTCCAGTCTGTGGCCTTCCATCAGAACAGGGAAAAGTAATAGGTTTTGAGCAAGGGGTGAGCGTACAAGGACGAAAAGGATTTGTAATAGGGTGAAAGACAAGAGAGGGGAGAGTCAAAGAGAATGGAAATTGAGGTCAGAAAGAGGAACAAAGAAACAAAAAAGACTTGCCTAGAGCAGGTGTGCTGCTGACTGCAAGCAAAAATAGAAGGAAAAGCAAAACACACAAAGGAAGGAAACAAAACTGGCACCGAGAGTTAATCCCAGGCTGTATAGTGCCTAACTGAAAGACAAGGTGCTGTTCCTTAAGCTTTACTGCAACAGTGCAGTAGACTGATACAGAAATGTCAGTGTGTGAGCAAGGTACAGAATTAAAACGACAGGCCACATCAAGCTCAGGGCCATGCTTACAGACTGAATGATGTTCCACAAAACAGTTGCCCATCTACATTGGGTCCCCACCACGTGTAGAGGAGAGTGCATTGTAAACAGCCAATGCAGTAGACTAGACTGACAGGAGCACACACAAATCACCGCTTCACCTGGAAGGAGTACATGAAGCTGTGGACAGTTAGGGAGGTGAAGAGAGAGAAGCAAAAGACCAGCTCCTGTTAGTGTGTGGAAAATAGTATTGCAGGAGTGAGAAGGGGTGACTGAAGAATAGACTAGGCAACATATAATTTACAGACCCTTTGGAAAGCTGAAAGGGGAAGGGATGGGGTTAGTGGCAGAAAATGATCTGTTGAATACTGGTAGGGTATGAGACAAGGGCAAGGGGAATCCTATGGTGGTTCCAGGAGGTAGTGGAAGGGGAAGGAGGTGCAGACAGCGTGGCAAACACTAGGTATATGTTTTCTGCAATTAGCTTCTGTGTGACAGACATGGTTGAGGGAAAGGGCCCAGTCAACTAGTGTGTCTGGGTAGGTGGGAAGAAGAATAATCCTTGGTTGAGGAAATCAACACATCAAAAGCATTCTGATACAACACTGGATTAGAAACAGATGTGACACAAACTAGGGGTAAGCCTACTGTGCTATTTCCAGTTTCTGCAAGGTAGAGGAAATGCAAAAATTCCACCTACAAGTTTGCTGCCAGATGCTTTGCTAAGGTGGCAGACATTTTAAGATAAAATACTTCCTTTTGTGTGGGGAAAGAAATTGAAAGTGGCATGTATTTTTTTAGACTTTTCAGAGAAAACTAAATTTGCAGACGAGAGTTGCATCTCAACCAGAATCATCTGAATTCAATGTGTGTTCCAGTTTTGAGATGACGCATTTTTAGCTTTAGCATTAGGCAATATCCGGGTGGGTGTTTCAAACATTTGGTATTTCAATAAAGGCAAACAAAAGGCATACTGTCCCTTCGAACTGTAAAAAACAATAGCTATACAGTATTATAAGCTGTGTCAATACACATCGAGAAAGACAAAGAGAGCTAACAGGGTATTGCTTGCAATCCATTTAACTTATGGAAAGCAGCTGAAACATCAGAAAAGTAAAGAACATCTTTTGATCTTCACAATATCTTTACCGTTACCCAATACTGAAGGAAGTCAATTGAAACACTTCTACAGCACTTAGCCATTAAAGTGGCTACTGGAGCGGTCTCCATAGAAATCTTCATAAATGTTAAGGTCAGCTGGAGGTATATTTTTAAATATATGGCAAGAGTTCTACCCATTCAACCATGAGCAGGACATGCAGTTTTTAAATACTGGTGGTATTACTGATTGATTTTATTTTCAGCAAACTAAAAGAAAATCTTCAGTTGAGCCAATTATCTGGATTATCCTCCTGTTCCCAGTATTTCTCTCCCCACCTTCCCATTACTCTTGTGAGGATAGATATCTCCCAACAACAATCTGGCTGAAAGTATGAAAATAAATACTTTATATGCTGCAGCTAGATTTCTGGTTCAGGTTGACTTTCCTCAAGTGGTATAGTGGTTAACACTGCTGCCTCACAGCACCAAGGACCCAGATTCAATTCCTAGCTTAGGTCACTGTCTGTGTGGAGTTTGCATATTCTCCCCTTTTCTGCGTGGGTTTCCTCCAGGTGCTCTGGTTTCCTCCCACATCCCAAAGATGTGCGGGTTAGATGGACTGGCTATGCTAAATTGCCCCTTAGTGTCCCCTTGGGGGTGAGTTAGGGTAAATGCATAGGGTTATGGGGATAAAACCTGGGTGGAATTGTAGTCAGTGCAGACTCGATGGTCCAAATGGCCTCCTTCTGCACTGCAGGGATTCTTTGGCACTCCAGCTAAGATATGGATGTCATCAGCCAACTCAAATGGCATGCCTCAGTGATAGGGACCAACATTCCTCAGACATGAAAATTGGCAGATGTTGCCCAAAAATGATGCACGTATTTGCAAAATATCCATTCATTGAATCTTGGCCTGACTAATTCAAACTCTATTTAAGATGGATTTTGGTAAACCACTGTCAAAACCAAAGGTTGTGGCACCTTTGCACCACCTCAAATTTAAAGCTAATTATACAAATGGAAAATATAAATTAAACATTCTCTGTCTTAGTTGCTCTTATTCATACCTAACACACACCGCATGGAAAATGTCTAAAATTATCTGTTGGCAATCCAAGGGGTATTCAACCTGAAGGGACTCACGAAGAAAGCAATGGTCTGATGACAAATGAGGAATAATTCCAACTCACCAGGCCCTATTTTACCACTTTGATTCTAAGTGCTGGGCGGATTTGAAACTGGGAGTGTTTCAGATCTGATTTGCATTCTGCAGTGCCCCCATACACACTCTACTTGCAAAAACATCAGTGATTTTGAATCAATGCACAAGCCTGTGGGCAGGGCTTAACGACCCAAAATCCTGCAGCTCCAATCAGTGCCTCCAACTGCGCATACGCTGAAAAAAAAGGTAGAAAGTTGTTCCCCTACCACATCCCTCCCTCTGGCCCCTCACAGACATTGCCCCGCTCCCACAACATTACTGACCCATTATCATCCCACACTCTCGCCACTCAGACTGATTACGGGACCTCCCCCACTCCCGCCCCTCCCCCACTGATCTCAGGCAGAGTGACAGCTGACCTCCCCCCACTCCACTGATCTCAAGCAGAGAGTCATTGGACGCTTGGTACCTACCTCCCTCACACTAACTGGAGTGCCCAAATCGGATTTCTGTGGAGCATGTCTGTTTTGTGCCAATTCTGGATGGGCAAGTGTGGTGATAAAGGGGGATGTGCTGGTAAGGTTCAGCAAAAACAGATATATGCCCAATATACAGAAATTAATGAAATATGATAGACAATCATGGCTGTCCATCTCAATTCCTTGTTAAGGTCTAGGAGCCAGCAATCTGGCCCACATTCACTCATGTTGGAGGAGGCCCAACAACATAATGCAGAAAACCTTGAAGTAAAAACTTGTTCCTGTGTAATTGTTAGTTCTTAGGATGTACTGACAGCTGTTCTCCAGCAGCAATTAGAAAGCCCCAAAGTCCTATTCTACAGCTGCACTCCACTCTGATTTTCTAATGCAAGGTCCCTTCCAAGCCAACCCTGTGTGTCAACACCGATAACTCCTGATCAGACATTAGCAATATGAATCACATTAGTTTAGTCTAACCAAGAATAAATACTCCACTAAGCAATTTAAATAACAGATATTTTGTCAAAAAACTGTTAATGTAATAGATATTAAGTGATATTTATATTTTTTTGTGGTTTGCATACCTCAAAAGGAGGTACAAATTAATTCTGATGATTATATGATGTAAATACACACAAAAATTGATGGAATTATTCTGCAGCACTGGCACCTGGAGAGAAAGAGTTAACATTTAAGATTTTTGTTTTAACTGGAAAAATCATGTACTTGCTTGTGACGAAGGCAAGAAGTGTGGGTGGAGAGGAGAGAACAAAAGGCAAGGTCTGTGTTACAGTGGAAGGCAGGAGGGATTAAATGAATAACAGAATCATTACCAACAGCTGTCAATTGAAAATAAGAAACTGGAGCAGTGGTTACAATCTGAAATTACTGAACTCAAAATATGGAGTTAGGAAGGTTGAAAAGTGCTTTTCATAGGTGAGCAGCTGTTCCTTCAGCTTTATTGAAGCAATGTTCCTTCTTTGTTCATTCAGGGGGCATCGGCATCTCTAGCTGGCCACCATTTATTGTCCATCCCTAGTTGCCCTTGGCTAGGCCATTTCAGAGGGCAGTTGAGAGTCAACCACATTACTGTAACTTTGGAGGCCAGACCAGGTAAGGATGGCAGATTTCTTTCCCTAAAGCACATTAGTGAACCAGGTGGGTTTTTTTCCAACAATCAGCAATGGTTTCATGATCATCAGTAGATTCTTAATTCCAGATTTTTTTTTTATTGAATTCAAATCCCATCATCTGCCGTGGCAAGATTTGAACTCAGGTTCCCAGAACATTAGCTGAGTTTCTGGATTAATAGTTTAGCGATGATACCACTAGGCCATTGTCACCAATGTTAGAAGCAAGGAGAGAAAAGTCAGTGTGATTAAGATGGAGTATTAAAATGGAAAGTGATAGTCGCACTTGTATGCTGAACACAGGGGTTCAGTAGAACAGTCACCTAATCTGCATTTGGTCTCTCCAACGTATAGGAGGTTGCACTGTAAGTAGTGAATACTGTTCAAAGTGTACAGGTAAATCTCTATGTCACTCCAAATATTTGGGGCTCTCAAAAAGGGGAGGTCAAAAGGACAGATGGAAAATTGCCCAGGTATGTACTGTCCACAAAGCCGACCAAATCCAACCCAGGCAATTACTGGCAAGTCTAATCCCAGTCATCAGCATGGTGATAGAAAGCTGTTGTCAGTGCCATTGAACTGCAATTATCCAGCAATAACCTGCTCATCAATCCTCAATTAAGGTTCCACAAATGCCACTGAGCTCCTGATCTCATTACAGCCTTACAGCAAGCATGAATAAAAACAGTTGTGCTCAAGAGGGGAGGGGAGATAAACTGACCTTGACACTAAAGGAGCCTGGCAAACTGGAGTCACATCCTGAGGGAAAGTGAAAAGCTGTTGCATTTCCTGCACTAGATGGAAGGCACGATGGGAAGAAAGAACTGCTGCTAGGAGAGTGGTGATTAAGACGTGGACCAGTCTGCAATTCTGGGAATGGTCCCTTTGAGATGCTGAAAAGGGACAGGATAGCAAGTTGTAATTTATGAGTTCGTGCTCAAGCTGGAGAAAATGGCAAAGTTTTATGACTGGAAGGCAAGGACAAGGGGAAGCCTATCAGGGTACGGGGGGTGGGCTGGTGAGGGGAGAGAAAGAGAAGAGGGCAAAACTGTGAGACAGAAAAAATGTGGAAATGAGACAAACACAGCCAAGGGCTTTGTCAACCACAGTGGAGAAAATTCTCAGTTGAAGCAAAGGGACATATTGATGTGATACTGGGATAATGGAATGAAGGTTTTCAGGAAGTGTGGTGGGAGGGAGTATAATCAGGTCTGTGGAAGTCAGTGGGCATTTGGTAGGCTGTCAACCAATGCCTATCTACCATGCATACCAGGTGCCAAGCACATATTAGAAGTGCTATAGGCAGAAGTAGATGCATGTGTGGTATTTACCATCCGTGATGCATTACATATCAAACGTTCCACTGCTTCAGAGCTTCAACTAAATTTACACTGTAAAAGATAATATTCTGCAAACTGATTTATTATATAATAAATAACTGCCATCAGGTTTGGCCACATTTCCTATGAGTTGGAGGGTGGTGTTGATCAAAGAATTGGTCACAAAATGGCATCTTTACTGCTGTAAGTAAAGATATCAAAGATCAAGCAAGTCTGGCTGGATCTGGTGGAAGATTGAATTCTGTATTTGTTGCCACCTGAAAACGCTCAAACATGGGATATGCAGCGTTGATATGATTGAATTTTAACTACACAAAAGAGCTTTCTAAAAACAAAAATGGGCAAAATTGGCAGGAGAGGGGTACAACCTAAATGTTCAAACTCACGGTTAGTCAAATTTGAGAGTCTAACAGACTAAGAATAATTCTTTAACTAACCTTCATTAGTATTTTCACCATCAGGACTAAAAGAAAAATGTGAATGTGTCAAATTATATATATTTTTTTAAAACCACAAAGCTGTGTGCAACTAACCACTTAAGCCAGTTAGACATTGAGAAAGAAAATGGGAATTAACATGAATCAGTTATTAAAATCTACAAAAAGCAGTTTTAGACTTCATTTATTGTAATTGAATTACACTCCTTAGATTGAACCAGTGAAACAACCCAAATGCAAAAAGTTGACATTGCTTTTTGCTTTACTTTATTGATGCTAAGAATAATGAACAAACTCCAGCTTAGCTGCAGAGAAAAAAAAATTAACTATATACTTGGGGCTTCCAATTTTTTTTTAAAAAGATCTACCTACATACCAGGAACTTGAGGTCTAATAATGCTTTTCATGCCATCTGAAAACCAATCTTCTTCCATCTAAGCAATACTTCCCTCTTCCTGTAGATGGCAGTAGCAGATAAAGGATCTTTCTGCTTCACTTTTTGAAGCAAAGATGTCCATGTTCATCATTTGGAGGGGGTTGGGGTGGGGGGTGGGGGGTAGCGGTGCGGTTGTGATCTGCTGGGCATGTGGGTGACTAACAAAAGGGTGGTGAATCTCTGGAATTCTCTGCCCGTTGAAGTGGTGGAGGCTGCCTCGCTAAATATTTTTAAGACGCGGGTTGATGGGTTTTTGATAAGAGAGGGGATTAAGGGTTATGGGGAGAAAGCGGGAAAGTGGAACTGAGCCACGACAGATCAGCCATGATCTTATTGAATGGCGGGGCAGGCTCGAAGGGCTAGATGGCCTACTCCTGCTCCTATTTCTTATGTTCTTATGTTCTAACAAAGCCAATCAGTGCCCAGGCTTCTGCTGCAAGTATGACAGGATACAGGGGATGATCAGAGTTTGGACAAGGGTAGGGGGTTTTAGTTCAGTCAGGCAGCATGGTCAGTGCAGGCTTGGAGGGCCGAAGGGCCTGTTCCTGTGCTGTAAATTTTCTTTGTAATCTGCTGTTGGATTTCTGTGCTGCCTCTGACAGGAACGTAGAAAAGGAGGTTGCACCATTCTTTAAAATTAAGTTGCTCCAGGTGCCATGATCCTTGCTGAGCTTTGCCTGCACCTCAAAGCGGATATCAAAGTGCCTGAAAGAAGCTTTGAGGATGTCCTTTGACTACCATGAGAGCATACCCCAGACTCAAGCTCAAAGATGAATTGCTTTAGTAAATGGGTGTCAGGCATTCTGACTACATGACCAACCCAACTCCTGACTCAATATGATGTGAGTGCTTGGCATATCAGCTTGGGTGAGTACCTCTGTCTGGTATTTTGTTCTGTCTACCAATCTTCAGAAGTTTCCAAAGACAGCTGAAGTGAAAGTGGTTGAGCTTCTTGGCATAGTGCTGATGCATAGTCCAAGTTTTGCATTTGTAGAGCAGATTGGGCTGGTTGCTCTATTGATTTTCACTTTGGTACGCAGGCTTACTCCTCTTCACTCCCAGACAGATGTCTGCCGAAGGCAACACTTGCTTTGACAATTCGTGGGTGTGTCGTATAGACAATTCAAGAGAGAGTGGGAAACCAAGATAGGTGAACCTTTTTCCTGTTGATAGTCTAATTTTTATATATCAGCCCAAGATTTGAACCTATGTCTACAGCTTGGGAGAGTGTACTGCTGAATATAGTGGACTTATACACTGCTGGCAGATTCTGTCATGGACTAAAATGTTAGGTTCAAGATAGAACTTCCCTAGAGTGGGCTGATACATTAAAATTAGCACAAAGAAAACTGGCCAAGGTGGTTGCATGCATTGGAGAACAAGTCCTTGCACATTCAGTTCTGAACCAGCAGCTAGTGCACAATCATCAGCAAATAGGAAATTGCAAAGTATATCCTTAGGGTGTAAAGGAAGGGTGGCACCCTTCACAAGCAAGTGTCTACTCTCCTTGGAGTAACTCAGCCTGTATTAGTCTTTATCTTCATCCAGTTCTTGCCTGTGTCTCAAGTAACAGCAGGCAACAGCAGCCACACCCCAGTAAATAAAGAATACCACCTCTTTAAACAGTGACGTGTGCTGTCTTGCTCACTGCCTTCTGACACATTTAACATTGGCAGGATACTCACCCTTCAGCAACAGATCTTTACTTGTTGGCATCTACTGACTTCACTCTATATTAAACAACTATCCAGTCTGCCACAGTTGTTTGTATTGAATTTCATCTGCTATTCTGCACATTTACAAATTCCACCCAACTTTTTGGAACCTCTGAACACTTCCATTGACTCACCACTAATGAATATCTGGGAACGCAGTGAGTCAATTTGTACTGATATTCTACATTCAAATTTGTTAGTGAGAACAAAGAAAGGCAGGAGCTTCAGTAAACGTGTTGGCAACAAATTTTATTTTTTATTTACAAATGTTGTCAAATCCTGCCTCTGACTAAGATGCAAAGGCAATGCTGACTCACAATGTTAAAATATTTACATTAAAATGAAACAGGAATGAACTATTTCAAAAACATTTAGATTTATCCATATTAAATAGAACATCATACTACTGAAATTTATCTCATCACTTCTGTTCACAGCAACACTACTGGTGCAATCTTACTGGCTCGCTCAGGGGCAGGCCCAGGCAGTTCCCAAGGGGTAGTGCCCACTTTGCATACTGGCAGTGCCCACCAGGTAAAAACTCCACAAAGGAAGTGATCAGGGTTGGGGGGAGAGACAAGAGGAGACTGGCACAGGGAGCAATAGGCAGGTGCAATGGGGGAGGGGCGACAGGAGATCTTCATTCTCTCGCTCGTTCAGCACTTAAATTCTGCCCTATTTCTTTGCCACACTTATTACAATTGGTCCTGGCTACTAAGCCTGTTAAACAGTTACATTTTAACCTGGGGTAGGACTCTTGTACAGAAGTTAGAAATTTCCAATGAATACAAAACAAATAATTCATCACAAAGTAAAGTCATGCAGGATGCAAAAACTGTGGGAATGCAGGGCAAAATCTGACACAGCAGTGAACATAAGAAATAGGAGCAGGCATAGGACTAAAAAGCTGTCAAGCAGAGTTTGTGCGTGCTTTCAAAAGAGTTTCAATATCTTTTAGAATGATCTTGGAATGAAGCTATCTTTGATCTAGTGATGCATAATGAACTAGGGTGAATTAGTGATGCCTTGGGAAATAATGATCATAACACCATTGAATTCCAGGTTAAAGCTGAAAGTGACATCCTCCAATCATAAAACAAGAATCTTAAAATTAAACAAAGCCAAATATAGGTAGGAGGGGAGAACTGGCTAAGGTAAATAGACAAAAGGTTTGGCTGTAAATGAACAGTGAGAGACATTTAAATAATGCAAAATGTTTAACAAAAATACATTACATGGAAAAACAGAAACTCAGCAAGAAAATCCAATCTGTGTCTCACTCGGGAAATGAGAGAGCATGGAATTAAAAGTGGATTACAACACTGCAAAAAAAAGTAACAAGTTTAAAGATTAGCAGTGTTTTAGAAAAGGGTGACCAACACGTTGATAAAAAAGAAAAACCAAAACAGAATGAAAGTAAACTAGCCAGTAATGCAAAAAAAACTGTAGGAGTTAAATGTATAAGAAGGAAGAAAGCAGCTAAAAATAATACTGGTGCATTATAATTCTTTCTGATTCTTCTAATGGGGAAATGTGGAAATGATGGCAGTACTGAACAAGTCTGTTTTCACTAAGACTTAAGTTTCATTCCAGAAATAGACAATAAAGTAGAGGCTAAAAAGAGTGAGGAAGTTAATATCAGGAAAAAAGGTATAAGTTAAAAGACTAAAACGTGATAAATCTCCAGGACCTGATGCCCTTCCTCCTAGTGTCTCAAAGGAGATAGCTATGAATATTGCAGATGCACGGACTGTGATTTTACAGAATTCATTGGATTCAGGAGTGGTCTCATCCGATCAGAAAATGCTGGAATCTATTATTAAGGCACTTGAATGAGTCAACATGGTTTTACTAAAGGGAAATCCTGTTTAACAAATTTATTGCAAGTTCTTAAGGATGTAACTAGTATGAGAGATTAAGGAAAACTGGTAGATGCTGAGAAATGATTTCCACTGGCCAGGGAACCTAAAACACGGAGTCACAGTCTCAGAATGAAGGAGTTGATCATTTAGGACTGAGGTCAGGGCAAACTATTTTACTCAAAAGGACTATGAATCTTTGTAATTCTCTGCCCTAAAGAGTTGTGGACGGTCCATTATTAAATACACTTAAGGCTTGGAAAGACAGATTTTTGTCTTCCAGGGAATCAACTGCATGTTATGACTCAATCAAATCCCCCTCCCACATTTCATAACAGCAGCCATCTCCACCCAAAAAGTGGAAAGGAACAGGGGACCATCAGGACATGACCTAGTACTACCCCCATGTGAATAGAATACCGTGAGCACTGGAGATCTGAAATGAAAGCAGAAGTGCTGGGTAAACTCTAACAGGTATGGCAGCTTCAAAGCTTGATGAGCAGTTATGAAAAGTTACATAAACACACAAGCTCAAGTTATGTACATATTGCCATCCTCCCGCCATAATCTACCAACTGAAAAAATTCTATCAATAGAATCTAGTCCTCTCATCGATTTGAAGACCTCAAATCTGTGCTTTTTTTTAAAAAGTGGAAAAAGCATTATGCTTTAACCTGTGCTTAATGCTCTTTCCACTCACATTGTCGGCATCTTTAAGACTTGAATAGCAGGTTAGTTGTAAAGACTCGCATTCTAATCAGTAATCTGTAAACTGTCTGTGCTGTTATATGCTCTGTCTGAGGCCAGAACTCTCCATTTCACCTGATGAAGGGACAAACCCCGAAAGCTTGTGAGTTTACTATCAAATAAATTGGTTGGACTTAAAACCTGGTGTTGTCAGACTTCTTACTTTTTTTAAGAGACTCAGTTAACTACTTCGGTTTTCCTTTTTAATCAAGATTTTGGTCACCCTTTTCAAAAGCACTGCTAATCCTCAAACTTGTTGCTTTTTTTGTGCAATGTTGTAATCCTATTTTAATCCAGCGCTGTCTCTACTTTCTGGTGTGAGCTCCAGATTGGATTTTCTGTTTTTCCATGGAATGTATTTTGGTTAAACATTTTGAATTGTTTATTAAAATCTCTCTCACTGTTCATTTACAGCCAAACCTTTTGGCTCTATTTATTTAATTTGCCTTAGCCAGTTCTCCCCTCATACCTATACCTCTAAGCCAGTGACATTAAAGGCACCATAAATTCAAACTGCTGTCAGTATCAGTTTAGTTGCTTTCCCCTGAACCTTTTTCTTGGCTTCCATAGTGCCACGAATACACCATTAAAAAGGAGCAAAACCCAAGTATTCTAGATGTGACCTAACCGAGATATTACACAAGGAATGCATTTGGTTTTGTATTTGGACTGTCGTAACAATACATCCTAATGCTCAATTTACGTATAATGGAGTCATTCTTGTTCTTGGTCCTCCCTCCATTCTAGATGACATTCTTCCCTTTTGCTAGAGTTTATTCTGACATTTGATTTCATAACTCATATTTCCTTCCTCTCTCCAGTTGACTCCACTGCCTCCTGGCTCAGCACCTGCTGGGGCACTCAGTTCATACGAGCAATGTTGTAACCCTGGTCTGTTAGTTACTTTTTAAACTTCATGCAAACATTCCATCTCTCTCCTCCTACAAATCATTGACAAACTGCCAGATCCTCCCTTCTGAATTCACGATGGCATCTTTCCACAACCTTCATGCCAGGATCTTTCAACTACCTCCTATTTGCACACTCTTCCACGCATAGACCCCCACCCCCATGGTACCAAAGTGCAATGTGGGTGTGAATTCTAGTTTCTTCAAACTCCTTGCAGGAATTCTGACCCAAAGCAGCACTGCAGCTCTCTGGATGAGGAGATTGGACTGTGAATGGTTCTAAATGAAAAAGTAAGTTAAACATGTACACCAAGTCCATATACCACATACCCAGATACTCCTGGGGTCACTTAATTTAGCTCCATTCACAACAATCATTCTCTTAATATGGACATAATTTTTTTCCCATTGGAAAATCTACAGAGCAGAAAGAGGCCATTTGACTGATCAAGTTTGCACTGACCCTCCAAAAGAATATTCTACCTAGGCCCATTCCCTCGTCCCATCCCTGTCACCTCATGTATTTCCCATGGTTAATCTACCTAATTACATATCTTTCGGACTGTGGGAGGAAACTGGAAGGCCCGAAGAAAACTCATGCAAACACAGGGAATGTGCAAACTCCACATAGACAGTCATCAAAGCACGGAATTGAGCCAGATCCGTGGTGCTGTGAACCAACGGTGCTAACCACTGTGCTGCCCAGTTTTATTTCTGTATGTATGGAATTAGACTACTGTTCCAGTGGAGGATAAGCACTGACATGGACCTGGAACAACCGTCTGTTCTCATGCTTATTCTTCTCTATCATTTCAGGTATATCTAGATTTTACTATGAATTTCCATATTTTCCATTTTAATAACAACATTTCATAGACAACCTTACTGAACCCTTTCTGGAAATCAAGATATGTGACTTGGTTTGCCCCAGCCCTCTGGAACATGCTTCCCTCAAAATGTCAGTTGGTCAAGCAAAAATCTTTCTTCTGAAGGCAAATATGCTATGGAATTTTTCCAACTTATTCCCTAGCCAGACATTAAAACTTGTGGCTGGTTGGGAACCAAAAAGATGAAGGAGCAGGCTTTGCCCTGGGGGTTGGGATAACATGCTGGATTTGTCAAAAGGATGAATTTATAAATAAAAGTACTTCAGCAAGGATTACAATAGCTTAACTGGATGTAGTATTTTGATACTGCAGCAATCACGTTAAGAGGGAGGAAACTTGGGAAAATCCCTCTTCCAGTCTCACTATTACTAGAGGTCCTACTTTGGACTGAGCTCCCACCCCCACTCCCAGACAGGAGGAAGATGATGGCTTTCTCAACCAAATGGGTGACCATGGATGTGGCCAAGAGAGTCAACAGTACAACTGTGCATCCTTCAGCATGGAGACAGTGCATCAAGATTATGCAGGGGGACAGGAAGGGCAGGTAACAGAACAGTTTCAGATGCCAAGCCCCGCACTCTGACTTGCCCAACCTTCTCCTACTCCACAAAATGGATCTTGCCACTCCACTCATTCCTCCCTCTTCATTCCAAACCACTCAACTTATTGCCCTTGTCTCATTCTTCCGGCTCTCTGCGCTGCTCGAGTAGCGCAGCAGGCTGAGATATCAGTGGGGGATCTATAGTGGGACTTGCGACCAACCAATCACTAGTCGTCCAGACAATCTTTTCTGACGTAATCAGCCATGGACCGGAAATGGGCGTGGGGTGATTACTATATTGAAATGGCCATTTCAATACAATTAGTGAACCTGGGACAGTATCCTTCGGGTTCGCTAGTGCCCCCCCCCACTGCCAGGAGAGAATTTCTGCCAGCAGAGATTACAACTGATCACCATCAACAGGGACCAGGTGTGATCACCCTGCTGTTGGGGATAGAAGTCAGAGGTCAGGGCAGTGCCCCTTGAGCAGTGCCAGCCTGGCAGTGTCCACTGGGCAATGGCGGTGGAATGGGGACAATCCACTGCACAGTCACAATGTGATCAGTAGGAGAGTGGGGAGAAGGCAAATCAGGGCTGCACATGGTCGGGTGGGGGGGGGGGGGGGGGGGAGGGGAGGAGGAGGTGGTGCAGACGAGGTCAGAGCTGGCTATGGGGATTGAGTGGGGAAAAGGGGTTGGTGGAGTCAAGAAGCCGGCGACCAGCGGAGAGGGCAGTGCGCATGCACTGCTCCCTTCACTGACAGATTAGTACATGCACAGTGGCAGTGGCCCGCTCAGTGTGCTGACTCCAGCAGGATGAGGCCCTGCCCTCCATTTACAGGCATGAATCCCCCAAGACACTCCTTGCTTCACAGAATGCTGGAGATTCATGAAACTAAGTAGTCCCAAAAAAAAGGCAGCATAATCTCCCATTTCCCCACCTGTTGAGTATTTAGTTTTTTTAGGAGAATCCCGGTCATTGTCTTTTTTTCCCTCTCCACCAAAACCCTTATAAACACTCACCTATTTGCTTCTACTCCTTGTAGAAAGACAGCACCTGATCTTTTTTTGAGCAGGGAGTTATCATTCCAGTGACAGGCATCTTAATGGCCACAGGCAATGCATGTCCACCTCACCCACTGGAGAGGAGATCTTGTTCTGAAAGGTTACAGGTGTCAATGACTTCCATGAGAACCTGAGTCATTAGCATTCAGACATATCAAAAGAGGTCATCATTTGCCTTGCGATCCTCATTTAGAAATTTGCCTCCTTCTGTGTCTATCCCCTCTGTCAGAGAACACAGCTAGCATCGCTGCTGCTGGCCTTGTTTCTTGTTCCTCCTCAAGAGGCATAGGGAGGAACAGCAAAAGCTGCTCCCATGCTGTGGTGATGTTTGGCAGCAAGGAAGTGTAGCTGGAGGTCAGTGAAATTTTAAACAGATGAAGTACTTTCCAAAAAGTTAATAACCATCTTTCAAGCAGTAAAAACATTCTCTCAGAGAAGTTTGTTGAAAGACAGCCTCTCACCTGGCCATGATTGAAGCTCTTTGGTTTCAGTGAAGAAGCTCTCACCAATGTGCACTCACTTTGGGGACTCTGGTGAATTGCTTACATATCAGGAAACAGATGCCCTTAATGGGCCATTAAGGGTTAAAACAGTACTTAATTACCTATTATAACTCACCCAACAGCTGCACACCTTCAAACTTGCTGAGATGAAACCCAAAAATACATACAGTAGTTCAGGGATTCTAACCAGACATTATATTTGTGGGTTTTAAGTGCCTCCCTTTGCCAGAGAAAATTCCCTTCTGGTGCTACCAAATAATTATTATACTCATCAAGACTCTTTAGACAGTATCTTTCAAACCTATCTGGTCTACAACAGTAAGGGCAGCAGACACATGGGAGCACCACTAACCAAAAGTTCACGCCAAGCCACTCACCATCCTAACTTGGAAATATGCCACTGTTTTCTCCACTGTCACTGGGTCAAAGTCATGAAATTCCTTCCCTAACAGCACTGTAGGTGTACCTACTCCACATGGACTGCAGCAGTTCAAGATAGCAGCTCATCACCCCCTTTTCAAAGGGCAATTCAGGAGGGCAATAAATGCTGGCCTACTCAGCACTGCCCATACTTCATAAATGAATTAATTGAAACATTCCTCGAACGTGCTTCTGGTAATTGATCCTAATTATTTAGAAGTAAAATCATTTGAAGTACTGGAAAATGCATTCTTTTCACAACTTAAAAATCCTATTTGGTCATGCCAAATATGCTGGTATATATTACAATTATCTTCCTCAATAACACCAGTTGTCAAACATTGCGTGTGCAATTGACCTTACAAGTAGTGATTCATAGTTTCCTCTCTATATTTCAAATAAACATTTTAATTAAATCATCACAGACTTCAGGCACAAATGGCTTATTACTTGGATCACAGTATTGAAACTGTTATCAGAATGGATAACAGAACTTGCGAAACCACTCAAAATTCTATTGCGGCTTTACATTTTTGTTCATTACGAAACAAGTCTTAATATTTTGTTAATTATAATACTTCAGCTTCAGAAATGTAATTTTGTACAGGCTAATACTGACTGAAAAAAAAAGTATCTTTTTAAGCATTGCATTAATAAACTTCCTAATGAAATGGAAAGCTATCTGCTCATATGTGTGCACAATGTGTCTAACCATTAATTGAAGAACAGTATTCTGCCACCTCTCCTTTTCACCAGTTTAATCCTCTCCAATAGGAGTGTTATTCTATGTTATGGTTCACTGATTTAGGAGGAAAATCTCCACTTCTTTCCTTATCTGGTATGTGATTCCTGATTCACAGCAATGTCTTCACTCTGTACTCCCACCCACCTCCTCCTCCTACCGCACCCCCCCCCCCCCCCCCAAAACGTTACAACAGTTATACTATCGCAGATGCTAACATTTAAATATTTACCTGTTCAAGTGGTTGTTAAAGATCCCATGGCTGTATGGAGACTTTCTTGATTTCTTCGATGTTCCCCAACTGACACCACTAATAATTGCAAAAACTTTCTTTTTAATTCTCTAGGAGTATCCCACATTACTGAGCAAATATCTTTTGTTTTCTGTGCATTCATTTTAAAACATCCCCAAAGGTATTTACAAATAACTTTATTCAGAAATCATTAAAATGAAGAACTCTAACCACCAGAATGTAAAAGTGGCCATTAAAAATATATCAGCGATGAAGCTGAACTGTTATCTTTTATCAGTGTTAGATTTCTACTACAAAACAAATGGGAAATTTGCAGCAAATTTGGAATTCCTAATTATAGAATGTCAATCTATAAACATCAAGCTTCAAACTCCGCTCTCCTTAAACATCTTCAGAGCTGCGAGTTCATTTGTTTACCAGAAACCTCAATCAGGGTTATACTGAAAGGTTAACGTCAATCCCATAGCAGCCTCATTTGTTTTTGTTAAATACAAGTTTCACATCCTGTTACCATCACAAGTGGGATGTCAACATAATCTCATCCAATTGCATTTCCCAGTGACACTGTGGCTGGTCAGTGGACTGGGGGATGTTGATTCATGTGCAGCTGGTCTTCATGACTTCTAGTTCCACTCTTTCCAAGTCCACTGACTAAAGCAGCAGACAGGCCCAGCTCTCTTCTCAATGCACTCGAGCAGCAATAACAAAGAATGCCACCTCTCTATTTTGTTGACAGGAACACTTCTGAAAACACGAGTTCTCATCCACAATAGTCAGAGACCGAAATTTCAACCATTAGCACTGTGAGCATGCGGAGAGGATAGCAGGATTTGACACTAAGGAAAAAGGGAGGGAGAAGTTCAAAATGGTGCTTTATAATGGTTAGAGGAGAGTGGCAACATTAACAAAGATGAATAGAGTTGGGTAAGTACTAGAATGAACTCAGGGCAGAGCAGAGAATATGAACTTGAATAGATAAAGTGGAACGTGAGTATCAGTTTAAGTGGACTAGAGAATGCCAACTTGAATTGATGAGGAGGGAGGTGGGTGGTGGTACAAACCAAGGGGCTGAGAGAGATTGGATGGCTTGTGGTGCCTCTGTGAGGATTGTAGTGAGGGAATAGAGTACCTTTGTGAATGGAGCATGGATAGGGAAAATAGGGTGCAAGAGAGGGGCAGTTAAAGTTTTGAGTCAGTAACAATCTGGTCAGACGAGCAAAAGTACAAATGTATTTCTCTTTTGCAGTTAAAAATCTATTCAACTGTGAAATGCAAGAGATACTTATAGAACATATTTTAATGCAAAATTATCAATGAATGTTCCCCAAAACATTGGCAAGTAGCAAGTATAAGTGGCAAGTAATATTTGTGCCACAGAAGTGTCAGCTGCACAATTATAGAATAGAAACACTCAGTGTCTCAATCTTTACCTCGCCCTAAACCCCAGGAATGTGAGACCTGCCTCACAGCTCGGGACCATTTTCAACGAGATGGAACCTAGTGATGCCCCCTTGGCATTTAATAGCATTTTTAATCACCAAAAACCCTACTGTCAACCAATTCCCTGCCTCCATTATTTGGATTTCACTATTAACTTTTTATGAACTTTATTTTTTCTTTCTTTCTATGGGCGGAATGTGGTACTTAGCACTGCTGCCTCACAGCGCCAGCGACCTGGGTTCAATTCCCAGCTTGGGTCACTGTCTGTGCGGAGTCTGCACGTAGCATAGTGGTTAGCACTGCTGCCTCACAGCGCCAGGGACATGGGTTTGATTCCTGGCTTGGGTCACTGTTTGTGCAGAGTCTGAACGTTCTCCTCATGTCTGCGTGGGTTTCCTTTGGGTGCTCTGATTTCCTCCCACAGTCCGAAAGGCGTGCTGGTTGGGTGCATTGGCCATGCTAAATTCTCCCTCAGTGTACCAGATCAGGGGCTGGAGTGTGGCAAGTAGGGGATTTTCACAGTAACTTCATTGCAGTGTTAATGTAAGCCTACTTGCAACACTATTCAATAAACTTTAAACTTCAATATGTGGAGCAGCATTTCGTAAACATTTCACTCCAGTCATGAGCCAGTGTAACACGATTTCACTGTCAATATTGTTCTTGTGTTATCAGATTTTTGAGGCTGTCTCTGTCAGTTTGAAGTGACTGGTCGGATTTTCCTAATATTCTGAGATGGCAGGTATTCACTAAACATCTCAGCTTTCCCAACCACCACTACACTTGTACTTTACCCCAGTTCTTCTCATAGAAGGATAAAGCACAGATGGGGAATATTAAACCATCATGCCTGGGCTCCAGAATTATCCAATTTGTTCCATCCTCTGCAGCAAATACAAGTATAAATCCACTTGCCCTTTGAAACTTACTGTTGAATCACCTTCACTGTCCAATCAGACAAAACATCCCAGATTATAACCATTTACTGTGTAAAAATAATTCACCACATTGCCCCCGGCCTTTTTTCAGAAATTTTTGAGCTGAGTACTTAGGCGACAGACCCACTGCAGTGGAAACAGTTTCTCATTATCTAAGATATCAAAATTCTTCATCACTTTGAATTATTGGTAATAAAATCTCCAAAATATCCTTCAAAAGGAGGAGAACAATTCATCTTGCCACTGAGCTGAGGCCATGGAGATAGTGATGGCAATTTATGACAAATTACAGACACAGTTTGGTCTGGTCAGAGCTGAACCCAGATCTAGGTGGTGGGATGAGCAACGAAAACTGGGTAACCACAACAAAGCAACCTCTGAATGAATGAAGTCAGGATCAGAAAGTGGAATCAACCAGGGCTGTCAGCGCTTCAGAAAGTGGCAAAAGATTAACACAATTTTTTCTGTAGTTCGAAACAATCACACTATATTGTCACCATCACACGTGTAAAAGGAAGTGATTACCCTGACGTGATATGAAAAAGAAATGTTTTGAAAGCTGAACAGATTTTTCAGTGATCGAAACTGACTGCGAAATGGAAAATTGTGATGGGGGAGCTCCAGTGGTCACATCTAAGCTCTATTCTTCTGTGGGAGCGGGTTCCCTTTTAGGGGCGAGTCCCACTCGTCTCTGGCTGGTCACGTACAGCATTCCGCGGCAGTTCTGCACTTCTCCAAGTGGGAAGAGAATGAACCGAGTGCCCTCACGGACAGGTCACCAAACAAATTACACCAACAGCCAAGAGCTGGAGGAAGGAGTGGGGGAAATGGACTTCTATCTCATTTAAGAACATCGATTTATGATCTTCTATTAGAGGAAGGTCTCCTGCAGTCTAGGGCAGCTCCCTTACCAGCTGGTACCTTCATCTTAGTTGCATTCAAACCTCACCCTTCAAAGACCCCCTGTGTATAAAACGAGCAACCCACTCTAACTCCTGGCAAACTGCACCACGTGCTTTCTCTCTACATTCAGCATAACTGAGTGTAATAGAATGGAAATGGTTAATTCTCAGTGAGATTTACCGAGCATGAACAGCACAATCATAGAATAGAAACACTCAGTCTCTCGATCTTTACCTCACCCTAACCCCGGGAATGTGAGACCTGCCTCACAGAAGGGGGCACATTGTAGATTAATCGCTTCAGAATTGTAACTAAAACATATTTAAAATTCGGCTATCCAACGCTGCACCTTCAAACTGCCAGAAAAGGGGCGTCAGGTCGTTCTATTTTATCACAAATTGCGGTATTTTTCCAGTTTATTTATCAATACTAACTTTCTTTTGCGACTGTGTAAGTAAAAATCAAAAATGGTTTAAGAAGTTGCTGTTACTGCAACTTTACTGCAGCTCTTTTCCACACGCCCCTCTTAAATTAATACAAAAAAAACTAAAGGGACTAAATCCAGAAGCTGATATCAGAAAGCTCACCTCCCGCTCCAGGAGTCTGTTCACACTGTGGTATAACTGCTGCTATTGTTCAGTCAGAGGCTGGCAGGTGCACAGACCTTCATTCTCTCCTCTCTGCCCCTGTAATATTCCCAGCCGGGATGTTTAGCTCTTTTTATGCAGCTCGGGGAATCCGGGCCTTTTATATCCCATCAATATGAATTGGCCCGTTTTATTTACCCCTCGGAGGGATGTTTGTTTTCGTGTCGCTGTGAGAACTGCTCTGCACAGCTGTCAGCGCCTCTGCGCACCAACCCCTCGGCAGAAGTTCCTGGGAAAGTGCCTTTTCCTTTCCTGAACTTGCTCTCTCACTCTCGCCGTGCTGTGCTTGGTTATCACGTGGCTCCTGGCAACGCCCACCTCAGAGACCATCTCACCGAACAAACCGAGTAAAATAACTCTAATGTGGCAGTGTGTATCATACAGGCTCTCCAAATGTTTCATTAATAAATCGATTTTCAGCACTTGGATCATCCCCGGTTGTTTGCAGATCCCGTTAAAGATGCAATGTGTTTTAATAATACTTAATAAAGAAAGCTGGTCAGATGGGCAGAACAGTGGTTAGCACTGCTGGTCACATAGCAACAGGAACCTGGCTTCGATTCCAGGCTTGGGTCTCTGTGTGGAGTCTGAACATTCTCCTTGTGTCTCTGTGGCTTTCCTCCGTGTGTTCTAGTTTCCTCCCACATTCTGAAAAACATGTTGGTCAGTGCATTGGCCACGCTAAATTCTCCTCGGTGTACCCAAACAGGCACCTGAGTGTGGCAACTGGGGGATTTTCACAATAACTTCATTGCAGTGTTAATGTAAGCCTATTTGTGACACTAAGAAATAAACTAAAACTAAACTAAACAATGGCAAATGGAATTTAACCGTGAAAAATGTGAGGTATGCATGATGGGAGGACTAACAAGGCAAGGGAATACAGGATGAACACTAGGAAGTACTGAGGACCAGAGGGACCTTGGAGTGAATGTCCATAGATCCCCAAAGGCAGCAAGGTGCATAAGTAAAATAATTAAGAAGCATATGGGATACTTGCCTTTATTAGCTGAGGGATAGAATGTAACAGCAAGTTGGTTATGATGGAGCTGTATAAAATGTTCATCAGACCACAGCTAGAGTACTGTGTGCAGCTCTGGTCATCACACTGTAAGAAGGATGTGATTGCATTAGAAAGGGTGCAGAGGAGAATAAGCAAGATCAGGGCTGGAACATTTCAACAATGTAAAGGGACTGGTTAGGCTGGGGTTGTTCTCCTTAGAGCAGAGATGTCTGAGGGGGTACCTGATCGACGTCTGCAAAATTATAAGGTCCATGGATAGGTAAATAGGACGTTCAGTAGAAGGATAATAATAGCGGCATAGGCATTAGGTAAGGGACAGGAGATTTAGAGGGGATCTGAAGAAAACCTGTTTCACCAGAGGGTGGTGGGAATCTGGAACTCACTGCCTGAAAGGACGGTAGAGGCAGGAACCCTCACAACATTTAACATAGAACATAGAACGTTACAGCGCAGTACAGGCCCTTCAGCCCTCGATGTTGCGCCGACCAGGGGAACCAATCTAATGACCCTCTAACCTAAACTATTCCAATGTTATCCATATGCCTATCCACTGACCATTTGAATGCCCTTAAAGTTGGCAAGTCCACAACTGCTGCAGGCAGGGCATTCCACGACCTTACTACCCTCTGAGTAAAGAACCTACCTCTGACATCCATCCTATAATTACAACCCCCTAATTTAAAGCTATGTCCCCTTGTGTTAGCCATCACCATCCAAGGTAAAAGGCTCTCACTGTCCACCCTATCCAATCCTTTGATTATCTTGTATGCCTCAATCAGGTCACCTCGTAACCTTCTTCTCTCCAATGAAAATAACCTCAAGTCCCTCAGCCTTTCCTCATAAGACCTTCCCACCATACCAGGCAACATCCTGGTAAACCTCCTCTGCACTCTTTCCAATGCCTCCGCATCTTTCTTATAATGAGGCGACCAGAACTGTACGCAATACTCCAAGTGCAGCCGCACCAGAGTTTGTACAGTTGTAACATGGCCTCTCGGCTCCGAAATTCAGTCCCTCTACCAATAAAAGCTAACACACCGTACGCCTTCTTAACAACCTTATCAACCTGGGTGCCAACTTTCAGGGATCTATGCACATGTACCCCGAGATCTGTCTGCTCGTCAACATTACTAAGAGTCCTTCCATTAGCCCTATATTCTGTACTCCTGTTACTCTTACCAAAGTGAATCACCTCACACTTTTCCATATTAAACTCCATCTGCCACCTCTCGGCCCAACTCTGCAGCTTTTAAGAAACATTTAAGAAACATTTAGATGAGCACTTCAAATGCTATAACATATTAGGTTACGGACCAAGTGTTGGAAAAGATGATTAGAATGGATAGGTGCTTGATGGCCATCACAGACATGATCGGATGAAGGGCCTCTATTTGTGCTGTAAAATCCTAACTCCATACACTTCACCCTGCTAGTTTGACAGGAGCATCCAAAGCTGTTCAAATATAAGCTCTGCCCACTGGCTTCTAACTGAGAACCTCTGACATGGAAATGATTGAGACAATCTGAAATGTTTAAAGTACAGTATCAGTAACAAATGGAGTGACAAAACCAAATACAACCACCCACACCAGGTGACTTTATGTCGTGAGAAAATGCACTAAGTGTGGAATTGAAGTGAAGTTTGCTTCCGTTCTATTGGTGCAAAACAAAACCCGCAAAATCCGTATGTGCTGGAGAATTAATTCAATAAAAGGACTAATCAGTTTTAAAGTTAATTTTTTTATTAGTGTCACAAGTAGTCTTACATTAACACTGCAATGAAGCTACTGTGAAAATCCCCTAGATGCCACATTCCAGCAGCTGTTCAGGTATATTGAAGGACAATTTAGCATGGCTAATTTATCTAACCTGCACATCTTTGGACCGTGGGAGGAAACCAGAACACCTGGAGGAAACCCACACAGACATGGGGAGAACATGCAAACTCTACACAGACAATGACCCAAGCCAGGAATGGAACCCAGGTCCCTGAAGCTGTGAGACAGCAGTGCTAACCACCGTGCCATCGTGCCACCACTGATCTGATAGCTGCTTATTCTCAATATTTATGGTTTGGCTGTGAAGCCAACTAGACATGACTAAATGTCTTCAAATAATATGGGTTGGATTATGAGACATTGTTATCTACCTAGTAATTAATTGGCGTTATACTCGTAATTTTAAACAAATGTGTCTGCGAGAATGAAAATAATTCAGCACATAAGAATGTAGGGGCATTCAGAAAATCTATCATGTAGGTCCTGTTTCGAACCACATTTGACAATTTTTCATCTTTTCCCAAGCTCCATTTCACAAATATTTTATTAAATGGATCATAAATTGCTCTAGTTTTCTTTTGAATCCATGGTCTTTATTCCAGCTGGTGGTCCAACCCATAAACTGACTACAACGGAAGGAAGATCATTTGGCTCATTCGATGGGTTTCAGCCACATACCCTGTATTCTGTGTCTAACGGTGAACTCTGTCCAGCCATGTGTGAGTCCCTTTGACAAATCAAGCCAAGCTTATGGTATTGCAGTCCACTTCTAATAATTCAAAATCAGTTTTGCACAAAAAAAACAAGCAATAATTTGTGTGAAGCACCGTAACGTGGGAACTAAGTGCTAAATATTGATTTGTCAGATCATTTGAATGAAGTGAGTTTGAATGAAGAAAGAGCAGTGAATGTATTCTAGTTAACGTTTACTTATCAATCAGCATTATTAAGCTAATTATCTGGATTGTTGTTTGTGGGACATTGTGACACACAAACTGATTGCCACAGTTCGCTACCTTGCAACAGTCACTACACTTAATTAATTAGTTGATTACGATGTGTGTTGGAAAACACCAGAGACTGAAATAGACTGTACAAATGTACAATTTTGTTCCTCATGTCACAGCTTTTATTTTCTAACCTTTGGACAAACTTGATAGCTGTTCTGTAAGAGAGATGTGGAATCTGATTGTTAGATTTTAGATCCTGCTATCAAAACTCACAAATCCCAGTATTGTTTCTCAGATTTCCCAGAGCTGAGGATATCCGTAATATAATAAAAGCAAAATTTTGCAGTTGTTGGAAACCTGCAATAAAATAAGAAATGCTCGAAAAACTCAGCAGGTCTGGCAGCATCTGGAAAGAGGAACAGAGTTAACGTTTTAAGCCCACAGAACTCTTCTTCAGAGGATATCAGTGTTTGAAGATTGAGTAATGGACCTCAATAAATTATCTCTGCTACTGAGTGCTTACTAGGACAAGTATGGTAATTATTTGCAAGGTAAGCCAGTGACTTAGCATCAGGTAGCTAAATAAATGTTTAAATGCTCCCACACTGCAGCTAACTTGCATCAAAGAAATCCAGGTGAGGTTAAAGATCATTAAGTCTGTTCCACAGGTGCTTTTTTAAAAATATTTGTTCATGGGAAGTGAGTGTCACTGGCTAAGACAACATTCACTACCCATCCCTAGTTGCACTTCAGAAGGTGGTGGTAAGCTGCCTTCTTGAGTTGCTGCAGTCCATGTAGTGTTAGGGAGGCACGTGCTGTTGGGGAGGCAGGATTTTGACTCAGCAACAGTGAAGGAACAACAATATATTTCCAAATCAGAATCAGAATGGTGAGTGACTTCGAGGGAAACCTCCAGTTGGTGGTTTTCCCATGGATCTGCTGCCCTTGTCTTTCGAGATGGTAGCGGTCGAAGTTTGAGAGATGTCTGAGGAGTCTTGGTGCGTTTCTGCAGTGCATCTTGTCGGTGCTGCATACTGCTGTTATTTTGCTTTGATGATGGATGGAGTGCTTGGCTTTTTTTTTAAACATTTTTATCTTTTGTTTTTGTAAGAACATATTCTGTGAAATGTCCAGGTGCTACTCAGTGTCTCATGAAGAGTTGCATCTTCTCTTAGAGCTGGTGATATTGAGATTGCAGTGGTGTGGAAACAATACCGCCTGATGAAATGTTCTCTCATATTTCTTCCCTGCACATTCTCAGCTACCCTCATGTGTAGATCCCAACACATAGAAAGAGGAAAATTGCTCCAAATCCTATAACAAGAGAACCCACTCAAAAAGTCTTAATTGATACCCCATGTATATTTGGGAGGTGTTATCTCATATACAAAGAATTATGCAGAGAAGAACATGTTGATTGCGAGAAGAACCAAATTCAAGTGTGGGAAGAAGGCCAGATTGACAGGGCTTGTGTATAGCTTCTCTTTTTCTCTTTGTTTAAGTTACATTTCCACGATGGAAGTTACTAATGAATATAAGATCAATTGTCATTATCACGGGGGTCTTGCATTTATATATGAAGTGAGAGGGAAATCAGCAATTGATTGGAATGTGGTGACATTATCACGCGTGTGATAAGGAAATGTTTTCTCCAATTGCTACAACAATATAATGATGTTCTTGCCTCTGAGTGATCTTGTTGGAGGGTGGTGTCTATCCATATCCCCGACCCACCAAATAGCAACTGGTAGCTAATTAAGCTCACTTAACTTCCCAATTAGGGGCAAATTAATGATGCCCCTGGAATCTTCCCTGCAGTGGACAGCATCACCACGCCATCACCCTGCTGAAGGCGACACTTAACCAGTACCTCCTTTAATTCCCATCATCCAAATCCATGGGTTCCCCTTTCCACTCCTGACCTGATGACAACTGTGGCTGCATTTAGTTTTAACAGCAGGAAAAATATTCCCAGGATGCTTCCGTCTTGAGTTGACATTAGCAGAGCCCAGCTTTCTGTCCTAAGCCTCAGTCTCTCCAATTGACTCTTCCTGTGCAGAGCTTGATCACTTACCCTCATTGAATGGGGCCCATTAGGAGACTGGCTGTTAACTGGCTGCCTCCAGGCTGGCTTCACAGTAGAGTCAAATATGGATACCATCAGAATCAGATCCAATGTGGTCGGGACGTCCAAGAATCTTTTCAGAGAAGATTCTGACCATATATCTACCTTCAACAACTGAACTGATACTGAAACGTTTTTTAATGG
Source organism: Carcharhinus amblyrhynchos (assembly GCF_965287045.1). Classification (NCBI taxonomy): domain Eukaryota; kingdom Metazoa; phylum Chordata; class Chondrichthyes; order Carcharhiniformes; family Carcharhinidae; genus Carcharhinus; species Carcharhinus amblyrhynchos. The sequence goes on from NC_137333.1 coordinate 52,152,862, forward strand.
AATTTGAAAGATGGAAAAAAGACTGACAGCCAAATGTTTTATAAGTGCAAACAATTAGAAGAAGCTAGGTTTAGGAGTGATATGTTACTGTTATGAAAAATATTAACAAAAGGTCCAAAACAATGCTAAAAGAAATCTGCTAATTAGGTTTCTTCAGTCTTAGTTCCTATTCTGATGTCTACAGATAACTGCTGAGTTCTACACAACACTTTCTATAATCTGCGCGTCATGCAAATCAATGCGAATATTCTGGCAGGAATCGTGATTCCTTTATTCTCTGTCAGTCTGTTATACTATCATTAGACACTAGAGGGTGGCTATTAGTTGACAAGGCTGACATGCTGGCCACATGGCTCATGACTCCAGTGCCCAACCCCCACACACATGAACAGTATACATATATATAAGAATCTGAAAGGGCTGTCATGCAAAATGTTATCAAGCAGATTGTTGGGCACTCAATTGAATAAAATTGGAATTTGAATTTGGTTTTTGGAGCAAGAAGGAATGGATTCAGGTTTGTCTTGTCCATTCTGAGCATTGGCTTTGTAACTTTAAAGATGGAATAAAATTTAAAAAAACACTCCTGATGTCTGGACTGCTCTGGAGGAAGCTTGCTATACTCGCCAGGAGGAGGAGGAGGAGGAGGAGGAGGAGGAGGAGAAGAAGCAGCAGCAAAATGGAAGGCAACCAATGTATTTCCCTTTCAGCTGGGTTGTATGTGATTGGCTCATCTGATATGGCACTGGTGAATGCCCGACTCACCATTAATCCTATATGTTACCTACTCTGTAACTGATCATCACAGCTTTTTAGTGCAGTATATAAAAGCTACAATAAAACAAACATTATAAGCCAACTTTATCAATCAAGCCATCAGTACAAAAATCAACTAATCACTTTTATGCATTCTCTTGGTGCCTGTCTTGTGTGAGTCTCTGTCTGTCCCAGTACTCCAGTGCATTGCTACCCCAATGCATTGCTACCCCAGTGCAGTGCTACCCCAGAGCAGTGCTACCTCAGTGCAGTGCTACCCCAGTGCAGTGCTACCTCAGTGCAGTGCTACCCCAGTGCAGTGCTACCTCAGTGCAGTGCTACCCCAGTGCAGTGCTACCTCAGTGCAGTGCTACCCCAGTGCAGTGCTGCCCAATGGTTACTTCATGGCTGGTGACGAGAAATGAAGAAGACTGCTATAACCTCTCAAGATAACGTTGAGATGTTGTCGCCTTAAAAGACCTGGATTCTGGCTATACTACCTCAACATGTATGGCAGCAGACTGAACTCACGACTGACAGGCAACAGTACAAGCACTGGCCCATTGGCAATGGGGGGAGGATAAATGGTATCATACTGAGAGAGAGGACAGCAGTTTTGCGCTCTGTGGAGTCACTGCCACTCCTAAAAGGTGACCCCCATCTCCCCATCCAAACCCCCTGAGTTCTAGCAATATGTTGGAGGAAGGTTATTGGATTGCAATGGCACCAAGAAAGCTCCTTTGAACACTGTTACCTGCAGCTAACAGCCTGAGCAAGCTGATCCTGCATGACAGCAAACTGCAAACTTCACTGCCATTGGCTTCTGTGAATAGCTGTAATAGTAACTGAAATATAGGCCAACAGATGCTGCACCAGAGAGGGGGACCATAACTGTAATAATAAAGTCGGTCACCATCTCAATGCTGGAAAGAATAAAATCCATGCTCTCTACAAAGCTTTGTGCGAGGTTAGTGTTGCACTCCTTCATTCTCATTGACAGTGATTGTTGACTTTCTATCAAGCTTGCCAATGCACCAAGCATTTCAGAATGCACACGTATCAGCCACCTTCTGCCTTATCAAAGTCCTCATCTAAGTTCTCTGCAGCAGGCCTTGTGTACCATTTATAGGTGTATGAAGGGAGGCCTGTGTTTCATTGAGCAATGTGTGAGGTGGGTGATCCATTTATAAAACAATAGCACTTGAAGACGCATTCACTAACTTTGACTATTACATGAGGCCATTAAAACCTTTACAGCATCGCATCCAAGTCTGATGGCTACATGCTTGCAGTGACAGTGACAACTACCTGCTCCCTCTGTCTTTGCATTGGAGGGCCCCATGGTCCCATGTGGATAGGATATCTCTCTCCCTCTTCTCATCTCCTGCATTGAAGTGTTCAGTTGGTCCAGGTTCAGAGAACTCTGGACCATGCTGTTAGCCCTGTTGAACCATTTCTCCATCTTCTTCCTTCTTAGGCACTCTTCCCCAGAAATTGCTGCCACCAGAGTCCCCCTCCATTATTTGGGGTGCAGACCAGTTTTAAGTAGTGCAAACTAATGCTAGCCTCGCGTGCTGCCGCTCAGTAGGGCACTTAGTGCTGGCTGCTTTCTAAAATCATCGCTATGAGTCAACAATATAAAATTTGCTTGCCATCTACGCAGGTTACTTTTGTGATCCCTGCATCCCTTCAAATTTTACTATCTGCCATGGTGGGATTCAAACTTGGGTCCTCAGAATATTAGCTGAGTTTCTGGATTAATAGCCTAGCAATAATACCACTAGGCCATCACCTCCCCTGATTGCAATTATCTAATTGTGTAATTCATGTATGCGTTATCAAAACACTGAGAATGCAAACAATTTGATTGTTTCATACCTTTGACGTGTTACAACTTGTGTGTTTATTTAGAAAGCAATGTAGACAAGATGAGCTGAAAGTACAAGTGAAAACATTAATTACAATGTTAGAAGATAGAATGACAATTTTGTTCAATGAACCAGAAACATTCAGCTCTGGGTGGCAGTGAGGATTCTTCAATTTATTTGAAAAGATAGATTCTTGCCTGCCTTGCTCGCACAGACTACAGATTTTCTGTGGAGAGTGCCACACTGGAAATCATGTCTATGCCTTGTAAAAGCCAACAAGACATTTGTGGACAGATGTGAGCATAATGAACAGTTTTACCACTGCCTGCAAAATCAGGGCCCATGTACTGGACAGACATTTCAGATGGCGAGGGTTTGATAAATTCAAAGCGTTCGGTGTTGAATCAGATGGTGAACCTGAATCCCGGTGGAAAGATTTTAACCAGCAGACAAAAGTGAGTGCTGAGGTGGAGGACATTCTGATTTGACTGGACAACACCAGGTTGCCTGCCTTTTGTGCATGCCTCAAAATTTCTCCCTCTTACTTGGAGCAATTGCAGATTTTGAAGGCAACTGAAATAGTGCTCTTTAAACCTCCTGAACAATTGTTACGTTCTCATGGCGTGTACTGCCCATCCATATTTAAATATTGGCCAGCAGAATTCCACAAGGGAATGGAGATTTAGTGAAGCTTTGAAGGACACTTCATTTTAATCTTTGTTTTTGCATTGAGTTCTCATTTTTATCCCTTTCTGGAATGATTGGAGAAAGAGGAACAGGAAGAACAGGAGAGGATAAGCTGGCAGATCTGAATGCACAAGAGGATGTCATTATGAGGCTGACTGTACTGCAGCTGCAGTGCCTCAGCAATGGTTCCTGAGGAAGGAGGCATTCGCTGATGTGTTTTGCTTTTTGAAGCAGACTGGCAGATGCAGTCAGTTGATAGCCCAGACGAACATATAGTAATTAAAATAACCAGTTGCATCAGCTTCAATGCACATGGGTTTCCAGCAAGCAGATGTTAGTTATCTAAGTGGAATCAGCCGATTTGCTATACACAGCTGTACAAGGGAGATTACTGATGCTCTGATCAGACACCTATCTTTGGCTTTGACCAGCACTGTGGCTGATAGTGTTCTTATGCTCAGCACCAAGGATCAACATGAACTGAAGTATGATCTTACACACACAATATTTGGTAAAGTACCGTTGCCCAAGATCAAACAGGATATCTTAGCCGGAATTTTACTATCCCACCCACCACAGCAATCAGAGCAGGCAAGGGGCTGTCCATGGAAAAATCAGTTGACCTTGGCTGGGATTTTGTGGCTTTTGGACAAGCGATCCCAAAATTCCACCCCTTATATTGTATATTTTCAGTCCATCAGCATTCAGTGAAAGAGCAGCAGAATAAAATACACTCGAGGTACTAGCAGAAAAATACAAGCACAGGAAGGAACACTGCAAGATACTAATTACCATCAATTATCATTGAATGCAACTTTTAATAATATCCAATACAGTCTATGTACAAATATGCTCAGGGATATTTTCCATTCTATTCTATATGTTTCTTCTGCCTCCTCTGTTTTCCAAGCTCTATTCATATCAAAGATATGTGAATTGTATGTAAATCAAGCAAACATTGCCTCATAGAATCATAGAAACCCCACAGTGCAGAAAGAGGCCATTCAGCCCATCAAGTCTACACTGACCACAATCTCACCTCAGGCCCTTCTCCACAACTCCACACATTTACCCAGCTAATCCCTCTAATCTACACATCTGGGACACTAAGGGGCAATTTAACATGGCCAATTAACCTAACCCACACATCTTTGGACTGTGGGAGGAAACCTAAGGACTCAGAGGCAATCCATGAAGATACGGGGAGAATGTGCAAGCTCCACACAGACAGTGACCAAAGCCAGGAATTGAACCCAAGTCCCTGGAGCTGTGAGACAGCAGTGCTAACCACTGTGCTACCATGCTGCCCTCCACCACTTTTAATGTTTGAATACTGTGTCATTTAACCTAATATCTCCTTATGTGGTTCAGTGTCACACTTTGTTTCATGGAGCCGTGATGAAGTGATTTAGAATCGCTTGTTCAATGTGGACAGCAGACAGAGAGAAACTGTTCCCCTTGACAAAGGAGTCAAGAACCAGAGAACATGGATTTAAGGTGATTAGCAAAATAATCAAAGACAACACAAAAAACATTTCTCATGTAGCGAGTAGTTAGGATCTGGAATGCGTTGTCTGGGAGAGTGGTGGGAGCAGATTCAGCTGTAGCATTCTAAAGGAAATTGGATGAACACCCAAAGAAATAAAAATTGCAGAATTATGGGGAAAGTGTGTGGGAGAGAGATTAACTGATTTGCTGTTGCAGAGAGCTGGCCTCAACCGGCCAAATGACCTCATTCTGTCCTGCAACCATTCTAAGATTCTGTCAGATTTATAGTCTCGCTGTTTTACACTACCTCAAATAAACTTTGCCTGATCACAAGATGTGTCGTACTGGGGGGAGAGGACATCTTAAATCATTAGTGGTGGCAGTGCCAACTGTCCCTTGATTCAAGGATGATGTCTACTCAGGGTTGTAAGTTTCTGCCATAGGCCTTCATGTGATTGACCAGGCTGATTCTTGACTCCCAAATCTTTGGGCACATGGGCCAAGATTCAAATGGCAGTGGAATCTGGGACTGCAAGATTCACTTCCTTTTCTTTTCTTTTTTGCCAGCTTGGTGTTGGCTCTAATTTTTTAAAATGGCATAGTAACAATATTTTGGTAGAAGCACACCTATCTCTTAAGGCTGTGAGTTCAACCCCACTTTGGAGATTTGAGCAGAAAGACTTGGTTGATACTTTGGTGCAGTACTGCTGCATGGAGTTTCAGTGAACATATACAAACATACAAATTAGGAGCAGAAAAAAGCCATTTGGCCCTTCAAACCTGCTCTGCCATTTAATAAGCTCATGGTTGATCTGATTTTGGCCTCAGCTCCACGTTCTACCCACCCCAGGAAAGATTCAGGGCTACTCTGCCTCCACTGCTCTCTGGGGAAGAGAATTCCAAAGATCCTCTGAAAGAAAAAAATTCTTTTGACATCCATCTTAAATTGGAGACGCCTTTTTTTTAAACCATGTCCCCTTGTCCTGGTGTCTCCCTAAAAGGGAAACATTCTTCCAGCATCCACCCTGTCAAGTCCCCTCAGGATCTTGTATTTTTCAATAAGATCATCTTTCAGTATTCTAAACTCCAATGAATACAGTACCAATTTGTCCAACCTCTCTTTGTAAGATAATCACCCCTATCCCAGGTATCACTCAAATTATATTCAACTGATGCCCTGCCTGTTTTCCTAGATGGACATCAGATCCTATGGCTCTATTTCAAGAAAAACAGGGGAGCTCTCCCCTGTACAAAAACAAAATATCGAGAATATTGGAAATCTGAAATGAATTGGTGGATGAGTGCAGGGAGTCTGGCAACATCACTGGAGAGAGAAAGAGAATTAACATTTAAAGTCTAACATGACTCTTCATCAAAATTCATGGGAGTTCTTCCTATTGTTCAGGCCAATATTTATCTTTCAACAAACATTCCTAAAACTAATTATCAAGTCATTTATCTCATTGCTCTTTCTGGAAACTTGCTTTATTCAAAATGCCACCATGTTTCTCGACAACTGCAAGTTAAGCACTGAAGTGTTGATTTAACAATTTTCATATGTGATCATCTCTCAGGCACTTCCTGTGAAGGTGTGGTGTGTCTGGTTGGGACACAGTGGAAGAATGGCACAGGGGACTGAGAGACAGAAATACAGGTTCTCAGATGCAACTCAGGATGTCTTGAGGAGGAGGTCAAGAGGTGGAAGGATATCCTGTGCCCATAGTGGGGAAAGGACAAAACTACAACCTCCTTCCTGTCGCTCTCTCCTGTGGCAGATGGTACTGCTGTGCCTGATCTCATGTCATCCTCTTCCCATTCCTCTTGCAGACCAAGAGGAACCCCAGCAAGATGTCTATGACCAACCCATTCACTTTCTTCTGGTCATTCCAAAGGTGTCCCCTAAGGTATAATAGTATACTTCTCTTTTGGTGAAATCCTAAGAGAATTTTAGAAATAAATATTATTAGAGGTTGGTGAAGTATTTACTAAGTGTCCCAGAAAGTCTCCTGGCGAGTTTCAAAGATTCAGAGAGAATATGAAGTAGTTAGGTTTCCCTGCAAATGGGGCTTGAAATGAATGCCAACAACACATTTATTCACAAAAAACTGATTGATGTTAGGTGAGGACATTGGAACAAATGCAAGTAACCAAAGCACTGTGCAAACCTCTTAAATGAATGGACATTTTAAGTGATAATCAATCTCTTGAGAACCCTCTGGGTGACTTTTCTTGAAGCAGACTTCAACTCCTTTGCCAAGGTGACATCTTTTGCTAAATGCAGGTTCAATTCACAAATCAGCTCAAAACCCCATGTTGGCTACTTTGCAGAATCTTTAGTATCTGAATGTGTTGCTGAAAATTACCCCTTGTCCATCTTATTGTTTTAATAGCTCTGATTTGTACAGTAACGTTGGGATCATATTGCTTCCATTTTCCTCCACTTTCCAGTGTTGCCAATGTGTACTATTTTTAAAGTATGCATTAATATCATACCAGAACCTAGCAGTAATTATGTTTAAATCTATAGATCTCAATTCAAAGTGCCACTTGAAGCATATGACTTTGGTTAGCTTTGTCTTTCCTCATTTATCACTGCTTTGCATCATTACTTTGATGTCTGTGATTTTCATCTTTGTCTCTTTTATTAACTGTGTTAGTGAATAAGTTCTGCAACATGAATAGTGTAGTACTTTCACACAGTAAGGACATCAATGACAAACTAAACTCTTGTGGCTTCTGATGTATTCATTGAGCCCATGTCCATGAGTCATTCACCAGGAGAGAAACAAGTTAAACAAAGTCAATTCTCAACACAATAGTTTTTTTTAAAGGGGGAACTTTGCGGCAAAATTCAGAAAAAAACACCAGAAACGCACATTACAGATGTTACATATTTCTTTGAGAGGCATACAGCTGTCAGTACTTATCTGGCTTAATTTTAAACAATTGGAGTGGTTCTATCATTCCAGCTATGTTGCTGGGCGTTGGGCTCACAACATCAAAAGAATAATTTGTTTTGGATCTTTGAAAGTACTGAGAATGTGTAAAGTAAAACTTCTGACACAATGGACACGGTTCTCAATGTAACCCCTTAAAAAAATTAAAGGTTTTGTGAAATACAGTTGCTGAAGCGCTTATGTTTACTTCTCATTTCAGAATTGGAACATGAAATTTCTAGAAGTATGTCCCAGGCACATAAAGCACTTTGTTACATCCCTTCCTGTTGTGCGTATCAGCTTTCTTACAATTCAACTTTTCTCAGGACCTTTACATCATTTGGCTTTTCCTGGCAAGTCTTGGACAAAAAGTCTTTCTTAAGTAAAGTGATTAAGTTCCAAAATATGTCGACTGTTATGCATGGGGCAATAACATGCTATTTTGGAGCCAGGGAAATCCATGCCATACCAGGAGCCACTTTACAATCTTAAGTTCTTTTCTTGTGTATGAATATCTGCCTTTCTGTTTTACTCCTTAGGCCTAATTTTGGAGTCTTTCCCCCTTCCCCCACAAGTCTGTGTATACCTATAGCTTTTCAGCTTGAAAGTCCATCTCAGCACTTGTTATAAACCAGGGTTCTCAGCATTTTGGGGGTTTTGTTAAATTTTTGAAGCTGTTGATTAGATGTAAATAGTTTTCCAGTTGTCTGGAATTGTTAAGGTAGATATCCTTCCACCCCCCCACTCTATATTGCAGAAGTGGTATCTTCCTCACTGAGTATAGAAAATGGCAGGAATCTAACCTCAGGCAGAGTGAAAAAATGTGACAAGTATGAGAAGGGAGGTGGTTAATGCAGAACTGAGGGTGTTGTACCTAAATGCGCGCAGTATATGAAACAAGGTAAATGAGCTTGTTGCGCACATTGAAATTGACTGGTACAATGTTGTGGGCATCACAGAGACGTGACTGCAAGGGGATCAGGGCTGGGATCTAAATATCTAAGGATATGTGTCCTATTGGAAGGACAGGCAGATGGGCAAAGGGGGCAGGGCTGCATTGTTAGTAAAGAATGAAGTTAAATCGATAGCAAGAAGTGATATAGGATCAGAAGGCATAGAATCTCTGTGGGTAGAGTTGAGGAATTGCAAAAGTAAAAAGACCCCAGTGGGAGTTAGGTACAGGCCCCCTGGCAGTAATCAGGATGTGGGGCAGAAAATAAATCAGGAGATAGAAAAGGCATATAAAAAAGGCAATATTACAATAATCATGGGGGATTTCAATATGTGGGTGGACTGGGAAAATCAGGTAGGTAGTGGATCCCAAGAAAAGCAATTTGTGGAATGTCTAAGAGATGGTTTTTTGAAGGAGCTTGTGACACAGCTTGCTAGGGAACAGGCAATTCTGGATTTGGTGATGCATAATGAGGGAATTTAAGGTGAAGGAATCCTTAAGGAGCAGTGACTACAATGTGATAAAATTTATCCTGCAGTTTGTGAGGGAGAAGCTGGAATCAGATGTAACGGTATTACAATTAAATAAAGGTGACTACAAAGACATGAGGGAGGAGCTGACCAGAGCTGAATGGAAAGGGAGCCTAGAAGGGAAGACAGTGGAATAACAATGGCGAGTTTTTGAGAGTTATTTGGGAGGCACAGCAGAAATTCATCCCAAGGAGGAGAAACCATGCTAAGGGGAAGACTGATGAGGGAAGTCAAGGACAACATAAAAGCAAAAGAAAAAGCATACAAGTGGCAAGGATTATTGGGAAACCAGAGGATTTGGAATCCTTTAAAAGCAAGCAGAGGGCAACTAAAAAAGCAATAAGGGGGGAGAGGATGAAATATGAGTGTAAGCCAGTTAGTAATATAAAAGAAGATAGGAAGAGTCTTTTTCGATATATAAAAGGCAACAGAGCGGCAAAAATAGCCATTGGACCACCGGCAAATCAGGCTGGAGAAGGAATAATAGAAAACAAAGAAATGGCAGAGGAACTGAATAGTTACTTTGCATCGTTCTTCACGGTGGAAGACACCAGTGGGATGCCAGAGCTCCAGGAGAATCATGGGGCACAGGTGAGTGTCATGGCCATCACTAAAGAGAAGGTTCTGGGGAAACTGAAAGGTCTGAAGGTGGATAAATCGCCTGAACCAGATGGACTACACCCTAAGGTCCAAAGAGAGATAGCTATAGAAATTGCGGAGGCACTGGTGGTTATCTTTCAGGAATCACTGGAGGCAGGGAGGATCTTAGAGGACTGGAAAGTAGCAAATGTAACACCGCTGTTTTAGAAGCGAGGGAGGCAGCAGATGGTTAGCCTCACTTTGGTTATTGATAAGATTTTAGAGTCCGTAATTAAAGGTGAGATCATGGAGTACTTGGAAATGCATGATTAAATATGATTGAGTCAGCACGGCTTTGTAAAGAGAAAGCCATGTCTGACAAATCTATTAAAGTTCTTTGAGCAGGTAACAAGGAAGTTAGATAAAGGAGAACCAGTGGACCTGATTTATTTAGATTTCTGAAAGTCCCTTGACAAGGTGCTGCATAGGAGAGTATTAAATAAGTTAAGTGCCCATGGTATTAAGGATAAGATCCTGGCATGAATAGAGGATTGGCTGACTGGCAGAAGACAGAGAGTGGGGATAAAGGGGTCTTTTTCAGGTTGGCAGCTGGTGACTAGTGGTGTGCCTCAGGGGTCAGTGCCGGGACCACAAATTTTCACAATATACATTAACGATTTGGAAGAAGGAACTAAAGGCACTGTGCTAAGTTTACAGATTATACAAAGATATGTAGAAGGACAGATAGTATCGAGGAAGCGGGGGGGCTGCAGAAGTACTTGGACAGGTTAGGAGAATGTGCAAAGAAGTGGTAGATGAAATACAATGTGGAAAAGTGTGAGGTTATGACTTTGGAAGGAGGAATGGAGGCATAGACTATTTACTAAATGGGAAAACAAGGACTTGGGAGTCCTTGTTCAAGATTCTCTTAAGGTTAACGTGCAGGTTCAGTTGGCAGTTAGGAAGACAAATGCAATGTTAGCATTCATGTTGAGTGGGCTGGAATACTAGAGCAGGGATATACTTCTGAGGCTGTATAAGGCTCTGGTCAGAACCCATTTGGAATATTATGAGCAGTTTTGGGCGCTGTATATAAGGAAGGATGTACTGGCCTTGGAAAGCGTCCAAAGGAGATTATAAGAATGATCCCTGGAACGAGGAGCTTGTTGTATGAGGAATGGTTGAGGACTCTGCGTCTGTACTTATTGGAATTTAGAAGGATGGGGGGGGATCTTATTGAAATTTACAGGATAGTGTGAGGTCTGGATAGAGTGGACGTGGAGAAGATGTTTCCACTAGTAGGAAAATCTAAAACCAGAGGGCACAACCTCAGTCTAAACGAATGATCCTTTGAAACAGAGATGAGGAGGAATTTCTTCAGCCAGAGAGTGGTGAATCTGTGGAATTCTTTGTCGCAGAAGGCTGTGGAGGCCAGGTCATTGAGTGTCTTTAAAACAGAGATAGATGAGTTCTTGATTAATAAGGGGATCAGGCATTATGGGGAAAAGGCAGGAGAATGAAGATGAGAAAAATATCAGCCATGGTTGAGCAGACTTGATGGGCCGAGTGGCCTAATTCTGGTCCTATGTTTTCTGGTCTTATGAATTAATATCAGTGCGCTTCCCTAAAACAGCAGACCTTGCCAGTCAGCACAACTCTGAACAATTTCTCAACGTCCCATAGGGGAATTGAACCCTGGTCCTCATGTGATAGGCAGGGATACTAACTATCTTATGAATGAGGATGGGGCAGGGACAATCTTGATCCCATTGTCATATTCAACAAACATGATTGAGCTAGTTAAGGAAGGAGTTAAGTGTGAAAAAAAAAACTCAAATGTAACGAGTAATCCTTAGCCTTGTTTACACTATTCCAAACTGCTGAAGGTAAATTTGTGTTGGGTTATTTGGAATAGAATATAAGCCACTGCCATCCTGAGAGAGGAAATTGCAGCACTTTTTCTGATTGTCATGAGTGAGACTCTCTTTTCAGTGCAGCATTGTTGAACTTAAAGATCATAAATAGACCTAAACTGCAATGTGCTATTCCACAAGTTCAAGTTCTGTATGTAAAATACCAGGACCACATTGAGGTAAGAGCATTGCTATTCAGTTCAGTACTTCGATCTATGGTTTGATCTGATCTCCTGTTTCAGCCTAATATTTATGCCTTTATGTTGTCAACAATCAAGATGCACTATAAAGCAAGGTGTTTTTGTGAGGTTGTTCACAGATGTATATTTGTTTCCAGATGTAAGCAGTGAAAGATCTCGGTCATTACAGGAAGTATCACATGAACTGAACTCACACTTTTGTCTCTGTTAAGACAAAACTGCTGAAAATACAAAGGAGATAATGACCCTGTGGGGTTCTAAGGAGTTCTCTGGGATTCTTGCACACATGGTCAATTTTCTTCCACATATTCCTAGAGCATGAGCATCGCTGGATAGGCCAGCATTTGTTGCCCATCCCTAGTTGCCCTTTTGAAGGTGGTAGTGAGCCACATAAACTGTTAGTCCATGTAGTGTAGACATGGCCATAGTACTGCTCAGAAGGATGTTCCAGGATTTTGATCCCATAACAGTGAAGGAATGACAAATAGTTCCAAGTCAGGATGGTGTGTGCCTTGGAAGGGAACTTGCAGGTGGAAGTGTTCCCATGTGCCTACATGCCTTGACCTTCTAGATGGCAGAGGTTGCAGGTCTGAAAGGTGCTGCTGAAGGAACCTGGGCTTGTTGTTGCAGTGCATCTCAGTTGCACATTTCCATCCCAAATGCTGAAACCCTCATTCTTTATCGCATTCAGATTTGACAATTCCAATGTTCTCCATCATCTGTAAACTTTAATTCAAAGTTTCACTGACTATATCCTAACCAATACCAGCTTGTGAATTTCTCTTTCCACAGGTGTTGCCGGACCTGCTGAATATTTTCAGCAATTTCAGTTTCTATGCTCGACAATTAGCCTTGTCATTATCCTCACTGAATTGCATTGAAGCATTGGGGAACCATAACCCAATTAAAATTCTTACTCTTGTGTTCAGCACCCTAATGGTCATGTCCCTCCCCATTTCTATAACCACCTGCAGCCCTACAATCACACCTCCCCACTCCCCTGGAACTCAGCATTTCTCTCATTCTGGTTTTGTGGGGGTTCCAACATTCCTTTATTTTCCCATCATGCAGGGAGTAGGCCAAAGCAAGCCAGGCTCCAGCCTAAAGCGTTAGGTCCATCATTGCAGTGGTCTCATCCCACATGTCCGAAAGAGGCAGCTGCACCACGTTTGGTAGGCCAGCAATCCGGGAAAGGACCTTGAGTTCATAGCAGAGCAGCTCCAGTTGCAGGGGGGCATGGACAGCTCAATGGTCCCTGAGGTAAAGGGAAGGAAGATGAAGGATGATAGAGGCTCCAAGATGATGGCAGGAAGCTGAGGGCGGAGCTGGGAGATCAAGGGTTAGAAATGGAACATGGAGGGTCAGTGGCTCTGGATCAAGGGTCATGGTGGATGGTCTGGGAGTAGTGGGGAAAGGAGCTGATGTGGCAGGGTCAAGGGAGATGGAAAAAAGTTCATGGGTGACAGAGAGAGCAGGGAGTTGGGTGGACTGCTCCTTCACAGTATTAATGTCCATTGTTACAATCCTAGTTGATGTTACTACTGGACAGAAAGATCCCAGAATGGAACCCTGGCACAAAAGACCATAATTTTTACTTTTCTTTTGGAAAATGTGAAGAACATAGAATTAGCCTTCAAAAATATTTTAAACAAGAAGCATTTGGCTATAATACAATGCTCCTTTACACCCATTTATTCTACAATTCCCATGGTGGGTGGGGGGTGGACCATGTAAAGATTGTTGACCTTGGGCAGGATTCTCCAATTCTGGGGTGAGCATGGCTGGTGAATCCCATCCATAGAGAAAAATTGGCATTCAAAACGGTATTTTAAATAGTTTAACAAGTACAGTGTGGTTTAAAAAATGTAAAAGGGCAATTTTATTCCAAAGTTGGGCTAGTGATTTTGGGGTCTGAGAATAATTAGCACATCTTCACAGGAACCTAAGTGGCAGTTATACAAAAGAACAAAGATCAAAAACTATTTAGAGAAGCTTAACCACTCAACGTTTTATATCCTTGCTCTGAAATAATTTCACCTAGGCTTTTCGGATGTTAGTAACCAGGCATACTTACTTCCCCAGATGTTATTTAGCTTGGTCCTGCACATCCGAATGTTGGGAAATTGTGTGCAGGATATTCTCAATATCTTAATGGAGCTCCAGCCAGTTTCTGACACTTTCCCCAGTTCTCATTTTACATTCAGTGCTATAGAGAATGGTTGGAAATCATTTGGGACTGATCTTTGCCCATTTTCCAATATTTTGTTTTATCCAACTGTCTGTTTCTGGAGCGCTATGCTGTATTTCAGATGGAATGTTAAACTGAGGCTTTGGCTGCTTATTCTGATAGTTCATGTTGATGTAAAGAATCCCTTTGCAATATTCAAAGAAAAGCAAAGAGGAGTCTGAGCCATCATTACCTTCAGCCAATATTACCATTAAAAACAAATTGATCATTTATCTCATTTATTGTTTGCAGGTACTTGCTCTGTCAGAATGACTCCACATGTGATGTATGTGTTTATCCACATGTGATGTACAAATAGATGATTTTTTTGAATCAGCTACCAGCAAATTATTCCATAGGTTATTCCCAAAGCCTGCAACACCAAATTCCCTCTCTCTCCCAAGTGAGGTTGGTGACACATAGGAATACCTTTCGGGGATGATACGTTCAAGTTACCACAAAAACAAGAATTCAGCTAGAACAAAGACAAACAGAAGCCCCACTCACCAGAACTTATGACAGCAGAGGAGCACAAGAAAAATTGTTCTCTTTATCCCAATTCTGCAAGTGCATGAAATGCCTAAATGCAAATGTAGAAATTGACCTAAATTCTACAGAGTATCAATTGTGTGAGATTGGGCAAGGCAGCAAAAAATGCTTGTCTGACTGGCAAGGAGGATGGAGCCAAGACTCACAAGATATGCAACAAGATAAATCAGTATCTGGTCTTTTCTTACTCCAATGGACAGGAGAAAATTAGCTCATTGTTAGTACTGGCTCAATTTCCAGGTCAAGTTAAAAAGTGAAATTCTGTGTTGCTTGGTTAACATCTCTTCTGGAAACAAAATAAAAGGTCAGCTCAGGTATAGAGTTTTCATATTGTTTAACTTAAGATTCAAGTTACCTTTATTCATTTGATATCACAGAACTTGAGTATTTCTGGAAAAAGACATGTTGTTGAAGATTTTCATCTTGCATCCATCAGAACAGTTCACAAGAATACTAATTGTAAAGGGAACAACAATTTGTACTGCATGAGAAGAGAGTGTCCCTTGGGTGGCAAGTGGACTCTGATTGGTTTAAGCATGAACCAGGAAACAGTTAACTGCCAAGCTTTTGTTCAAATTCAAACCAGGCAGATCAACTCTTGTCAAGCATTGCGAAGGAGAATGAATTAGGGCCTGGCTGTACCCGAGGCTCTTTTTTTTAGTTGAAAAAGACGTAATGTGTGGACATGATCCTCTGTCTGCAAAGGAGAGGACTATGTTTGAATATATGTAGCTTCTAGCATGTCTTAGTTGACCACACTGTGAACTGCAGAGCTTGAGTTGACCCTGAAAGCTGTCCTCTGGCAACCTGAGGCCTGGAGGGCTCAGCATGCTGAGATAACTCTATCCAAGTGCAGGAACCTCCTCTGTCTTTGTCAACCTGAGGCTCTGGTGTCACTGACAGAGGGGATAAGAAGCTTGTGTCTACACTTGGGACATTCTGAGAGGAGCCCCCTGAAGCAGAACACTGCCACTCCTCCTTGCTTGTAAGGCTTATTTGTACATTCCTGCTAACGTGAGATGGATGAGGAGTTGGTGGAGACTTCAGGTGCTTTTTCCCCACACCTAATCTTGCCACTGCCTCCTTGAGCTCCTGAACAAGATGATGGTATGCAGGATCCACCATCTATCTGGGTCCTTCCTTTCACATTCTGGCAACTCTTTTCCTGTCAGAAAAAGGAAGACAATTATTAGTTGCTGCACGTTAACAGGAAGAGGGAAGTTAATTTCCTGGCAATAATAAATGGTACCCTGCCTTTATATTTTGGGAGCACTGAATATGTCTGACATTGGGCTGCTCTGAAGGAACATTGCAAGGATCACCAATGACAGAACTATGCTTGATGCACTTGTATCTATTCCTTTCACAGAAGCTTCTGCAGCCTCACCCCATTGGCACCACCTTTAGTCCCTCCCCCAACAATTGCATGAATTTGTTAACGCTTAAGGGGTCTGTGGTATGATATATCACATTGGCAGAACAGAGAAGATGTTCAGGTGCTTATAGCATTCTACTCAGGTTCTCTGAATAATCCCAGAGCGCTGACCTTATCCATTAGCTTTGCCCAGGCTTGCTTGGTTAGGAGCAGATATTGAGTTATTTAGTGGAGACCAAAAGTCTTGGGGCTCATAAGATGACAGACCATCCATTGTAGTAAGAATGCATGTGATGGTAAACACCGGATTACTCCAAATCCCAGAAGGTAAGCTTGAAACAGCTGCTATGCAATTTGGTATAATGTGAGGAAATGTTGACAATCCAGAGAATGATGTCCCAGGCGTTTGTGATTATTTTAAATGAAATAAATGTTTATTAAGCAACAAAATAAACAATACAATAAACTGGCAGCATCCTTGAACAAGTCAACGGCAATACATTATATCATTAACTTTACCCAGTTCCAAACATTTTTATTTCACTTTCTTTGGAGCTAATTCTTATAGAACTTTTAAATTATAAAAAATCTAGTTAGTTACCACACCAGGCCGTTATATCTCTTTTGAGGTTTGCTTCAGAGGTAAAACAAACAACTGCTTCACATGCTTTTTTCAGAGGCACTGCTTACTGGGAGTTACGCAGCTATTCTTGTTGCAGGCTAACATCTGAGGCAGCTACTCCTGCGTATGTTTAATCATCTCCTGGTTCACTGTTTTTTTTCTTTTGATCTTTGATTTTAAACGAACCTCTTCAGAAGTCAAACTTAATTACCCTTGAACTTGTGATATTACCTTTTAAAGTGAAAGTGAGAAGTTCACACCTTGTCACCTTCTTTCAACCCTAATCCCTTATTCAAACCCATTATGTTCTGTTCTCCATTGTTACCAGCTTGCCTTAGGTAAATATCTGTTCACAATGTTACTAGGCTCATCAACATATCAAAAACACTGGTTTCATTAGCATAGCCAAGCAGATTATGTTTTCTAATTGTTTTTAAAATATGTATCTCCTGGAGAAAACTTTCCCAATTTATGGAATTTCCACATTTTTGTCATTACTATTTTTCCTGACAATTGATGTTAATCCCATCATTCAAATAACAGGTCAACACCCCCCCCCCCCGCCCCCGCCACTCACAACACCAGGCAGACACGAGGGTGACCCAACTTGACCACCCCACCCCACCCCGGCCCCCGAGTTCCCCTCTCCCCTCAGATCCTCACTCAGGCTCTCTTTCAGGCCATGTGCCTTGGCACTAATTGTTCACTGCCCCCTGGCACCCTCAACATGCCTGGGGTAATCTTTAGTGCTATGTCACACAGGTTATATTTAGACCATCTATTTTCCCCACAGGCATTAAATTTCAGAATTCATTCTATGGAGGTTTGTTTGAGATTTTCCAAGAAAGAGGTTTGAGGTGTCCTTCACATCCCAGTTTGCAAAGATCCCGCATTTAAGTCCATAACACAGAGCATATTTCTGAACAATGGCAGTATGTTAGATCTTAATGCAATGAGGCAGATGAACTACAAGCACAGATTAACACATGGGAATATAGCTATTATTGAGAGATGGCTTCCTCTTTTGCAGACCAGCCATTCACTTGAAAAACCACAGCTACCAATCAGGCCTTGAGATCTTATAAACATTGCAGTTAGGAATGAGTACTTGGAATGCATTCAAGTGTTGAAGGAAAGGTAAATAAATACAGCTGACTGGAGGCTGAGTAGAATTCTGTAAAATTGGTAGTGAAAGTTTATTTTAAAGCTTTGCAGTGTGAAATTGAAAACAAAGTGTTTCAAAGGTTTCAGCTTTCTAGGAAGGCTCAGAGGCCTCAAATGAAAACTGTGTGAACATATTAGGGCTGAGTGAAATTGACACCTCTTCTGTCAGAGGACCTCAGGGGTTAGCTCACACCTGTGGCTTCTGACAGGGAGAAAGGGAAATCTCTGCTGCAGAATGGGGTGCTCCAATGATTGAATACCCTGCCAGGTGACCAGGGGCATGGAGGTTAAAGTGACCTGGCCACTTCAGAATTTTCACAGCTGACAGGCAGGAACAAAGGTATTGATCACAGTGATACCTAAAATCATCATGCCAGAGGTCATCTTTAGGTCGGCCAGGGCTAGAAAGGGCAGCCCAACCCAGAGGAGAGTGGAAAGGTCAAGTCTTGTTTCCAACCCCAGGACTCTTAGGAGACCCTCCCTCTGCAGCCTGGCATTGGCAGAGGTCCAAATGAGCACAAGGCCTACCTCCGTGACCCCTTTGGTACCCAAAGCACCAGGCCAGTGTGTTAGTACCAGGGTAGTGAACCTTTGGTATTGCCAAGGCAGGTGGCCTGAAGGGGAGCTTGAGTGGGAGTCTGAGGGGAGAGGTAGACTGTGAGGGGTCAGATCAGGTCACTTTCATGACTGTATGGTATTTGGGGGAGGGGGCGGGGGGTGACCTGTTATTTGAATGATGAGGTGAGGATGCCGCTCTTTGCTGAAGAGTTGATGGCACTCCAGGTCTACGTTGGTCATTTCCAGCACTAAAGTGCACCCAGTGCATTTCTTGTTGGAGAGGCAGATGAATGGCAGGGAGCTGGTGAATGGGCCATCAAGCCCACAAACTGGATTACAATTACAATGGGTTTGCGTAATGATTGGGTTGCTGCATACAAGGGGGTGGACACCCAGTCAGGGCAAGTCTGATGAGTCCCAATTGCATTGACACCCATCAGAAATCCTGATTTTTGGCTGACACCCAATTCAGTGGGACATCAGGATGACCATGGGCTGTCTAACAAGGCTGGAGAATTCCACCCTATATCTGTGAAAAGGGCTGATATGGTAGATCATCAAATAAGATCATTGGGGTTGAACTGAAGACCAAATGAGCAATCACAAATGTGGGTCTGCACTATGGGCCCCCAAGCAATCCGAGATAGAAAAGCAAATATGTAAGCAAATTTCTAATAAGTGAAAAAACAATGGGCAGTGATGGTGAGGCATTTCAACTGCCCTCATATCAACTTGGACAGAATTAGGGTGAAAGGCAAATGCAGTGAGGAGAACTGTTCAAGCCAGTAAATCGCAAGCCCAGCCAGAGTGGAGGTGGTTCTGGATTTAGTTTTGGGGAATGGAACTGGCCAAGTGAGAGGATATCAACTGGGAACCTTTAATTCATTGAATTTCACTCCAGCAACACTGTGCCAGGTCTTCCCAAGAACTGGGCAGCCCTAATGTAGGGACGCCCGCATTGGGCTAGAAACCAGCACATCTGGTGCTGGCCTAATTTCCAGCCATCGATATTAATGTGGGTGTATGTCATAATACTGCAGATGTTCAGCTCTTTGTTTAGAGAGTTTGTGTATAGAAAATAATTATTTTCCTTTACCTCAACAAATCTTTGATTATTGTGTAATGACCAAAACTCAAATAACAGCCTGCATTTATATTCCATTTTTAACATTGCATCAAGTCACAAAGGCATGTCACAGATTTGATGCCAAGCCACAGAGTAGACATCAGGAAAGATGGTCAAATTCTTGGGTAGAGAAATAGGAACATCTTAACAGATAAGGGATAGAGAAGGAAAGAGATCTAAAGAAGAAATTCCAGTGTTAAGACCAAGGGGGCTGAAAGCATTGCTGCCAATGACGGAGCAATTAAATCTGGAATGTGTAAGGGGCCAGAATTGAAGAAATGCAGAGATTTTAAAAGCTTGTAGAGTTGGAGGAAGTTAGAGATAGAAAGGGGCAAGACCATGGGAGCATTTGAAATCAAGGATGAATACTTTAAAATTTGATTCCCAGTCTGGCACACCTCAATGTAGATCAGAGAGAATAAAGCTGATGGGTGAATGAGATTTGCCAACCTGGCAATGCCAAGGTGCGGACCCCAGTGGGAACCTCATGGGAGAGGGTGGGATTCACTTATATGTGGTGGGCCAGAGCGGACTGGGGAGAAGAGAATGCTAGCGATGACCATTTGGGGGCATGGCAGGTGGGGCGCTGTGGTGCTGCCCCCGACTGTGGGGGCTTGGTAGGGGGAAGCTGGATGGAGTTGATGATCAGTGGGGGGCGGGGGGGGGGGGGTAGAGTCCAATGTTCGTTGGTAGGCAGAGGGGCGGATGATGTTTGCACTGGCTCTCTAAATGAGCAATTCATTAAGTAGCATTCTCACTTGTTTAACCACACAACTTGGCCACATATGCCATAGTACCTTCTTCCCCTTCTTGAAATAAGTGAAAAATCCTTCAATTCCTTGCCTATCCTGGAACATCACATCACATCTCCTGCCTAACCATACATAGCAATAGTAAACATTTGGTTGAACAGCTCAGCCTCAGAGTGGCATGGAGGCATTGTTGCCTCATAGCACCAGGGACCCAGGTTCAATTCCAGCCTTGAGTCACTGCCTGTGTGGAGTTTGCATATTCTCCCCATGTCTGCATTGGGTTTCCTCTGGGTGCTCTGGTTTCTTCCCACAGTTCAAAGGTGTACGGATTAAGTTGATTGGCCATGCTAAATTGACCCTAGTGTCACAGGATTAGCAGGATAAATGTGAGGTTATGGGAATAGGGCCTGGTTGGGATTATGGTCACTGTATAATCAATGGGCCAAAAGACCTCCCTCTGAATTGTAGGGATTCTATGAATATAGGTGCAATCTTTCCTTGTTTTGTGATTAATCTCCATAAATAACAATATGGTTTGTGTCTTTTTCGTTCTTCAGGTACCATGTCCTAAGAGGGTGTTGGCAACAATGGATCTCCATCTTAATCTTGCTCTAGAGGCATGGGTCATCTTCATTAGTGGTACCTTCATCAATTTGCAAGGCACTTTAAAAAGATCGTTCTTTGTCTACCTCGATCTTTTTTAACATGAACCTCTGCAGTAACAGACTTTCTGTGTCATGATTTCTTTTTAAATGTATAAGAAATTCCAGCTGTCTCTTCCTGATCTTGGTCAGCAGAGTTCTTCTCTCCTCAGATTTTATGAGCAACTCTTGACTGGTAGTGTGAGTTGTCTAATATCTTCATTCATCACGTCAGAAACCACAGCTCTGTAGCCTCAATTATTTTCTGCATTTCTCACTGTTCATTCCAACACTCTCAATCATATGTCAAAATTGGTGTGAAAAATCATTCCAGGATTTTCAGCTTTGTTTTCATCTTCTAATTTTGCGTTGGTCAATCTTTTTTTATTTTTTGACATGCATCGTTGGCCATTTCAATCTTTTGCCATGTTTCTTGGTTGCAGTTTCCATCCATTATTAACATAGTTCCTAAATAATAAACTTTGTCCACCGGTATGCCCTTTTCATTTTTCACTGTGATCTCACAATCTGGTGTGATTTTCCTTTTGGACATGACTAGACATTTTATTCTCTTACAACTCATACTTAGCCCTTTTGTCTCACTTTCACTTGCTACTCTATTCAATATCTCTTGCCGTTACTCTGCAGAGATTATCAGTATATTTTATATTATTAAAGTAATAACTCCAACTAATGATCCAGGAGGGTCTTCAATCTCCTGAAGACTATTTTCACTATGCAATCAGAATAAATCTGGAAAGAAAACATACCCCTGCCTGACCCCTCTTTTAATTTTCACAAAACTGCTTAAATTATTCTCAACTTTCCTCTTCAACATTTAAAAAAAACAAAAATGAGCAAAAACAAATCTCCTCTTTACTTACTCCATACATACTTTCCTTACATAATACATACAGTACAGGAAGGAGGTAGAGAATCTGATGAAATTGAGCAATGACAATAATCTCTCCCACAATGTCAGTAAAATGAAGGAGATAGTCATCAACTTCAGGAAACATAACAGAGGACATGCCCCTCTCTACATCAATGGTGATGAAGTTGAAATGATTGAAAGCTTCAGGTTTCTAGGTGTCCAGATCACCAACAACTGGTCCTGATTCCTCCATACTGATGCTATAGTTAAGAAAGACCACCAAAGCCTCTACTTTCTCAGGAATCTAAGGAAATTTGGCGTGTCCACTACAACTCTCACCAATTTTTACAGATGCACCATAGAAAGCACCCTTTCCAGGTGTATCATAGCTTGGTATGGTTCCTGCTCTGCCCAAGACTGCAAGAAACTACAAAAGGGGTGCAAACATAGCCCAGTTCATCATGCAAACCAGTCTCCCATCCATCTACATTTCCCACTGTCTCAGAAAAGCAGCCAGCATAATCAAGGACCCCATACACTCCAGACATTCTTTTTCGCATTCCTTCATCAGGAAAAAGATACAATAGCCTGAGAATACATACCAAATGACTCAAGAACAGCTTCCTCCCTGCTGCAATCAGACTTTTGAATGGAGCTACCATATATTAAGTTGATCTTTCTCTGCACCCTAGCTAAGACTGTAACACTACATTCTGCATTCTCCTCTATGTAGTCTGTGAATGGTGTGCTTTGTCTATATAGCATACAAGAAACAATATTTTTCACTGTATCCCATACATGTGACAATATTAAATCAAAAGAAGACAAAACTTCTCCCGGCTGCCTTCGCTGTGATTTTCTTCCAATTACATGCTTTTTCTAATTGTAACCTGAGGGCCAGTGTTGCAAAAGATGATTGGCTGCTTCTGCGCTACAAAAAGTGTATGGGATCGAGATTACTCGCCTCACAATGCAGCTTCCTGAATGGAAATGACTTTTCTTATACCCAAACAGCCTGGAGGCATTGCCTACATTGGGGTGGGGCTCTGATGGAAAAGGCCAAAGGTTTAGCATGCATTGTTGTCCTGAGAGTCAGCAATTTCAGGCAGATTTATTACAGTCACTGCCATTTATGTGTTTATTTTATTAGTATCACAAATAGGTTTACATTAACACTGCAGTGAAAATCTCCTAGTCGCCACACTCCAGCCTCTGTTCAGATACACTGAGGCAGCATGTCTTTTGGGCCATGGGAGGAAACCAAAGCACCTGGAGGAAACTCATGCAGACATGGGGAGAACTTGCAGACTCTGCATAGACAGTGACCCAAGCTAAGGGTTGCTGGCTCTGTGAGGCAGCAGTGCTAACCACTGTGCTGCCCCCCATTGGGTCCCTCAGCAAATCACAGACTTGTTTCCATGGAAAAGGAGGTCATTCAGGCCATTTGTGAGTGCATGAATAATTCTGAATGAATAATTCACTTTGTGCCATTCCTCCAACTTCTCCTGTAATTTGCACATTTTTCCTTTTCTGATAGCAGTCTAATTCCATTTTGAATGTCTTACTGTCCCTACTGATCAGTGGGACAACTGGGTCTAATAGCAACACTGAGATTCTGAATGCCCTGAGAGACCACTGTAGACAGTCCAGCCTTTAAGGTTTTTAATTGGTCACAAATCTGTCCCATGATGCCATGAGAGCTATTCCTTGCAGCAACTTTAATAGCGACTTAGTTGTCACATGGCACATTTATTTTTCAAATTCCTCTCACGGAGGCCTAGTGGTTTCTCTCTCTCTCTCCATTCTCTTTAGCTGATTTTCCTCAAGGTTGGAAGGTACATTTAATTTAAATTCTACTTTTGTGTTTCGGCAATGCCTTAGTTCCTTTTGGCCATTTCTGCCTGTTCCTCCAGTAGAAGACATTAATGAAAACCAGGACAAAATCACACATGACTCATTCAGTGTAGCTACCTGACAGGCAATTCAGAGGGCCGTATATGCATTCCTGAGGATGTGCTGCTCCATCTGCCTCCTGCTGCAATGTCCAGGTTCACCAATTTAAAGGTCACACTATTGAGCATATTTCTTCAATCTACTTTATCTTCCACATGCTGCATTCCTGGCCTAATTTCTAAGGTAGCGTCACATATCATGTCATTGAAGCTTCATGTGAATCCAGTGACAGGACATATTGGAATCCAAAACCAAACTTAGTGACATCAATTGGCTCTCAATTTACTTTCTGCTGTAACTGGTATGTGTGACCTGTACTTGACCCAGAAATACAACACTACATGTTACTCCAGTCAAATGGAAAACGTTTATACTTTCATGACTGTTCAAATTCAGCTAAACATGGCTTGTACATCGCACCATTAGGTAATCATTATGGTATTTATGCATTGAATAAAAAATATTTTTGTGGACATTAGGAACATACTTGGAGATTTTCCAACCAGTTTAACTGCAAAATATCCCAGAACGTTCAAAGGAGTCCAAAGCAACTGCTGTAAAATCCTGCATTTAAAAGCAATTGGTAACAATCAAACATTGTGAAACACATCTGATTTAAAGGCTGCTCTTAATCATCAGTCAACAACTTCAAGTCTTGAGTTTACAATTGAGTTTATATTTCATAAGGAAGGATCTGACATTTAGAGGGAGCTTTTCAGGATTGTTCTTAAGGAGCATGATAAAGCACGTTTTTTAGCTTCTGATTTTGCTGCTATATGAAGCTGTGGTAAATCATCTGCTACAATGCAACCAATTGAATGACAAGGTCAATAATGAGGGTCAGCACTTGTCCATAGTATTAAAGTAGTCATTTCAGTTTCTGCAATTGTGCAGAGTGGTCAGATATTAATGGTACAATAGCACTGCGCTCTGCATGCTGTCAAACAGACTAAAACTAGTTTAATCACAAACCACTGGAAGTCTTCCTGCAGGGAGTGAGAGAAAGAAGGAATGCCATTTATGGCAAGGATTGTAAAGAGAACAAGCATGCCAGCAATTCTTAAATTAATAGAGAATCATAGAGTCACTACAACACAGAAACGGGTCATTCAGCTCATTCAGCCTGCACTGACAACAATCCTACCCTCGCCCTATTGCCATAATCTCACATATTTATCTTCCTAGTCCCCCTGACACTAAGGGCCAATTTAGCATTACCAATCCACCTACTCTGCACATCTTTGACCACGGGAGGAAACCACAGCATCCAGAGAAAATCGATGCAGACACGGGAAGAATGTGCAAACTCTGCACAGTCACCCAAGGTTGGAATTGAACCCTGGTTCTAACCACTGTGCCACCACATTAAATTAATTTTCAACACAGTGGTTCATAATCATTAATTATAAAGAGTAATTCAGAAATGATTACTTCTTCACTAATGCCAATTCTACAAAGCAATCTCTTCTCATCATTTTCCTTAAGATAGAAGAATTAAAATGATTATCATTGAACCAGTAGCAGGAGTAGTTAACATGGTAACAAGCCCCACTTCCAGTAAGTAAATCTTATAACTAAAGCATTAACAATAAGGTATGATCGATCCCAGGAATATCAAACCTTGACATTTGCCTGCATTAAGAATTACTGCACTTAACAATTGAATACCGTTGTCCTTAAAGAGTTTGCAGGATAGTAACAGGGTGTGTGTGATACCGGCACAGTTCTTGTTTAGGTTGATCACATTGCTGAGGAAATAGCTTGTGGGTGTTACAGAGCTTCAGGCATACATTAGGCTTACTGAGATTATTAATGCATGCTTAAGTAACTTATTCAAACCTGCACCACAGGATAAATTTTATGAGGCGCCACTTTCAGCACAGGGCCTGACCTGAAAAAAGTGTTGATTGCTGAGTCAGGTTTGGAGATCAAAGCTTAATTAGCGCTGGAGCATCCTCAGCTTGGTCTGATGTTATCAGAGTGGTGTAAGAATTCTTAACATGCTGTTAATCCTTCAGCCCTGACCTGTGGTGACATGGTGGCACAGTGGTCAGCACTGCTACGGCACAGTGCCAAGAACGTGGGTTCAATTCCTGGCTTGGGTCACTGTGTGGAATATGAACATTCTCTGTGTGACTGTGTGGGTTTCCTTTGGGTACTCTGGTTACCTTCCACAGCCTGAAAGACATGCTGGCTAGGTACATCGGCCATGCTAAATTCTCCCTCAATGTATCCGAACATGTGCTGGAGTATGGCGACTAGGGGATTTTCACAATAACTTCATTGCAGTGTTAATGTAAGCCTGCTTGTGAAGCTAATAAATAAACAATTTTTAAAAATTAATCACTTTATCCCCAACAGAGTCTAATACCAAAGGGATCACTCTGATCTGACCTCATTCTAGTGAGAGAGGTGAGGTGTTTACTTGGCTTGTTCCTGAATTCATATTTTTTTAATTCATTCATGGGATATGGGCGTTGCTGTCTGACCAGCATTTACTGCCCATCCTTAGTTACCCGAGGGCATTTGAGAGTCAACCACATTGCTGTGGCCCTAGAGTCACAAGTTGGCCAGACTGGGGTAAGGATGGCAGATTTCCTCTCCTAAAAGGACATCAGTGCATCAGATGGGTTTTTCCAATAATTGACAATGGTTTCATGGTCATCAGTAGGTTCTTAATTCCAGATAAATCTTTGCCTAGTAGACCTTAAAATTTTCTCTGCACGTTGAGTTAACAAAGAATCCAGTGCCATCCTAACTACTCCCATCTCTTTCAACTTTGTGCAGTAGGTGTTCCTACCATATTCCCACTCCAAATCAGTTAAACGACTTTCCAACTGACACTTCTGCTATAACAGCTTGTGTCTTTTAATAGACAAAAATGAGATAACAAAGCATATGGTGTAAGCCTTACAAATTTCCCAAAGGATGGAGGGTTAACCTCAGACAAAGAGTTGACTGAATAGAAGGCTTCAAATTCGGCTTTAAAATATGCAAGGAACTTATGGTCCTTAAGTAGAGATGCACGTATCTCCAAGACCGAAACCCAGGGTGGGTACCCCCCAGGAGAAACTGTAAAAAAACACTGGAGATATTACAATACTGCCTATCACACATGAGGTGACCGACTGAAAGATCAGCTTTGACACAAAAATAATCAATTTTGGTATGACACAGATAAGAGGCTGAATAGGAAGTGAATTTCCTATCCCTGAGATTCAATACTCTCTGCACATCCAATACCTTACCTCATCACATTGCAAAGCCAAGCCCCTTGCCTGCACATGGGAGAGTTGCTTGTAACAGGTAGTTTAACAATTAATAGGTTGAGGTGGCAATTAAAATTACTGCATTAAAGGAATAGTCAGAGGCTAAGTCAGCAAAGTCCACAAAAATCTAAGTGACAAAATCTAGGAAGTAACTAGGAGGACCATAAACATTCATTATCAACACATTTTCCCCATAAATCACCCCCTTGACAAACACATACCCACCTCCCTTTATCCTTCATGCAATTTTCTACACTGAAAGGCAACTTCTTATTTTTCAGCACAGCTACTCCTTAGCTGCTGGTCAAGAAAGAAGCAAATGATACCTGTGCCACCCAATCTCTCTTAAGCTTAAGATGTTTTCCATTACTCAGGTGAGTTTTCTGCAAAAGAGTTAAATCAACGTACTCTTCAAGAAAAGAAAACCTTCTTTCTTGTAACAGGATGATGAATTTCCCACACATTCCAAGGACAAATCTTTGAATTAGTTACAGCATTGCCGGTTCAGCCTTAGGAAACACAGGATAATGGCACAGGTAAAATGGCAGCAAAGCTGTCCAGAATTTTTGTGCCACACTTGGACATGCGCCAAAAAAGGGTTCCCCTATTTCCAGCTGTATGGGAAGCGCCAAGGATATCATACACTGTCTCTGTCCAGCATGTAAGATCAATCATACCACAACAGGAGTAATCACTACATGTTACAACACCAAAAACAACCAAAATATAAAATAAATCCTTAAAGGGCAGCCAATCAGAGCCTGAGTAAACCTCCCACCCCCGGCCCACCATGAAAGTCTCAGGGACCCCATCAATGATTGGAATTGGCACTTCTGTACCTTCCCCCCAGATCATTGGCCCCTTCTCCCCTGTCATCAGCCCCTTCTTCCTCCCATTCCCCCTGATCATCAGCCCCTTCTCCCCGCCCCTGGTCATCAGCCCCTTCTCTCCGCCCCCCCGATCATCAGCCTCTTCTCCTCACTCCCCGATCATTCCCCCACGCTCTCACAGTCCGAGCCAACACCAGCTCCACCTCACTACCCTCCCTGCTGCTACAATACCCATTGCTGATATCCTCCTGCTCCTTTGCTCACTCCCAACCACCACCACATCTAAACGGATCCCCAACCTCCATGAGGTTCCCACAAGGGCCCGTTCCTTGGCACAGTTAGCACTGCCAATTTGGCCATCTCATTCTCCCCTGAGGGCTATACTCATTTTTTACGCCTGAGGGAGACCCCCATGACAGGTTCATGTCCAGGTGAACCTGTTGTAAATGGCACTGATGCAATTGCATGCTGATGCCTGCTGAATATCCAGTGAGGGGGGTAGTCCCGGACAGAATGCTTGCTAATGATATGCTAATATATTAAATGAGCTTCCCGGAGTCTCACGGTGTGTTTGATGCAACTCCACCAGCAAGAAGTCAGTAAGATCAGAACTCGGAGACTCACCGGTACAATTTGAACAAAGAACAAAGAACAATACAGCACAGGAACAGGCCCTTCGGCCCTTCAAGCCTGCGCCACTCATGAACCCAACTAGACCATTCGTTTGTTTCCCTCTATTCCCAGTCTGTTCATGTGACTATCTAGATAAGTCTTACACGATCACAGCGTGTCCACCTCAACCACCTTGCTTGGCAGTGCATTCCAGGCTCCCACCACCCTCTGTGTAAAATACATCACCCTGACACCTGTGTTGAACCTTGCTCCCCTCACCTAGAACTTGTCGCCCGTTGTGTTCGTCACCTCCGACCTGGGAAAAAGCTTCCCACTGTCCACCCTATCTACGCCCTTCATAATTTTATACACCTCTATTAGGTCGCCCCTCATCCTCCTTCTTTCCAGGGAGAACAACCCCAGTTTATCCAATCTCTCCTCATAGCTAAGACCCTCCATACCAGGCAACATCCTGGTAAACGTTTTCTGTACTCTCTCCAAAGCCTCCACGTCCTTCTGGTAGTGTAGCGACCAGAACTGGACGCAGTATTCCAAATGTGGCCTAACCAACGTTCTGTATAGCTGCAACATCATATGACAACTTTTATACTCTATAGGATTTGTGCCCTCTGGGTCTTGAGCACAGGCCCTCTTCCCACAGACAGAGCATGCAGGCTCAAAATCATCTCTGAAATGTTATTTTGGGTGAGAAAACAGGTGTGAAACAGATCGCATTTTACCCATACTTCATCATTTTTTGGCAGAGGGATACACTTTGTACCAGTTCTGAGAGGAACAGAGCCTCAACAGGCTCACAAGCCTGGCTTCATAGAGATCGGGCACTGTTTTTAAAGGGCACCTCGATCTCAAAGTGAAATTGAAGACCCCGTTCCCTCCTGTCACAGACATTGGGACCATCATTGAAGGCATGTTTCCTCATCCTCTCCCCAACATTGTTCCCTGGCATCGGTGTATTGGAGCCCATCCAATAGCTCTTCCTTAATGTCTTCATTAATGATCCCTTTATGACCCCATTCATGCTCCACCCCCCTCATGTCCCCTTCATGACACCCTCAGGCACCAGCCCCCCTGCCCTTAAGTCCCACATCTTCACACTGCACCTGGACCATGGTAGTGCCCATCTGGCTGTGTCCACCTGGCAGTGCCACCTGGTAGGTGCCAGAGTACCAGTTGACTCTGCCAGGTTGGTACTGCCAGATGGGTACCAGCCAGTCATGTCGCCGACCACACAGGGGCCTTACTGGAGATGAGTAGTGATTCTCACTGGGTTCCTACTGTACCCAAGTGTCGGAGAATCCCAGGAGCAGGGAGAATTGGCTTGAAGCTGACAGGATCTGGGCGCAATACAGATACAAAATCACAGCCTTTGTGTCTGGAGCATCAGGCGATGTTAAATTTCTGATAAACATTTAAGTCTGTGGGCCACAAACTGTGAACAGAATAACCTCCCGTATGTCTTCAGTTGTTACCTCATTTGCTACAAAGAATTTGTTCAGTCTTTCAATATACTGTCCCCACTTTTGTATTTTGGGGTGAATTGTCCTAATTTCCCGATCAAAGGCACTTTAAACAAGGTGAGAGAGGAGAGATGCAAAAGGGACCAGAGGGGCAATCTTTTCACACAGAGGATGGTGAGTATCTGCCAGTGGTAGAGGTGGGTACAATTTTATCTTTTAAAAAGCATTTATTTTGTTTCTTCTTATTTTTGATGCTCCAGTCTCTTCCCTCTCTAGCTGTGAGCTACGGTCCCTAGGAAATATTAACCATACTTACAACGGGGTCAGACAGTATAACTAGGTGACTCCTTCCTGGCTCCAACTAAGGATCCTCTCCTTGCCCAGGATATGCATCCTCATGCTTGATTGGTTCAACTTCCCGCCTCGAAACTCCATAGGATCCCATTGTACCACAAATTTTTTTGTTTCAAAAAGGAGAAAGAAAGGACAATAAATAACTTCCTAATAGCGTTAATTTGAATCATGACAATTATTGCAGAGAATGGTTGGAATAAAATTAACTAACAAACTCATACAATCGCTTTGTGATATGTGACCATGGGCGAAGTTCAATTGCAGGAGTGGGCATTTGCTGTCCTGTTCTAGATCAGTACTACAATGCTAATTTATAGTAACTTGACATTGCATGTCAGTAAGTAACATATGAGTCAAGCTCTTTGTTTATACTGTCTCTCGATCCAAATATGGTGTCTATTCAAGGTCATGTAGTTCTGCCATGAATCTTAATATGACTGAGCAGGTGAATTTTTGATCCACAGATGTTTGGGGCAGGTAAAAATGTTCCACAAGTTAGTGAGACCTGGATATTCTTCCTTTTATTTCAAAGAAAGCTGTACCTGAAGCATTTTCTTTGTCCTCTTCTGGAATGTTGGCCATTTGAGAGAACAGGACCTGGGTGATGATTTTCAGCCTTGCAAAACAGTAGCCAGGGTATCAAAGTTGCATTTCCAAGAACCTTGCTTGTGAACCTGCCTTCAAGAAGTTTCAGTTTGATGACCTCCTATTGATTACAAAGGATGCAGTGGAGGGCTGTTATCTGTCACTAACATATCGATTAGGTCTCACTGCAGTACAGGAGGGTGGTGAGGCTAATTGTTCCATGCACTGAGACTTTCGTCTAATCACGTACATCACATTTAAACATTAGATAGTTGGAAAAGGTCAGAAGTGGTCTTAGGTAGTACAGCAGGTTAGACACTAATCTTTCATTTTAGGGATGCAAATAGAAATCTAACCAAATTGATAGGATGGAAGTCTCCTCCATCTGCTAATTAATTTCCTTTTTGAAATGCAATTGCAAACTCTCAACTAGATTCGTAAACTTTTCTTTCTCTTTACAGCCGCAAACTAACTGCAAATTTCTGGTAATTTCTGTTTCATTTTCATCCTTTTTATTTGTGCCATTATCCATTATCCTGATAAACACAAAGTTTTCCAAAAGTTCAGTTAATTTCTTTTCCTTCTTTTCACTTTTTTAAAAAAAAATCTGCTTGAATGTTAATGATGTCTTTGAAGTATTGGTTTCAAGGAGTTAACCATTGTGATCAGAAGCAACTAATCTCAGCATTAAAGCCATTAACTAGGGTATACTGGGTGGTCATGCCAATTGTTTTTGATCACTCATTTTGCACTAGCAGTTTAATTACAAAACTAATCAATAGTTACAATACCTTTGAAGAGAAGTTAAAGTTAATTATTATTCTTTTATTGAAGATTTACTGTTGAGACTCTAGCCGCCTTTCTCATTATGAACTCATCGGCCTGCAATCTCTTTCCCCTTCATTTTGATGGACGAGAAAGTTCAAGCTGACACGCGTAGAAGCAGAAAATACAAGGCTCCCTCTATAAAATCAAACATTTCTAAATGTCAACAACTTCAGAAGAAATTTGCTCGGACCTTTCATGATATGCAGGGAACTGTAAAATAATGCATTTTGGAAGGAAACTTGGAATGGCAATATAAACTAAAACTAAAAGCAGAATTTTAAAAGGGGGTGCAAGAACAGAGAGATCTCAGAGTTCACACACAGAAGTTTTAGAATGTGGTGGGACAATGTAAGTCTGTCCAGAAGGCACACAAGATTCTTGACTTTACAAATAGAGAGGGCTAAGTTTGACAGCTCTTGAAACTGGGCACCCAGATCAGGATGTGGGATTAACCCATGCCCATTGCTTCTGAAAGGGAAAAGTTTATTTATTAGTGTTACAAGTAGTCTTACATTAACACTGCAATGAAGCCACTGTAAAAATCCCCTTAACGCCACACTCTGATGCCTGTTGGGTACACTGAGGGAGAATTTGGCATGGCTAATCGCCTAACCAGCATGTCTTTTGGACTGTGGGAGAAAATCAGAGCGCGTGGAAGAAACCAAAACATACACGGGGAGAACATGCAAACTCCACACAGACATTGACTCAAGCCAGGAATCAGACTCAGATCTCTGGTGCTGTGAGGTAGCAATGCTAACTGCTGTGCCACTCTGCTGCTCTGTGCCACCATGCCACTCCTACATTCCACCAATTTCATGTTGCCTACTAATTAACATGATTTCAGCATGCGGCCAGTGCTAATCTACTGATCAGCTCAAACATACCTCCACCTCCACAATCAACACCTGAGTGCGCATTAAAACCCTGACACTCTCACCCCAGTCATTCATACCTGCGCGCTCCTCATCTCCATCACGATAGACACAGACTTGAATGGATATGGTGGACACTTGGTTTGGCCATTCAGTGTCAGATCTGGCTGGATTACATAAATCAGATGGGTCCACTTCCCAAGTGAGAAAACTGCACACTATTCCAGTACTAGCCTGAAATACAAAGGTAACTCCTGTATTCTTTTCTATGCTTCTATGCTTAAATCCCTTTCCCATCTCCTCCATCCTAACCACCAACAAATACAAGGACCACAAGAATTGCTTCATCACCAAGATTCTGACCATCTGATTGGCTGTCGTATCCATCACTTCTTCCCCTTTCCCAGATCCACCAGGCCAAACTTCCTCTAAGTTTCTCCCTGCACGCACCAGTACGGTATTCAGAATGACTCATACTGGAAGTGTGCACATGAATGTGTGTGTCTTTTCCGACTGATAAAACCACCTGGTGTCCAAAGAGTGTTGCAATTAAAGTGTTGCACCAATAGACTACAAAAATGTGAAAATTATGTTAAGGGGGCAATCTTATCAAAAATTCAAAGTGCCGAACGAGTGTGAAAACGGGAGTGAATCGCTTTTTTGGGTGAACTCCCAGTCACAATCGTATAGCACTTAAAAAAAAACCGTCTGGCAGTGCCGCTTGTCTCACCGGTCAAACGGCAGGACAAGCCAGTAAGATCACCCTCTAAGAAAATTTTTTCCACTGACAGGAGGGTCAGTAACTAGAGGACATGGATTTAAAGTCATTGACGAAAGAACTGGAAGATAAATGAGAAGGGTTTTTATTTTCCACAGTGCATTGTTATAGTCTGGAATATGCAGCCTGAAAGGGTGATGGAAACAGATCCAATTGTAACTGTCAAAATGCAATTGAATACTTGAAAAGGAAAAGTCTGCGGGACTGTGAATAAAGAGCAGGGGAGTGGTACGAATCGGATAACTTTCAAAAAGCTATCAAAGGCACGATTGTCTCAATCTGTGCTGTATGAATCTGGGTCAAATCACCGTTAGATTGCCAGTCTGCTTTGATTTTCATACCATACACTGCCTCTCCACATTTCTTGTACGGATTCTAACCAGGATCTTCGGAGAAATGTGGAACGCAGCCGCTCCTGGAATCATTCAGTATAGTCTAAGGGTGTCAGAGGAAGTAGCTACTGCATACTAGGAAGTGTAAAAATCCCAAAGGCATTTTGATAAGCTAAGGAGAGAAGGTAAATGTGTAAGATAGGTGGGTGGGATGTGTCTGGGGGGAGGTTGTGTGATCGGGTGGTTTGGGAGATCAGCGGGAGGCAAGGGGGTTGGAGGAGGTAGTCAGGGATGTGGAGGGGGGGTTAATCAAGGGTTGGGGAGATGGTTGGTCAGGTCAGGCGTTATGAGCAGTTGAGTGGTTGGGAGGTGGGATGGGCTGATGGTTGTGGATGGAGGTTATTCAGAGGTAGTCTGGTGGTCGAAGTTGTGGATGGGTGGGTAGTTGGGTGATCGGGGTGGAGGGTAGTCGGGCAGTCAGAGGGATTTGGGAGTGAGTCAGGCAATCATAAAATCATAGAATCCTTGCAGTGTAGAAGGAGGCCATTCAATCCATCGAGTCTGCACCAACCACAATCCCACTCAGGCACTATCCCCATAATCCCATGTATTTATCCTAGCTAGACCTCCTGACACTAAGGGGCAATTTAGCACTGCCAATCCACCTAACCCACACATCTTTGGACCGTGGGAAGAAACCAGAGCACCTGGAGGAAACCTCACAGACACAGGGAGAATGTACAAACTCCACACAGACAGTGACTCAAACCAGGAATCTGAACCTGAATTCCTGGCACTGTGAGGCAACAGTGTTAACCACTGTGCCGCCCTCGCCAGGTAGTCAGATGATCGGCAGGGGTTGGGCTAGTCAGAGTCTGAGGATGGGGTGTAGTCGCCCTGGGCTCAGGGATGTCAGGAGGGATCTGACAGAATTTGTAAGGAGAGAGAAAGCAGAGTTAACATTTCGAGTCCTTTTGACTCTTCATCAGAACAGTTGAAACTTCCTGGGCAATTTCTGTGCAGTCCTTGCATGGGGTCTTATGAGGAGTCCATCAGTGCATCTTCCATGTACCTCATGGGCACAACCATCTGGAGACCAGAAGATCTGTGCCTGTGATTCTAGTGAACTTTCTCAGTAGGTCAGCAAATTTATCATAGCCACATCTCACAGGGAGTTCTCAGATTAGGTCTGAAGTCAGTGCTGAGTTAACTGACCTCAGGCAGGCTGGTAGAATTGGGTCCAGCACCCTGAGTTGAGAAGGAGATTGCCACATGTGTTTAATGCTCCCATTCGCTAACTGATGGTCCCTGTTGAAAAAATGCAAAAAATGCATGTTGGGCTGGCAGCAAGGGCAAGTTTGGGCTTGATTCTGATGTTCCATGTATAGAAACTGGAATAGACTATTCAATACCCCCTGAGCCTATTCCTTTCTAAAAATCAGAGCTGACCTCCTGCTTAGTTCTATTTAGTTGCCTCTGTGGCATGTTCTTTGATAGTCTTATTAGAGAGATTAATCAATCTCATCACATGTTGAATTTGTATTTTGGAATTTTGTTTGATCAGAACTAGGAGGGATTATGCAAAATTTTATTTCAAAATAGACAAAAGTGCTTTTATAAGAAATAATTTGGATTCACAGAGTGAATACCTATTTTGTATATTCACATTTATGGGAGCTGATTAGGGCACAGGGATGGATCTCTGACCCTGAACAAGTAGGCCCAAGATTCACCTAATATTAAACCCTGGGTCTCATTTACATTTTTACCAGTGACCTGTCGGATGAAAAGGCCTCGAGTATTGGGCCTCTCAAACGTTAGCAAACACCTTCAGATGCACAAATCTTTGGAACATCTCAGGGCTCCTAAATTCTAATCAGATAGATTTTAGTGGGACAGCACTGCCCTGTATTCTCCCCCTTTTCCTAATCTTTCAACATCAGATGGCTCCTCTTACACGTTTCAGTTTGCTGTCATCATACTGACAGCTTGTAAAATAATTTTTTGATTTCAAAAGAGTCAGTCAGACACAGGTGTAATATTTTAACGACACTTCTTCAGATGACAGCCATCCTTGAATGACTTTCCAATCTTAAGATTTGTGCCTACATGACTTATACAATTTGGGATTCTATTTTGGGACCCAGTGATAGGCCTTTTGACTTTTCATTTTAATCCAACTATCCTCTACATCATTGCCTTGGCCATTGAGTCTTCCAAGGTAACACAGAGGTCTGTAATTTCCAGCTAGAATCCTGACTTACAGAGATTGTGAGCTGGGACAATATGAAAGTCTTGATGCATGGGCGTGTGCATTGAAAGCGTGCCAAGCTTAAACCTCCAGTTGTGTTTTGTAAAGCTGCTGTTGAGCTGCAGTCTCTCCCTAACATCCATCACTTGCCCTGATGATGGATGAGTATTTACACTTATTTATTTGCATACTTTGTTTTGTCTAGCTGCACTAAGTAGAGGCAGCAGACATTCTTTGGGTAGGTTGATTGTTTTGTAAATGTTTTTAAAAGCTGTTTAAAATATAAGTAATGCACAGAAAGTGAACGAAAGATTGAAAAAATACAACTTTGTCATGACATACTAATTCTAGTAAAAAGTACGTTCATATGTAAAAAAGCACATTTTAGTGTCTGAAATAAGATTCGGCTGAAGTCAGTTTGAATTTTGCTATGTATTTTAAGCAATATTTATCCTAATTTTAAGAGTCTCTCTGATTGAATGTTGATCCTTAGAAGCCTCTTGATGAAGTGAGTTTGACAATTACAGTGGGAAGTGTGCAACCTGGCTATTTCAAATTGTTCAGGAAAGTGTATTCCTTAAGATGACATATGCAAGGCTCCTGTAAACTGATGTGAACTATCTCTCTGATAGGTACTCCAGAATCCAGTGAAAATCTAGTCATGTTCCACCATCTCTGATACATACATTTAGCTCTGTTTCTTAAAATCACTGAAGTTCCTTACAGACTTTGATGTAGGTACAGAAGAGTCAGGCTGCATGTAAAATGTCCAATTTTTATATCCAAACCCTCCCCTCCACCTCCCTCACCACATCCCCCCCCCCACCTGCCTCATATCCCTTCTTCTTGTAACTCCTTGTTTACAGAGACAACAGAACTATTGTGTAAATGTATAAAAATATTTTATTGACGATTGTGTTGAAGAGAAAAATATTTTATTGTAAAGATGAAGCAATTAAACAAAATGTCATAGTGTAGCTGCTAAAGTAAAATGTTTAGTTAAATGTTAACATGATGTTAGAGAAATTTCAGATACTCAGAGATTTAAGACATTGATAAAACTACTGGCACTAAATGAAATGACTCCAGATCAGACTTACAGAGGTACTGTCTGCATAAAGACACATATAATCACAGAAAAAGATTTAAATATGTAAGCGATTTAAACAAATATTTCTGATTGAACGTGTATTTTGGATTTTAACATATACTTTTAAAGTAATCTATCCACTTTAGCCAAAGGCAGGTTGCTCCAGAGCATGATGGGATGAAGACCGAGTGAGATGAACCACATTCTTTGAAACAATGAAACCACAGAATGTGTGTATTTTTATCTGCATAAGCTATGGACAGTATGGGTTCCCAAAGCCAATGTATGAATACAGGTGTTCAATTTGTACTGATAAGACAATGCTTCTCAGACATGGGAATATCAACTGTCTGACTCGACCATTGACGTAATTGAGAGTTGGTGAGCGTCAGTGGTTGAGAAGCAACAGGGAGAGGAAGCAGCTGAATTCTATGGACCAATGAAGTCCCATGATGTCAGAGGGTAGAATATCATTGGTTAAGGTATATGACAACTGTTAATAATGATTGATTCGTACTAATGATGATTGGTTCATAACTAATGGGAGGGCAGGAAAAGCAAACTTGAAAACGTATAATTGTCCTGTCTGATGTATTGTAACTTCAGAGTGGTTTTGGAATGCTCAGGACCTTCTGTCAGAGAGGTGTTAGACTGCTCAATGCTATCTCTCCATTCGATTGTTGGTCAAATAAAGATACAGCTTTAACCAGGATGTTGACTTTGTGAGTCTTTGTATTAGCTGGAGTTCTGTCAATACTCAGTCTCTGATAAAACCTTGCAACACATGGTATCAATGTTCTGTGTTTATAACTTTTTTGATAAATGTTTTCCATTAAACTTTACAAAATTCTACTCACATTTTACTAAAATATTAAAGCAAAACATTTAAATATGAAATTATACAAATGCTTTATTGAAATATCAAAACAGAACAGCTAAAAATGAAATAATTACAAGTGAAGTAAGCAAGGCAGAAGATTACGAATGATAAGCACATTTAGATTTTCTACAGCCCAAAATGTAAACTCTCTTTTGCTCAACTTCACACAATAAGGTATCCAAATCATGTTTTGAGAAATTCTGACCTCTTTTCTTCCCAATTACATTTTCAATTTCTATATTCTAAATTAAAGCATATGAATACTTATAAATGTACCACGTGTAAAGTTATATAATAATATATGCAGATTTAAATACGAGTTTCACAGATGTAAAACAAATAACAAAACCTATGCAATTTATACATATATAATACTTACCTTCAATTATCAAAATAAAATCAAAAATTACACTTTAAATGAGCCAGTAACAATAAGATTAACTACAGCTTTATAAAAGCATTGAAATCCTTCCGCTGTCTGTTTTCAATACAAAACTGCTATTTCCAAGTAAGATGTCAATGGGTGTTTCCAAGCTGGCCCCATCATTAGGGAGCGAAGTTAGAGTTCTCCTGCGCCACGCTGGGGCCTGTGGAAAATATATTACTGAAAGCCGAAAGCTGCTGCTCTCACGGGGAGTTGGATCGCAATTTTTGAATACAGGTAAGTGGGCAAAAAAATCTTCTATTTTTGGAGGCCCATAACTTTCTCCTGCTGAGGTTCTCTCTGTGTCAGAAGGGCACATTTGGGAAACTGTCATTTATAATGTGTTTTTTTAACAATAGTAGAAGTACTGAAAAAATAGGGCTAACGTAACAACAACAACATGTTTTTCTGCAAGAAAAAGGTATAAGAAATATACCAACATCTTCGCTTTGGATCCATTCCAACATAAATGTCTGTTACTCTTTGAGGTTAATTGACTCCAGAGAAAAAAAAATGAAGTCTTCATCATGTGCAAATTGCCCTAGATTATTTCATAGTGCACAACTCCTTTATTAGGTCATATATTTCCAGGCAGCATTATGTAATGTAAGATTTCTGCTTTGGAATCACTTTGTGTACAAACTGTACCAAAGTTTGAAGGTCAGGCTGAGAGTGCAATGCAAACAAAGGCTCATTTGTGGAACACAATAATACATGCTGCATATTCAGGGCAGAATTTTTTTGTGATAAGATAGTGCAGAATCATTGAATGTTTTGTATAAATTATGTTTCAAAGAGCCTTCATTGAAATGCTAAATATTTAGCAAATTTGCTATTTAAGAAGATAGTGTCTTTTGTCATTTTAATTATATTGATATCATGCACGTGATGTGACAATACACTTTAATGCAATTTCATCATATTGATCTTATCCACTATCATAACTGTATGTGACTAGATCTGTTCTATTTAAAACAATTGATATGATTCAATAGTGTGACTATTTTATATGGAATTGTATCAGTTTCAAAGGGACGGTTGTTGCTGGTGTCTGGGACATTATAATGTTGGTCAGTATGACTACCAGATGAGTGCCAATTTTTGTAAGGTTAATTTTGAAATGATAACTGCAACAACAACCTGTATTTATGTAGCACCTTTAATGTGGTAAAATGTCTCAGGATGTTTCACAAAAGTGTTATCAAAAAGTATTTGGCACCTAGCCATATAAGAGTGATTTTAAAGCCAATAACTGATGGCTTAGTCAAAGAGGTAGGTTTTAAAGAGCACCTTAAAGAAGGAAGAGAGGCTTAAAGATTGATGGTAGTAATTCCAGAGCTTAGAGTGTTGGTAACTGAAGGCTGGAGTGATATTTTTAAAGTTGGCTGTGTTTTTGAGGCTCAAATTGAAGGAATGCAGATATCTTAAAGGGTTATAGAAATGGAGGAGATTACAGAAATATGGAAGGACAATGCCATGCAAGGATTTGAAAACAGGCATAAGAATTGACCTATCACTTAGCCAGGAGCAAATGTAGATCAGCGAGCACAGGGATGATGAGTGAGCATAATTTGATGCAAGTTAGGACACAGCAGTAGAGATCTGAATGATCTAAGTCTATGGAGGTTAGGATGTGAGAGATTGGCCAGGAGTACTTTGGGATAGTTCAATTTCGTGGTAATGAAGTTAGATGAAGGCCTTAGCAGCAAGTAAAGCCAAGGCAGGGATGTAGTCACCAACATTACGTAAGTGAAAATAGGCAGTCTTAGGTATGGACTTGTGGTCAAAAGTTCATCGTCGGGTCAAATTTGACATCAAGGTTGCAAATAGTGGGTGGTTCAGGAGTGAAATTTGTCATGAGGATCAAAGGCAAATGGTTTGGAGAGGGCTTGAGGGAGATAGCCACTTGCATAGCTAATTTCCAAAACATTAACTTAGTAAGCAACAGGCTTGCAGACAGAGCTCAGTGGTCCCTCAACGAATAAACCAGAGCAAAGCTATGGAGCCCTGCTACATCCTGTTGAAAATGGCAGTGGACAACGGGTAACTAACAGGGGGAAAAGATTTGATTAACATGTCCAACCTTACTGATGGAGAAGCTCAACAATTAAACATAAAAGGCTAGATTGAAATATTTATAAGCATCTTCAGCCAAAAGTGACAATCCCAATTAGCTTCCCCCTGAGGTGTCAGTATGTAGCTAATTTCAGTAAACTACATGGAGGTGATTCTCCCATCTCAACACACTAATTTTTTCCAGTGGGAGAGATTTGCAGAATTCGCGTGTGTGTTCCCGACGTGCATGTATCTCCGAGCACGGTTGGGACCATTCTGGATGCTGGCAGGACCAGCAGCTAGGTCACTTTAATCTTATTTTAATGTCATTTGAATGTGATTATTGGGCCTGGGATTGAGTTCTCCAGGTCTGATATCATCTCCCACCTTGCCAGTACAATTTCACTCTGGCGGGGTTTAGAGTAGCTCCCCACTTTTGGGGAAATAGCAGGAGACTCTGCTGGAGTGAAGGGGGGCATAGGAGCCTCTCAGGGGTTCAGTAGTGGAGGGTGGTGCCCTCGGGGCATGGGCACCCTGGCAGTGCCAGCCTGTGCCCCCTGGCTGTGCCCAACTGGGCATCAGGAAGTGTCAAGGGGGCGGGCCTAGGGGTTGGACTTAGGGGCAATCAGTGATAGTAGGGGGGTCCTACTGCCCCTCTGCATGGAGATTGGTCAGAACTGGAGGGAGACAAGCAAACGGGGTGGGCTGGGGGCTGGGTCTGCCTCCCATGGTGGGGGGGTTCTGCAGGGGTGGGGGGGATTGTCACTGCTAGGGGGATGGAACTAGAGATTGGGGGTTTCGGGGCTGGCCCATGAATGGACAGGAGGGCTGCAATCAGACTGTGGAGAGGTTGGGGGAGGTCAGCACTGCGAGGCTCCCAGGCTGGCCAGCGATTGAGCTGGCCAGCAAACTACAGGCCAACAGTTTATGCCCAATGTGCTTTTGCAGAGTTCTGGAACTGTCAGCCTCCAATGTGAATAGGCCCCACCTCTCCAAACTTTTAATGATATTCACTATTGTAACCTCTGCATTGCAGAGTGTGGGAGATTTGAGTCTGACCTCTGAGAAAACAATTATGATTTACCCCAGTTTTCCCATGATTTCAGCTAGTGAATGGTTGGAGTGAGGTATGGAATTAGGGTCAGTGATGTGGGATGGCGGTGATGATCGGGGAGGGAGTTAGGAGGGTGAGTGACAGATCTTCCAGTGTACTGTGTACATCGGCAGACCGTGCACTGGGAAATTGGGAAGACAACACAATGGCGCCCTGACAGGTCAGCAGCTGGCTTTCTGACATGAATAGGCTCAGACCACTCCCCCTACTGGTGAGAATCACA
The DNA here is from genome assembly GCF_965287045.1 of Carcharhinus amblyrhynchos. Lineage (NCBI taxonomy): Eukaryota > Metazoa > Chordata > Chondrichthyes > Carcharhiniformes > Carcharhinidae > Carcharhinus > Carcharhinus amblyrhynchos. The sequence goes on from NC_137333.1 coordinate 52,194,590, forward strand.
TTTTGTCTCATCTTTTACGAAGTGCCATACAATTGCATCCAGGAATTTGTCCAAAAAATGGGTGTGATTCTCTTCTTGATTTTCACACTTGTCTGCCACTTATTATCTACCATCTTACTTTTTAACCTATTTTCCTAGTTCACCTTAGCTAAGTCTGTCTTCATACATCTGTAATATCTTTATTTAGGTTTAAGACATTAGTTTATGACTCAGATTTCTCACCCTTAGACTGAATTTTGTTATGCCTATGTCATGTGAATTAGATGACATTTTACTTTTAAAAAGTAGCATGGAATGCAGACAATTTGTCTTGACAAGATGGACTCCAGTGGACTTTTTCTTTGCTATTTCTTATCTTCACCGAAACTGATTCCACATAGAATCATAGAATCACTACAGTGCAGAAGTAGGCCATTCAGTGCATTGAGCCTACACTGAACACAATCCCACCCAGCCCCTAACCACACATATTTACCCTCTTAATCCCCCTGACATTAAGGTCAATTTAGCATGGCCAAACAACCTACCTGCACATCTTTGGACCGTGGGACGAAACCGACATAGCCGGAGGAAACCCACATAGACACAGGGAGAATGTGCAAACTCCACACAGACAGCGACCCAAGGCCGGAATTGAACCCAGGTCCCTGGCGCTGTGAGGCAGCAATGCTAACCACTGTATCAGCCACTGTGCCACCGCACCAACCCACCTTAATCTTTTGGAAATCCTGGCCATTATTTTTAATTTTCTCCTGATAGAATAAGGCACTAGTTTGAATAAGGGACTATTTTCCCAGATGGCTGGTCACCAGGAAGGCAGACAATTCCTACAGATGCATTATACAGATCACTGAGCTTGGCTGGTGCCTCCTAATAGCTGAACTTTATCCCTTGGAAGTGTGCCTTGGAATTCCAAATAGGGAAAATTTCTCACATCTATAATTTCTGGCTATCAAGCTGAGGTTGAGCGCTGCATCATTCCAACACTTACCCACCGACTCTGTGATGGGATCTAAAATGGGATTCCTATTGTTTTTGCATGGCAGTGAGCTGCCAATCCCCGCTTCCTTCTTTACCATCTGGAAGTAGTTGAATAAAACTTGAAATCAATTTTAAACCATTATAAATACTGAAACAATATTTACCCAGATTTACCTAATTACTTTTCAGTGGCCAGATTTTTGTAAGAGTATGGCCAGATATTCTGTATGCCCTATTGGGCAATTTATTGGACAGAAATCAAATTTATTCTGCAAATTTTAGCGATTCACTCGAAAGACTTGGCCCAGCAAACTTACAGTCAGCTCAATTTCCAGCACTGATTTTGTTGGGAGTACAAATTAGGTCTTTAGACCTGCATGCATTGAACATTGCTCTACACTGCATTTGTTATCATACCGGTAGCAATATTGAGAAGAGCCACCAAAGGGAATTACATTTTCTCTCAAATGGTTCAGATTATTTTTAAAAATTTTTCTTTGTTTAACAGCAGTTCAATATGTGATTGTTGCTCTTTTCCAAAGAAAAAAGATACATTTTCCCCAAAATGTTTTGAATTAACAATATATCTGAGTTCTGGTGACAATGCTACAAAACTTTTGATCAGTGCTTTGTCCATTCCATCATGGCTTCTGAAGCTTTGAGACCACTCCAAAATCTTGACTGTTCCCCATGTTGAAGCCTTCTCAAGACCAGATAGTAATTCTGAGTTCAGAATTGGAGATTGTTTTGGGAATGCAAACTGGTTTAAGAAAAGGAAGTCTTCTTTTGAGAATGTCACATCTTATAATTTTAGTCACATTATGCTCATGCTTCAGGGTAAATTTTCTCAGGCCTTGGAAGAAGATTGAGAAGTGTGAAAAGATCAAGAAAGTGGGAGAAAAATATATTGGACCTGGGGAAAAAAAATATCGGACTTGTTATCCAACATCTTTCCCCAACACACCAACACCCCATTTGAATTTCCCAGTGACAGACTGCTAATGAGTTGGGAATCCCTCTGGGTGATATGAGTAGTCCATTAGGATAATTAAGAAACCAGTAAAGAGTCATTTTATGGATGCAATGGATCTTTCCCAGTGCATGACGTGTCGGCACCATAACATAAGAAAGATGAGTGCGGTAGGCAGTTGTTGAGGGTTCAACATACCATCATTGCAAGACTATTAAGGGGGAAAGTGGCATTCAATGTGCCAGGCATGGTGTATGGTTAGCGCTGATGACAGTAACTCTTTGAAGCAAGTATTTTGCATAGTTTGCAGCAAGAGGAAGTTGTAATTTCATTGAAGTCAATGTACAGATAACCCGGTTTACTGATCTTTAAGGCAGTGTGCCATGCACTCTGGACATGCTCTGGGGGAATTTTATGATCTCTTCATGCCCGTTGGCGGTGGGAAAATGTCACAAAATTGGGTAAAAAGCGGCTTGTGTGAATGGTGCTCGTTTTTGTGCCTATCGTGATTTTATGACACCTGGATTGCCAGAAATGGGCAAGAGCTGATTCACTTATTTAAATTTATTATAATAGTGTTTAGCATGTGTTTAGTGAGCCTGATGTTCAATCGTCTGTGCTCACTTGCCTTTGTGGCCTCGCCAGGACAGGTTCGCTCCAACGAGGAAAACACCTGCTCCCCATGAACGGGGAATAGTCAAGTTGGCCTTGTGGGTGGAACCGGAGGCTGGTGAGGTCCCCCAGGGAGATCAAGTGCAAGGTTGGTGTGCCTCTTGAGCAGTGCCAGCCTTGCACCTTGGCAATGCCAACCTCACACTTGGAGAATGCCCACTGGGCATCTGGGTAATGCCCACCAGGCAGTGCTGTGGTGGGGTCCGTGGGGGTAGTGTCAGAGGAGGGGCCAATTGGGGATGTGCTGGGCTGGGATCAATGGGGGGCGTTGGGGATTGTGGGGGGCAGGCCAATGGGAGAGGCAGGCCAATGGGGGAATGGGGGCCTGCTGCCACTATGCCTGTGACCAGTCAGGGAGGGAGTACCACAGACATTGTGCCTGCAATCGGTGGGGGAGGGAATGGGGGCTGCAATCATTCTAGATGATGGAGGGGTGGTGGGGGCTGTATCTCAGGCCATGGATCCCTGTGATTGTGGGAGTTGGTAGCCAGCTGAGGCTACCTGCAGCAGCAGGGGCCTGACAGCTCTCTCTTTGTCTGTCAGACTCCTGCTACTGCACATATGCAGCATCAGAGGTCTGCACATGCACAATACCTCCCTCTACATTTAGTCTGGTGAGTTAAGCTCTGACCACAGCCTCTCTGGCTAGAAACTGACTAGTCCATTTTTTCAGAGATGAAGTGCATAACATTGAGTATCAAAATTTGCCTGTAAAACAGATCTGGAACTCTCCCATTTTCAGACTAGCTGGACACTTAAATTATTGTAAAAGTCCATCCACTCTCTTCGTCCTTCTGTCAGAAAAAAGATACAAAAGTCTGAGGTCACATACCAACCAACTCAAGAACAGCTTCTTCCCTGCTGCCAACACAAACTTGGAATGGACCTACCTCATATTAAGTTGATCTTTCTCTGCACCCTAGCTATGACTGAAACGCTACACTCAGCACCCTTTCCTTTCCTTCTCTATGAATGATATGTTTTGTCTGTATAGCGCGCAAGAAACAATGCTTTTCACTGTATACCAATATGTGACAATAATAAATCAAATCAAATCAAAACAAAATCAGAGACAAGGGTTTTTCCTATTCTGTAGCTGGCTGGTGTCCTCACACCATCCTCTGGAAAAGGCAACTGCCTCTGTATCTTTGTGACTTCCACAATAACGTTAATGGCGCATCTGTGAAGTGTGGGGCTGCCCTTCCCCCTTTGGCATCCATTTCCTCTTCCTTTCACCTCTGCAAATTTGCTGTCCACTTGCATAGTTTTGACATTGTATATGCTCTCAGTATCCCTGACAGCATACCAGAAGGATGTGGAGGCTTTGGAGAGGACACAGAAAAAGTTTACAAAGAACAAAAACAGCCTGGGAAACAGGCCCTTCAACCCAGGATGTTGCCTGGTATGGAGGACCTTAGTTATGAGGAGAGGTTGGACAAACTTGGTGTGTTCACACTGGAGCAACGGAGGTTGAAGGGAGACTTGATAGAAGTCTCCAAGATTATGAGAGACATGGACAGAGTGGGTAGTGAGAAGCTTTCTCCCAGGGTGGAAGAGTCAACTACTAGGGGGCATAAGTTTAAGGTACAAGGGGCAAATTTTAAAAGAGATGTATGAGACAGATTTTTTACACAGAGAGTGGTGTGTGCCTGGAACTCATTGCCAGGGGAGGTAGTGGAAGTGGATATGGTAGTGACTTTTAAGGGGTGTCTTGACCAGTACATGAATGAGATGGGAATAGGGGGATATGGTCCCCGGAAGTGTAGGGGGTTTTAGTTAAATCAGGCAGCATGGTCGGTGCAGACTTGGAGGGCCGAAGGGCCTGTTCCTGTGCTGTAATTTTCTTTGTTCTTTGTTCTAAATAATCAGCTATCATCTGAGTTACTGACTGCTCCTCCCACCTGCTGCAACTAATTGGATGCCAATTCTGGAGACACCTCTTTTATTGGCTAGCCCCACAAAATTCAACCAGAAAGCCTGTTACTAGCATAATCAAGTTCCTGATTTGGATATGGTCCTGATGCTTCATCAAAAACAAGATTCTGCCCTTATGTTGATGCATTCCAAAATTCCCCTTGCACTAAGGCGAAAGTAGCAACGTAACTGTATAAATGCATAAGTTACCTATGAACTGCTAACCTGAGTATTCAACAAATCTATTCTTTTTCAACCTCCACATCAGAATTAGAGATTATCCACTGTATCATACATCTCTACAATTATTAGTTGTTTGAAAATTAGTTCACTTTTGAACCACATTACATTAATCAGTGTATCTTATATTAAGAGCTACACAAACAAAAGGAATTTTAATTGGACTAGAGTACAGTAATGTATATGATGGTTAATTTTGAATTGCCCAAGTCAAAGAGGAGGTTGGACACAGAAGTACATCAACTAATACCATTTATTCAACCATATACGATAACACATTTAATACACTCATAAGGTTAAACAAATCACTTGAGTAGAGAATGCGAACTGACATTCAGATTATTATAGGTAGAAATGTAATTTAAGTGAATCAGGCAATTGCAATGTTGGCATTTTTCTTTGATTGAAAATGTTTTGTTCAATGTCCAAGGTAACTACACAATTGAACACGATTATCTTTACAGTTTGGATTAAGCACCCTCCTGACTGACTGCCAACTTTGAACAGTATGACAATCTATTGGTGATTTTTCTCAAACATACAGTCTTATTCTACTGGGGTCAGTCATGGTAGAGTTTGACAATTCTGTCTCCCTAGAATACTTGAATTCATCGCTGAGGCTCTTTGGATCAGCCATTCTCTTCTCATTGCAACTTAACTAATTCTGTGTTATCTCTGTTTTCAGGGGACTAAAACTATTGCACAATAGCAATATACACTTTATAAGTTTACATGACACTATTTCAAAGACAAGTGTTCTCAGCATTATCTATCCTAAAACCAAACTCATTAAAAAAATTATGGAGTCAAAAACAGGTTATTGTTGTGGCACCTTGCTCTGGGAAAACTGGCTGCCACTATTTTCTACATTACTGCTGTGACAATATTTCAAAAGTACTTCATAAAGTACTTTGAGAAATTCTGAGATCTGAAAGCCACTATATAAATGCAAATCTTTTTCCCTTCTTCCTTATCAGCGTTTTCAAAGGGCTAAAGCGAAACCAAACATTGATGCGAAATAAGGACACCTAATCAGCCTTAAGAGGTGATAATCACAATTAAGCACCATAACAAATAGATAAAATATCTCTTGAATTTTAGTAGGCACTAGATGAGTTTGTGGAATATCAGGTTGGAATAATTCAACGTAATGGTGTGAAAAACAAGAGAGGTGCGTTTAATTGTGGTGGATACGTATATCGTAGTAATGAAAGCATTGTTGAAGAAAACAGTAATCTTATGCACAGGGTGGGCCCTAATCTACACCACATTTCCCGAAACAGTCTCGGGAAAAAAAGGCAATGAAGCACTTTCCTGACCTATAGAACAACTTGGCAGTGAATTCAAAAAGAATTAACAATGTTAAGAAGAGAATTAATGAAAAAATAGCAAATAAACTTGAGACCAGGAGGACCACCAGGGAGGACCAGAGCTATTAACATTTTTCAAAGATGAGCTGTAATTGTAATTTTCCAACTTTGAACTTCTGGCAATGAGCCTTGATTTTCCAGACTACACATTAGTAATTCGGGCCGATGGAGCACATAATTTTCCAGCCATTAATTATAGCGTCATCGAGGTTTATGGCATGGAAACAGGTCCTTTGGCCCAACGACTCCATGCCATCCCTTTTTTTCTGCCGTTCTTCTTTTCTTGAAAAGAAGAAACAGAATGAAATAAATTAAATGGACATGGGGTAAAGGTGGAGGGGAAAGTTCATGCTCTGAAATGGTTGAATTCAAAGCTCAGTCCAGAAGGCTGTAAAATGCCCAGTCGGAAGATGAGGTGCTTTTCCTTTAGGTTGCATTGGTGTTCACTAGAATATTCCAAAAGGCCAGGGCGGACACGTGGATAGGAGAGCAGGGTAGTGTGTTGAAGTGGCAGTGATTAGAAGGTTTGGGTTCTGCTTGAGGATGGACTGAAGGTGTTCAACAAATTGGACACACAGACTATGTTTCGTCTCTCCTATATTGACTAGACCGCGTTGGGAGCTGATGAAGGGTCACCTAGACTCAAAACGCTGGCTCTATTCTATTGGACTTTAACTTGATGTTGTGAGACTTCTTATTCTATTCTCTCCCCACAGATGCAGTCAGACTTGCTGAGATTTTCCAGCGTTTTCTGTTTTTGTTTCTGAATCCAGCATCGCAGTATTTTGTTTTTTATCTATTGTTGTTAGTTTTTGGTCTCCCGTTATTGCAACCCAATGTGTCTACACTGGCAACCAGCTTTCAAATGCCACTGCCAGCTGGAAGACCAACACGTCATGAACCCGCTATTGGGAGAACTGCAATGTGGTTTTATGCTGGTGCGTTTCTGACTTCTTGGCCCAATTCCCCGCTCTTGCTGACCACAAGGATTGAAACAGTTGTATTGATAAAGCGGCATTTTTAAAAAAAGGGATGGATGTTTTTGTGATATCATTTGTAAAGAGCTAGCAACTAATTGATTTGAGAATGTACCTCCAGGGTGTCACACTTACTGCTAGGCTAGGGTCAGGCACTGAGTGACACCAGCTGACTCCACCAGGCACGTGGAGAGCTCTAAGAAATACACTCAGTGAAACCCCAACATTTTGTGTTCAAAAATCAGATTGTTTAAAATTTATGGGAAGCAGAAGGCATAATAACCTTAGTCTTATGTTGTTAGGTTTCCAGAATTCTGGGAACCCACACAGAAAATATTAATGATAAAGCTGGCTCATAATTGCATAGTGGAAGCTAGATTTAAGTATGTTCATTGTAATGAAACCGATACTTACCTTGGTGAGCTTGGAGGTCGGTCACTCCAATTCCTGAACTAACTTTGGGCCTTTTGTGCTTGTGCCAGCTGGAAACTGGTCAAATGGGTAGATAAGTGAGATGACACATTTTGGAAGGGGTAATTTGACAAGGAAGTAGAACACTAGGAAGTTCTGTGGAACAAAGGAACCTTAGTGTGTTTGTCCACAGATGTCTGAAAGCAGAAGAGCATGTTAGTAGGGTGGTAAAAAAAGGCATATGGGACACTTGCCTTTATCCATTGAGGCATAGATTACAAAAGCAGAGAAGTCATATTGGAGTTGTATAGAACTTTGATGAGGCCACAGCTAGAGTACTGTGCGCAATTCTAGTCACCACATTATAGGAAGAATGTGATTGCACTGGAGTGCAGAGATTTACCAGGATGCTGTTTGGGATGGAACGTTTAAATTATGAAGAAAGGTTGAGTAGGCTTGGGTTGTTTTCATTGAAGCAGAGAAGACTAAGGGACTACCTGATCGAGGTGTACAAGATTATGAGGGACATTGACAGAGTGGAAAAGGAGCAGCTGTTCCCCTTAGTTGAAGGGTCAGTCACAAGGGGGTCATAGGTTAAAGTGAGGGCAGGAGGTTTGGGGGGATGTGAAGAAATAATTTTTACTCAGGGGGTGGTGAAGTCTGGAATGCTCTGCCTGGGAGTGTGGTAGAGGTGGATTGCCTCACACCCTTTAAAAAATACCTGGATGAGCACTTGTCATGTCATAACATTCAGGGCTATTGGCCAAGTGCTGGCAGACAGGATTAGATGGGTGTTTCTAATAAGTTGGACTCAAAGCGCCGTATAGAACATAGAACATAGAACACTACAGCACAAACAGGCCCTTCGGCCCACGAGTTGTGCCGATCACATCAACACCTACCAATCTATAGACCTATCTATAACCCCCAATCCCATAAAACCCCATATACTCATCCAGAAGTCTTCTAAAAGACCCCAGCGAGTTCGCCTCCACCACCACTGACGGCAGCCGATTCCATTCACTCACCACCCTCTGAGTATGTTTCTATGATTGTTATTATTACAGTTCACCTATCACCATGGTCCTCGCTGATGTACATTGGCTCTCAGTTATGCAATGCCCCTATTTTAAAATTCTCATCCTTGTTTTCTTATCCTTCCATGATCATGTCCCTCCCTATCTCTGCAAGCTCCCCCAGTGCCAGGTACCTCCAGGATGCATACACTCTTCTAATTCTGACCTCTTGAGCATCCTCAGTTTTAATCACTATACCACTGGTGGTCATGTTTTCAGCTGCCTGGGCCCTAAGATCTGGAATTCCCTCCCTGAATCCCTCTGCCTCTCACCTTCTCTTTTCCTCTTTAGGAGATTTTGTAAAATCTATATCCTTTGACCAAGATTTTGGTTACCAGTTCTAAAATTTCCTTCTGTGGCTCAGTGCCATATTTTGTTTCATAATATTCTTGTAAAGTGCATTGGGATGGCTTGACTATGTTAAAGCTGCAATACAAATATAACTTGCTGGTGATTTTAGTTTAAGTTGGTTTATTAGTGTCACAAATAGACTATATTAACACTGAAATGAAGTTACTGTGAAAATCCCCTAGTCAACACACTCCAGCACCTGTTCGGGTACAGCAAGGGAGAATTTAGCATGGGCAATGCACCTAACCACACCTTACAGACTGTAGGAGGAAACTGGAGCACCTGGAGGAAACTCATGCAAATGCAGGGAGAATGTGCAAACTCTGCACAGTGACCCAAGCTGGGAATCTAATCTGGGTCCCTGGCACTGTGAGGCAGCAGCACTAACTATTGTGCTGCTGAGGTAAGGACTGAACTAATAGAATATGGATTGAAGTAATATGCAGTATCCCCTGGAACATTCAGGAGGAATGGGGTCTATGTTTGGCAAACCTTTCTGAATTTGTTTGTCATCACCACCATGAGGTGAAAATTGAAATCTTCCATTTCCTTTAGGCTATTTATCTCCTCAAGTAATGGGGAGTTGCCCTTCTGGGTCTTTCAGGCCAAACCAAGTAGACAAACTCAAATTATATTAGGACAAAGTAAAAGGGGCAGCTCCCCAAAAGGAAGGGGAACAGCCTGAACAAAAACAAAAAGGAAACTTAAGACACATCAAATCAAAATGTGATTGTCGGGGTCTATAACACACCTCAGCCCCTGCGGTGTCCAGCGGGCATGTGTGTCAAGTGTGCCCGCAGACACCGCATGCTCCCTCTCCAGGGACACCTGGCTGTGAACGTAGCCACAGTAGAGGGGCGAGTTGCCCTTCTGTCATCATCCCCCCTCATGACAAGGACTCAAAATGAATCAGAATGTTAACTTTCTGAAGTGAACCATCTCAGACTGGAGAAGCTGTGCAGTGCTTCCGAGAGAGGTTGAGTGAATAGCAACGATGCCATGTGACGGGGGGGGGGAGGGTGTTGGAATTGGAGCAAAGACAAGTTGAGCTGGGACAGCAACCAGTGCAATCTGCAGGAGAAAGGCTCATAACAGCTGAACATTGACCCTTGCGGGGAAGGTGCATCAATAACCCGGACAATCCCGGGACTGCACTGGCTCCGGGAGCAGCCGCTGGGACCAGGTCGGAAGGTGAGGCGGGGGAGGTGAGGCGGGGTATTCCTGGTCTGTGAGGAGAGGAGGGGAGGGGAGGGGAGGTATTCCTGGTCTGTGAGGAGGGGAGGGGGGGTGTTCCTGGTCTGTGAGGAGGGGAGGGGGGGGTGTTCCTGGTCTGTGAGGAGGGGAGGGGGGGTATTCCTGGTCTGTGAGGAGGGGAGGGGGGGTGTTCCTGGTCTGTGAGGAGGGGAGGGGGGGTGTTCCTGGTCTGTGAGGAGGGGAGGGGGGGTGTTCCTGGTCTGTGAGGAGGGGAGGGGGGGGTATTCCTGGCCTGTGAGGAGGGGAGGGGGTGTTCCTGGCCTGTGAGGAGGGGAGGGAGGGGGTGTTCCTGGCCTGTGAGGAGGGGAGGGAGGGGGGGTGTTCCTGGCCTGTGAGGAGGGGAGGGGGGGGATTTAATTCCTCTGCCATCTTTCTCAAGCCCCTCTCTGTACCGCCTTTCCCGCAGATGAACGCGGCCAGGAGGATGAGCGCGATGGTGTCGGGTGGACGGGCTGCCGGCCTCAGCTCCTTCGGCAAGCTGCTGTCGGGCCCGGCGGCGGGGGCGGGGATCCGAGGCCACTCCGGAGCGGAGAGAGGGAGCAGCAGCGGCCCAGGCCCGGGCCCAGGCCCCGGGCACCAGCCTCACATCAAAACCCGGGGCTACGAGATCACCCGCAACCCCCACCTCAACAAGGTAAAGCTGCTGGCCCGCTCCAGCCTGATTTAAATCTCCTCCAAACTTCACCAAACACACAGACTGGACAGCAAAGCTGCAGAACATTATCCTGACTGAATTTATTGTGTAGAATTGAGAATACTTGCAAGAGGAACATGATTTGGAAACAAGCTAATATTTAATGAATCAATAGCTCTGAAGTTTCCCTTTTCAAAGATTGGGAAGGTTAAATCCAGAAAATTTTCCAAGAAATTGGGATGCAATTTTAATACAAAAAACAGTGATTTAAGTTCTTGTCACAATGTATTAGTTATTCTGCTTGATCTTCTCCTGGAGGCTCCAAAGATGTGCCGGTTAGTTGGATTGACCATGCTAAATTAACCTTTAGTGTCAGGCTAAATACACGGGGTTTATGGGCATTGGGCCAGGGTGGGGTTGTGGTTGGCACAGACTCGATGGGTTTCTTGGCCTCCTTCTGCACTGTAATGATTCTATGAGACTATGCTTCCGTTTCACATATATGTTAATCTGAAATTATTCTGGAATCATATTTGACCAAAGCACTGTTTAAGATGATGCAGCTTAAAAACAACTGAAGATCTGCAACTCGGAAGCAGAAAATACTGGAAACACCCAGCGTATTGGCCATCTGAGAATAGACAAATTGACCTTCCATTTGGGATTTCTGTTTTAGCTTCATGATCATTTCTTTTCCTCCATGTGGACGCTAACAAAATGACCATGCTGGAAACTGACCTCTGTCTGTATGAGATTTCTTCCTGCTTTATAACTACAGTGGTGATGCTAGTACTGGAGATCAGACTCATTTAGGCTCAGATCAAAGGCAGGTATTGTAGTAAAACTATTAAATTGGTTCATATGACAGCATGAATCCACTGTATGCCAGTAATACCTTTACTGCACAAAAACAGGAAATGCTGGAAAATCTCTGCAAGTCTGACAACATCTGTGGAGAGAGAATAGAGCCAACGTTTTGAGTCTGGATGACTCCTCATCAGCGCTAAGAACAAAGAGAATCAGCAGAGATTTATACTATGAGGCTGGGTGGGTTAGAATGGGACAAAGGGAATGTAAATGATTCAGAAGGTTGAGAAAGATGCAGATGAGATCACTAGGTGCTTCAGTCTGCATCTATTATGGGATAGAATTGAGGAATTTTGCAGAAGAGCCAGACTATTCAGCCAAAGTCTGCAGCATCCTGACCCTATAATCTTGTTAGTCTCATTCCACTTTATAAACTTTCAAGTTGGTCTTTTTTAAAGAGTGACGCAATCTCCCTTTTAAAAAAATTCAAATCTTTTTGTATAGGAGAATTCCATATTCTAATCACCACCTAGGTGTAGAAATAAAAAAAGTTTTTTTATTTTCTTGCAATTATTTTCATCCTTTATTATTGTTTTGCTAACAAAAGTGATTGAAGCGATCCAGGATTTATTCCCACTTGGAAATAAGTAAACGTATTAGTGAGAGGCAACATGGTTTTGTGAAGGGGAGATCGTGCCTCTCAAACTTGATTGAGTTTTTCGAGGAAGTGACAAAGATGTTTGATGAGGCTAGTGGATGTTGTCTACGTGGACTTCAGTAAGGCCTTTGACAAGGTCCCTCCTGGCAGACTGGTGCAGAAGGTGAAGTCACATGGGATCAGAGATGAGCTGAAGGTGGATACAAAACTGGCTCGGTCAAAGCAGACAGAGAGTAGTAGTGGAAGGGTGTGTTTCTGAATGGAGGGCTGTGACAAGTGGTGTTCCTCAGGGATCAGTGTTGGGACTTTTGCCGTTTGTGATATGTATAAATGATTTGGAGGAAAATGTAACTGGATTGATTAGTAAGTTTGCGGACGACACAGAAGTTGGTGGATTTGTCCTCATCACTTTCCGCAATCAGAGGATACAGCAGGATATAGATCAGTTGGAGGTTTGGGCAGAGAGATGGCAGATAGAGTTTAATCCAGACAAATGTGAGGTAGTGTATTTTGGAAGGTCTGATACAGATAGGAAATGCAGTGAAAAGTCTGACAACACCAGGTTTTAGTCCAACCTATTTATTTGATAATATACTCACAAGCTTTCGGGGTTAGCCCCTTCGTCAGGTGAATGGAGAGTTCTGGCCTCAGACAGAGCATATAAAGCACAGACAGTTTAGATTAGAATGCGAATCCTTACACCTAACCTGCTGTTCAAGACCTGAAGTGGCTGATAATGTGAGCGGAAGGAGCACTGATCACAGTTTGAAGAGATGTGTATTGTCTCCAGACAGTACAGTAAGTGAGGTTTTGCAAACCCAGGCAAGTCACGGGGGTTACAGATAGTGCGACATGAACCCAAGATCCCTGTTGAGACCGTCCTCGTGTGCGGAACTTGGCTATCAGTCTCTGTTCAGTGACTCTGCGCTGTCGTGTGTCGTGAAGGCCGCCTTGGAGAATGCTTACCCGAAGGTCAGAGGCTGAATGCCCGTGACCACTGAAGTGTTCGCCAACAGGAAGGGAACAGTCTTGCCTGGTGACTGTCGAGCGATGTTCATTCATCCGTTGTCGTAGCGTCTGCATGGTCTCCCCAATGTACCATGCTTCGGGACATCCTTTCTTGCAACGTATCAGGTAGACAATGTTGGCCGAGTTGCAAGAGTATTTACCATGTACCTGGTGGATGGTATTCTCACGTGTGATGATGGTATCCATATCGATGATCCGGCATGTCTTGCAGAGGTTGCTGTGGCAGGGTTGTGTGGTATTGTGGTCACTGTTCTCCTGAAGGCTGGGTAGTTTGCTGCGAACAATGGTCTGTTTGAGGTTGTGTGGTTGTCTGAAAGCAAGAAGTAGGGGTGTGGGGATAGCCCTGATAGGAAATATACAGTAAGTGGCAGAACCCTTAGGAGTATTGATAGGCAAAGAGATGTGGCTGTACAGGTACATAGGTCACTGAAAATTGCAATGCAGGTGGAAAAGGTAGTCAAGAAGGCAAACAACATGCTTGCCTTCATTGGCCACGGTATTGAGTTTAAACATTGGAATCATGCTGATGCTTTATAGAACCTTAGTGAGGCTGCACTTGGAATATTGTGTTCAATTCTGGTTGCCACACTACCAGAAGGATGTGGAGGCTTTGGAGAGGGTACAGAAAAGATTTACCAGGATGTTGCCTGGGTACGGAGGCTATTAGCTCTGTGGAGAGGTTGGAGAAACTTGGTTTGTTCTCACTGGAGCGACGGAGGTTGAGGGGAGACCTGATAGAAGTCTACAAGATTATGAGAGGCATGGACAGAGTGGATAGTGAGAAGCTTTTTCCCAGGGTGGAAGAGTCAATTACTAGGGGGAATAGGTTTAAGGTGCGAGGGGCAAGTTTTATAAGAGATATATGAGGCAGATTTTTTACAGAGAGTGATGAGTGCCTGGAACTTGTTGCCAGGAGAGGTAGTGGAAGTGGATACGGTAGTGACTTTTAAGGTGCGTGTTAACAAGTACATGAATGAGATGGGAATAGAGGAATATGGTCCCTGGAAGCATAGGGGGTTTTAGTTAAGTCAGGTAGCATGGCCGGTGCAGGCTTGGAGGGCCAAAGGGCCTGTTCTGGTGCTGTAATTTTCTTTGTTCTTTGTTCTATCCATTGCCAGCTTACAAACCTTAAGATTTCAATCAAACTCCCCTTTCATTTTCTTGGCTCTAGTTTGGGAGGTAGAGGGAAATTGTGACTTCAGAACTCTCTTCTGTGACCTCCTCAGCCCTTGCAACACCCCAGTTATTTTCCATTGCATCTTTAACATAGCTTGTCTATCCTTCCTGTACTAGGATGCCTAAAACAGTAAATTCCTGCAGCTTCATTTAGGTCTTCTAAAAGTTCAACAGAATATTTCCTTGCTTCTGTCTTCTTTTGCCCACAGGTACAATACCAATCATTCTATTTCCCTATTTATATGGTGTTATATTAGTGACCAGGACTTTGGTTTACATGGCACAATTTCAAAATTTGCAGATGACAAAGTACAGCAAATTGTGACCACATAGTGATTGATGGACACGTCACCAATGAAATTTAGTGCAGAGAAGTGGCATATTTAGGTAGGAAGAACAAGGAAAGACAATATAAAATGGATATAATTCTAAAGTGGGTGTGGGAGCAGAGAGAGCTGCAGTCTTGAAGGGAGCAGGGTATGTTGAGAAAGCAGTTATTAAAGCATTTGTCACCCTGAGCTTTATAAATAGAGGTATAGGATACAAAAGCAAGGAAGTTATGATGAATCTTTATGAAACTGATTAGGCCTTGATTGGAGTATTGTGTCCAATTCTGGGCACTGCACAGTAGAAAGAATATAAAGATTTTAGAGAGGATGCAGGAAAGAATGGTTCAAGGGATGACATACATAATATTTTTAAGAAGCGGGTTGATGGGTTCTTGATGAGAGAGGGGATTAAGGGTTATGGGGAGAGGGCGGGAAAGTGGAACTGAGCCACGACAGATCAGCCATGATCTTATTGAATGGCGGGGCAGGCTCGAAGGGCTGGATGGCCTACTCCTGCTCCTATTTCTTATGTTCTTATGAGAACCTGTTTCCATTGTTGAAAGAGCCTTAAACTAGAGGAAACAGATTTAAACTGATTGCAAAAGGCTTTTTTATTCAGAGTAAATCCGGGTTCCCAGAACATTAGCTGAGTTTCTGGATTAATAGTCGAACGATAATACTACCAGGCCAGTGCTTCCACTGTGGCTTTGCTGCATTTAAAATCTAACCTTTTGAAGTTTATTTTCTCTCCCTTATCTTGCTTCACATTTTTCTATGCTGTTCACCACTTATTGCTTAAGATGCTCTGCCTGAAAGCATGATGCAGGCAGATTCAATCATCACTTTCAAATGGGAAGGAAAATAAATGGGGAACTAGTTGAGTTGCTTTTGCTAAGAGCTGGCAAAACTTGATGAGCTGAAATGGCCTTTTTCTTTGCTGTAAACATTCTATGATTTCCCTTGATTCTCTATCTGCACTTTAATGACCTGTTTTTCTGCATACCAAAAGCTCTGTTTTTTTTATTCCTTTGTGGGACGTGGGTGTCGTTGGTTGGCCAGCATTTGTTGCCCATCCCTAATAGTCTGAGGGCTGTTGAGAGTCAACCACATTGTTGTGGGCCTGGAGTATCATGTAGGCTAGACAAGGTAAAGACGGCAGATTTCCTTCCCTCAACGACATTAGAAATCAGATGAGTTTTTACAACAATTACAATGATTTCATGGTCATGGATTCATAATTCCATTTTTTTAATTGAATTCAAATACCACCATTTGCTGTGATGGGATTTGAATCTGGGTCCCCAGAACATTAGCTGAATCTCTGGATTAATACCATTAGGCCATCATCTCCCCTATTCCTTCACTGCATTTAAAAATCCAATCTTTTGAAGTTCATTTCCTCTCCCTACTCTCGCTTCTCATTTTTTTGTGCTGTTCAGCACATTTGCTTATCTGTCCACCTGGCTAATCAATTTGTTCTCCTATCTTTTATAGTCTTGATCATAATTTGCCGTATCTGCCAACAAGGTGTCATTAACAAATTTCAATATTGTTCTTTCCAATCATAATTCCAGATATGAGATATAAAGAGAGGCTGAATAGACTTCTTTCCCTGGTGCGTAGGAGGCTGAGGGGTGACCTCATAGAGGTCTATAAAATAATGAGCGGCATAGACAAGGTAGATAGTCAATATCTTTTCCCAGAAGTAGGGGAGTCTAAAACTAGAGAACATAGGTTGAAGAAGAAAGGGGAGAGATACAGAAGTGTCCAGAGGGGCAATTTTTTCACACAGAGGGTGGTGAATGCCTGGAACAAGCTGCCAGAGATAGTTTAGATAGTTACATGGTACAATGGGTATAAAGGGATATGGGCCAAATGCGGGCAATTGGGATTAGCTTAGGGCTTTAAAAAAAGGGCGGCATGGACAAGTTGGGCCGAAGGGCCTGTTTCCATGCTGTAAACCTCTATGACTCTATATTTATGTCATTAGTCCACTTTTTTCGCATATGTTGGATCAATTTTCTGGCCAACCAGAGTGTAAGGATGGAGATAATTTGCATCAGCATGCACAGTTATAATTTGGTCCTGGTTTTGAAGTCCATTTCTGTGTAATATTTTGAGATTTAATATATACAGTTAAATGGCAGTTTGGGAAACAAAGTTGTTTAGAGCATAGGACTTACTCTGCAATGCAGATTGAGAGAAAAAAAGATGCAAGATTACAAGAGCATGTTATACAGTAGATCTTCAGTATTTCCCATTATAAATGTGGAATAACAATTTGTAACGGAAAAAATTATAAGAAAAGTGTGACAGAACAATAGGATGTATTTTGTAGAGAGGAAATATGTACAGATGTAAGCTCTTTTAAAAAGCCTGGATACTAAAACCAACTCTTCCACTGATCACTTTGGAACACCATTTGCCACAATAACTATTTTGAGAAAAATGTTCTTTTACTTTGTTTCTTCACCTGTCTAACCATTTGGGTAAATTTCTTGTTATGGTATTGTTGCCTCCAGGCTCCTATTGGTTAAAATATCCTTTGAATTCTTATGTGTCACATCCATTATAGTTCCTTTATTTGTCCCAAGAATTCTACTGGGTGTTATTTTTCAATTCTGTAGCTCATGCTGGCTTTCCCTGATTAGTTCATTCATGTCACCTTTCGGTGGCACAGTGGTTAGCACTGCTGCCTCACAGCACCAGAGACCTGGGTTCGATTCCTGGCTTAGATCACTGTCTGCGTGAGTTTCCTTCCACAGTCTGAAAGATGTGCTGGTTAGGTGCATTGACCCGCACAGGTGCCGTAGTGTGGCGACTTGGAGAATTTCACAGTAACTTCATTGTAGTGTTAATGTAAACCTTACTTGTGACTAATAAATAAACTTCAATGTCAGACGGCTTATAAATTCTCATCTCATCCCTGTTTCTCTTTTTTTTGGAGGACAGTTTTATTTGCCACTTTTCAGTTCCCTGCCTCCATCTTCTTTCGCAGTTTTGGAAACATTTTCCAGCAGGGCCTTAATCCTTTCTTTCCTCTGAACCTCTGATGTAGGCCAATAAGCTGTGGGATTTATCTACAGTCAGTTGCAGCAACATCGTAGGTCCCTGTTAAACACTGGCCGTCAGTTACTGTGTCTGCACCAGTGTTGGCTAAAGTGCTAGACATTAGCCAATCGTAGCTCGTTAGACATCTAGATGTGAAAAATTTTATTTCAACAAAATAAGTCACAATATTGTTAAGCATGTGATCATGATGCTCCTAATCACATGATGTATGCATATATCCTTAACCTTTTTGTGCATTTGTTGGTAAAATGCTAAACTGAAAAAGTGTATGTTCCACTTGTACAGAATGGTGGTAGATCCTTAGTAAATATACACTCTAATAAAGCACGTTTAGTGCTTTAGCTAACTCTGTCTCAAAATATTCCAGGAGGTCTTGGCTGAAGCAATGTCATAGAAAGCCAGTGGCATTGTCTGAGATTTGAATTTCTTCACAGGCCTAATTCCTTACACAGCCTGCCATCTCACCTCACTTCCCTTGACCATTCTCCCAGATTGAGCTTTTTGACATTTGTTTTTCTCTTTGGTCTCCCGATTCTCTTCCTTGCTACAACTTAGGTATTTTAAATGCTTCATTCCGATTTCCAAGTCTGAGCCTTGGTGTTCAATGCGCCAAGATTAGAGGAAAACAAATAAAGGATCACTGACCTGACTGTGTTAATAGTGCAGCAAATTTGTCAACAGCTGCAACTGATGTGATGCTAAATTTATAGAAGTCCTTTGACTACCCTCCCAGTTCAGTGACGTGCATGATTTAACTGGTAGACAGTCTCAGCCTGAATACAGAAAGGTCTATCTGTTTAGCTTTTTCCAACAGAGCTACTTGAACTGAGATGAAATGTTGATATTTAACTGTTCTAATCTTATGCCTGTATTTATGGCACAAAACTGCTAGAGCAATGTGCTTCATCCTAACACCATTTACCAAATCCAGAAGCATTCGGTGCACAAACCGAGTCCACAGCTCAAGTGCAAATGGGAACTATGTTGGCCCACACTGGATCTTTCTGTGAGCTGTCTTGCTTGCTTGCTGCTGGTATGCAACCTCAAATTTTGGTTACGTTTACCAATCAGGGATTTTCTAAGTACTGAGTGGGATGATTATCGATTCAGAACTGTGCATCTTTCCCAGGGTAATATAGGGAAACAATCATGACAGATGCAAGGGCGAGGATGGGGGCGTGTAAAACTGAATCCTTCGTTTATTTCAGATTTCTCAGATTGCTTTGAAAAACTGCCAGGAGACAGAAGCTGATTTCTGGAGGCTGCTGGCCAATCTGGGTGGATTGGCAACCTTAATTTAATTGTACAATGTAAGGCATTTTTCCTAAAATTCGTGCATGTGGCTCAAATAATATTTCCAATGTCACATCAATGACTGGTCAGCAATTGCTATTGGACAACATTGTACTACTCCCGCATCTGATGGTTCTATAACTTTGATGTCTCATGTTTGTATTATCTGTCTTGTAAATACAAAACAGGTCTTTTAGTTTGATCAATTTGGATTGAATCTCTCAATTCATCCAGCATTCCCTACCCTTTGAACAGAGCACAAGTGCCAGAATAGCAAATACAAGGGCTTATGAATTTGTCTGTGCAGTGGAAATGTGCAATGTGCAAAGTTTGCAGATGAAGACCTTTTTGCTTATTTAGGGTGTTGTAGGATTAGTTTGCCCCACAGTAGCCTGTGCCAACACTGGCTGCACTTGAAACCAGACCTTGAGATTGCCTGTGACCTACAAAATAAGTGCTCTTCCTGAACTCATGTCTACCCTCCCACATCACTGTTGCCCGTGGTCCCACATATCTAAGTGCTGCTGCATGCTACTGTATACCTTACTGGTGAGTTATAATGCTGCATTGGACCCATTATAATTAAACTTGTGGCATAATATCTGGGAATCCCTTGTCAACCAAAATTACTGGACCAAGATCAACTTGTGGACTCCACTTTCATAATAACAGATTAAGAGAAAATAATACTAAGATATCAACAGAAAAAATATGACATTATCCTCTGAAACTTCATAAACCTTGGTGGACATGGAATGACTGCAAAATGATTCATCTTCCTTTAAAGAATCTAGAAAGAGAACAATAAAAACCCTATTTAGGAAGTGGATAATTGAGTGATGACTCAACCTCCTGTGATTTATTTTTAGAATAACTTCAAGTAATTTAGCAGCCTAAAAACATATTTTAGTTCTGATTGAATACTTCTGTTTTAAATCAATAAAGGTAGTACTATATTTTGTAATTGTATCCTACCTTCAAAGTTCTTATGCAGCCCCGATGCAGTAATTCTGTTTATAGCTATTTCTATTCTCCAATCATTTACCACAGTATTGCTGGAGTGTAGTTTACACTAAATGAAATTGACCAAAAGTAAATAAGGAATGATGCAATGAAAGGCTTATTTAAGATAAAACTGTGTTGTATATCTGATAGGAAGGTCTTGCATGCAAAAAAGTATTCATGTTGATAGTGCCGTACCCTCTGGTCATTTCCGTTGTGGGACTGAGCAGGGTGGGAAGTGGCAAGGCTGTTTACTTAGTTCATTTGACAAACTCAGCAATTTTGGGGAAAAATTTGCATATCTGTGGTGCAGAATTATATTTTTCCGTTTAAAGTAAATATAACTTAAGCAATGGATAATATCTGTAGTGTGACAGATTTTGTGTCTGGAATTGGTGTAACTGTCAATTAAACATCACTTGTGTCACCAAAAAATGAGGTGGCATCAAGTGATAAACTACAACATTATTTTAATACAATATTTAAACCATAGATAGCAGCACTACATTTCATCATGTAATTTATGTGGAATTTGGCAATTTAGAGGATGTAGTAGGTTGCATGTTGATGAGAATATATTGAGGGTCAACTTTTAGGTTACATTTGCAAATGCATAATTTGTCTTTCAAATGAAGTTGGAAATGCTCTGAGTTCCCTTCATGTTATTTTCTAATTAGGCCCAAGGCTTTATCTTTTCCCTTTTCCTTTTGTCTTTGCCTGGTAGTTAGGGGTGTGAGATGGTAGATGATGGTGTAAACATTCTGCACCATGTATAGATGGAACAGTTGGTGGACCAAATTGGCTATGCTTTTTTTGCATGTTTGAATCAGTGCTGGGTGGGCCAGGCTAGTATCCATTAGTGCATAATTGAAAGTAGCAGTAGGGGAAGCAATGGCCGAATGGTATTATCGCTAGATTATTAATCCAGAAATTCAGTGAATGTTTCGGGGGCCCAGGTTTGAATCCTGCCATAACAGATGGTGGAATTTGAATTCAATAAAAAATATCTGGAACTAAGAATCTGCTGATGACTGTGAAACCATTGTTGATTGTCGGAAAAACCTGTCAGATTCACTAATGTCCTTTCAGAAAGGAAATCTGCTATCTTTACGTGGTCCGGGCTACATGTGACTCCAGAGCCACAGCAATGTGAGTGATTCTCAACTGACCTCTGAAATGGCCTAGCCAAGGGCAACTGGGAATGGACAGTAAATGCTGGCCAGCCAGTGATGCCCATGTCCCCAAATGAATTTTTTAAATAAAGCAATAAAGTACATTTTCTTAGTCTGATTACTGTTTTATGTCCATTTGAACAAGTTTTCAACAATTCCCTCCTCCTGAAAGACAACAACAATTTCTAATCCTGGCATGATATCCAACAGGAGACAGCATGCTGACGTGTTGACTGAAAGATCTCTACTAGTCATCACGTATGTATTCACCAACAAATTCATAAAATCATCATTTTTGAAAAGTATTTTTAACAGACGTCCAAGTCTATATTCTGTAAGGTTTTGTGTTGCTGTAAATGAAACCTTGAATTTATATTCAGAATGCCAACATGCTAATATTTATTGGTCTAATTTTTTAAAAAATCAGAAAATGTACTTCCACACTCTGCATTTTTGAGCTTTTTAATCTGAAAATAAATGGCATTTTGAAGGACATCTTTTTGATACACTGTTACCGAATAAATTATTTTTGTGCTGTGGTGCTCCAAGCTGTTTTTGTTAGTTTTCAGATTGCTACAAGTATATGTAAGATGAGAAAGGGACAGAACCAGGAGGAGAGACTGTATACCATTTTATAACTCATGGAATACTTGGAATAACATTTGAACATTTTGTTTACCTTAGTCTTAAATAGAAAGCTAATTATTTGAGTGCTTCTTATTCTGCAGAACTTTTCTTGATAATCATTAAGGGACAATGGAACATGACTCATACAGCTGTTTCTGATTCTTAGGCTGAAAGATAAGCCAGTGTCAGTTTTGGCCTTAGAACATAAGAAATAGGAGCAGGAGTAGGCCATCTAGCCCTTCGAGCCTGCCCCGCCATTCAATAAGATCATGGCTGATCTGTTGTGGCTCAGTTCCACATTCCCGCCCTCTCCCCAGCTGAGGCCCCAGCACCGACCCCTGGGGCACTCCACTAGTCACCATCCGCCAATCCGAATAGCACCCATTGACCCCCACTCTCTGCCTCCTATTTGACAACCAACCCTCTATCCACGCTAACACCCTACCCCCAACTCCATGTCCCCTGACCTTCTGCAATAACCTCTTGTGAGGTACCTTGTCAAACGCCTTCTGAAAATCAAGAAAGACCACATCCACTGGCTCTCCTCTATCCACTGCCCTAGACACGTCCTCGTAGAACTCCAGTAAATTTGTCAGACACGACTTCCCTTTACTGAAACCGTGTTGCGTCCGCTCTATCAAGCAATTCCTCTCAAGATGTCTCGCTATTTCCTCCTTGATGACGGATTCTAACATTTTACCTACAACAGACGTTAAACTAACCGGCCTATAATTCCCTGCCTTTTGCCTGGCACCCTTCTTAAACAACGGCGTAACATTAGCAGCTTTCCAATCTTCCGGCACTTCCCCGGAATCCAGCGACATCTGGAAAATAACCACCAAGGCATCCACTATCACCTCCGCCATTTCTTTCAGACCCTCGGATGCATTCCATCCGGTCTTGGCGACTTGTCCACAATCAGCCCCTCCAGTCTGTCGAGCACCGCCTCTCTCGTAACAGTAATGTCATTAAGACCCTCCAGTCCTACCACCTTTCCATCTCTAACACCCGGCAAATTATTCACGTCCTCCTCCATGAAGACAGAAACAAAAAAGTTATTCAGGACCTCAGCCATATCCCCATCCCCTACCACTAAGTCCCCCTTCTCATCCTCTAAGGGACCAACGTTCACCCTAGCCAGCCTCTTCCTTTTTATATATTTATAAAAACTCTTGCTATCCTTTTTTATATTAAGCGCTAGCTCAGCTTCATAGTTTCTCCTACCCTTCTTTATCAACTTCTTTGTCAGTCTTTGTTGACATTTTAACCTCTCCCAATCCTCTTCTCGCCCACTACTCTTAGCTACTCGAAACGCCTCCGCTTTTAATTTAACACTTTCTTTCACCTCCTTCGTTATCCACGGCTTATTACCTCTCCTCCTACTGTCCTTTTTGACCATCGGAATAAATTTCCGCTGAGCACCAAGAAAGATCTCCTTAAAGATCCTCCACTGCTCCTCAGCAGACCTACCTTCCAACGCGCTCCCCCAGTCCACATTCGCCAATTCTTCTCTCATCCTACCGTACTCCCCTCTGTTCAAACAAGGGACGCGTGTCCGGGAACCCACGTTCTCCTCCTCCATCTGCACTAGAAACTCCACCATACAATGATCACTCTCCCCAAGAGGATCCTTCACCGCAAGGTCCCTAATTCTACCTGCCTCATTACATAACACCAGATCCAAGATGGCTCGCTCCCTCATCGGCTCCAACACACAGTGTTCCAGGAAACTATCCCGGCAGCATTCCAAGAACTTCTCCTCGAGCCCACCGCGTCCAACATGGGTCAACCAATCAATATGCAGATTGAAATCCCCCATAACTACGGCCGTCCCATTCCTGCACGCCGCACTTATTTGCGCGTTAACAGCCTGCCCCACCTCCAGATCATTATTCGGGGGCCTATAGACAACACCCACCAGCGTCTTCATCCCTTTGCTGTTCCTAATCTCCACCCACAACGATTCCGCTTTCTGCTCCTTGGCTCCAATATCATCCCTTGCTACCACCCTGACGCTATCCTTTATCAGCAGAGCTACACCCCCCCCTTTTCCCTCCCGTCTATCCTTCCTAAACACTTGATACCCCTGGACATTCAGCTCCCAGTCCCTGTCACCTTGCAGCCACATCTCTGTAATGGCCACCAGATCATATCCATATAAGAACATAAGAACATAAGAAATAGGAGCAGGAGTAGGCCATCTAGCCCTTCGAGCCTGCCCCGCCATTCAATAAGATCATGGCTGATCTGTCGTGGCTCAGTTCCACTTTCCCGCCCTCTCCCCATAACCCTTAATCCCTTCTCTTATCAAAAACCCATCAACCCGCTTCTTAAAAATATTTAGCGAGGCAGCCTCCACCACTTCAACGGGCAGAGAATTCCAGAGATTCACCACCCTTTGAGTGAAGAAGTTCCTCCTCAACTCCGTTCTAAACCGCCTCCCCTTTATCTTGAGGCTGTGCCCCCTAGTCCTACTGTCTTTTTTGAGCGGGAAGAGTCTCTCCACCTCTATCCTATCCATCCCATTCATCATCTTATACGTCTCAATGAGATCTCCCCTCATTCTTCTAAACTCTAACGAGTACAAGCCTAGTTTATTCAGCCTCTCCTCATAGCTCAATCCCCTCAACTCCGGTATCAGCCTAGTAAACCTCCTCTGCACTCCCTCCAGGGCCAAAATATCCTTGCGCAGGTGCGGCGCCCAAAACTGCACACAGTACTCCAGCTGCGGCCTCACCAATGCCCTATACAGCTGCAGCAAGACCTCCCTACTTTTATATTCAATCCCCCTCGCTATGAAGGCCAGCATCCCATTCGCCTTCCTGACCACCTGCTGCACCTGCAAGCTGGGTTTTTGCGATTCATGCACAAGGACCCCGAGGTCCCTCTGCACCGTCGCCTGCTGCAGTTTTTCGCCACGTAAGTAATAGTCCTTCCTACCATTCTTCCTACCAAAGTGGACCACCTCACACTTGCCAACATTAAATTCCATTTGCCATTTCCTGGCCCATTCACCCAGCCTATCTAGATCCTTCTGCAGACTCTCCACACCCTCCGCACAATTTGCCGTTCCCCCAATCTTGGTGTCATCAGCAAATTTCGACACCCTGCACTCGGTTCCCTCCTCCAGATCATCTATATAAATGGTAAATAGCTGAGGCCCCAGCACCGACCCCTGGGGCACCCCACTAGTCACCATCCGCCAATCCGAATAGCACCCATTGACCCCCACTCTCTGCCTCCTATTTGACAACCAATCCTCTATCCACGCTAACACCCTACCCCCAACTCCATGTCCCCTGACCTTCTGCAATAACCTCTTGTGAGGTACCTTGTCAAACGCCTTCTGAAAATCCAGAAAGACCACATCCACCGGCTCTCCTCTATCCACTGCCCTAGACACATCCTCATAGAACTCCAGTAAATTTGTCAGACACGACTTCCCTTTAATGAAACCGTGTTGCGTCCGCCCTATCAAGCAATTCCCTTCAAGATGCCTCGCAATTTCCTGCTTAATGATGGATTCTAACATTTTACCTACCACAGACGTTAAACTAACCGGCCTATAATTCCCCGCCTTTTGCCTGGCACCCTTCTTAAACAACGGCGTAACATTAGCCGTTTTCCAATCTTCCGGCACTTCCCCGGAATCCAGCGACGTCTGGAAAATAACCACCAAGGCATCCACTATCACCTCCGCCATTTCTTTCAGAACCCTCGGATGCATTCCATCCGGTCCTGGGGACTTGTCCACAATCAGCCCCTCCAGTCTGTCGAGCACCACCTCTCTAGTAACAGTAATGTCATTAAGACCCTCCATTCCTACCACCTTTCCATCGCTAACACCCGGCAAATTATTCACGTCCTCCTCCGTGAAGACAGAAACAAAAAAGTTATTCAAGACCTTCGCCATATCCCCATCCCCTACCACTAGCTCCCCTTTCTATATGTGCTGATCTGCGCCACCAGCTCATCCACTTTATTCCGAATGCTTCGTGCATTCAGATAAAGTGCCTTCATCTTTAAGTGATGCATTTCGTTTCCCCTTTTCATCATAATGTCATTTAGAAACAAAATTAAAAACAGGATATGTTTGAAGTACTCAGCAGATTAAGCAGCAAGTGTGGTGGGAAAAGCAGTTAACCTATTAGGCCAATGCCATGAAATATATTTTTTTCAAAGATTAGAATTTTTCAAATTGTATGACCAGGAAGTGGGTAATTTAAACACCGAAGATTTCTCCTTTCTACACCTATCAGTAAACAGAAAGGTGTTTTGACTTGCTTCCCTCTTTATAAGCAGTGGTGCTTTTCCCAACCCTTCAGTTTTGGTATGATCTAAAATTCTATTTATAACCCCACAGCATTCCCGAGAGTGGAGTCGGACACTTTAGGAACTTTCAAGCGGTTATTGGATAGGCACATGGAGCACACCAGAATTATAGGGAGTGGGATTGCTTGAACTTGGGATTGGACATAGCTCGGCACAACATTGAGGGCTGAAGGGCCTGTACTGTGCTGTAATATTCTATGAGATGGAATGAACTCAAGAGGGTTAGTTTGTTTGCACACGCTGAAAATGCAAGAGGATGGGTCGCTACGTGACCCCTGTGCGCTTGTATAATAAATGAGGGACAGAGAAAGAACACAGAGAAAATAATTGTTGTTTCATATGAGTCAAGAATCAAATGCAATGACGTATTCCTTCACATGGGTCAGCAGGCTGAACTAATGCTGGATAATTCACCTTTTCAGTTGACTTCCAAGATGAGATAGACGTGCAGAGATGAAATAGTCTTAGGTGATGGTATAGAAAGTCTAGTAGAAACAGTATAGATTGGGCCAGGCATTCAAACCTGATCAAAGCCCCTTTTCTGTGCTGCTGCTTGGTAGATGGAAGGACGACAGACGGAGCTTTTGCCTTTGTCTGGGTCCGTGCGATTGTTAATGTTCCAACCATTAAATCTTAAAGGGAGGTTGCGAGGTCCTATGACCTAGCGAGACCTGCCTTATGAAATGTAGATGGCCTTTGTATGAGTCCCTTTGTATTTAGTCTCTACAGTGTGCAAAGGGTCGTGAGAGACATTGAGGTGTCAGTTTCTACAAAACTGCCATATTGGCTCTATTGTTTGATGGTCACAGACAGACATGATATGTGGGACATTGAAATGTCAGATAAGACCACAGCATATTAATGTCCTTGTTCAATGATTGTGGATGATACTTATGACAAATTAGTGCATCCCTAGGTGAATTCACTTTCATGATTCCTTCCCAATGAACTACTCATCCTGATTGGTTTGGCAGGGGAGAATACACTACTGAATGGATCTTAGTGCTTCTGTTTTTGAGCTTCAGTTGGCAGGCAGACAACAGCAATAACTTGCATTTATGTTATCTTTAACATAGCAAGGTAGTCTGGGAAAGATTTTAAGAGGTAAAGATGACTTGCCTAGTAACTGAACTCTCCCTTCTCACCTTTTAGGCTAATACCCAAAGGAAAGATAAAAGCTTATATGCCAGGGGTCTAGTCAGTTGCAGGAATTGCTGGAAGCTGCTTGCTTGAAAGAACCACTGATGGCCTAATAGGGTTCAACTCCAGATTTCATGTCAGGTTTACTCCCATAGCCTTTAACTGTTGATGTTGTTATTAATGTAAGGCACCCATCCAACAGTAATGGATCACCAAGGGAGTATGGTTATGAATAAAGAGGAATATAGGAGTAAACCTGACATGAAATCTGGAGTTGAATCCTGTTAGGCCATCAGTGATTCCTTCAAGCAAGCACCTTCCAGCAACTTCTGCAACTGAGTAGACTCCTGGCATGTAAACTTTTGTCTTTTCTCTGTGTACTAGCCTAATAGGTGAGAAGCGAGAGTTCAAATACTAAACAAGTCTATCTCTTAAAATCTTTTATATTCTGCTTTACTCATAACTATATCCCCTTGGTGATCTATTGCTGTTGGATGGGCGCTTTACATCAATAACAACATCAAGAGTTAAAGGCTATGATGTCAATAGAAAGCTGCCTCTTGAGGCAATTCTGCGGTGAATTGTCATAGGTGCAAAAAGGACAATCAATTTAAAATGCAAACTAACAAAGCTTATTGAGTAGTAAAGATTGATACTTAACATTTTATTCATCAAAGCATGACAGGCATAGTACACAAGTTCAATATATGTTAGTCTAACAAAGAGTCATCCAGACTTGAAATGTAAGCCTGTTCTCTCTCCACAGATGCTGTCTGACCTGCTGAGACCTTTCAGCATTTTCTGTTTTGGTTTTGGATTCCAGCAGCTGCAGTAATTTCCTTTTATCTATTCGCAAAAAATCTGTGGTCCAATATTTAAAAATCTTCATTATATAAATTAGAATCTGTTTGAGCCAGTGGTGTAATTGTTGATGATAAATGTTTAACAATTGGCATCTTCTGATTTCATACCTCCTTCACAATTGTTGGCATTAATGGAAAAACGTTTGTGAAGGAAAGTGTGAAAACAAAGGAAGAGAATTTCTCAACACATTGAATCTAATCAATAATATCAATGAGTCGGATTCACTGGCCACTTATCTAACTCTTGGTGGGACCTTCATTGTTGTCAGTTTGGTTGTCGGATTTGCGCACATAACAACTGAACTTCAAAAGCAGCTCCTTTTGATGTGAAATGTCTTGGAGCATCCTAAGACAATGAAGTGCTGTATAAAGGCAAATCATATTTATTATTTAATTTGCACCATTATAGATGTTTCCTCTCCGGAGAGAAATGAATAACCACATATAAAACTTCAGAGAGGAACGGTTTCTTTGATTGTCGAATATATGTGACTAAAAAAGCTTCGGATATGCATTTGATGTTAAAGCTGCACAGTACAGAGCTGACTGATTATCCCCTAGTGATCCTTGAAAATGCTTATTGTCTTGATCTATAATTATCCTTCAAAAACTGTGGACCATTTCATGTAGCACAATATTCTAATATAAAAAATGAATTTCTGCGTTTTAACCATATGTGATTCTGGACATGTGTCAGAAGTGAAAATTCTGAATTCCTTTCATAATTTGATATTATGTAAATTGATACATTAACTTGGTTGCATATCTTCAATATGGTGAGACGGCTTCAATTAAAGTTCAACTTTGTCCCCTTATCATGTATTTCACAAAGTTGAGACTGTTTTCACACCTTCTGGCAGCATTTGTACATGCTATTTGATTTGATTTATTATTGTCACATGTATTGGAATACAGTGAAAAGTATTGTTTCTTGCACACTGCACAGACAAAATATACGGTTTTATAGAGTACATAGGGGAGAAAAAAAGAGAAGGTGCAGAATATAGTGTTGCAGTTGCAGGAAGAGTGAATAGAAAGATCAGCTTAATATATGATAGGACCATTCAAAAGTGGCAGCAGCGAGAAAGCTGTTCTTAAGTCTGTTGGTGTATGTTTTTAGACTTTTGTGTCTTTTTCCTGACAGAGAATATATTTGGGGTGCATGGAGTCCTTGATTAAGCTGGCTGTGTTCCTGTAGACTGAGTTGATGGATGGGAAGCTGGTTCGCATGATGGACTGTGTTCACAATTCTTTGTAGTTTCTTGCCATCTTGGTCAGAGCACGGTTGTGCAACATTACAGATGTTTTTAAACGTGAATATTGCTGGACATTAATTTGTGGCTGTAGCTTTCTGCTCATGTTTCGATTGATTCACTGTATGATTTTCACAATTGGGTGAGAGAAAAATAATTAGTTCCCTTTTAATCATTATAGTGGTTGATCATTTAATCTTCTTGGAGAGGCAAAGGGTCTGATTTTTGATTCTGAGCATGTGAATGGGTTTGAGTGAGTCTTCAGTGTTTTGACCATGACATTCCACATGCTGTGGTCGTGATTGATTCCATACCCTGTGTCTCAATGAAAATCACTTTAAAATCCAATCTTGATTCTAAAAAGAACTTGCTGAATGATAGCCAACTTTCCTTTAATGCACAGTCCTGAATTTTACAGGTACCTCTTAATTTAAGCACACTTATTTCAAAATTGTATTTGACTTTTATTTGTTTGCGAAGAAAAATGAGAAACATAAATGTTGGAACACAGCATTGTGACACGTTATGCATTAACTTGCTGCTGTGAAAGGGCCAGTTGTTTGTGGGTCGCTGTTGACCATGAGAGCAACTCTTTTAAGAAGATGTTAAATGTAAATATTTGCATGCTTTATGTAATTATGTATTTGTAGCCCTCCATCTTTCGAAAACTTAGATGAAATACAGTCAGTCCTCATTTAAAGTTCTAGTTGCGTTCCTGAAAATCACAACTTCAAATGAAGCAACATTATATGGGTCCCATAGGAACCAAAGTTGAAGCCGGAGTTAAGTTCCTGTGACTATGTCTCGCTTTGAAAATACAACTTATAAGTTTGAAATACTGTACCATGCATGTGTGGCACTGTGCATTCTCAGCTGGACTAACCTGCAAACTAAAATAAATCTCTTAATATAGCAGAAATACTATGTACATTGAAATTAGCTAACATTAAAGCACCCAAACAAAACCTTGAGCAGAAAAACTATATTGTCTCACCTACAGCGCTCTTTAAACTAAACTCAACTTTTGCTGGCTTTCATTTTCCTCAGTCTGTCTCTTGCTCTCCTTTTCTCTCTCCTGGATGGCACAGTGGCAGTGTGGTTAGCACTGCTGCCTTACAGCACCAGGGATCCAGGTTCGATTTCACCCTCGGGTCACTGACTGCGCGGAGTTTGCATGTTCTCTCCATGTCTGTGTGGATTTCCTCCGGGTGCTCCAGTTTCTTCCCACAGTCCAAAGATTTGCAGATTAGGTGGGTTGACCATGCTAAATTGCCCTTAGTGTCAGGGGGACTAGCTAGGGTAAACGCATGGAGTTATGGGGGTAGGACCAGGATGGGATTGTTATCAGTGCAGGCTTGATGGGCCGAATGGCCTCCTGCACTGTAGCGATTCTATGATTCTAAAAATGGAAAATGAGTGATTACTGTATCTAATTCTACACTTCCCTATGTGATGTGCTGTTTCCTCAGATCACAATAAGTAAAGGTTATTTTTACAGTTACATGGATTAGATGGGTATTGAGGGATATGGGCCATATGTGGGCAATTGGGACTAGCTTAGGCGTTTAAAACAAAAGGGCAGCACGGACAAGTTGGGCCAAAAAGCCTGTTTCCATGCTGTAAACTCCATGACTCCTTTCCCCCCTTGTTTTTCCTTTGCCCTCTCTCTTTCCTCCTCACTCTCCCCTCCTCTTTCTCTCTCCCTTAATGTTTCAAGATGATCATCAGTGAGCGAGTAGGTGTAGCACAGTGGTTAACATTGCTGTCTCACACTGCCAAGGACCCAGGTTCAACTGCCTGTCTGTGTGGATGACTGTCTGTGTGGAATCCCATGTTGTTTCCACATCTGAGTGAGTTTCCTTCCACAGTCCGAAAGACATGCAGTTAGGTACATTGGCCATGCTAAATTGGCCCTTAGTGTCCCAAGTATGTTGGTTAGGGCAATTAGTGCGGTAAATGCATGGGGTTACAGGGATGGGGTGGGGGTTAGAACATAGAACATAGAACATTACAGCGCAGAACAGGCCCTTCGGCCCACGATGTTGCGCCGACCAGTTACAAAACAATGACCCACTAACCTAAACCAATCCCTTTTCGTCCATAAACCTATCCACGGATCTCTTAAACGCCCCCAAACTAGGCGCATTTACAACTGCAGCAGGCAGGGCATTCCAATCCCTCACCACCCTCTGGGTAAAGAACCTACCCCTGACATCCGTCCTATAACTACCCCCCCTTAATTTAAAGCCATGCCCCCTCGTGCTAGATTTCTCCATCAGAGGAAAAAGGCTATCACTATCCACCCTATCTAAACCTCTAATCATCTTATATGTTTCAATAAGATCCCCTCTTAGCCGCCTTCTTTCCAGCGAAAACAACCCCAAATCCCTCAGCCTCTCCTCATAGGACCTCCCCTCCATACCAGGCAACATCCTGGTAAACCTCCTCTGCACCCTCTCCAAAGCCTCCACATCCTTCCTGTAATGTGGGGACCAGAACTGCACACAGTACTCCAAGTGCGGCCGCACCAGAGTTGTGTACAGTTGCAACATAACGCTGCGACTCCTAAATTCAATCCCCCTACCAATAAACGCCAAGACACTGTATGCCTTCTTAACAACCTTATCTACTTGATTCCCAACTTTCAGGGATCTATGTACACATACACCTAGATCCCTCTGCTCATCCACACTATTCAAAGTCCTCCCGTTAGCCCTATACTCAACACATCTGTTATTCCTACCAAAGTGAATTACCTCACACTTCTCCGCATTAAACTCCATCCGCCACCTCTCGGCCCAGCTCTGCAACCTGTCTAAGTCTTCCTGCAAACTATGACACCCTTCCTCACTATCTACCACACCTCCGACTTTGGTGTCATCAGCAAATTTACTAATCCACCCAACTATACCCTCATCCAGATCATTAATAAAAATTACAAACAGCAGTGGCCCCAAAACAGATCCCTGAGGCACACCACTCGTAACCGAACTCCGTGATGAATATTTACCATCTAGGTACCATTTAGGTCTGAGTAAGATACTCTGTCCAAGAGTTGGTGCAGACACGATGAGCCAAATGGCCTCCTTCTGCATTGTAAGGATTCTGTTGTTTGATGAAGTTATTGGTTTGTAAATGTTATTTGATAACCGTGAGACTTCCCATCACTTTGCTGATTATCATGACTACATTGGTGGTGTGTTAATCGGCCGGATTGAGTTTGCTTTTCTTTTTGTGGACAGGACATACCTGGGCAATTTTCCAAAGTGTTATAGTTGTACTCAAGCAGCTTGTCAAGGGTGTGGTGAGTTCAGGAGTACAAGGCTTTAGTACCAGTGCCTGAATGTTGTCAGAGCCCGTATCTTTGCAGTATCCAGTGTATTTCAGTAATTTCTTGATGTCGCGTGGAGTTTTTTTAAAAATATTTTACTCCATCCTTAAAGTCACAATGCCAATGCTCAGAACAGACTGGGCAAACTCAAATCCATTCTTTGCTTGCTCCAAAAACCAAATTCAAAATCCAATTGAATCCAGTTCACGGTATCCACCAGAGAGACAGACAAGATCCAAGCTGACATCTTGTGCTTGATCTTAGCCAAAAGACTGAGTCGTGTCAAGTTAATCAAAGTGGCTACAGTCTGATAACTGTGATGCTGGGGACTTCAGGAGGAGACTGAGATGTATCATCCACTTAGCATTTCTGATTGAAAATGATTACAAATGCTTCAGAGTTGTGTTTTGCAACAACGCATTGGGTTCCTCCATTGAGAATGAGAATATTTGTGGAGCCGCCTCTACTGATTAGATTTATTATTTTCACATGTATTGATATACAGTGAAAAGTATTGTTTCTTGCGTGCTTTACAGAGGAAGTATACCGTCCATAGAGAAGGCAAGGAAAGAGTGCAGAATGTGGTATTACAGTCATAGCTAGGGTGAGATTAGTTTAATGCAAGGTTTGCAGCAGAGAAGAAGCTGTTCTTGAGTCGATTGGTTCATGACCTTAGACTTTAGTATCTTTTTCCTGATGGAAGAAGGTGGAAGAGCACGTGTCTGGGATGTGTGGGGTCTTTAATTATGCTGGCTGCTTTTCCAAAGCAGCAGGAAGTGTAGACAGAGTCAGTGAGTGAGAAGCTGGTTTGAGTGATGGACTGGGCTACCTGCATGACCCTTTGTAGTTTCTTGCAGTCTTGGGCAGAGCAGGAGCCATACTAAGTTGTGATACACCCAGGAACATTTAAAAAGTTGGTGAGAGTCGTAGCTGACGTGCCAAATTTCCTTAGTCTCCTGAGAAAGTCAGCATGGGGGAAACCAGGACAGGTTGTTGATGATCAGGACACCAAAAAACTTGAAATTCTCAACCATTTCTACTTTGTCTCCATTGATATAGACAGGGACATGTTCTCCACTACACTTCCTGAAGTCGATGACTGTCTCCTTTGTTTTGTCGACATTTGACAAAGAGATTATTGTCATTGCACCAGTTCACCAGATTCTCTATCTCATTCCTGTACTCTGTCTTGTCAGTGTTTGAGATCCAACCCACTACGATGGTGTCATCCACA
This sequence comes from Carcharhinus amblyrhynchos, assembly GCF_965287045.1. Lineage (NCBI taxonomy): Eukaryota > Metazoa > Chordata > Chondrichthyes > Carcharhiniformes > Carcharhinidae > Carcharhinus > Carcharhinus amblyrhynchos. The sequence continues at coordinate 52,228,758 of NC_137333.1, forward strand.
AACATGAAAATCGAGTTGGAAGGGAATTTGGCCACGCACCACCATTTAAAACTGGGTGTGACAGGGCTACAACACTTGGATTTGTTCTGTTAGTTGCCAGATCGCTTAGCTCTGTACATCACATGTAGTTTCTGCTAATTGGGTTGTAATTAGTCTTGTGTTAAAGCTTTAGCAGGTTTATAGATTCATTACACATTTATAGCACAGAATGAGGCCACCTGGCCCATAATGTCCATGCCATTCAACAAAGACCTGACTACACTAATCCCATTTTCCAGCACTTGGCCCAGTGTCCTAGAAGTTATGGCATGCAACTGAATATCTAAATACTTCTTAAATGTTATGAGTGTTTCTGGTGAAACCACCCTTTCAGGCAACGAGTCCCAGACTCCTATCACCAAATGGGGAAAAGATTTTCCCCATTTCCTCTTTTAGCCTTTTATGTCTTACCTTAAATTTATGCACTCTGGTTATTGACCACTCTACTAATCCTATCCACCCTATTTATGCCTCTCATAAACTTATATGCCTCTTGTAGATCCGCCCTCAACTTTTGCTGCTTCAAAGAACACTGTCCCGGCCTCGTAGCTCATATCTTCCAGCCCAGGTGACATCCTGTTGAATCCCCTTTGCACACTCTCCAGTGCAGTCCTTTCCAAAAGGTGGTGACCATAACTTCAGGTTGGCACTTCATTTTAATCATGCATAATGCTGGTGCTAATATGCCCATCTGCATTGTTCATTGAACAGAATTGATACTCTCAGCTGATGGTAATGGACAGTTGACTGATCTGCCAGACGGTGCTAGTGATGGCCCTCATGGTTGCTCAGTTTTCAGTTGCTTGGTCTATTTTGAATCTGTGCTATTTAACCATACAACACTGGACAGCACTGTCAATGGGATGACAAGGATCTGTATCCACAAGGATTGTGTGATGGTAAAAGCAAAATACTGCGGCTACTGGAATCTGAAACAAAAACAGAAAATGCTGGAAAATGCTCAATTCTCTCCCCACAGATGCTGTCAGATCTCCTGAGATTTTCCTGCATTTTCTGTGACTGTGTGATGATGGCTGCTTTCAGTGCTGTCTTGGATAGATGCATCTGTGACAGTCAGGTTGGTGAGGGCGATGGAAAGTAGAGTTTTCCCTGTTGATGGTTCCTTCGCCTACCACCGATCCTGTCTAGCAGATATATACTTTAGGGCTTGGTCAGTCCTCCACCCTGAGAATTTTCTGTCTCCTTGCTACCATTTGCTTCTTCCAAATGGTGTTCAATATGGAGGAATGCTGATTATCAGCTGATGACTCCAAGGGCAACTCCTTCCCAACTGTATGCCACTGTGATTTCGATTTAATTTATTATTGTTAATATATTGGAATACAGTGGAAAATATTGTTTCTTGCAGGCTATACAAACAAAATGCACCGTTCATAAAATACACAGGGGAGAAGGAAAAGAGACAGAATATAGTATTACAGTCATTGCTAGGGTGTAGAGAAAGATCAGCTTAATATATGGTAAGCCTGTTCAAAAGCCTGATGGCAGCAGAGAAGAAGATGTTCTTGTGTTGACTGGTATGTGATCACAGACTTGCATTTTTTCCCAATGGAAGAAGGTGGAAGAGAATATGCCTGGGTGCGTGGGGTCCTGGATTATGCTGGCTGCTTTTTCAAGGCGGCGGGAAGTGTAGATATTGTCAATGGATGGGAGGCTGGTTTCTTGTGGTCTTGGTCAGAGCAGGAATCAGACCAAGCTGTAATATGTCCAGGAAGGATCTTTCTGTGGGGCATCTGTAATAGGCCTGTGCGATGGTTGGGCCTGGACATATACGGGGTGGTGTTGGTGATCTCTGGACATTGTAAAGTATGATGCAGTGAGTATGACCATCAGGCTGTTTGGTGCTTGATTAGACTGTGGGACAGTCTTCCAGTATTGGCACAAGCCCCCAGGTGTTAGCAGAAAGTACTTTGCATGGTCAACAGGGCAAGATGTGTTGTCATTTTCAATGCCTTGATCATTGATGGGTGGTCTATTGCTGGGTGGTCTATCTTGTTTTATCCCTTTTATAAGTTTTCTGTTGCAATTCGATACAACTTATTGGTTTGCTTGGCAGTTTTACTTAAGAGCCAACCACATGATATGTGTCAGTCACATGGGAAAGATCCCAAGATGGTGCCAGTGTGTGGCCACTTCTTGCAAGCTATATTCTTGCCCAGCATCCCTATCTTTTACTCTCGTTCTATGATTTTAGAACTCTAACTCTTTTAAACTCTGTAACAATGCTATTTTTATTTACACCCTAGCTATGACTGCAACACTTCATCTGCACCCTTTCCTTTCCTTCTCTATGAATGGTATGCTTTGTATAGCGTGCAAGAAACAATATTTTTCACTGTATACTAATATATGTGACAACAATAAATTAGATCAAAGACTGGAAGATTTCCTTTCCTAAAGGACACTAGTGAACCAGATGGTTTTTAATGACAGTCTGATAGTTTAATGTCTAGCTTAATGTCAGCTTTTTAATTAATTACTTGAATTTAACTTCCCCCTCCTAGAGTATTAGCCTGGGCCTCTGTATTACCAGTCCAGTAACATGGCCATTACGTCATCATCTCCTTGGGAATATCTGAATGTGGAAGAAGTGCATTGCAGATTTAGCTGGACACCAAGGGTTACATCATGAGAAATTACACAATCTCAATGGGCCAAATGGCCTCTTTCTGCAGTATGGATATTCTGTGGTTCTGAATGGGTCAATTGATCTTTTTCAAGATTTAATTGGAACAGATAGAATAGGTAGATTGAGGGGAGAGATACAAAAGGGGCAATTTTTTCATACAGAGGGTGGTGAGTGTCTGGAACAAGCTGCCAGAGATAATAGCAGAGGTGGGTACAATTTTATCTTTTAAAAAGGGAGTGGGATAGCTTGATCTTGGGTTCAAACATAGCTCGGCACAACATTGAGGGCCAAAGGGCCTGTACTGTGCTGCACTGTACTATATGAAAGAGCATTTAGATAGTTACATGGGTACGATAGGTTTTGAGGGATATGAGCCAATGTGGGCAATTGGGATTAGCTTTGGGGTCTTAAAAAAAAGGGCAGCATGGACCAGTTGGGCTGAAGGGCCTGTTTCCATACTGTAAGCCTCTATGACATCTATGACTCTATGGAAACTATTGCAAATAGCTCACCATCTTGGAAAAGGTTGTGAACCTAAGGGAAAAATGATACTCATGCAGGGGATTGAGGGGTGGTGTAAAAACCTGTTGTGGGATTGGATGATAATAAATAGTTACTTTTACACGCTCTTATGCAATTGCAGTCCCACCAAATTATTATTTTTCAGTTTTTGTCTGACTGTTTTCAGAATCTGAAATTACATAATGTGAACAATTTACTAAGGGCACCTTTACGAAAGGAACTTCTTCAACTTTAATAGCTTGTGTTAATTGACATCTGTTGTCAGCTTGCAAACATTTACATAATGATGTGCTCTAGTGCATTGAGTACTAAGTTCTCTGTGGTTGCCTTCTAGCAGTTTGTTTTATTTTGTTTGTAATTTTGTAAACAGAGATTAGACTATCCGCAACATAGTAAACTGATAGGAATATTAAAGTAGTTAAAGTTCATTTATTTGTCACTAGTAAAGCTTACATTAACAGTACAACGAAGTTACTTGGAAATTCCCTTAGTCACCGCATTTCAGCACCTGTTCAGGTCAATGCACCTAACCAGCATGTCTTTCAGACTGTGGGAGGAGATTGGAGCACCCGGAGGAAACTCACGGACACGGGGAGAACATGCAAACTCAACTAACTCTTTAAACTGTCTAATCCAGAAGTTGAATCACAAAGGTCCAAGTTGTATTTTTTTTACAAGTAAAATAACGCATAGAAGCAGTTGGATTCTGCAAATAACTAATGATACCAGTACTTTGGAATGAAAATCGAACCTTCGTTGCTATAATCACATACTCACGTGTAGATCAGTCATAACACCTTTGCATTTCAAAGCTTGTAAGCATTTGTCCAGGTCATAATTAGGATGGCAGTTGGCTGAGTCAGTTTCTCTCCCCATGGATTCTGCCTGCTTGGTGTGTTTTCATCATTCTCTATAATATTATTGTATTATGCAGAAATCCAAGTAGATATGAGTGCAACTGTGTAACTTAGTATTTCTATTACTACTAATGTATTGGGAATGGGTTCTTGTGTGGGATCAGGGGAGGTCTCCAAGGCCCTTAGAATTTTAATCTAGTTGAGTGTCATTATCTCAACCTCTGCAGTTGCTCTTGAAGTCAGTCATTCAGGCTACTGTTTTTTTAACCATCTCCTCACTATTTCTGTTGTTTTACACTTGGCCTTCGCTATCTAGAGTTGCCTGCTGGATTCCTGTCTCTGGGATCCTTGGTCCCTCTGCTTTGTATTCCCAGCATTTTCTAACTTATTCCCATGTTGCATTTTTTTCACTTTTGTCAGCTGAAAATATCTCTCCTACTGTTTCTGATATGCAGGGCTAGTTAAGAGCCCCATTTACAATCACCTATATTAGTTTCTCTCCCCATTTTCCAACCATACCTTGGCCTAACAGCCCCCAATTCATATCTCGCCTCAATGCACCAAGGCCATGACTTAGAACAGTGTAATGCAGTATGCTCTAGAAACCATGTGATGTTTCCTTCAATCCATTTTTTCATTGTGAAATTTGGTTCTTTCAGTACTGTGATGTCACTCAGTCAATTGAGGTAAGTGACCATGGCCTTGTACATTTCCTGCAAAGGCCCCAGTCAGGCTATTTTACTTTAGCAGCAACCCAACATTGTTAAAGTACTTTGCTTGCCCACCTGTGCCCTGAATAAAATGACATGACTAATGGCATGTGGTGCTACAATTAGATGTTTATCCCCTGGGTGACATCACTTGTATCCAGTTACACGGTGGTTACAGTTACACTTACTTGCTCGTGATGCTTTATTGTACTTTATTTTTATCATTGTATCATTTGACAAAGTGGTCCACCTGTTTATCTAAATAGTGTGCATATTTTCATCTGATGTTTTGTGATATCATAATGGATTAGAGCTTAAAAGGTCATAAATCTAAATTCTGATTTTTTTATTTATATTCTCCTTAAACCCGTTGTTGCTTTGTTTCCTTTTTATTTGACTTAAAAACAATACTATTGTGGTTAAACAGTTGCAGTGTGTTTACTATGAACGTTGTACTTGAGATTTTTTGCATTTACCCATTGTAGAATCTGGACTCATTTTTACTTCCCTGAACTTCTACTTCTTTAAATGTTAAGATCAAGAAATCCACCCGCTTCCTCACTTAACCTTCCAGGTCATTTATGAGATTGCCATAGCAACAGCTATTGGATGTTTCTAATTAAAATTCACCACTGTCATCACAGCCACCTTCTTTCAACTTTATTGCACCCTTAATGCTCACAGGAGCTTTAGAAAACAAAAGGAGACATTGAATTATATAAGGAACTATCAGGTCACATGGCCAAGAGATTAGTCAAAAAGGATGGTTTTATTGGGTGGCTTAAAGGGGGAAAGTGAGATAGTGAGGGAAGCTGTGTGGGGAGGGAATTCCAGAGCTTGGGGCCTAGGCAACTAGAGCTACGGTCACCAGTGGTGGAGTGATTATAATTGGGGATGTTCAGGAAGACAGAAATAGATATGCACACATATGTTAGTGGTATTATGTGGATTTTTGTGGGGTGCCTGTGGGGAGAAATCGTTTCAATAACTAAATTAACTAGATCATGGATAATTTGATCATGTGTTTATATTTAAATACAGGTGCAATTAGTGGATGTGATAGGGGGAATAAGTACAATCATAGAATCCCTACAGAGCTGAAGGAGACCATTGAGTCCAGCAAGTCTGCACCATCTCTATGACAGAGTATCTTACCCAGACCCTCTCCCCTGCCCCATTTCTGTAACCCCACACATTTAATATTGCTAATCCATCTATCCTACACATCTTGGGACAGTAAGGGGCAATTTTCTTTTACGTTGGCCAAACCACCTAACCTACGCATCTTTAGTTACTTAAGAAAAACTGCACTTTATTGAATTTTCTTTGAATATCATTGCTAGCACTTGCTGACATATTCCACTGATCAGTTCACAGCAATGCTTTTGACTGAAGCAAACCTTTCAGCTATGATGGGCAATGAGCACTGTGTTAAGTCATAAGACAGGGTCATAGCCCAAGAACAAACTAAACAAGTAATCTTACAACTTAAAGTAGTTCAATTCTTGAAATCATTTTCTGTGAGAAGCTGTATAGCACCTTCATTGCAATGATCTGGTGTTTTCCCATTAATTTGTAATTCCCTCAAGTTCATATTCTGGAAAAGGATCATATGGTTAACCAAGAGGTGTTTGTTTGTATAAGATTTGGGGCCTCACAATTAGTGAGAAGCTTACTTCTTGCGGTACGCTTGCAAAGCAGCTGAACTGAACAAATTCCTCATGTTTCAGAAGTGTTTGGTCAGAAATCCATGTTCTGTTATTTTATGAATTTTGTCCTTCATTGCTAGAGGGATGGAGTTTAAAAACAGCGAGGTTATTTTGCAGCTGTATAAAGTGCTGGTGAGGCCACACCTGGAGTACTGTGTACAGTTTTGGTCTCCTTACTTGAGAAAGTTTATACTGGCATAGGAGGGGGTGCAGAGGAGATTCATTAGGTTGATTCCGGAGTTCAGAGGGTTGGCTTATGAATAGACTGGGGCTATACTCATTGGAATTCAAAAGAATGAGAGGAGATCTTATGTTCTTACGTTATCTTATAGAAACATATAAGATTATAAAGGGATTAGATAAGATAGAAGCAGGGAAGTTGTTTCCACTGACGGGTGAAACTAGAACTAGGGGGCATGGTCTCAAAATAAGAAGCAGATTTAGGACTGAGTTGAGGAGGAATTTCTTCACACGAAGGTTTGTGAATCTGTGGAATTCCCTGTCCAATGAAGTAGTTGAAGCTACCTCATTGAATGTTTTTAAGGCAAGGATAGATAAACTTTTGAACAGTAAGGGAATTAAGGGTTATAGTGAGCGGGCGGGTAAGTGGAGCTGAGTCCACAAAAAGATCAGCCATGATCTTATTGAATGGCACATCAGGTTCGAGGGGCCAGATGGCCTACTCTTCCTCCTAGTTCTTATGTTCTTATCACAGCATGTACACAGGGGTCTCACAGAGGTATGTGATTTGCCCTGGTATTGTTCTTACTGTTTTAGTAAACTTTAAAAACTGTGATCACTGTGTCATTGCAGGAATATAATGTCAGAATTGCATAACAAGTGGACAAGGATGCACCAAATGCTGGATAAAGCGACTCAGGAGCGCTGAACACGCTAACTGCTAAGAATCCACCTCCTAAGAATTGCATGCGGTTTCAAGTACTTAGCTCCTTGTCAAATATATTTGATGTTCTATGCAGGGGCAAACAGCTGCTGAAGTCTTCTTCAAAAGCTAGTAGATAGATGCGCAGATAACCTTAAAATGCTCTTAAAAAGCACCTCTGCGCCTTTAGCTGTGAGAGCTCCAGCGATCATGATTTTTAAAAAAACTTTGTTAAAGGTACACTAATGACAGCTGTTACATGGGTGAAACCCTTTTGCACTCGAATAGAGTCATAGAGGTGTATAGCATGGAAACAGGTCCAACTTGTCTATGCCACCCAGTTTTTATCATTGAGCTAGTCCCAATTGTCCGCATTTGGCTCATATCCCTCTACACCAATCTTACCCATGTAACTGTCTAAATGCTTTTTAAAAGACAAAATTGTACCCATCTACTACAAAATAGAACAGATCTGCCGGTGAAATGAATTGTGTACCAGGATTTTATGATCTCACTTGGGCGAGGCTCGTAAAATCCTGCCCAAGGCCAATGGAGAATTCCGTTCTGCGAGCCTCGCCCGCCTCACAATAGGTGCAGGCAAGGCAGTAAAATTCCAGCTGAGTTTTCTGTTGCTGATAATCACTTTCTTTAGGATGTTCTGATGCTGTAGCAAAATTGAATTATATGTATAGAAACCCTTCATTTACAAAATAACCCTCTTCTGCCTCTATCTTTACTCACATGATGTTTTGTTTGAATATAATTTTATTAATGATTTTGTGACTTTGCTATTGGTCTTTAACACTGTTGTACTGCGGTCTTGGGAGTCTCTAAAATTGATAACTTGTTAGTTTGCATTGCTAGTTTAATGAATGGTGCAAACAAATTACTAAGGTTCATTTCTACAGGAATAGATTATAGAAGTAGGGAGGTCATATCAAATTGATGTTAAACCTTGGCTTGATCATATTTGGAATACAGTGTGCAGTACAAAATCGACACTGATGTGGATATGACAAGAATTGAAAGTTGTAAATTTTCTTTATTGAATATTGTCACGAGGTGATGCCACTTTAATTTTGAAAATGTGACTTTTTCAATTTTCAGCTGACTGGAAATATTGCAACTTGAAATGAGACAAAACAAACTACTTAAAATGCAAGGCTACCCCCGCAGGGTGACGGTTAGGAAGCAATCAGGACACATTCTGGGGAGTATAATTGAAAGACCCATCGAAACTCATCACTGTCAAGAAAATGAGAAAATGTTAAGTTTAAAAAGTTTATTTATTAGTGTCACAAGAAGGCTTATATTAACACTGCAATGAAGTTACTATGAAAATCCATACACTGGCACCTGTTTGGGTACACTGAGGGAGAATTTAGTCTGGTGAGCGCACCTAACCAGCACATCTTTTGGACTATGGGAGAAAACTGGAGCACCTGGAGGAAACCCATGCAGACACGGGGAAAACATGCAAACGCCACACAGACAGTGACCAAGCTGGGAATCGAACCTGGATCCCTGACACTGTGAGGCAGCAGTGCTACCCACTTGAGCCACCATGCCACTTGTAATATTTTTCTTTTGGTGATATCATTGTCATATTTCTCATGTGAGACAGGCTATTGGCAAGTATGATAATTGGAGCAAGAGACAGGGTGACTGCAAGAATCTAAACCAACAGTAATAAATATTTTGAAATTACGAAACCAAGAGGAGCTTAAATCAGAATTTTACACAAAATAATGATGGTAGTTTTGAACTGAGTTGTTTTAATTTCAAAGGGGGATATAATACAAGTTGTGAAAAAGGTGCAAGAAAATAAGGTAAAATAGGGTAAATTTATTAAAGCAGAAGAGCTAAAGTAAAGAAATAACTTTAAACAGTTCTGGGAAGAAAGCATTTTTGAAGAGACTAATTGAAGCAAAGGAGAGATCAAAGAGGAAGACTGCATCTGAGGAAATACAGAGGCCTAAGTGAGGGAGTTAGCTGCATAGATCCCCCAGAAGACAACAGGATAGCCGGTCAGAACCAGTTGCTGTCAGCCTCAGAGGACGCCCCAAAAGAAAAAGGACACTTTGTGGTAAATATTACTGGAATTCTATCGATTGAAACATTTATGATAATTGCTAAACAGAAAAGGGGAAGGTTAGTTCTGAGATAGTTAAGATTTGATCTTTCAGTGTGCAAAGAATTCTTGTCTTTCAAGTGTAATTTTTTGACTTTATTTCTTAATAAACATTTACTTAACTGTAAAGTCATTACAAATAGTCAGGGACATTATTATCTGATTTTAGAATCTTGCCTCTTCATATACAAACTGCAGAAACGTTTTGGTAGCTGTTTCAAGTTATTCTTTGAGATTTGGGCAGCTTGGCATTTACCATTAGCTATGCCATGACAGCTGCCCAAAGAAGAGACATTAAATGCAAAGTTCTGGAGGTGGGTTCAATCGAGACATTCAGGAGGACATTAGATGAGTATTTGAGTAGGAATAATGTGTGGGGTTACAGGGAAGAGGCAGGAGATGACACTAAGTCATAATGCTTGTTTGGGTAGCTAATGCAGACACAATAGGCTGAATGGCCTTCTGCACTGGAACAGTTCTGAGATTCTCTGCTGAATATTGAAACATTGGCTGCCACAGGCAGACCTACCCAAAACCGCACAATGGATGAAGTATAACAGGCCAGGATCACTATACAGCGATGGCAACAAAGCGAGAGATTGTTTGCTGGAGCAGACGAGGAAGGAGCATCAGAGAGAAAGCTAAGACTTTACCTGTTAAAAACCTGTTTAAAATAAGTTTAAAGCACTTTGTTCTTTGTAGAACTGTTTAAAGCATTTACTTATTGTATTTACTGCTTTAAGAATTGTGAGGGAGTGATTATCAGGCAGTTGTGGCCCATCAGCTTTAATTATCAAGTGTCCACACGGTGAAGCCTTACATTGTTTGCTGGAGCAGACGAGGAAGGAGCATCAGAGAGAAAGCTAAGACTTTACCTGTTAAAAACCTGTTTAAAATAAGTTTAAAGCACTTTGTTCTTTGTAGAACTGTTTAAAGCATTTACTTATTGTATTTACTGCTTTAAGAATTGTGAGGGAGTGATTATCAGGCAGTTGTGGCCCATCAGCTTTAAATCAGCGCCAAGTTTAAAAGAAGGCCTGGTGTAGATAGCGGGCAGCGTCGGAGCGGGCAGCGGAGTGAGAGGGAAGCAGAGTGAGCTATTAGGGCTTAATATCAAAAAGGGCTTGAAGGTAAAAAGGCCAGGTGGAAAGAACAAGGAAAAAAAAAAAATTTTTTTTTTCAAAACTACTACAGCAAAAAACAAGGAAAAAATTTTTTCCCACAACAAATTATATTGAATAATGGAGGGGCATGTGATGTGCGGTTCCTGTATGATGTGGGAACTGGTGGACCCCAGGGTCCTTCCCAGTGGCCATGTCTGCAGTAAGTGCAGGTTGCTGGAGGAGCTCCAGCTCAAGGTGGATGAGCTGGCCTCTGAGCTACAGACACTGAGGCTCATCAGGGGGAGAGAGGGTGTCATTGTCAGTGGGGTGCAAGTGACATCCACCCCCCCTAGACTGTCTAAATCTAAGGGTCAGGAACAAAAGGGGGCTGCTGGGAGGAGGAAGGGGGGTGAGGAGCGGAGGCCTCAGCCTCTTAATCTGCATAACAGGTTTGAGGTTCTTGCTTCCAGTCTGGAAGAGGACGAGGCAGGTGAGGTTGGTGAGCAAACTGCACACGGTACAGTGATGCAGCAGGACATAGGCAAAGAGAAGGGGAAAAGGAACATAGTAGTGATTGGAGATAGTGGGGTGAAGGGTATTGACACTGTCCTTTGTCACAATGACAAAGTGCACAGAAGGGTGTGTTGTCTGCCTGGTGCTCGGGTACAGGATGTCGCAGCTGGGCTGCAGAGGAATCTGGAGTGGGAGGGTGAGAACCCGGTTGTGGTGGTACATGTGGGTGCCAGCGACGTAGGCAAAGTGCGGACTGAGGATCTGGGGAGGGAGTATGAGAAGCTGGGAATGGAATTAAAAAGTAGAACCGACAAGGTGGTCTTCTCTGGGCTACTGCCTGAACCGAGTGCAGACGGGCGTAGGGTTGACAGGATAAAGGAAGTGAATGGGTGGCTCAGAGATTGGTGTGGGAGGAATGGGATCGAATTTATGGGGCATTGGCACCAGTATTGGGGTAGGTGGGACTTGTTCGGGCGGGATGGGGTTGGTCTGAATCGTGCTGGGACCAGAGTGCTGGCGAATCGAGTAAAGAGGACTGTAGACAGGGCTTTAAACTAATTAGGGGGGGGGAGGGTGCGAGGGTAGGTGATGTTAGGACGTCTACAGTTAAGGATAGGGTACAGGTAAGGGAAGAGGCTGAGGATGTCCCAAGTGGTGGCGTTACGGCAAATAGGGTCCAGAAGAAGGCTGGGATGAAAGCGCTTTATCTGAATGCACGAAGCATTCGGAATAAAGTGGATGAGCTGGTGGCGCAGATCGACACAAATGGATACGATCTGGTGGCCATTACAGAGACGTGGCTGCAAGGTGACAGGGACTGGGAGATGAATGTACAGGGCTATCAAGTGTTTAGGAAGGATAGGCAGGAGGAAAGAGGGGGTGGCGTAGCTCTGCTGATTAAGGACAGCATCAAGGTGGTAGCAAGGGATGATATCGGAGCCAAAGAGCAGAAAGTGGAATCGTTGTGGGTGGAGATTAGGAACAGCAAAGGGAGGAAGACGCTGGTGGGTGTCGTCTATAGGCCCCCGAATAATGATCTGGAGGTGGGGTGGGCTGTTAACGCGCAAATAAGTGCGGCGTGCAGGAATGGGACGGCAGTAGTTATGGGGGATTTCAATCTGCATATTGATTGGTCGACCCATGTTGGACGAGGTGGGCTCGAGGAGGAGTTCTTGGAATGCTGCCGGGATAGTTTCCTGGAACAGTGTGTGTTGGAGCCGACGAGGGAGCGAGCTATCTTGGATCTGGTGCTATGTAATGAGGCGGGTAGAATTAGGGACCTTGAGGTGAAGGATCCTCTTGGAGAGAGTGATCATTGTATGGTGGAGTTTCTGTTGCAGATGGAGGAGGAGAAAGTGGGTTCCCGGACACGTGTCCTTTGTTTGAATAGAGGGGAGTATGGTAGGATGAGAGAAGAATTGGCGAATGTGGACTGGGGGAGTGCGTTGGAAGGTAGGTCTGCTGAGGAGCAGTGGAGGATCTTTAAGGAGATCTTTCTTGGTGCTCAGCAGAAATTTATTCCGATGGTTAAAAAGGACAGTAGGAAGAGAGGTAATAAGCCGTGGATAACGAAGGAGGTGAAGGAAAGTGTTAAATTAAAAGCGGAGGAATTTAGAGTAGCTAAGAGCAGTGGGCGAGAAGAGGATTGGGAAAGGTTTAAATGTCAACAAAGATTGACAAAAAAGTTGATAAAGGAGGGTAGAAGAAGCTATGAAGCTGGGCTAGCGCTTAATATAAAAAAGGATAGCAAGAGTTTTTATAAATATATAAAAAGGAAGAGGCTGGCTAGGGTGAACGTTGGTCCCTTAGCGGATGAGAAAGGGGACCTAGTGGTAGGGGATGGGGATATGGCTAAGGTCTTGAATAACTTTTTTGTTTCTGTCTTCACGGAGGAGGACGTGAATAATTTGCCGGGTGTTAGCGATGGAAAGGTGGTAGGACTGGAGGGTCTTAATGACATTACTGTTACTAGAGAGGTGGTGCGCGACAGACTGGAGGGGCTGATTGTGGACAAGTCCCCAGGACCGGATGGAATGCATCCGAGGGTTCTGAAAGAAATGGCGGAGGTGATAGTGGATGCCTTGGTGGTTATTTTCCAGACGTCGCTGGATTCCGGGGAAGTGCCGGAGGATTGGAAAACGGCTAATGTTACGCCGTTGTTTAAGAAGGGTGCCAGGCAAAAGGCGGGGAATTACAGGCCGGTTAGTTTAACGTCTGTGGTAGGTAAAATGTTAGAATCCGTCATTAAGGAGGAAATTGCGAGGCATCTTGAAGGGAATTGCTTGATAGGGCAGACGCAACACGGTTTCATTAAAGGGAAGTCGTGTCTGACAAATTTACTGGAGTTCTATGAGGATGTGTCTAGGGCGGTGGATAGAGGAGAGCCGGTGGATGTGGTCTTTCTGGATTTTCAGAAGGCGTTTGATAAGGTACCTCACAAGAGGTTACTGCAGAAGGTCAGAGGACATGGAGTTGGGGGTAGGGTGTTAGCGTGGATAGAGGATTGGTTGTCAAATAGGAGGCAGAGAGTGGGGGTCAATGGGTGCTATTCGGATTGGCGGTTGGTGACTAGTGGGGTGCCCCAGGGGTCGGTGCTGGGGCCTCAGCTATTTACCATTTATATAGATGATCTGGAGGAGGGAACCGAGTGTAGGGTGTCGAAATTTGCTGATGACACCAAGATTGGGGGAAAGGCAAATTGTGCGGAGGGTGTGGAGAGTCTGCAGAAGGATCTAGATAGGCTGGGCGAATGGGCCAGGAAATGGCAAATGGAATTTAATGTTGGCAAGTGTGAGGTGGTCCACTTTGGTAGGAAGAATGGTAGGAAGGACTATTACTTACGTGGCGAAAAACTGCAGCAGGCAACGGTGCAGAGGGACCTCGGGGTCCTTGTGCATGAGTCGCAAAAACCCAGCCTGCAGGTGCAGCAGGTGGTCAGGAAGGCGAATGGGATGCTGGCCTTCATAGCGAGGGGGATTGAATATAAAAGTAGGGAGGTCTTGCTGCAGCTGTATAGGGCATTGGTGAGGCCGCAGCTGGAGTACTGTGTGCAGTTTTGGGCGCCGCACCTGCGCAAGGATATTTTGGCCTTGGAGGGAGTGCAGAGGAGGTTTACTAGGCTGATACCGGAGTTGAGGGGGTTGAGCTATGAGGAGAGGCTGAATAAACTAGGCTTGTACTCGTTAGAGTTTAGAAGAATGAGGGGAGATCTCATTGAGACGTATAAGATGATGAATGGGATGGATAGGATAGAGGTGGAAAGACTCTTCCCGCTCAAAAAAGACAGTAGGACTAGGGGGCACAGCCTCAAGATAAAGGGGGGGCGGTTCAGAACGGAGTTGAGGAGGAACTTCTTCACTCAAAGGGTGGTGAATCTCTGGAATTCTCTGCCCGTTGAAGTGGTGGAGGCTGCCTCGCTAAATATTTTTAAGAAGCGGGTTGATGGGTTTTTGATAAGAGAGGGGATTAAGGGTTATGGGGAGAGGGCGGGAAAGTGGAACTGAGCCACGACAGATCAGCCATGATCTTATTGAATGGCGGGGCAGGCTCGAAGGGCCAGATGGCCTACTCCTGCTCCTATTTCTTATGTTCTTATGTTCTTATGAGACACAATGAAAGCACTTTCTCCCTCTCAGAAAAAGTGTTTGGCACCAGTTCAAGAAGTCACACACAAGAAATTGAATCCGTAGTAGACTACTAGGCCCTTCAAGCCTGCCCCGCTATTCAGTACAATCATGGCTGATCTATGCCGGCCTCCAATCCTTTTCTGTGCCATTTCCCCATGGCCCTCCATTTCTCAGTATGTCAAATATTTATCCACCCCTACTTAAGTCACTTAGCAGCAAACTGAGGTCTCGTAATAATTGCAACACCTGAATACAGTCAAGAAATCAGCTAACTTAAATCGGCAGCAGTGTATAAAATCTATGTCCCAAGGAAAATTAAAGGACATTTAACCTTGTTTTTTTTTTCAGTAGTCTCTTAACTACCCTTATTTCTGATAAGAACATAAGAAATAGGAGCAGGAGTAGGCCATCTAGCCCTTCGAGCCTGCCCCGCCATTCAATAAGATCATGGCTGATCTGTCGTTGCTCAGTTCCACTTTCCCGCCCTCTCCCCATAACCCTTAATCCCCTCTCTTATCAAAAACCCATCAACCCGCGTCTTAAAAATATTTAGCGAGGCAGCCACTTCAACGGGCAGAGAATTCCAGAGATTTGAGTGAAGAAGTTCCTCCTCAACTCCGTTCTAAACTGCCCCCCTTTTATCTTGAGGCTGTGCCCCCTAGTCCTACTGTCTTTTTTGAGCGGGAAGAGTCTCTCCACCTCTATCCTATCCATCCCATTCATCATCTTATACGTCTCAATGAGATCTCCCCTCATTCTTCTAATCTCTAACGAGTACAAGCCCAGTTTATTCAGCCTCTCCTCATAGCTCAACCCCCTCAACTCCGGTATCAGCCTAGTAAACCTCCTCTGCACTCCCTCCAAGGCCAAAATATCTTTGCGCAGGTGCGGCGCCCAAAACTGCACACAGTACTCCAGCTGCGGCCTCATCAATGCCCTATATAGCTGCAGCAAGACCTCCTTACTTTTATATTCAATCCCCCTCGCTATGAAGGCCAGCATCCCATTTGCCTTCCTGACCACCTGCTGCACCTGTAAGCTGGGTTTTTGCGACTCATGCACAAGGACCCCGAGGTCCCTCTGCACCGTCGCCTGCTGCAGTTTTTCGCCCCGTGAGTAATAGTCCTTCCTACCATTCTTCCTACCAAAGTGGACCACCTCACACTTGCCAACATTAAATTCCATTTGCCATTTCCTGGCCCATTCGCCCAGCCTATCTAGATCCTTCTGCAGACTCTCCACACCCTCCGCACAATTTGCCGTTCCCCCAATCTTGGTGTCATCAGCAAATTTCGACACCCTACACTCGGTTCCCTCCTCCAGATCATCTATATAAATGGTAAAAAGCTGAGGCCCCAGCACCGACCCCTGGGGCACTCCACTAGTCACCATCCGCCAATCCGAATAGCACCCGTTGACCCCCACTCTCTGCCTCCTATTTGACAACCAATCCTCTATCCACGCTAACACCCTACCCCCAACTCCATGTCCCTCGACCTTCTGCAATAACCTCTTGTGAGGTACTTTGTCAAACGCCTTCTGAAAATCCAGAAAGACCACATCCACCGGCTCTCCTCTATCCACCGCCCTAGACACATCCTCATAGAACTCCAGTAAATTTGTCAGACACGACTTCCCTTTAATGAAACCGCGCTGCGTCTGCTCTATCAAGCAATTCCCTTCAAGATGCCTCGCAATTTCCTCTTTAATGACAGATTCTAACATTTTACCTACCACAGACGTTAAACTAACCGGCCTATAATTCCCCGCCTTTTGCCTGGCACCCTTCTTAAACAACGGTGTAACATTAACATGTGAGTGCATGCATGCTTGCAACAGGTGTGTCTACATGAAAACCGACACTTCACCCTTTGTGACTAACTAAGGAGAGTGAATAGAGGTGATAATTTCCTGTATGATCTGGGCTTTCTTTGTTTCTGGACATGCAAGAAACTACAAAGGGTTGCAAACGTAGCCCAGTCCATCACACAACCGTCCATTGACTCTGTCTACGTTTCCCGCTGCCTCAGAAAAGCAGCCAGCATAATTAAGGACTTCACACACCCTGGACATACTCTCTTCCACCTTCTGTCGGGAAAAAGATACAAAAATCTAAGGTCATGTACCAACCAACTCAAGAACAGCTTTCTTGCTGCCATCAAGACTTTTGAATGGACCTACCTCGCATTAAATTGATCTTTCTCTACATCCTAGCTAGGACTGTACCACTACATTCTGCACCCTATTTTCCTTCTTTATGTACGGTATAGTATTTGTCTGTATAGCGGGCAAGAAACAATACGTATCACAGTATGCTAATAATAAAATTAAATCAAACATGACTCAAAGGCTCAGTATTTCCATGTTTGAAATTGTCTTTACTTTTGCTACTTGATTAAATTCTTTTTTTTTTCTCTGGTTTTTGCATTCTCATTCTATATTGTTCTCAGTATCAAAAATCATTAAATGACAATATCCAAGCGACACAATTCCTTCTCCATCACTAGCTTAGCAGGTGTGTTCACCACCTACTGATACTGTTATATTGCTTAAATTATTGCATTTGAAAAAACTCTCCAATTTCCACTTATGTTGCTTAACTCAAAACATACTGAAACAATTATTTTGGGAGTACACTAAATGTTAATTTACTGCCTCCATCCTAGTAGGGTTGTACTCCCACTAACCTGAAATATAGAGCAAACATTAACCTGTGTTTATCATTTAATGACAAAGTGGTAATCAAGTAAGGTTTCAAGTTTGACAGAAAACTGTAACTAGGATTGTTGCAGTAAGCATTTGATGCAGATTTGTAAATGGCATTGTGTCTGATCTCTGAGTGGTTCAGGTATAAAGACCTGCTCGCTCTGGGAACTTGTACAAAAATTGAGAACTGCCTCAGACTATTCAAGAAACAATCTGACAACGTCATACTCAGTGTCTGTAAGGTATGAGTCAATGTCCCAGACTCCTCCGTCATCAGCCATTGATGTGTACTGTCCCACCATCAGAACATACCAGCTAGAGTGATGGCACAATGGTATCTAGTCCGGAGGGAGTGGTCAACATTGACTAGGGAACTCACGACCTCTCATGGCATCAAGTCAAGCATGGATAAGGAAAGCTGATTCCTTCCTCAGTTGATGCATCAGTGCACCTCCATGTTGATCATCAGTTGAAAGAGGCACAGGGTTGCCAGGGCACAAAATCTACTCTAGGTGGGTGGGCTTCAATGCCAACAAGAGTAGCTTAGTGCCATCACAATGACTAAGCTGATTGAGTCTTAAAGGACAAATCTGCCAACTGGGCTTTTGACAGATGGAAACTATATCAACAAGAGGGAAAACCTACTTTTTCTTGGCAGGGCCAGCATTTGTTGCCTGCTGCTAATCACTTTTGAAAAGGTGGTTGTGAGTTCCTTGAACCATTGCAGTTCATGTGGTGCAGGTAATCCCTACAATGCCAGCGGTTTGATAATACTCAATGAGCTGCTAGGTCATTTCAGAGAGCAGATAAGAATCAATGACATTGCAGCGAGTCTAAGCCAGACCAGGTAGAATGGCAGATCTCCTCCTCTTCAGAAAATTAGTGAGCCAGATGGGTTTTGCAACAGTTCTTTAGTTTAATTAGTATTATTAATGAAACTGGCATTTTGATCCAGATTAGTTGAATTTAAATGCCCTCGGCTGACATGGTGGAATTTGAATTCGTGCCTCCAGAGCATAAGTCTGGATTCTCTATTACTACCACCAAGTTCTGCGTCAACACCATCCCGACCTGAAACTATGTCACTGTTTCTTCACTGCGGCTTGGTCAGAATGCAGCAATTCCCTTCTCAACAATACTGTGAATGTACCTACACCATGTGGATTTCAGTGGTTCAAGAATCTACTCACCAGCACTTTCCCATGGTCAACAAATGCTGTTCTTGCCAGCAACACTTGCATTCTGAGAGTAAGTGCTAAAAATAACATTCGTTACTGCACAGCCTGTGAGCCAAAAGAGGTTTCTGTCCAGTCCGAATGTGCTAAAGTAACCCATCCCCGATCAGGTTTCCCCTGTGGAGGGACCTGCTCTCAGCCCACCTCGGAAGTGGCCCTTAGCTGCAGGATTTCTCGTCCCGCAATTGGAATCACTGTGGATTGGAAACTTGCAGAAAAAGATTTTAAGTTCATTCTTCACTTAATCATAGAATTCCTACAGTGCAGAAGGAGACCATTTGGCCCATTGAGTCTGCACTGACCACAATCCCACCCAACCCTATCCCCATAACCCCATGCGTTTACCCTTGCTTATCCTCCTGACACTAAGGGGCAATTTAGCATAGCCAATCCACCTAACCTGCTGAACCTCAAGGAAACCCTGACTTCTGGATTACCTAACCTCAAAAACAGCTATCCTCTTCATGAGGAATGTGCCTCTAAGCTAATATCTGGCCCCCAATTTCAGGACAGATCAAACCATACTTCAAAACTGCATAATGTATTTTTAAGTCAAGGATTGAAAAGCTGTATACATAACTTCCAACAAGTGAAACGGCAGTGCTGAAAGAGGAGATGAGGGAGGAGCCTGAGGAGTCCTCAGAGAAAAAGCACTGAGGATGCATGATATGTGATGATATCATATGTTAATGGTTGGAAAAAAGTTTTGTAATCATACTCATTTTTATGGAATTAATTTCTATTTGCAACGGCATCTTTTATTCACATACGACTTCAAAATTCAAGCCTGGGGACAGTATTTTCCCAGACCAATGGGGGGACATGTGGGGTGGGAAAATCCTGAATAAGGATTGTCACCCTATTATAGAAAGGATATTATTGAATTAGAAAGAGTGCAGAAAAGATTGACAAGGATGCTACTGGGTCTTGATAGTTTGAGTTATAAAGAGAGGCTAGATAGACTTGGACTTTTTTCCTCTGGAGCATAGGAGGCTTAGGGGTGATCTTATAGAAGTTTATAAAATAATGAGGGGCATTGCTAAGATAGATAGTCAACATTTTTTCCCAAAAGTTAAGGGAGTCTAAAACTAGAGGGCATAGATTTAAGATGAGAAGGGAGAGATACCAAAGGGTTCAAATGGGCAATTTGTTCACACACACAGTGGTGAGTGTCTGGACTGAGCTGCTAGAGGTAATACTAGAGGCATTTAGACAGTTACATGGGTAAGATGGGCATAGAGGGATATGGGCAAAACTAGCTTTGCAGTAAAAACTGGGCAGCATGGACAAGTTGGGCTGAGGGCCTGTTTCCATGATGTTAACCCCTATGACTCTAAGGAATGGGTCAACTTACGAGACAAGTGGGAAACCCTGTTCATCTAGCACAAAACCAGATGTGGTAATGTAAAAGCCTTTTAAGTTGAAATTCCTCTTTGCCAACATTGCAAGAGTTACACGCTGTGAATACACTGCAGAAAAACGTGGTAGAGTGGAATCAGCAAGCCTGTGTCAGCCACAGTGAAAGGCTTTGTGCTGGTGGGAGCTGTTCTTTCAGCCTAAACTCACTGATTTTGTTGGGAACAGCAAGTTTGTGCAAATTATTGTAAGCAGTTAGAAGACCTGAGGATCATCTCACCTTGCTGCCTGTGACATGAGGTCTACATATCCTGAAGATAGTTGGACCTCTGAGGAGGTAGTTCAGCTTCCTGAAGAGCAGCAACTCCAGTAGTGACTCAGTTCCAGTGACCTCTCTCTGAACTGCATTGCCTCCAAAGGCTCCTGCTGTGATGGCAGATGATCAGCAGCCTCTTGGAAGAAGACTTCTGTCCAAGAGGGCAGGTGGTTATGCATTGCCTGTGGCTGTCAAGGTGATCGGAATCCTCTGCTTGCCTCCAGGTCCCTCCAGGCCTTAGTTGCTGACGTATAGCTTTCATAATCTGTCATCCATAATTGCATCATCTAAGTCCTTATTTGCAAAGACGTCAAACCACATCAACTTTTGAGGTGGATGAAGCTAGCCAAATGCAGAAGATGGGGGTAGAAGGTAATATCTCTTCCTTGGGAGAGAAGTAGTTGCTCAAACCTAAAACAGCTACCTGTGGAAAGAGGCCATTTTCGATTCAAGTGATTACAGGGTGTGCCCCCCGCAAAGGGTTGGTGTTATAATCCACTTCTCACACACTCTGTTGTTGCTCCATGGTACCCGTTTTGTGGATGACTTTCAAAATTCAGCATCTGAACAGAGTTTGAAGTATCCTGCACCTTCTGGCAGGGATTTCTTACTGATGTCCTTGTCTCCAGTGCCTGCTCCTGCTCACATGTAATGTGCTGCTCACCATGTGCCGCCCTGTTTAACTAAAAGGCCAGACCTGTAAAGTGTGTGTCCCTGCACTAGTGGAGAGTACACAGCAGTCACATATCATGCATCCCCAGTGCTTTTTCTTTGAGGACTCCTCAGGCTCCTCCCTCATCTCTTCTTTCAGCACTGCCATTTCACTTGTTGGAAGACACAAATTAGCACTGAGAGTAGGTGAGATTGAGTTCCAAGTTAGCGTGCTGCAAATCGTGACATTTCATTTATTTCTCCATCAGTAACAACCTGTAATGGTGCCACCCTTCTGATGTCCAGGGCTTCTTCCCCATCATGGTCAGAGTGGCCATGGCTACACCTCCAGCACTTGCTCTGTCTTTTCCTGGAAGGCTCTGTCTCTTCCTGGAAGTGTGGCATCACCTTTCTGCAATGAGAAATACTGAAAGTTAGGAAGATGAGAAGTTAATTGCTCAATGGGGATTGAGGGTAGACATTTGAGGAGAGAATGTGAGCAACTGGGCAGTAGGATGAGGGTGTTATAAGTATCTGCTATCCTCTGGGAAGAGCTCTTCTCCTTGTTCCTTATTGCTTGAATTATCACCTCCAGGAAGGAATCTGAACTGTTTTGAGAGGAGCTTTCCCATGTCTGGCATCCATGTTGCAGCTCTTTCCTGACTTTTATCTCTCCATGTACTGCTGCCATTGTGAATCCAGCTGGAGTTCCATTATATAAAGATCTTTTGCTGCACTAGGCACAGCTTCTCCATTTACTCTTACCCTGCCCACTTGATTGGCATCCATGCACCATCTTCAACATTCACTTCACTTAGTGGCTGCAGTGTGTACCATCTATGAGATGCTCAACAGCAACTTACCAAAGCTTCACCAGCACCTTCCAAATCCATAATTATAGAATCATACAGTGCAGAAGAGGCCCTTCAGCCCATGGAGTCCACAACAACATAGTAGAAACACCTGAACTCCCACCTAATCCCATCTGCCAGCACTTGACCTATAACCCTGAAAGTTACAACGTGCCAAGTGCTCATCCAGATACCTTTTAAAAGATTGGGACAACCAACCTCTACCACCCTCCCAGGCAGCACATTTCAGACCGTTAGCACCCTCTGGGTAAAAACATTTTTCCTTGTATCACCCCTAAACCTCCTGTCCCTCGTGACTGACCCTTCGACTATGGGGAACAGCTACTCCTTATCCACTCTGTCCAAGTTTCTTATAATCTTGTGTGCCTTGATCAAGTTGCCCCTCAATCTCTACTATCTAGAAGAATAAGGGCAGCAGATACGTGGAAACAACTCCAAGTAACTCACCGTCCTGACTTGGAACTATATCACCATTCTGTCAAAATCCTGAACCCTCTCCCTAACAGCACTGTGGGTATACCTACATCACATGGACTACAGAGGTTCAAGAAGGTAACCCACCACTACCTTTTTAAGAGCAATTAGGGATGGGCAATAAATACTGGTACAGCCTACCATAACTGAACTATTCTGTGTTGTGTTAGTTCTTTCTCTTGTGTCCTGTATTCTATATCCTGCAACACCAAACCAGTGCAACAACTCTCTGGAGGCATGCAAGGCTCCATAAACTAGAACCAAATTACTGAATAGGTTACAAATGTACAAAGGCATGATGTTGCGGATTGCTAGTAATCTGAAATCAAAACATAAAAAGGCTGCAAACATTCAGTAGGACTGGCAGCATCTGTGGAGAGAAAAGAATAGTTAATGTTTCAGAAGTTCAAATGGGATACCATTTCTAATTTTTTCCAGTTGTAATGAAACAGATTAGGCCTAAAACATTTGTCAGATTACACATGTACAGCACTTGAGAAATAATTTGTTTGCATTGTTTCAGGAGGAAGTTTGGCCTCCCAGCCAATTCTTCACTGAATCTTTTGGAGGACATGCCAGAGTTGGACTGGGGTAAGCACAGTAAGAAATCTCACAACACCAGGTTAAAGTCCAACAGGTTTATTTGGTAGTAAACGCCACTAGCTTTCGGAACGCTGTTCCTTTGTCAGGTGAGTGGAGAGTTCTGATCACAAACAGGGCATATAAAGGCACACACAGCTTACAGAATACTGATTAGAATGTGAGTCTTCACAGCTAATCTGCTATTCAAGTCTTAAAGGTGCAGACAATGTGAATGGAGATAGCATTAAGCATAGGTTAAAGAGATGTGTATTGTCTCCAGACAGGACAGTAAGTGAGATGTTGAAAGTTCAGGCAAGTCACAGGGGTTACAGATAGTGTGACATGAACCCAAGATGCTGGTTGAGGCTGTCCTCATGTGTGCGGAACTTGGCTATCAGTTTCTGCTCAGCGACTCTGCGCTGTCGTATGCTGTGAAGGCCGCCTTGGAGAACATTTACCCGAGGAGCAGAGGCTGAATGTCCGTGATCGCTGACGTGTTCGCCAACAGGGAGGGAACAGTCTTGCCTGGTGATTGGTGAGTGGTGTCCATTCATCCATTGTCATAGCGCCTGCATGGTCTCCCCAGTGTACCATTACTGTCCTGTCTGGAGACAATACACATCTCTTTTACCTGTGCTTAATGCTATCTCCACTCTCAGTGTCTGCACCTTTAAGACTTGAATAGCAGATTAGCTGTAAAGACTCGCATTCTAATCAGTATTCTGTAAACTGTGTGCCTTTATATGCCCTGTTTGTGATCAGAACTCTCCACTCACCTGAAGAAGGAACAAGTGAGTGGAGTTTACTACCAGATAAACCTGTTGGACTTTAACCTGGTGTTGTGAGACTTCTTACTGTCTTTTGGAGGAGCCAGATTGTTTTCAGTTAATCAAAATGAAAGAATGCTTCTCACTGCCACTATGTTCCTCTGGATGGAGTACTGCACAGTGTGTCACATTTTTATGCATCCCGGACTGAACGTAGTAATTGCATTTTCATGTGTTTCTCTTGTATTTCTGACAACCCTGAAACATTTCCTTTTCATTGGGAACCATATTTATAATGACGTTCAACTTATTAATGAGCTTTTAAAACATTGAAGACGCATGAGTCTTTTGGGATATGCAAGTGCTGTTTTTATGCAAAGGTGAGACTAGTGGTGAATCGTAATGGGGAAAATTCCAGGTGAAAGTTAACATTTTTTAGCACCACAATTTTTTTCCTTTCTAAAAGATCTGTCTTCGAGGTGGCTTTTGCCCTGTTTTCCACTTCGAGTCAGTTGTGGCACATTGAGAGGTTGCAGGATTTGATGTTCTTGGGGCCTGTCAGATGCCCATATCTTTGGTGATTTAAATCTTACACATCCCTTTTTCATATTTTGATATACCTATGGATAGATTTAATTTTTAATGATGTTGAATGATAGTATTCTAGTTCTGATAGCAATCTCCCTTTCAATCTCCCATACAAGGTACATCATGAACTCTTTCCCCTTCTTAAACACTGTCTTCCAGACTTTGAAAACCACAATCACTTCTCTCAAAATCCACCGTGGACTGTTCTGGCATTACAAACTACTGTTGAATCTGCTCTCCCTACTTCCACTTCAGGGTCTTATCTATATTCCTGTCTGCTGCAAATCTTTGTTTGGATCCTTTCAATCAAGTTTCTGTCCCCTTTTATGAAACAAAACTGATCATTTTGAGACTTTCCTGGACATGAATGTTAAAACCTGTGGGTGGGTGTGGTTCGTTCTCATGGGACAAGATGTGCAGATTAGATTGATTGACCATGCTAAATTGCCCCTTAGTGTCAGGCGTACTAGCAGAGTAAATTCATGTGTTATGGGGATAGGGCCTAGGTGGGATTGTTGTCGGTGCAGGCTGAATGGGCCGAATGGCTGCCTTCTGCACTTCAGGGATTCTGTGGCACTGCTGCTCCAAAACCCCTACTCTCCATGTTTGCTGTTTTAAAAAAGGTGTGCTCCATATTTTAAACTCTGCAGCTGAGTTTGCTGATTCCAACATGTATTTAAGCTTGAAATGGTAATCTGGACAGAATTGCTCCAGCAGCTGGAGAAATTAGTGTACTACATGTTAAAAAGACTTGCATTTATATAGTGCTTTTCACAGCCAATAAAGTACTTTTGAGTTGTGGCCTCTGTTATAACGTTATTCATAGATTAACATTCATAGAATCTCTACAGTGCAGAAGAAGGCCAGTTGGCCCATTCAGCCAGCACTGACAACATTCCCACCCAGGTCCTAGCCCTTTAATCCCACGTATTTGCTCTGCTAATCACCCTGACATCAAGGTCAATTTACCATGGCCAATCCGCCTAACCTGCACATCTTTGGACTCTGGGAGGAAACCGGGGCACTCAGAGGAAACTCATGCAGATACAGGGAGAACACGCAAACTCCACACAGTCACCCGAGGCTGGAATTGAACCCAGGTCCCTGGCGCTGTGAGGTGCCAGAATATCTGAGATATTCTGTATCTTAAGTGGTATTTTATAAGAAACAGTGGAATTGCAAATTCATGCAAAATACAATATTTATAATTATTAATCTTTTTAGAAGTGTTTTGGATATATAACCATAAATTGAACCATGCTCATGATGGAAAATTTGAACTATTTCCATTGTGTGTAATGCGTAGTCTTGCAGCATTGGCAGTTATTTCCCTCACACATCCTCTTGCAGTTACTTTAAAAATAACTGTGACAATTGAATCTGTAAACATTTATCATGGGACTTTCCAATATGCATATTTAACTATCACAATGTAACTATAGGCTTCTGCCCACAGGGTCATTGTGAATCAACCCACAGAATGTGGACCACAGCGCCTCAAGAAGGTAGCTCATCATCACCTTCTCAAGGGCAACTCGGGATGGACAATTAATTAATGCTGGCCTGCTAGCCATTGATGCCCATGACCCACAGTTGAATAAAAAGGGAATCACTCTGATGCTACTCTTTTACCTTGGGCAAGTTTATTCTCATAACAGCTCAGCGAAGCAACAACCTACTCCAGCTTCCCCACACTGCAACTGTCTCCATGCTCCTATTTTGAGTAAAATAGATAACCAATTAAAGCTAATTGAATAAACTGATGGAGTTTTCTCTATGCTGTTGATCCAACGCTCATTATCTGTCCTTAGCAATTCAATTGATTTAACAATGTAGTTGTCAAAGGATGCAATTGCTAAGACGGACCTGTGGATCTCTGTGGCTGTGAATCACTGGGAGTAATCAGATGGAGAGAGAGGCATTGGCTGAATAGTGCTCTCTTTTGAGCATTGATTTTCTCGTGGCATTGTATCTTTTGCCATTGCTACTTTGGGGATACGTTGATGTTGGTCATTGCACAGATTGGACAGTGGTCCATCCAGCAGTCGTTGACCCATTGTGACATGGGTGATACGTGCATCCTTGTGGTCCATTGCTTGGACGATGTTGTAGTTGAGCAGGTGCCACTGTTTGGCAAAGGTGTTACCATTAGGATGTGCACTTGGCTGTCTGATGGAACAAGGCATTGGTTATGATGAGGCCATGTCCTAGGCATTTTGTCAGGAGCAGGGCACCCATTGATTTTGGTTTTCCAACTGATTATACTTCCCTGAGGTCTGTGTCCTTTCCAACTCGGGTGTTGAAGTTGCCATGGAGGATCAGTTTATCATCCTTTGGGACCGGGGTCAAAGATTTTTCGATGCTGGAGTATAATTCTTCTTTGGATTTGTCTTGTAGCTTCCAGGATTGGAGTGTACACTCAAGACTATAGCACACTGGTCCTGGGCTGGGGTGAGCCGAATCATCATGAGGCATTAGGGTGGCATTGTCAATGGCAACAATAGCAACATGCAGTTCCAGTCTGTCACTGCTATGGTTGTCCATGAAGGTTCTGATGTTCTGGGTCTTGAACTTCATCTTAAGGGGTAAATGATGCCTGTTTGATTCTTTTAACGTGGGGTGGCTGTTACACACCAGCTACATCACAGGCTTGGCAGAGCAAGGCCTTGGCCCAGTGGCAAGGGGGTTCAAGTCGACTGGGGGCCAGGCACTGTTGACTTAGGCTGCACATCAAATCAGGGTCCCAACTTTAACTATGAAGGAGTGAGCGAGTTAAAATTTCGTCCCTGGATCTTTACTGGGCTATGGGCTTTTGAAGTGGAAGATAGAATCCCAAAGGATGTATTCCTAATTTCTTTTCCCCTCTTTCACATTGCAACTTAAACTGACAGCTGGTTTTACAGGTGCAGGGAGGGAGTTTCCTGTCAGGTTTATCCGCAGTATTGGACGTGGACCTGTGCATGCCGTTTAAATAACACAGTCTTCCCCAAAGTTGTGGTGAGTCCCTTTGGGAACACTTGCCCACATCAGGTAGATCCTTCACGGAATCCTGCACCAATGTTCAAAATGCTCCAGTTTATTCCCAAGCTAGGTATTTGAACTCTGCTTAAACAAGCAAGTGTTTTCGTTAAATGATCATTCCTTAAAATTAACTGGGTAAACCCTTGAGGGGATTTATCCCAAGGATAGTAAAACATGATTTGTTTTGTTAAATAAATTCCTGTTGATTTTTAGATTTTATTTTGCATTTAATGGTTTTATTTCAACACCTAAACTCACTTGTCTCCTTGCTTAATATTCAGCTGTTCCATTTGTGGAAATGAGTCATTTTCACTCAGCAGTATTGTTTTCTGAAGTGGAATGCAATCAAGTGTTACCAAAAACAGATTTTCCAGTGTGGTGGAAAATAACGGTAGCAACGCCACTGAATCAGCGAACCAAATATGTTTTAAGGCTGCATTTGGAATGGGTGGGGGAAAGAACGTTGTATATATTGTGCAGGGAATGTCATGCTGCTTTACATTCCCCAAATATTTGTCTTGCAAGCTTAATCGAAATAACCCCTAGTTCAAGAGCTGTTTCTTTCCCACAAGTCTTCAAACTTTTTTTGCATGTAACATTAGTAACCCTAATAGATTTGTGGGGCCTGCTTCAGAAGTTAGAGAAAGAAAGCTTTTCTTGAACCATTTTAATAAGTCATGTTGCTGGGGTGCAAATTTTACCGTAGCCGAGGCACATTTGTCCATTTGCATCCTCATTATAGAGCTGTTCGTTCTTTTTGTTGTTGCTCATTTGTACTAACATTTTAATTGCTTGTTACCTTGGAGAGATGTCAGAGGTTAATTTACCCCAACCACTGTCATGATAATTACAAGTGGCAGTGAACATGAAACACACACCATCTTGCAGCTCTCAACTTCCAGCACAGTTGCTGAAAATTTCTTTCACAAAACTGAAGGGGTGTTGGTAATTTGTTTTGAGTCGGATTACACGAGTGTATGTTTCTATAAAATGCTTGATATCAACTGTTTTGTATTACTTGAACAGTCCGTGTGAAATGGCCTAATGGTCAAAAAGGACAGTAGGAGGAGAGGTAATAAGCCGTGGATAACGAAGGAGGTGAAGGAAAGTGTTAAATTAAAAGCGGAGGAATTTAGAGTAGCTAAGAGCAGTGGGCGAGAAGAGGATTGGGAAAGGTTTAAATGTCAACAAACATTGACAAAGAAGTTGATAAAGGAGGGTAGGAGAAGCTATGAAGCTGGGCTAGCACTTAATATAAAAAAGGATAGCAAGAGTTTTTATAAATATATAAAAAGGAAGAGGCTGGCTAGGGTGAACGTTGGTCCTTTAGAGAATGAGAAAGGGGAGCTAGTGGTAGGGGATGGGGATATGGCTAAGGTCTTGAATAACTTTTTTGTTTCTGTCTTCACGGAGGAGGACGTGAATAATTTGCCGGGTGTTAGCGATGGAAAGGTGGTAGGACTGGAGGGTCTTAATGACATTACTGTTACTAGAGAGGTGGTGCTCGACAGACTGGAGGGGCTGATTGTGGACAAGTCGCCAGGACCGGATGGAATGCATCCGAGGGTTCTGAAAGAAATGGCGGAGGTTATAGTGGATGCCTTGGTGGTTATTTTCCAGACGTCGCTGGATTCCGGGGAAGTGCCGGAAGATTGGAAAACGGCTAATGTTACGCCGTTGTTTAAGAAGGGTGCCAGGCAAAAGGCGGGGAATTATAGGCCGGTTAGTTTAACGTCTGTGGTAGGTAAAATGTTAGAATCCGTCATTAAGGAGGAAATTGCGAGGCATCTTGAAGGGAATTGCTTGATAGGGCAGACGCAACACGGTTTCATTAAAGGGAAGTCGTGTCTGACAAATTTACTGGAGTTCTATGAGGATGTGTCTAGGGCAGTGGATAGAGGAGAGCTGGTGGATGTGGTCTTTCTGGATTTTCAGAAGGCGTTTGACAAGGTACCTCAAGAGGTTATTGCAGAAGGTCAGGGGACATGGAGTTGGGGGTAGGGTGTTAGCGTGGATAGAGGAGTGGTTGTCAAATAGGAGGCAGAGAGTGGGGGTCAATGGGTGCTATTCGGATTGGCGGTTGGTGACTAGTGGAGTGCCCCAGGGGTCGGTGCTGGGGCCTCAGCTATTTACCATTTATATAGATGATCTGGAGGAGGGAACCGAGTGCAGGGTGTCGAAATTTGCTGATGACACCAAGATTGGGGGAACGGCAAATTGTGCGGAGGGTGTGGAGAGTCTGCAGAAGGATCTAGATAGGCTGGGCGAATGGGCCAGGAAATGGCAAATGGAATTTAATGTTGGCAAGTGTGAGGTGGTCCACTTTGGTAGGAAAAATGGTAGGAAGGACTATTACTTACGAGGCGAAAAACTGCAGCAGGCGATGGTGCAGAGGGACCTCGGGGTCCTTGTGCATGAGTCGCAAAAACCCAGCTTGCAGGTGCAGCAGGTGGTCAGGAAGGCGAATGGGATGCTGGCCTTCATAGCGAGGGGGATTGAATATAAAAGTAGGGAGGTCTTGCTGCAGCTGTATAGGGCATTGGTGAGGCCACAGCTGGAGTACTGTGTGCAGTTTTGGGCGCCGCACCTGCGCAAGGATATTTTGGCCCTGGAGGGAGTGCAGAGGAGGTTTACTAGGCTGATACCGGAGTTGAGGGGATTGAGCTATGAGGAGAGGCTGAATAAACTAGGCTTGTACTCGTTAGAGTTTAGAAGAATGAGGGGAGATCTTATTGAGACGTATAAGATGATGAATGGGATGGATAGGATAGAGGTGGAGAGACTCTTCCCGCTCAAAAAAGACAGTAGGACTAGGGGGCACAGCCTCAAGATAAAGGGGAGGCGGTTTAGAACGGAGTTGAGGAGGAACTTCTTCACTCAAAGGGTGGTGAATCTCTGGAATTCTCTGCCCGTTGAAGTGGTGGAGGCTGCCTCGCTAAATATTTTTAAGAAGCGGGTTGATGGGTTCTTGATAAGAGAGGGGATTAAGGGTTATGGGGAGAGGGCGGGAAAGTGGAACTGAGCCACGACAGATCAGCCATGATCTTATTGAATGGCGGGGCAGGCTCGAAGGGCTAGATGGCCTACTGCTCCTATTTCTTATGTTCTTATGTTCTTAAGCCACTCAGATCAAGGGCAGTTATGGATAGGCAACAAATGCTGGCCTTGTCAGCTACACCTACATCTCCTGAAAGAATAAAAAAATGATGCCTATGGAAACTCCACAGCTGACTTGTTAATGTGTGACTAGCTAGTTTAAAACTCCAAATCTTTTTTCCCAATGCGGAATGAAATGAAAGATCTAAGATCTTTGTCTAAAACACAATTGATATTATCCTGAACTTAACATTATTATTTCTCTGATCTTAACAGAACTGGCCCTATAAGCTTTTACAGTGTAGTTATTGAATTCTAAACCTTCAACCTCACTCACCTGGTATTTACTTCACGAGCAGTAAAATACTTTAGCAAATGTAGTCGAAATGATTTGATTGGCTCAGCTGATTTTGATGGGATTCCATTCCACAGCCAAATTTTCCTTTAGGAACATTATAGCAGTAAGGCGAACTGCTTACCATCATACAAGTGTAAATTGGAAAGCATCATTCAGTGACTGCACAAGCACAGTTAAATGTGGAAATGAAGGAGAGCTGTCCTAATTGTTCTGCTGCCCTAGAATCTGTGTTATACTTGCTGAGGGTTCAGTGCTGAATCACATAAAATGTTGTGAATTATCGGAACTGTAAGATAAGTTTTAACCATACCACAAAATACCACAGAACATCTTCCCTGGCACTAGAAGTTTTTTTTAACGAGTGTGGAGTCTAATTCCTTCAATAATTATTGGCAATTTAAAAAATAGTTTAAAAAAACTTATCATTTTCAGTACTGTCTATCCCTCTCTTTGTTTTACCTCCATACCTGACTTGACATCGAACTAAATATTCTGATTGACACTTTTTGGTTTAGACTTTGTACTGGTCATTATTGAATTTTCAGTCTGATCCGGTGAGGAGAGACAAGTTGAGAAGTTGCTTCTGTTCACACAGATTCCAGCTCCCCTGTAGAGGGTGCTGCACCATTTTTAGCTTTAACTTACAGTAAGTTCAGCATAGGAATTATATTGGCAAGTTTAACAAATAACTGTAGTTGTCTGCCCACCACTCAGAGCAAAATCCAGTCCAATGTTTCCAATTGGGGATTTTGTTTTGTTGGAACCCTGTTTGTTTCAGACACCTAGTTCCCCGATCTCGGTGGATTTTGAACAACCTGTTTAGTCCCTTATTTCTTCTTGCCTATATGTAGTTTATGCAGTGAAATACTTTTGAAAATGTGTTCACCATGTAAGAAATGTGGCAGCCAAATTGCAAATAGCAAGATCTCATGCACAGAAATGTGTAATGTCCCATAAACTGTCCGATGTTGGATTAGGGATAAAAATTATCCAGGATCCTGGGGAGTACTCCTCATTTCTTAATAGGACCAATACTGCATTTAAGTATCAGCCTAAATTTTGGCTTCCAGTTCCTGGAGTGCAATTTGAGCCCAGAACCTTCTGACTTGAAGACAAGAGTGCTACCATTGGGCTGCAAGATAGTTAAAAGTTCCCAGAATAATGTTCATGACAATCTCTTGATCACTTTGCATGTATCCAACTGTGTGAGCTAAAGTAATTTAAAAGCCAGTTAAGATGTCCTAATTGTTCATACAATACTGATGCAATACAATATCAAATACATTATCAAATTGTTGGCTACAATAACTACAGCAATAAAATATTTTGCAGTCAACTGATTTTATCTAGATAGTCCAATTAAGGAATGGTTATTGTAGTTGATAGCACTGACCTACTAGCATGCGAGACATTGGGCGTTATGAAGTGGACATTAGTAGGGTGCACAGTGGTTAGCACTGCTGCCTCACAATGCCAAGGTCCCAGGTTCAATTCCAGCCTTGGGTCACTGTGTAGAGTTTGCACATTCTCCCTGTGCCTGCTTGGGTTTCCTGCAGAAGCTCCAGTTTCCTCCCGCAGTCCAAAGATGTGAGGGTTAGGTTGATTGGCCATGCCAAATTGACCCTACTGTCAGGGGAATTAGCAGGATAAATGCGAAGGATTACAGGATAGAACCTGAGTGGGAATGGCCTCTTTCTATATGGGTTCTGTGATTGGATCCACACCCAATTTTATTTTTACTTGCAGATTTCCCATGAGAGTTGATGTTTTATATTATCAGAAAATTATCAGACTTTCTGATGAAAGATCACAGACCTGAAACGTTTCTGTCTCCACAGATGTTACCGAATCTCCTGAGTATTTGCAACATTGATCAGTTGAAACTGTGCTCTGAGCCATTATTTTCAATACTTTTGGACTCAAGTACATATTTTCATTCAGTTGTCTTGAGGATTGTTTAGTTACAAATTTTAGTTTAATGACATGCCTTTTATTTTAAAACTTGGATGAATAGAAAGATGTCAGGGAGCATGTTACAGATAGGTAGGAGATACATGTCAGAGCTGTGGAGGGGAGGGCAGGGGATCATGTAGTTTGGTATTTGAGAGGATTCTGAAGCACTGGGATGGAAATAGTGGGAGATGTGGAGTTATGTTGGGCCCTGGGAGCATTAGAGAAAGAGCCCCAATTGTATGGTGATTGGTAGGAAATGTTTTCGTGTCTGTGGAAATGTGGCATTAATGGGATAAATGCGTTGGTTGTGGCAGAGGCTTTGGGACAGAGACTGCTATATCTCGGGAAGGTGAGAAAACTGAATTTAATTTTACAGTGCAGAATAAAAGAAAGATTGAACTAGGTGCTAAACTATTGTTGTTGCTACAATAATCTGTTTTTTGGGAGTTAATTTTAGAAAGGTGCCTTGGCCCAGTGCTTGCACTAGTGCCTCAAGGTCAAAGACGTGTGAGTTAAAGTCTCACTCCAGAGATTTGAGCACAGTATATATTCTGACACTTGAGTGCAGTACTGAAGGAGTGCTGCACTGTCAGTGATGTTGTCTTTAGGATGAAATGTTAAACTGTTCTCTGTCCCAGTTGAATATAAAAGATCGCTCAGCATTATTAAAAGAGCAGGAGAGCTCTTCTGTCATCCTGATCAACATTTATTCCTCAGTATGTTTTTCGTAGTTATTTTTGAGTGTTGTTAATTATATGGTCATTTAACTGCTCTGTACAAACTGACTATTTCATTGTGTACTTCAAAAGTACTTAATTGGCTCTTGTTCTTTGAATTGTCATTAGTTCAGAAAAGCACTATACAAATGCAACTTTTTTCTGTTTTTTCTCCTGTGTAGCTTCTGCAGTGTATTTATATTATCTCCAGATAATTTGAGTTATTTAAGAGTCATTTGTATGTCAGGAAGGAGTGCTGGGGCCCATGTATGTAATATGATTTTTCATTGCAGACATTTATCAAAGGATGTCACTCTGAATAAAAATAGGAAAACATGAGTGTTCTGTGTTACAGAATGAAAACCCGGCTTTATTCCTTGGCACAGCCAGAAGTCGGGAGATAGGGCTGCAGTGAATCTTCTCTTCTGTCACTCCTAAACACTAGCTTGTCACTTCATAAATATTCCATACTAAGTTTTCAACAAATGACCCCTTCAAAATAGATGAGAATGGTTTCCAGGATGAGGATGCTGGAAATGTGTCCTGACAGTCAATAAATAAAAGTTGTCCCCATGTTTTCTCCAGTTTTAAAGGTCATGTCCCCTGGTGGAGTCTCGTTCTGCAAGTAATAGCAGCTTTCTCATCCTACATCCAAAGCTCATTCTCTATAGATGAGCCTGGACCACAAAAGCTGTTGACTATCGGAAAAGTGATGGAAGCAGGCGGGACGATGCCTGGGAGGGATGAATGGTCCAACAGCATCATTGCTGAACCTGATCTTATTCTCACCTGACCTGCAACTTCTAGTAGAGGTCACTAAATAGCAATTGAGAGCAGAAGCCATGCCAAGGTTTAACGTGTATTCTATAGACCAAGTACTAACAGAATGTTCCTCCTGTCAACCTAACCGAAGAGGACAAGAATCAAATCTGGAACCTTTTGATCTGTTTGACTTGGTAATCTTACCACTCAGTTCATCATATCTTTGGAAGAAGTTTATATGTTTACTTGATTGTATTTAAACAGCACAGATATTTCATGAAGTTTTGAAAATGTTACAATGACTAATTCCCCCCTTCTTTCTCGTATCTTGTGTAATGTCATTGCAAGTATTTTGGCTCAGAGAGGAATTAAGATGCAAATGTTTCCAAGATGTTTTCATCTTATTTTGCAGTCCTGACACACTGCCTTTATTTAGTTAATGTGCAATTATTACTTATCTATTTTTAAACTAAATCATGTTGATTTAATTTAATTTCTTAGTTACTTGTATTGCTCTGTTCAGCTATTCAGCCTTTTCATCCCTTGTTGAACCTCAGCTTTGATTTAGTCAATATTGTTTACTTGAAGCTGCTACTTAGGTTTTTATTATTTCCTATTATTTACTGATTCCTTATTTCTGACTTCAGTGGCCCCTTAAGTTACGGTAAAGTTAATCATTAAAATGTAAATAACTAACTGAGCACTTTGCTTTTGTTCCTCGGTTAATGTACTTCGATTCCCATCAAATCCCTCGTTAAGTCCTCACTCCATTACCAGCACACTCTGTTGTACTCTGACTCTTGGTCTTTAAATATCTTGCAGGCACTAACTAGTTTCAGCTGACCAGCCAGCTCCCCGCTCCCTCCCCGCCGCCAGCCACATATGATCTGAATTACAGCTGGCCGGTGACCTAGCTGGTGACTGTTGAAATTAGAACTCAGTTACGTTAAAAATGAGCTTGACTTTAATTTTGTAAAAAGAAACTTAATTTCTGCATCTATTTCCCTGCATTTCCTCCCCCTACTTCAGCTCTGAATCCAATCGTTCACTAAATTCCAGTTTCAGAAGTCCTCTGTCTGCTTTCAACTCCCCTTTCTGTGCCCTTGGTTCAAGCCTGGCTCTTGCTGGAAAGGAAGCACATCTTTAGCCCATATGCTGATATATTTATACAAGGTCAATGACTAGTATATATTTTTTTCTTGAGTATAACCAATTTTCCAATGATCTTTGGCTCTGGAGAACAAAGGGTACAACTTCCCAGTGGAACGTTGGCTTACCTCCTCATGCTAAACTAATTCCCTTTCTTAAAAGAATACTTTTTCAGCAGTAGTTGCTTTTCTGAAGAAATAAAATCATTTTATTAAGAACAAAAGACATTCAATCTTTTAAGACTGAACTCTTATCTGCCTGATAAGAACATAAGAAATAGGAGCAGGAGTAGGCCATCTAGCCCTTCAAGCCTGCCCCGCCATTCAATAAGATCATGGCTGATCCGATCAGATCAGCCATGATCTTATTGAATGGCGGGGCAGGCTCGAAGGGCTAGATGGCCTACTCCTGCTCCTATTTCTTATGTTCTGTCGTGGCTCAGTTCCACATTCCCGCCCTCTCCCCATAACCCTTAATCCCCTCTCTTATCAAAAACCCATCAACCCGCGTCTTAAAAATATTTAGCGAGGCAGCCTCCACCACTTCAACGGGCAGAGAATTCCAGAGATTCACCACTCTTTGAGTGAAGAAGTTCCTCCTCAACTCCGTTCTAAACCGCCCCCCCTTTATCTTGAGGCTGTGCCCCCTAGTCCTACTATCCTTTCTGAGCGGGAAGAGTCTCTCCTGGTGGCCATTTGGATTTGAGCCACTTATTTGTACAGTTGTGTTACCTACACTTGGGTAGCTTTTAGGTTAATTGAGACAAATCCAAGGAGTACTAGTAAACTGATGGTACTTTTGAACTTGCAGACCACAAAGCTGAAAGTGACCTCCAGTTAAAGTTGGACCAACTAGAGAGAGGGCAGGACGTTATTAATTGTGTGTGTGTGTGTGTGTGTGATGCCTATGAAAGCTGAATAGCTGGAAATATGTGGCAGCAGAGCAAGGTGTGTGTGTGTGGTTGGTACAGTTCAAAGGTGTGTGTCAGGAATGTGCCCCGGGTGTAAGGATGTGTTGCTGGGTGAGTTCATTAAACCTCTCTCGCACTGCTACCAGACGCAAGATGTTTCCCTCTAAGCATTGACTACCATTGCAACTTGTTTCTAGTCACTTTTCATTGTCACTCTGGAGGGCTTCTTGATTCCTGCAAGAAACATGGCTTCCCATCTGGTTTTGACCTCCCACCTGCATTGATCTCTTGGCAAAATGAGTCCAGGGTAGTGTC